>NC_140579.1:451058525-451774525 GCF_964204655.1 Triturus cristatus | reverse complement strand
GGTGAAAACCACACAATGGATTCCTATGGAAGGAAATACAAGTTACTAGTAAGTACGCTTAGAATTACTTTTCAGGGTCAGTGCTGGGCTAAAAGATGCAGCACTGGGTTCTCTCCTGATAACAGGTGAGTACATTGGAATTCGTAGTTCGGCTGATTTTAGAGGAATATTTGTACATTTCAAAATTGGACACTAAGAAACTTTTCTGGTGAAAACCACACAATGGATTCCTATGGAAGGAAATACAAGTTACTGGTAAGTACTCTTAGAATTACTTTTCAGAGTCAGTGCTGGGCTAAAAGCTCCAGCCCTGGGTTCTCTCCTGATAACAGGTGAGTTTATCGGAATTCGTACTTTGGCTGATTTTAGAGGAATATTTGTACGTTTCAAAAATGGCCACAGAAAACTTTCTAGTGAAAACCACACAATGGATTCCTATGGAAGGAAATACAAGTTATTGGTAAGTACGCTTAGAATTACTTTTCAGGGTCAGTGTTGGGCTAAAAGATGCAGCACTGGGTTCTCTCCTGATTACAGTTGAGTAAATCGGAATTTGTACTTTGGCTGATTTTAGAAGAATATTTGTACGTTTCAAAAATGGACACAGAAAATTTTCTGGTGAAAAGCACACAATGGATTCCTATGGAAGGAAATACAAGTTACTGGTAAGTACGCTTAGAATTACTTTTCAGAGTCAGTGCTTGGCTAAAAGATGCAGCCCTGGGTTCTCTCCTGATAACAGGTGAGTAAATCAGAATTCATAGTTCGGCTGATTTTAGAGGAATATTTGTAAGTTTCAAAAATGGACACCGAAAACATTCTAGTGAAAACCACACAATGGATTCCTATGGAAGGAAATACAAGTTACTGGTAAGTACACTTAGAATTACTTTTCAGGGTCAGTGCTGGGCTAAAAGATGCAGCACTGGGTTCTCCTGATTACAGGTGAGTAAATCGGAATTCGTAGTTCGGCTGATTTTAGACGAATATTTGTACGTTTCAAAAATGGACACAGAAAATTTTCTGGTGAAAACCACACAATGGATTCCTATGGAATGAAATACAAGTTACTGGTAAGTACGCTTAGAATTACTTTTCAGGATCAGTGCTGGGCTAAAAGATGCAGCACTGGGTTCTCTCCTGATAATAGGTGAGTACATCGGAATTCGTAGTTCGGCTGATTTTAGAGGAATATTAGCACTTTTCAAAAATGGACACAGAAAATGTTCTGGTGAAAACCACACAATGGATTCCTATGGAAGGGAATACAAGTTACTGGTAAGTATGCTTAGAATTACTATTCAGGGTCAGTGCTGGGCTAAAAGATGCAGCACTGGGTTCTCTCCTGATTACAGGTGAGTAAATCGGAATTCGTACTTTGGCTGATTTTTGACGAATATTTCTACGTTTCAAAAATGGACACAGAAAATTTTCTGGTGAAAACCACACAATGGATTCCTATGGAAGGAAATACAAGTTACTGGTAAGTATGCTTAGAATTACTTTTCAGAGTCAGTGTTGGGTTAAAAGATGCAGCCCTGGGTTGTCTCCTGATTATAGCTGAGTAAATCGGAATTCGTAGTTCGCCTGATTTTAGAGGAATATTTGTACGTTTCAAAAATGGACACAGAAAATTTTCTGGTGAAAACCACACAATGGATTCCTATGGAAGGAAATACAAGTTACTGGTAAGTACGCTTAGAATTACTTTTCAGAGTCAGTGTTGGGCTAAAAGATGCAGCCCTGGGTTCTCTCCTGATTACAGCTGAGTAAATCGGAATTCGTAGTTCGCCAGATTTTAGAGGAATATTTGTACGTTTCAAAAATGGACACAGAAAATTTTCTGGTGAAAACCACACAATGGATTCCTATGGAAGGAAATACAAGTTACTAGTAAGTACGCTTAGAATTACTTTTCAGGGTCAGTGCTGGGCTAAAAGATGCAGCACTGGGTTCTCTCCTGATAACAGGTGAGTACATTGGAATTTGTAGTTCGGCTGATTTTAGAGGAATATTTGTACATTTCAAAATTGGACACTAAGAAACTTTTCTGGTGAAAACCACACAATGGATTTCTATGGAAGGAAATACAAGTTACTGGTAAGTACTCTTAGAATTACTTTTCAGAGTCAGTGCTGGGCTAAAAGCTGCAGCCCTGGGTTCTCTCCTGATAACAGGTGAGTTTATCGAAATTCGTACTTTGGCTGATTTTAGAGGAATATTTGTACTTTTCAAAAATGGCCACACAAAACTTTCTAGTGAAAACCACACAATCGATTCCTATGGAAGGAAATACAAGTTACTGGTAAGTACGCTTAGAATTACTTTTCAGAGTCAGTGCTTGGCTAAAAGATGCAGCCCTGGGTTCTCTCCTGATAACAGGTGAGTAAATCAGAATTCATAGTTCGGCTGATTTTAGAGGAATATTTGTAAGTTTCAAAAATGGACACCGAAAACATTCTAGTGAAAACCACACAATGGATTCCTATGGAAGGAAATACAAGTTACTGGTAAGTACACTTAGAATTACTTTTCAGGGTCAGTGCTGGGCTAAAAGATGCAGCACTGGGTTCTCCTGATTACAGGTGAGTAAATCGGAATTCGTAGTTCGGCTGATTTTAGACGAATATTTGTACGTTTCAAAAATGGACACAGAAAATTTTCTGGTGAAAACCACACAATGGATTCCTATGGAAGGAAATACAAGTTACTGGTAAGTACGCTTAGAATTACTTTTCAGGATCAGTGCTGGGCTAAAAGATGCAGCACTGGGTTCTCTCCTGATAATAGGTGAGTACATCGGAATTCGTAGTTCGGCTGATTTTAGAGGAATATTTGCACTTTTCAAAATTGGACACTAAGAACCTTTTCTGGTGAAAACCACACAATGGATTCCTATGGAAGGAAATACAAGTTACTGGTAAGTACGCTTAGAATTACTTTTCAGGGTCAGTGTTGGGCTTAAAGACGCAGCCCTGGGTTCTCTCTTGATTATAGGTGAGTAAATCGGAATTCGTAGTTAGGGTGATTTTAGACTAATATTTGTACGTTTCAAAAATGGACACAGAAAATGTTCTGGTGAAAACCACACAATGGATTCCTATGGAAGGGAATACAAGTTACTGGTAAGTATGCTTAGAATTACTATTCAGGGTCAGTGCTGGGCTAAAAGATGCAGCACTGGGTTCTCTCCTGATTACAGGTGAGTAAATCGGAATTCGTACTTTGGCTGATTTTTGATGAATATTTCTACGTTTCAAAAATGGACACAGAAAATTTTCTGGTGAAAACCACACAATGGATTCCTATGGAAGGAAATACAAGTTACTGGTAAGTATGCTTAGAATTACTTTTCAAAGTCAGTGTTGGGTTAAAAGATGCAGCCCTGGGTTGTCTCCTGATTACAGCTGAGTAAATCGGAATTCGTAGTTCGCCTGATTTTAGAGGAATATTTCTACGTTTCAAAAATGGACACAGAAAATTTTCTGGTGAAAACCACACAATGGATTCCTATGGAAGGAAATACAAGTTACTGGTAAATACGCTTAGAATTACTTTTCAGAGTCAGTGTTGGGCTAAAAGATGCAGCCCTGGGTTCTCTCCTGATTACAGCTGAGTAAATCGGAATTCGTAGTTCGCCAGATTTTAGAGGAATATTTGTACGTTTTAAAAATGGACACAGAAAATTTTCTGGTGAAAACCACACAATGGATTCCTATGGAAGGAAATACAAGTTACTAGTAAGTACGCTTAGAATTACTTTTCAGGGTCAGTGCTGGGCTAAAAGATGCAGCACTGGGTTCTCTCCTGATAACAGGTGAGTACATTGGAATTCGAAGTTCGGCTGATTTTAGAGGAATATTTGTACATTTCAAAATTGGACACTAAGAAACTTTTCTGGTGAAAACCACACAATGGATTCCTATGGAAGGAAATACAAGTTACTGGTAAGTACTCTTAGAATTACTTTTCAGAGTCAGTGCTGGGCTAAAAGCTAGAGCCCTGGGTTCTCTCCTGATAACAGGTGAGTTTATCGGAATTCGTACTTTGGCTGATTTTAGAGGAATATTTGTACGTTTCAAAAATGGCCACAGAAAACTTTCTAGTGAAAACCACACAATGGATTCCTATGGAAGGAAATACAAGTTATTGGTAAGTACGCTTAGAATTACTTTTCAGGGTCAGTGTTGGGCTAAAAGATGCAGCACTGGGTTCTCTCCTGATTACAGTTGAGTAAATCGGAATTTGTACTTTGGCTGATTTTAGAAGAATATTTGTACATTTCAAAAATGGACACAGAAAATTTTCTGGTGAAAAGCACACAATGGATTCCTATGGAAGGAAATACAAGTTACTGGTAAGTACGCTTAGAATTACTTTTCAGAGTCAGTGCTTGGCTAAAAGATGCAGCCCTGGGTTCTCTCCTGATAACAGGTGAGTAAATCAGAATTCATAGTTCGGCTGATTTTAGAGGAATATTTGTAAGTTTCAAAAATGGACACCGAAAACATTCTAGTGAAAACCACACAATGGATTCCTATGGAAGGAAATAAAAGTTACTGGTAAGTACACTTAGAATTACTTTTCAGGGTCAGTGCTGGGCTAAAAGATGCAGCACTGGGTTCTCCTGATTACAGGTGAGTAAATCGGAATTCGTAGTTCGGCTGATTTTAGACGTATATTTGTACGTTTCAAAAATGGACACAGAAAATTTTCTGGTGAAAACCACACAATGGATTCCTATGGAAGGAAATACAAGTTACTGGTAAGTACGCTTTGAATTACTTTTCAGGATCAGTGCTGGGCTAAAAGATGCAGCACTGGGTTCTCTCCTGATAATAGGTGAGTACATCGGAATTCGTAGTTCGGCTGATTTTAGAGGAATATTTGCACTTTTCAAAATTGGACACTAAGAACCTTTTCTGGTGAAAACCACACAATGGATTCCTATGGAAGGAAATACAAGTTACTGGTAAGTACGCTAAGAATTACTTTTCAGAGTCAGTGCTAGGCTAAAAGACGCAGCCCTGGGTTCTCTCCTGATTATAGGTGAGTAAATCGGAATTCGTATTTAGGGTGATTTTAGACGAATATTTGTACGTTTCAAAAATGGACACTTAGAACATTTTCTGGTGAAAACCACACAATGGATTCCTATGGAAGGAAATAAAAGTTACTGGTAAGTACGCTTAGAATTACTTTTCAGGGTCAGTGTTGGGCTTAAAGACGCAGCCCTGGGTTCTCTCTTGATTATAGGTAAGTAAATCGGAATTCGTAGTTAGGGTGATTTTAGACGAATATTTGTACGTTTCAAAAATGGACACAGAAAATGTTCTGGTGAAAACCACACAATGGATTCCTATGGAAGGGAATACAAGTTACTGGTAAGTATGCTTTGAATTACTATTCAGGGTCAGTGCTGGGCTAAAAGATGCAGCACTGGGTTCCCTCCTGATTACAGGTGAGTAAATCGGAATTCGTACTTTCGCTGATTTTTGACGAATATTTCTACGTTTCAAAAATGGACACAGAAAATTTTCTGGTGAAAACCACACAATGGATTCCTATGGAAGGAAATACAAGTTACTGGTAAGTACGCTTTGAATTACTTTTCAGGATCAGTGCTGGGCTAAAAGATGCAGCACTGGGTTCTCTCCTGATAATAGGTGAGTACATCGGAATTCGTAGTTCGGCTGATTTTAGAGGAATATTTGCACTTTTCAAAATTGGACACTAAGAACCTTTTCTGGTGAAAACCACACAATGGATTCCTATGGAAGGAAATACAAGTTACTGGTAAGTACGCTAAGAATTACTTTTCAGAGTCAGTGCTAGGCTAAAAGACGCAGCCCTGGGTTCTCTCCTGATTATAGGTGAGTAAATCGGAATTCGTAGTTATGGTGATTTTAGACGAATATTTGTACGTTTCAAAAATGGACACTTAGAACATTTACTGGTGAAAACCACACAATGGATTCCTATGGAAGGAAATAAAAGTTACTGGTAAGTACGCTTAGAATTACTTTTCAGGGTCAGTGTTGGGCTTAAAGACGCAGCCCTGGGTTCTCTCTTGATTATAGGTGAGTAAATCGGAATTCGTAGTTAGGGTGATTTTAGACAAATATTTGTACGTTTCAAAAATGGACACAGAAAATGTTCTGGTGAAAACCACACAATGGATTCCTATGGAAGGGAATACAAGTTACTGGTAAGTATGCTTAGAATTACTATTCAGGGTCAGTGCTGGGCTAAAAGATGCAGCACTGGGTTCTCTCCTGATTACAGGTGAGTAAATCGGAATTCGTACTTTGGCTGATTTTTGACGAATATTTCTATGTTTCAAAAATGGACACAGAAAATTTTCTGGTGAAAACCACACAATGGATTCCTATGGAAGGAAATACAAGTTACTGGTAAGTATGCTTAGAATTACTTTTCAGAGTCAGTGTTGGGTTAAAAGATGCAGCCCTGGGTTGTCTCCTGATTACAGCTGAGTAAATCGGAATTCGTAGTTCGCCTGATTTTAGAGGAATATTTGTACGTTTCAAAAATGGACAGAAAATTTTCTGGTGAAAACCACACAATGGATTCCTATGGAAGGAAATACAAGTTACTGGTAAGTACGCTTAGAATTACTTTTCAGAGTCAGTGTTGGGCTAAAAGATGCAGCCCTGGGTTCTCTCCTGATTACAGCTGAGTAAATCGGAATTCGTAGTTCGCCAGATTTTAGAGGAATATTTGTACGTTTCAAAAATAGACACAGAAAATTTTCTGGTGAAAACCACACAATGGATTCCTATGGAAGGAAATACAAGTTACTGGTAAGTACGCTTAGAATTACTTTTCAGGGTCAGTGCTGGGCTAAAAGATGCAGCACTGGGTTCTCTCCTGATAACAGGTGAGTACATTGGAATTGGTAGTTCGGCTGATTTTAGAGGAATATTTGTACATTTCAAAATTGGACACTAAGAAACTTTTCTGGTGAAAACCACACAATGGATTCCTATGGAAGGAAATACAAGTTACTGGTAATACTCTTAGAATTACTTTTCAGAGTCAGTGCTGGGCTAAAAGCTGCAGCCCTGGGTTCTCTCCTGATGACAGGTGAGTTTATCGGAATTCGTACTTTGGCTGATTTTAGAGGAATATTTGTACGTTTCAAAAATGGACACAGAAAATTTTCTAGTGAAAACCACACAATGGATTCCTATGGAAGGAAATACAAGTTATTGGTAAATACGCTTAGAATTACTTTTCAGGGTCAGTGTTGGGCTAAAAGATGCAGCACCGGGTTCTCTCCTGATTACAGTTGAGTAAATCGGAATTTGTACTTTGGCTGATTTTAGAGGAATATTTGTACGTTTCAAAAATGGACACAGAAAATTTTCTGGTGAAAAGCACACAATGGATTCCTATGGAAGGAAATACAAGTTACTGGTAAGTACGCTTAGAATTACTGTTCAGAGTCAGTGATTGGCTAAAAGATGCAGCCCTGGGTTCTCTCCTGATAACAGGTGAGTAAATCAGAATTCATAGTTCGGCTGATTTTAGAGGAATATTTGTAAGTTTCAAAAATGGACACCGAAAACATTCTAGTGAAAACCACACAATGGATTCCTATGGAAGGAAATACAAGTTACTGGTAAGTACACTTAGAATTACTTTTCAGGGTCAGTGCTGGGCTAAAAGATGCAGCACTGGGTTCTCCTGATTACAGGTGAATAAATCGGAATTCGTAGTTCGGCTGATTTTAGACGAATATTTGTACGTTTCAAAAATGGACACAGAACATTTTCTGGTGAAAACCACACAATGGATTCCTATGGCAGGAAATACAAGTTACTGGTAAGTACGCTTTGAATTACTTTTCAGGATCAGTGCTGGGCTAAAAGATGCAGCACTGGGTTCTCTCCTGATAATAGGTGAGTACATCGGAATTCGTAGTTCGGCTGATTTTAGAGGAATATTTGCACTTTTCAAAATTGGACACTAAGAACCTTTTCTGGTGAAAACCACACAATGGATTCCTATGGAAGGAAATACAAGTTACTGGTAAGTACGCTTAGAATTACTTTTCAGAGTCAGTGCTAGGCTAAAAGACGCAGCCCTTGGTTCTCTCCTGATTATAGTTGAGTAAATCGGAATTCGTAGTTAGGGTGATTTTAGACAAATATTTGTACGTTTCAAAAATGGACACAGAAAATGTTCTGGTGAAAACCACACAATGGATTCCTATGGAAGGGAATACAAGTTACTGGAAAGTATGCTTAGAATTACTATTCAGGGTCAGTGCTAGGCTAAAAGATGCAGCACTGGGTTCTCTCCTGATCACAGGTGAGTAAATTGGAATTCGTAGTTTGGCTGATTTTTGACGAATATTTCTACGTTTCAAAAATAGACACAGAAAATTTTCTGGAGAAAACCACACAATGGATTCCTATGGAAGGAAATACAAGTTACTGGTAAGTATGCTTAGAATTACTTTTCAGAGTCAGTGTTGGGTTAAAAGATGCAGCCCTGGGTTGTCTCCTAGTTACAGCTGAGTAAATCAGAATTCGTAGTTCGCCTGATTTTAGAGGAATATTTGTACGTTTCAAAAATGGACACAGAAAATTTTCTGGTGAAAACCACACAATGGATTCCTATGGAAGGAAATACAAGTTACTGGTAAGTACGCTTAGAATTACTTTTCAGAGTCAGTGTTGGGCTAAAAGATGCAGCCCTGGGTTCTCTCCTGATTACAGCTGAGTAAATCGGAATTCGTAGTTTGCCAGATTTTAGAGGAATATTTGTACGTTTCAAAAATGGACATAGAAAATTTTCTGGTGAAAACCACACAATGGATTCCTATGGAAGGAAATACAAGTTACTAGTAAGTATGCTTAGAATTACTTTTCAGGGTCAGTGCTGGGCTAAAAGATTCAGCACTGGGTTCTCTCCTGATAACAGGTGAGTACATTGGAATTGGTAGTTCGGCTGATTTTAGAGGAATATTTGTACATTTCAAAATTGGACACTAAGAAACTTTTCTGGTGAAAACCACACAATGGATTCCTATGGAAGGAAATACAAGTTACTGGTAATACTCTTAGAATTACTTTTCAGAGTCAGTGCTGGGCTAAAAGCTGCAGCCCTGGGTTCTCTCCTGATGACAGGTGAGTTTATCGGAATTCGTACTTTGGCTGATTTTAGAGGAATATTTGTACGTTTCAAAAATGGACACAGAAAATTTTCTAGTGAAAACCACACAATGGATTCCTATGGAAGGAAATACAAGTTATTGGTAAATACGCTTAGACTTACTTTTCAGGGTCAGTGTTGGGCTAAAAGATGCAGCACCGGGTTCTCTCCTGATTACAGTTGAGTAAATCGGAATTTGTACTTTGGCTGATTTTAGAGGAATATTTGTACGTTTCAAAAATGGACACAGAAAATTTTCTGGTGAAAAGCACACAATGGATTCCTATGGAAGGAAATACAAGTTACTGGTAAGTACGCTTAGAATTACTTTTCAGAGTCAGTGCTTGGCTAAAAGATGCAGCCCTGGGTTCTCTCCTGATAACAGGTGAGTAAATCAGAATTCATAGTTCGGCTGATTTTAGAGGAATATTTGTAAGTTTCAAAAATGGACACCGAAAACATTCTAGTGAAAACCACACAATGGATTCCTATGGAAGGAAATACAAGTTACTGGTAAGTACACTTAGAATTACTTTTCAGGGTCAGTGCTGGGCTAAAAGATGCAGCACTGGGTTCTCCTGATTACAGGTGAATAAATCGGAATTCGTAGTTCGGCTGATTTTAGACGAATATTTGTACGTTTCAAAAATGGACACAGAACATTTTCTGGTGAAAACCACACAATGGATTCCTATGGCAGGAAATACAAGTTACTGGTAAGTACGCTTTGAATTACTTTTCAGGATCAGTGCTGGGCTAAAAGATGCAGCACTGGGTTCTCTCCTGATAATAGGTGAGTACATCGGAATTCGTAGTTCGGCTGATTTTAGAGGAATATTTGCACTTTTCAAAATTGGACACTAAGAACCTTTTCTGGTGAAAACCACACAATGGATTCCTATGGAAGGAAATACAAGTTACTGGTAAGTATGCTTAGAATTACTTTTCAGAGTCAGTGCTAGGCTAAAAGACGCAGCCCTTGGTTCTCTCCTGATTATAGTTGAGTAAATCGGAATTCGTAGTTAGGGTGATTTTAGACAAATATTTGTACGTTTCAAAAATGGACACAGAAAATGTTCTGGTGAAAACCACACAATGGATTCCTATGGAAGGGAATACAAGTTACTGGAAAGTATGCTTAGAATTACTATTCAGGGTCAGTGCTAGGCTAAAAGATGCAGCACTGGGTTCTCTCCTGATCACAGGTGAGTAAATTGGAATTCGTAGTTTGGCTGATTTTTGACGAATATTTCTACGTTTCAAAAATAGACACAGAAAATTTTCTGGAGAAAACCACACAATGGATTCCTATGGAAGGAAATACAAGTTACTGGTAAGTATGCTTAGAATTACTTTTCAGAGTCAGTGTTGGGTTAAAAGATGCAGCCCTGGGTTGTCTCCTGATTACAGCTGAGTAAATCGGAATTAGTAGTTCGCCTGATTTTAGAGGAATATTTGTACGTTTCAAAAATGGACACTGAAAATTTTCTGGTGAAAACCACACAATGGATTCCTATGGAAGGAAATACAAGTTACTGGTAAGTACGCTTAGAATTACTTTTCAGAGTCAGTGTTGGGCTAAAAGATGCAGCCCTGGGTTATCTCCTGATTACAGCTGAGTAAATCGGAATTCGTAGTTCGCCAGATTTTAGAGGAATATTTGTACGTTTCAAAAATGGACATAGAAAATTTTCTGGTGAAAACCACACAATGGATTCCTATGGAAGGAAATACAAGTTACTAGTAAGTACGCTTAGAATTACTTTTCAGGGTCAGTGCTGGGCTAAAAGATGCAGCACTGGGTTCTCTCCTGATAACAGGTGAGTACATTGGAATTGGTAGTTCGCCTGATTTTAGAGGAATATTTGTACATTTCAAAATTGGACACTAAGAAACTTTTCTGGTGAAAACCACACAATGGATTCCTATGGAAGGAAATACAAGTTACTGGTAATACTCTTAGAATTACTTTTCAGAGTCAGTGCTGGGCTAAAAGCTGCAGCCCTATGTTCTCTCCTGATGACAGGTGAGTTTATCGGAATTCGTACTTTGGCTGATTTTAGAGGAATATTTGTACGTTTCAAAAATGGACACAGAAAATTTTCTAGTGAAAACCACACAATGGATTCCTATGGAAGGAAATACAAGTTATTGGTAAATACGCTTAGAATTACTTTTCAGGGTCAGTGTTGGGCTAAAAGATGCAGCACCGGGTTCTCTCCTGATTACAGTTGAGTAAATCGGAATTTGTACTTTGGCTGATTTTAGAGGAATATTTGTACGTTTCAAAAATGGACACAGAAAATTTTCTGGTGAAAAGCACACAATGGATTCCTATGGAAGGAAATACAAGTTACTGGTAAGTACGCTTAGAATTACTGTTCAGAGTCAGTGCTTGGCTAAAAGATGCAGCCCTGGGTTCTCTCCTGATAACAGGTGAGTAAATCAGAATTCATAGTTCGGCTGATTTTAGAGGAATATTTGTAAGTTTCAAAAATGGACACCGAAAACATTCTAGTGAAAACCACACAATGGATTCCTATGGAAGGAAATACAAGTTACTGGTAAGTACACTTAGAATTACTTTTCAGGGTCAGTGTTGGGCTAAAAGATGCAGCACTGGGTTCTCCTGATTACAGGTGAATAAATCGGAATTCGTAGTTCGGCTGATTTTAGACGAATATTTGTACGTTTCAAAAATGGACACAGAACATTTTCTGGTGAAAACCACTTAATGGATTCCTATGGCAGGAAATACAAGTTACTGGTAAGTACGCTTTGAATTACTTTTCAGGATCAGTGCTGGGCTAAAAGATGCAGCACTGGGTTCTCTCCTGATAATAGGTGAGTACATCGGAATTCGTAGTTCGGCTGATTTTAGAGGAATATTTGCACTTTTCAAAATTGGACACTAAGAACCTTTTCTGGTGAAAACCACACAATGGATTCCTATGGAAGGAAATACAAGTTACTGGTAAGTACGCTTAGAATTACTTTTCAGAGTCAGTGCTAGGCTAAAAGACGCAGCCCTTGGTTCTCTCCTGATTATAGTTGAGTAAATCGGAATTCGTAGTTAGGGTGAATTTAGACAAATATTTGTACGTTTCAAAAATGGACACAGAAAATGTTCTGGTGAAAACCACACAATGGATTCCTATGGAAGGGAATACAAGTTACTGGAAAGTATGCTTAGAATTACTATTCAGGGTCAGTGCTAGGCTAAAAGATGCAGCACTGGGTTCTCTCCTGATCACAGGTGAGTAAATTGGAATTCGTAGTTTGGCTGATTTTTGACGAATATTTCTACGTTTCAAAAATAGACACAGAAAATTTTCTGGAGAAAACCACACAATGGATTCCTATGGAAGGAAATACAAGTTACAGGTAAGTATGCTTAGAATTACTTTTCAGAGTCAGTGTTGGGTTAAAAGATGCAGCCCTGTGTTGTCTCCTGATTACAGCTGAGTAAATCGGAATTCGTAGTTCGCCTGATTTTAGAGGAATATTTGTACGTTTCAAAAATGGACACAGAACATTTTCTGGTGAAAACCACACAATGGATTCCTATGGAAGGAAATACAAGTTACTGGTAAGTACGCTTAGAATTACTTTTCAGAGTCAGTGTTGGGCTAAAAGATGCAGCCCTGGGTTATCTCCTGATTACAGGTGAGTACATTGGAATTTGTAGTTCGGCTGATTTTAGAGGAATATTTGTACATTTCAAAATTGGACACTAAGAAACTTTTCTGGTGAAAACCACACAATGGATTTCTATGGAAGGAAATACAAGTTACTGGTAAGTACTCTTAGAATTACTTTTCAGAGTCGGTGCTGGGCTAAAAGCTGCAGCCCTGGGTTCTCTCCTGATAACAGGTGAGTTTATCGGAATTCGTACTTTGGCTGATTTTAGAGGAATATTTGTACTTTTCAAAAATGGCCACAGAAAACTTTCTAGTGAAAACCACACAATCGATTCCTATGGAAGGAAATACAAGTTACTGGTAAGTACGCTTAGAATTACTTTTCAGAGTCAGTGCTTGGCTAAAAGATGCAGCCCTGGGTTCTCTCCTGATAACAGGTGAGTAAATCAGAATTCATAGTTCGGCTGATTTTAGAGGAATATTTGTAAGTTTCAAAAATGGACACCGAAAACATTCTAGTGAAAACCACACAATGGATTCCTATGGAAGGAAATACAAGTTACTGGTAAGTACACTTAGAATTACTTTTCAGGGTCAGTGCTGGGCTAAAAGATGCAGCACTGGGTTCTCCTGATTACAGGTGAGTAAATCGGAATTCGTAGTTCGGCTGATTTTAGACGAATATTTGTACGTTTCAAAAATGGACACAGAAAATTTTCTGGTGAAAACCACACAATGGATTCCTATGGAAGGAAATACAAGTTACTGGTAAGTACGCTTAGAATTACTTTTCAGGATCAGTGCTGGGCTAAAAGATGCAGCACTGGGTTCTCTCCTGATAATAGGTGAGTACATCGGAATTCGTAGTTCGGCTGATTTTAGAGGAATATTTGCACTTTTCAAAATTGGACACTAAGAACCTTTTCTGGTGAAAACCACACAATGGATTTTAATGGAAGGAAATACAAGTTACTGGTAAGTACGCTTAGAATTACTTTTCAGGGTCAGTGTTGGGCTTAAAGACGCAGCCCTGGGTTCTCTCTTGATTATAGGTGAGTAAATCGGAATTCGTAGTTAGGGTGATTTTAGACGAATATTTGTACGTTTCAAAAATGGACACAGAAAATGTTCTGGTGAAAACCACACAATGGATTCCTATGGAAGGGAATACAAGTTACTGGTAAGTATGCTTAGAATTACTATTCAGGGTCAGTGCTGGGCTAAAAGATGCAGCACTGGGTTCTCTCCTGATTACAGGTGAGTAAATCGGAATTCGTACTTTGGCTGATTTTTGACGAATATTTCTACGTTTCAAAAATGGACACAGAAAACTTTCTGGTGAAAACCACACAATGGATTCCTATGGAAGGAAATACAAGTTACTGGTAAGTATGCTTAGAATTACTTTTCAGAGTCAGTGTTGGGTTATAAGATGCAGCCCTGGGTTGTCTCCTGATTACAGCTGAGTAAATCGGAATTCGTAGTTCGCCTGATTTTAGAGGAATATTTCTACGTTTCAAAAATAGACACAGAAAATTTTCTGGTGAAAACCACACAATGGATTCCTATGGAAGGAAATACAAGTTACTGGTAAATACGCTTAGAATTACTTTTCAGAGTCAGTGTTGGGCTAAAAGATGCAGCCCTGGGTTCTCTCCTGATTACAGCTGAGTAAATCGGAATTCGTAGTTCGCCAGATTTTAGAGGAATATTTGTACGTTTCAAAAATGGACACAGAAAATTTTCTGGTGAAAACCACACAATGGATTCCTATGGAAGGAAATACAAGTTACTAGTAAGTACGCTTAGAATTACTTTTCAGGGTCAGTGCTGGGCTAAAAGATGCAGCACTGGGTTCTCTCCTGATAACAGGTGAGTACATTGGAATTCGTAGTTCGGCTGATTTTAGAGGAATATTTGTACATTTCAAAATTGGACACTAAGAAACTTTTCTGGTGAAAACCACACAATGGATTCCTATGGAAGAAAATACAAGTTACTGGTAAGTACTCTTAGAATTACTTTTCAGAGTCAGTGCTGGGCTAAAAGCTGCAGCCCTGGGTTCTCTCCTGATAACAGGTGAGTTTATCGGAATTCGTACTTTGGCTGATTTTAGAGGAATATGTGTACGTTTCAAAAATGGCCACAGAAAACTTTCTAGTGAAAACCACACAATGGATTCCTATGGAAGGAAATACAAGTTATTGGTAAGTACGCTTAGAATTACTTTTCAGGGTCAGTGTTGGGCTAAAAGATGCAGCACTGGGTTCTCTCCTGATTACAGTTGAGTAAATCGGAATTTGTACTTTGGCTGATTTTAGAAGAATATTTGTACGTTTCAAAAATGGACACAGAAAATTTTCTGGTGAAAAGCACACAATGGATTCCTATGGAAGGAAATACAAGTTACTGGTAAGTACGCTAAGAATTACTTTTCAGAGTCAGTGCTTGGCTAAAAGATGCAGCCCTGGGTTCTCTCCTGATAACAGGTGAGTAAATCAGAATTCATAGTTCGGCTGATTTTAGAGGAATATTTGTAAGTTTCAAAAATGGACAACGAAAACATTCTAGTGAAAACCACACAATGGATTCCTATGGAAGGAAATACAAGTTACTGGTAAGTACACTTAGAATTACTTTTCAGGGTCAGTGCTGGGCTAAAAGATGCAGCACTGGGTTCTCCTGATTACAGGTGAGTAAATCGGAATTCGTAGTTCGGCTGATTTTAGACGAATATTTGTACGTTTCAAAAATGGACACAGAAAATTTTCTGGTGAAAACCACACAATGGATTCCTATGGAAGGAAATACAAGTTACTGGTAAGTAGGCTTTGAATTACTTTTTAGGATCAGTGCTGGGCTAAAAGATGCAGCACTGGGTTCTCTCCTGATAATAGGTGAGTACATCGGAATTCGTAGTTCGGCTGATTTTAGAGGAATATTTGCACTTTTCAAAATTGGACACTAAGAACCTTTTCTGGTGAAAACCACACAATGGATTCCTATGGAAGGAAATACAAGTTACTGGTAAGTACGCTAAGAATTACTTTTCAGAGTCAGTGCTAGGCTAAAAGACGCAGCCCTGGGTTCTCTCCAGATTATAGGTGAGTAAATCGGAATTCGTAGTTAGGGTGATTTTAGACGAATATTTGTACGTTTCAAAAATGGACACTTAGAACATTTTCTGGTGAAAGCCACACAATGGATTCCTATGGAAGGAAATAAAAGTTACTGGTAAGTATGCTTAGAATTACTTTTCAGGGTCAGTGTTGGGCTTAAAGACGCAGCCCTGGGTTCTCTCTTGATTATAGGTAAGTAAATCGGAATTCGTAGTTAGGGTGATTTTAGACGAATATTTGTACGTTTCAAAAATGGACACAGAAAACGTTCTGGTGAAAACCACACAATGGATTCCTATTGAAGGGAATACAAGTTACTGGTAAGTATGCTTAGAATTACTATTCAGGGTCAGTGCTGGGCTAAAAGATGCAGCACTGGGTTCTCTCCTGATTACAGGTGAGTAAATCGGAATTCGTACTTTGGCTAATTTTTGACGAATATTTCTACGTTTCAAAAATGGACACAGAAATTTTTCTGGTGAAAACCACACAATGGATTCCTATGGAAGGAAATACAAGTTACTGGTAAGTACGCTTTGAATTACTTTTCAGGATCAGTGCTGGGCTAAAAGATGCAGCACTGGGTTCTCTCCTGATAATAGGTGAGTACATCGGAATTCGTAGTTCGGCTGATTTTAGAGGAATATTTGCACTTTTCAAAATTGGACACTAAGAACCTTTTCTGGTGAAAACCACACAATGGATTCCTATGGAAGGAAATACAAGTTACTGGTAAGTACGCTAAGAATTACTTTTCAGAGTCAGTGCTAGGCTAAAAGACGCAGCCCTGGGTTCTCTCCTGATTATAGGTGAGTAAATCGGAATTCGTAGTTAGGGTGATTTTAGACGAATATTTGAACGTTTCAAAAATGGACACTTAGAACATTTTCTGGTGAAAACCACACAATGGATTCCTATGGAAGGAAATAAAAGTTACTGGTAAGTACGCTTAGAATTACTTTTCAGGGTCAGTGTTGGGCTTAAAGACGCAGCAATGGGTTCTCTCTTGATTATAGGTGAGTAAATCGGAATTCGTAGTTAGGGTGATTTTAAACAAATATTTGTACATTTCTAAAATGGACACAGAAAATGTTCTGGTGAAAACCACACAATGGATTCCTATGGAAGGGAATACAAGTTACTGGTAAGTATGCTTAGAATTACTATTCAGGGTCAGTGCTGGGCTAAAAGATGCAGCACTGGGTTCTCTCCTGATTACAGGTGAGTAAATCGGAATTCGTACTTTGGCTGATTTTTGACGAATATTTCTATGTTTCAAAAATAGACACAGAAAATTTTCTGGTGAAAACCACACAATGGATTCCTATGGAAGGAAATACAAGTTACTGGTAAGTATGCTTAGAATTACTTTTCAGAGTCAGTGTTGGGTTAAAAGATGCAGCCCTGGGTTGTCTCCTGATTACAGCTGAGTGAATCGGAATTCGTAGTTCGCCTGATTTTAGAGGAATATTTGTACGTTTCAACAATGGACACAGAAAATTTTCTGGTGAAAACCACACAATGGATTCCTATGGAAGGAAATACAAGTTACTGGTAAGTACGCTTAGAATTACTTTTCAGAGTCAGTGTTGGGCTAAAAGATGCAGCCCTGGGTTCTCTCCTGATTACAGCTGAGTAAATCAGAATTCGTAGTTCGCCAGATTTTAGAGGAATATTTGTACGTTTCAAAAATGGACATAGAAAATTTTCTGGTGAAAACCACACAATGGATTCCTATGGAAGGAAATACAAGTTACTAGTAAGTACGCTTAGAATTACTTTTCAGGGTCAGTGCTGGGCTAAAAGATGCAGCACTGGGTTCTCTCCTGATAACAGGTGAGTACATTGGAATTCGTAGTTCGGCTGATTTTAGAGGAATATTTGTACATTTCAAAATTGGACACTAAGAAACTTTTCTGGTGAAAACCACACAATGGATTCCTATGGAAGGAAATACAAGTTACTGGTAATACTCTTAGAATTACTTTTCAGAGTCAGTGCTGGGCTAAAAGCTGCAGCCCTGGGTTCTCTCCTGATGACAGGTGAGTTTATCGGAATTCGTACTTTGGCTGATTTTAGAGGAATATTTGTACGTTTCAAAAATGGACACAGAAAACTTTCTAGTGAAAACCACACAATGGATTCCTATGGAAGGAAATACAAGTTATTGGTAAATACGCTTAGAATTACTTTTCAGGGTCAGTGTTGGGCTAAAAGATGCAGCACCGGGTTCTCTCCTGATTACAGTTGAGTAAATCGGAATTTGTACTTTGGCTGATTTTAGAGGAATATTTGTACGTTTCAAAAATGGACACAGAAAATTTTCTGGTGAAAAGCACACAATGGATTCCTATGGAAGGAAATACAAGTTACTGGTAAGTACGCTTAGAATTACTTTTCAGAGTCAGTGCTTGGCTAAAAGATGCAGCCCTGGGTTCTCTCCTGATAACAGGTGAGTAAATCAGAATTCATAGTTCGGCTGATTTTAGAGGAATATTTGTAAGTTTCAAAAATGGACACCGAAAACATTCTAGTGAAAACCACACAATGGATTCCTATGGAAGGAAATACAAGTTACTGGTAAGTACACTTAGAATTACTTTTCAGGGTCAGTGCTGGGCTAAAGGATGCAGCACTGGGTTCTCCTGATTACAAGTGAGTAAATCGAAATTCGTAGTTCGGCTGATTTTAGACGAATATTTGTACGTTTCAAAAATGGACACGGAACATTTTCTGGTGAAAACCACACAATGGATTCCTATGGAAGGAAATACAAGTTACTGGTAAGTACGCTTTGAATTACTTTTCAGGATCAGTGCTGGGCTAAAAGATGCAGCACTGGGTTCTCTCCTGATAATAGGTGAGTACATCGGAATTCGTAGTTCGGCTGATTTTAGAGGAATATTTGCACTTTTCAAAATTGGACACTAAGAACCTTTTCTGGTGAAAACCACACAATGGATTCCTATGGAAGGAGATACAAGTTACTGGTAAGTACGCTTAGAATTACTTTTCAGAGTCAGTGCTAGGCTAAAAGACGCAGCCCTGGGTTCTCTCCTGATTATAGTTGAGTAAATCGGAAATCGTAGTTAGGGTGATTTTAGACGAATATTTGTACGTTTCAAAAATGGACACTTAGAACATTTTCTGGTGAAAACCACACAATGGATTCCTATGGAAGGAAATAAAAGTTACTGGTAAGTACACTTAGAATTACTTTTCAGGGTCAGTGTTGGGCTTAAAGACGCAGCCCTGGGTTCTCTCTTGATTATAGGTGAGTAAATCGGAATTCGTAGTTAGGGTGATTTTAGACGAATATTTGTACGTTTCAAAAATGGACACAGAAAATGTTCTGGTGAAAACCACACAATGGATTCCTATGGAAGGGAATACAAGTTACTGGTAAGTATGCTTAGAATTACTATTCAGGGTCAGTGCTGGGCTAAAAGATGCAGCACTGGGTTCTCTCCTGATCACAGGTGAGTAAATTGGAATTCGTAGTTTGGCTGATTTTTGACGAATATTTCTACGTTTCAAAAATAGACACAGAAAATTTTCTGGAGAAAACCACACAATGGATTCCTATGGAAGGAAATACAAGTTACTGGTAAGTATGCTTAGAATTACTTTTCAGAGTCAGTGTTCGGTTAAAAGATGCAGCCCTGGGTTGTCTCCTGATTACAGCTGAGTAAATCGGAATTCGTAGTTCGCCTGATTTTAGAGGAATATTTGTACGTTTCAAAAATGGACACAGAAAATTTTCTGGTGAAAACCACACAATGGATTCCTATGGAAGGAAATACAAGTTACTGGTAAGTACGCTTTGAATTACTTTTCAGGGTCAGTGCTGGGCTAAAAGATGCAGCACTGGGTTCTCTCCTGATAACAGGTGAGTACATCGGAATTCGTAGTTCGGCTGATTTTAGAGGAATATTTGTACATTTCAAAATTGGACACTAAGAACCTTTTATGGTGAAAACCACACTATGGATTCCTATGGAAGGAAATACAAGTTACTGGTAAGTACGCTTAGAATTACTTTTCAGAGTCAGTGTTGTGCTAAAAGATGCAGCTCTGGGTTCTCTCCTGATTACAGGTGAGTAAATCGGAATTCAGAGTTCAGCTGATTTTAGAGGAATATTTGTACGTTTCAAAATTGGACACTTATAATCTTTTCTGGTGAAAACCACACAATGGATTCCTATGGAAGGAAATACAAGTTACTGGTAAGTACGCTTAGAATTACTTTTCAGAGTCAGTGCTGGGCTAAAAAAGATGCAGCCCTGGGTTCTCTCCTCATTACAGCTGAGTAAATCGGAATTCGTAGTTCGGCTGATTTTAGAGGAATATTTGTACGTTTCAAAAATGAACACAGAAAATTTTCTGGTGAAAACCACACAATGGATTCCTATGGAAGGAAGTACAAGTTACTGGTAAATATGCTTAGAATTACTTTTCAGAGTCAGTGTTGGGCTAAAAGATGCAGCCCTGGGTTCTCTCCTGATTACAGCTGAGTAAATCGGAATTCGTAGTTCGCAAGATTTTAGAGGAATATTTGTACGTTTCAAAAATGGACACAGAAAATTTTCTAGTGAAAACCACACAATGGATTCCTATGGAAGGAAATACAAGTTACTGGTAAGTACACTTAGAATTACTTTTCAGGGTCAGTGCTGGGCTAAAAGATGCAGCCCTGGGTTCTCTCCTCATTACAGCTGAGTAAATCGGAATTCGTAGTTCGGCTGATTTTAGAGGAATATTTGTACGTTTTGAAAAATGAACACAGAAACTTTTCTGGTGAAAACCACACAATGGATTCCTATGGAAGGAAATACAAGTTACTGGTAAGTACTCTTAGAATTACATTTCAGAGTCAGTGCTGGGCTAAAAGATGCAGCCCTGGGTTCTCTCCTGATAACAGGTGAGTTTATCGGAATTCGTACTTTGGCTGATTTTAGGCGAATATTTGTACGTTTCAAAAATGGACACAGAAAACTTTCTAGTGAAAACCACACAATGTATTCCTATGGAAGGAAATACAAGTTATTGGTAAGTACGCTTAGAATTACTTTTCAGGGTCAGTGTTGGGCTAAAAGATGCAGCACTGGGTTCTCTCCTGATTACAGTTGAGTAAATCGGAATTCGTACTTTGGCTGATTTTAGAGGAATATTTGTACGTTTCAAAAATGGACACAGAAAATTTTCTGGTGAAAAGCACACAATGGATTCCTATGGAAGGAAATACAAGTTACTGGTAAGTACGCTTAGAATTACTTTTCAGAGTCAGTGCTTGGCTAAAAGATGAAGCCCTGGGTTCTCTCCTGATAACAGGTGAGTAAATCGGAATTCATAGTTCGGCTGATTTTAGAGGAATATTTGTAAGTTTCAAAAATGGACACCGAAAACATTCTAGTGAAAACCACACAATGGATTCCTATGGAAGGAAATACAAGTTACTGGAAAGTACACTTAGAATTACTTTTCAGGGTCAGTGCTGGGCTAAAATATGCAGCACTGAGTTCTCCTGATTACAGGTGAGTAAATCGGAATTCGTAGTTTGGCTGATTTTATACGAATATTTCTACATTTCAAAAATAGACACAGAAAATTTTCTGGTGAAAACCACACAATGGATTCCTATGGAAGGAAATGCAAGTAACTGGTAAGTATGCTTAGAATTACTTTTCAGAGTCAGTGTTGGGCTAAAAGATGCAGCACTGGGTTATCTCCTGATAACAGGTGAGTACATCGGAATTCGTAGTTCGGCTGATTTTAGAGGAATATTTGTACTTTTCAAAATTGGACACTAAGAACATTTTCTGGTGAAAACCACACAATGGATTCCTATGGAAGGAAATACAAGTTACTGGTAAGTACGCTTAGAATTACTTTTCAGAGTCAGTGCTAGGCTAGAAGACGCAGCCCTGGGTTCTCTCCTGATTATAGGTGAGTAAATCGGAATTCGTAGTTAGGGTGACTTTAGACGAATATTTGTACGTTTCAAAAATGGACACTTAGAACATTTTCTGTTGAAAACCACACAATGGATTCCTATGGAAGGAAATACAAGTTACTGGTAAGTACGCTTAGAATTACTTTTCAGAGTCAGTGTTGGGCTAAAAGATGCAGCTCTGGGTTCTCTCCTGATTACAGGTGAGTAAATCGGAATTCGTAGTTCAGCTGATTTTAGAGGAATATTTGTACGTTTCAAAATTGGACACTTAGAATCTTTTCTGGTGAAAACCACACAATGGATTCCTATGGAAGGAAATACAAGTTACTGGTAAGTACGCTTAGAATTACTTTTCAGAGTCAGTGTTGGGCTAAAAGATGCAGCTCTGGGTTCTCTCCTGATTACAGGTGAGTAAATCGGAATTCGTAGTTCAGCTGATTTTAGAGGAATATTTGTACGTTTCAAAATTCCACACTTCGAAACTTTTCTGCTGAAAACCACACAATGGATTCCTATGGAAGGAAATACAAGTTACTGGTAAGTACGCTTTGAATTACTTTTCAGGGTCAGTGCTGGGCTAAAAGATGCAGCACTGGGTTCTCTCCTGATAACAGGTGAGTACATCAGAATTCGTAGTTCGGCTGATTTTAGAGGAATATTTGTACATTTCAAAATTGGACACTAAGAACCTTTTATGGTGAAAACCACACAATGGATTCCTATGGAAGGAAATACAAGTTACTGGTAAGTACGCTTAGAATTACTTTTCAGAGTCAGTGTTGGGCTAAAAGATGCAGCTCTGGGTTCTCTCCTGATTACAGGTGAGTAAATCGGAATTCGTAGTTCAGCTGATTTTAGAGGAATATTTGTACGTTTCAAAATTGGACACTTAGAATCTTTTCTGGTGAAAACCACACAATGGATTCCTATGGAAGGAAATACAAGTTACTGGTAAGTACGCTTAGAATTACTTTTCAGAGTCAGTGCTGGGCTAAAAAAGATGCAGCCCTGGGTTCTCTCCTCATTACAGCTGAGTAAATCGGAATTCGTAGTTCGGCTGATTTTAGAGGAATATTTGTACATTTCAAAAATGAACACAGAAAATTTTCTGGTGAAAACCACACAATGGATTCCTATGGAAGGAAGTACAAGTTACTGGTAAATATGCTTAGAATTACTTTTCAGAGTCAGTGTTGGGCTAAAGATGCAGCCCTGGGTTCTCTCCTGATTACAGCTGAGTAAATCGGAATTCGTAGTTCGCCAGATTTTAGAGGAATATTTGTACGTTTCAAAAATGGACACAGAAAATTTTCTAGTGAAAACCACACAATGGATTCCTATGGAAGGAAATACAAGTTACTGGTAAGTACACTTAGAATTACTTTTCAGAGTCAGTGTTGGGCTAAAAGATGCAGCTCTGGGTTCTCTCCTGATTACAGGTGAGTAAATCGGAATTCGTAGTTCAGCTGATTTTAGAGGAATATTTGTACGTTTCAAAATTGGACACTTAGAATCTTTTCTGGTGAAAACCACACAATGGATTCCTATGGAAGGAAATACAAGTTACTGGTAAGTACGCTTAGAATTACTTTTCAGAGTCAGTGCTGGGCTAAAAAAGATGCAGCCCTGGGTTCTCTCCTGATTACAGCTGAGTAAATCGGAATTCGTAGTTCGGCTGATATTAGAGGAATATTTGTACGTTTTGAAAAATGAACACAGAAAATTTTCTGGTGAAAACCACACAATGGATTCCTATGGAAGGAATTACAAGTTACTGGTAAGTACGCTTAGAATTACTTTTCAGGGTCAGTGCTGGGCTAAAAGATGCAGCACTGGGTTCTCCTGATTACAGGTGAGTAAATCGGAATTCGTAGTTCGGCTGATTTTATACGAATATTTCTACATTTCAAAAATGGACACAGAAAATTTTCTGGTGAAAACCACACAATGGATTCCTATGGAAGGAAATGCAAGTAACTGGTAAGTATGCTTAGAATTACTTTTCAGAGTCAGTGTTGGGTTAAAAGAGGCAGCCCTGGGTTGTCTCCTGATTACAGCTGAGTAAATCGGAATTCGTAGTTCTCCTGATTTTAGAGGAATATTTGTACGTTTCAAAAATGGACACAGAAAATTTTCTGGTGAAAACCACACAATGGATTCCTATAGAAGGAAATACAAGTTACTGGTAAGTACGCTTTGAATTACTTTTCAGGGTCAGTGCTGGGCTAAAAGATGCAGCACTGTTTTCTCTCCTGATAACAGGTGAGTACATCGGAATTCGTAGTTCGGCTGATTGTAGAGGAATATTTGTACTTTTCAAAATTGGACACTAAGAACATTTTCTGGTGAAAACCACACAATGGATTCCTATGGAAGGAAATACAAGTTACTGGTAAGTACGCTTAGAATTACTTTTCAGAGTCAGTGCTAGGCTAAAAGACGCAGCCCTGGGTTCTCTCCTGATTATAGGTGAGTAAATCGGAATTCGTAATTAGGGTGACTTTAGACGAATATTTGTACGTTTCAAAAATGGACACTTAGAACATTTTCTGTTGAAAACCACACAATGGATTCCTATGGAAGGAAATACAAGTTACTGGTAAGTACGCTTAGAATTACTTTTCAGGGTCAGTGCTGGGCTAAAAGATGCAGCACTGAGGTCTCTCCTGATAACAGGTGAGTAAATCGGAATTCGTAGTTCGGCTGATTTTAGAGGAATATATGTAATTTCCTAAACTCCACACTTAGAAACTTTTCTGCTGAAAACCACACAGTGGATTCCAATGGAAGGAAATGCAAGTTACTGGTAAGTACGCTTAGAATTACTTTTCAGGGTCAGTGCTGGGCTAAAAGATGCAGCACTGGGTTCACTCCTGATAACAGGTGAGTAAATTGCAATTCGTAGTTCGGCTGATTTTAGAGGAATATTTGTAATTTCCAAAACTCACACTTCGAAGAATTTTCAAGTGAAACCAGTCGATGTTAGCCGATGGAATGAAATTCAAGTTCCTGGTAAGTACGGTTAGAATTACTTTTCAGGATCAGTACTGGGCTTAAAGATGCAGCATTGAGGTCTCTCCTGATAACAGGTGAGTAAATCGGAATTCGTAGTTCGGCTGATTTTAGAGGAATATATGTAATTTCCTAAACTCCACACTTAGAAACTTTTCTGCTGAAAACCACACAGTGGATTCCAATGGAAGGAAATACAAGTTACTGGTAAGTACGCTTAGAATTACTTTTCAGGGTCAGTGCTGGGCTAAAAGATGCAGCACTGGGTTCACTCCTGATAACAGGTGAGTAAATTGCAATTCGTAGTTCGGCTGATTTTAGAGGACTATTTGTAATTTCCAAAACTCACACCGAAGAATTTTCAAGTGAAACCAGTCGATGTTAGCCGATGGAATGAAATTCAAGTTCCTGGTAAGTACGGTTAGAATTACTTTTCAGGATCAGTACTGGGCTTAAAGATGCAGCATTGAGGTCTCTCCTGATAACAGGTGAGTAAATCGGAATTCGTAGTTCGGCTGATTTTAGAGGAATATATGTAATTTCCTAAACTCCACACTTAGAAACTTTTCTGCTGAAAACCACACAGTGGATTCCAATGGAAGGAAATACAAGTTACTGGTAAGTACGCTTAGAATTACTTTTCAGGGTCAGTGCTGGGCTAAAAGATGCAGCACTGGGTTCACTCCTGATAACAGGTGAGTAAATTGCAATTCGTAGTTCGGCTGATTTTAGAGGAATATTTGTAATTTCCAAAACTCACACTTCGAAGAATTTTCAAGTGAAACCAGTCGATGTTAGCCGATGGAATGAAATTCAAGTTCCTGGTAAGTACGGTTAGAATTACTTTTCAGGATCAGTACTGGGCTTAAAGATGCAGCATTGAGGTCTCTCCTGATAACAGGTGAGTAAATCGGAATTCGTAGTTCGGCAGATTTTAGAGGAATTTTTGTACGTTCCAAAAATCGACACTTAGAAAGTTTTCTGCTGATAACCACACAATGGATTCCTATGGAAGGAAATACAAGTTACTGGTAAGTACGCTTAAAATTACTTTTCATGGTCAGTGCTGGGCTAAAAGATGCAGCACTGGGTTCTCTCCTGATAACAGGTGAGTAAGTCAGAATTCGTAGTTCGGCTGATTTTAGAGGAATATTTGTAAGTTCCAAAACTCCACACTTACAAACTTTCCTGCTGAAAACCACACAATGGATTCCTATGAAAGGAAATACAAGTTGCAGGTAAGTACACTTAGAATTACTTGTCAGGATCAGTACTGGGCTTAAACATGCAGCACTGAGGTCTCTCCTGATAACAGGTGAGTAAATCGGAATTCGTAGTTCGGCTGATTTTAGAGGAATATTTGTAAGTTCCAAAACTCCACACTTCGAAGTTTTTCCAAGTGAAACCAGTCAATGTTAGCCTATAGAAGGAAATTCAAGTTACTGGTAAGTACGGTTAGAATTACTTTTCAGGATCAGTACTGGCCTTAAAGATTCAGCACTGAGGTCTCTCCTGATAACAGGTGAGTAAATCGGAATTCGTAGTTCGGCTGATTTTAGAGGAATTTTTGTACGTTCCAAAAATCGACACTGAAACTTTTCTGCTGAAAACCACACAATGGATTCCTATGGAAGGAAGTAAAAGTTACTGGTAAGTACGCTTAGAATTACTTTTCAGGATCAGTGCTGGGCTAAAGCATGCAGCACTGGTTTCTCTCTTGATAACAGGCGAGTAAATCGGAATTCGGAATTCGGCTGATTTTAGAGGAATATTTGTAAGCTCCAAAACTCCACACTTTGAAACTTTTCTGCTGAAAACCACACAATGGATTCCTATGGAATGAAATACAAGTTACTGGTAAGTACGCTTAGAATTACTTTTCAGGGTCAGTGTTGGGCTAAAAGATGCAGCACTGGGTTCTCACTTGATAACAGGTGAGTAAATCGGAATTCGTAGTTCGGCTGATTTTAGAGGAATATTTGTAAGTTCCAAAACTCCACACTTAGAAACTTTTCTGCTGAAAACCACACAATGGATTCCTATGGAAGGAAATAGAAGTTGCTGGTAAGTATATTTAGAATTACTTTTCAGGGTCAGTGCTGGGCTAAAAGATGCAGCACTGGGTTCTCTCCTGATAACAGTTGAGTAAATCGTAATTTGAAGTTCGGCTGATTTTAGAGGAATATGTGTAAGTTCCAAAATTCCACACTTCGAAACTTTTCTGCTGAAAACCACACAGTGGATTCCTATGGAAGGAAATACAAGTTACTGGTAAGTACGCTTAGAATTACTTTTCAGGGTCAGTGCTGGGCTAAAAGATGCAGCACTGAGTTCTCTCCTGATAACAGGTGAGTAAATCGGAATTCGAAGTTCGGCTGATTTTAGAGGAATATTTGTAAGTTCCAAAACTCCACACTTCGAAGAATTTCCAAGTGAAACCAGTCAGTGTTAGCCTATGGAAGGAAATTCAAGTTACTGGTAAGTACGGTTAGAATTACTTTTCAGGATCAGTACTGGGCTTAAACATGCAGCACTGAGGTCTCTCCTGATAACAGGTGAGTAAATCAGAATTCGTAGTTCGGCTGATTTTAGAGGAATTTTTGTACGTTCCAAAAATCGACACTAAAACTTTTCTGCTGAAAACCACACAATGGATTCCTATGGAAGGAAGTACACGTTACTGGTAAGTACGCTTAGAATTACTTTTCAGGGTCAGTGCTGGGCTAAAACATGCAGCACTGGGTTCTCTCTTGATAACAGGCGAGTAAATCGGAATTCGTAGTTCGGCTGATTTTAGAGGAATATTTGTAACTTCCAAAACTCCACACTTCGAAGAATTTCCAAGTGAAACCAGTCAGTGTTAGCCTATGGAAAGAAATTCAAGTTACTGGTAAGTACGGTTAGAATTACTTTTCAGGATCAGTACTGGGCTTAAACATGCAGCACTGAGGTCTCTCCTGATAACAGGTGAGTAAATCAGAATTCGTAGTTCGGCTGATTTTAGAGGAATTTTTGTACGTTCCAAAAATCGACACTAAAACTTTTCTGCTGAAAACCACACAATGGATTCCTATGGAATGAAATACAAGTTACTGGTAAGTACGCTTAGAATTACTTTTCAGGGTCAGTGCTGGGCTAAAAGATGCAGCACTGGGTTCTCAATTGATAACAGTTGAGTAAATCGGAATTCGCAGTTCGGCTGATTTTAGAGGAATATTTGTAAGTTCCAAAACTCCACACTTCGAAGAATTTCCAAGTGAAACCAGTCAGTGTTAGCCTATGGAAGGAAATTCAAGTTACTGGTAAGTACGGTTAGAATTACTTTTCAGGATCAGTACTGGCCTTAAAGATTAAGCACTGAGGTCTCTCCTGATAACAGGTGAATAAATCGGAATTCGTAGTTCGGCTGTTTTTAGAGGAATTTTTGTATGTTCCAAAAATCGACACTGAAACTTTTCTGCTGAAAACCACACAATGGATTCCTATGGAGGGAAGTACAAGTTACTGGCAAGTACGCTTAGAATTACTTTTCAGGGTCAGTGCTGGGCTAAAACATGCAGCACTGGGTTCTCTCTTGATAACAGGCGAGTAAATCGGAATTCGTAGTTCGGCTGATTTTAGAGGAATATTTGTAAGTTCCAAAACTCCACACTTAGAAACTTTTCTGCTGAAATCCACACAATGGATTCCTATGGAATGAAATACAAGTTACTGGTAAGTACGCTTAGAATTACTTTTCAGGGTCAGTGCTGGGCTAAAAGATGCAGCACTGGGTTCTCACTTGATAACAGTTGAGTAAATCGGAATTCGCAGTTCGGCTGATTTTAGAGGAATATTTGTAAGTTCCAAAACTCCACACTTCGAAGAATTTCCAAGTGAAACCAGTCAGTGTTAGCCTATGGAAGGAAATTCAAGTTACTGGTAAGTACGGTTAGAATTACTTTTCAGGATCAGTACTGGCCTTAAAGATTAAGCACTGAGGTCTCTCCTGATAGGTGAATAAATCGGAATTCGTAGTTCGGCTGTTTTTAGAGGAATTTTTGTATGTTCCAAAAATCGACACTGAAACTTTTCTGCTGAAAACCACACAATGGATTCCTATGGAGGGAAGTACAAGTTACTGGCAAGTACGCTTAGAATTACTTTTCAGGGTCAGTGCTGGGCTAAAACATGCAGCACTGGGTTCTCTCTTGATAACAGGCGAGTAAATCGGAATTCGTAGTTCGGCTGATTTTAGAGGAATATTTGTAAGTTCCAAAACTCCACACTTAGAAACTTTTCTGCTGAAATCCACACAATGGATTCCTATGGAATGAAATACAAGTTACTGGTAAGTACGCTTAGAATTACTTTTCAGGGTCAATGCTGGGCTAAAAGATGCAGCACTGGGTTCTCACTTGATAACAGTTGAGTAAATCGGAATTCGCAGTTCGGCTGATTTTAGAGGAATATTTGTAACTTCCAAAACTCCACACTTCGAAGAATTTCCAAGTGAAACCAGTCAGTGTTAGCCTATGGAAGGAAATTCAAGTTACTGGTAAGTACGGTTAGAATTACTTTTCAGGATCAGTACTGGCCTTAAAGATTAAGCACTGAGGTCTCTCCTGATAACAGGTGAATAAATCGGAATTCGTAGTTCGGCTGTTTTTAGAGGAATTTTTGTATGTTCCAAAAATCGACACTGAAACTTTTCTGCTGAAAACCACACAATGGATTCCTATGGAGGGAAGTACAAGTTACTGGCAAGTACGCTTAGAATTACTTTTCAGGGTCAGTGCTGGGCTAAAACATGCAGCACTGGGTTCTCTCTTGATAACAGGCGAGTAAATCGGAATTCGTAGTTCGGCTGATTTTAGAGGAATATTTGTAAGTTCCAAAACTCCACACTTAGAAACTTTTCTGCTGAAAACCACACAATGGATTCCTATGGAATGAAATACAAGTTACTGGTAAGTACGCTTAGAATTACTTTTCAGGGTCAGTGCTGGGCTAAAAGATGCAGCACTGGGTTCTCACTTGATAACAGTTGAGTAAATCGAAATTCGCAGTTCGGCTGATTTTAGAGGAATATTTGTAAGTTCCAAAACTCCACACTTAGAAACTTTTCTGCTGAAAACCACACAATGGATTCCTATGGAATGAAATACAAGTTACTGGTAAGTATGCTTAGAATTACTTTTCAGGGTCAGTGCTGGGCTAAAAGATGCAGCACTGAGTTCTCTCCTGATAACTGGTGAGTAAATCGGAATTCGAAGTTCAACTGATTTTAGAGGAATATTTGTAAGTTCCAAAATTCCACACTTCGAAACTTTTCTGCTGAAAACCACACAGTGGATTCCTATGGAAGGAAATACAAGTTACTGGTAAGTACGCTTAGAATTACTTTTCAGGGTCAGTGCTGGGCTAAAAGATGCAGCACTGAGGTCTCTCCTGATAACAGGTGAGTAAATCGGAATTCGAAGTTCGGCTGATTTTAGAGGAATATTTGCATGTTCAAAATTCCACACTTCGAAACTTTTCTGCTGAAAACCACACAGTGGATTCCTATGGAAGGAAATACAAGTTACTGGTAAGTACACTTAGAATTACTTTTCAGGGTCAGTGCTGGGCTAAAAGATGCAGCACTGGGTTCACTCCTGATAACAGGTGAGTAAATTGCAATTCGTAGTTCAGCTGATTTTAGAGGAATATTTGTAATTTCCAAAACTCACACTTCGAAGAATTTTCAAGTGAAACCAGTCAATGTTAGCCGATGGAATGAAATTCAAGTTCCTGGTAAGTACGGTTAGAATTACTTTTCAGGATCAGTACTGGGCTTAAAGATGCAGCATTGAGGTCTCTCCTGATAACAGGTGAGTAAATCGGAATTCGTAGTTCGGCTGATTTTAGAGGAATTTTTGTACGTTCCAAAAATCGACACTTAGAAAGTTTTCTGCTGATAACCACACAATGGATTCCTATGGAAGGAAATACAAGTTACTGGTAAGTACGCTTAGAATTACTTTTCATGGTCAGTGCTGGGCTAAAAGATGCAGCACTGGGTTCTCTCCTGATAACAGGTGAGTAAGTCAGAATTCGTAGTTCGGCTGATTTTAGAGGAATATTTGTAAGTTCCAAAACTCCACACTTAGAAACTTTCCTGCTGAAAACCACACAATGGATTCCTATGAAAGGAAATACAAGTTGCAGATAAGTACACTTAGAATTACTTTTCAGGATCAGTACTGGGCTTAAACATGCAGCACTGAGGTCTCTCCTGATAACAGGTGAGTAAATCGGAATTCGTAGTTCGGCTGATTTTAGAGGAATATTTGTAAGTTCCAAAACTCCACACTTCGAAGATTTTCCAAGTGAAACCAGTCAATGTTAGCCTATGGAAGGAAATTCAAGTTACTGGTAAGTACGGTTAGAATTACTTTTCAGGATCAGTACTGGCCTTAAAGATTCAGCACTGAGGTCTCTCCTGATAACAGGTGAGTAAATCGGAATTCGTAGTTCGGCTGATTTTAGAGGAATATTTGTAAATTCCAAAATTCCACACTTCGAAACTTTTCTGCTGAAAACCACACAGTGGATTCCTATGGAAGGAAATAAAAGTTACTGGTAAGTACGCTTAGAATTACTTTTCAGGGTCAGTGCTGGGCTAAAAGATGCAGCACTGAGTTCACACCTGATAACAGGTGAATAAATCGGAATTCGAAGTTCGGCTGATTTTAGAGGAATATTTGTAAGTTCAAAAATTCCACACTTCGAAACTTTTCTGCTGAAAACCACACGGTGGATTCCTATGGAAGGAAATACAAGTTACTGGTAAGTACGGTTAGAATTACTTTTCAGGGTCAGTGCTGGGCTAAGAGATGGAGCACTGAGTTCTCTCCTGATAACAGGTAAGTAAATCGGAATTCATAGTTCGGCCGATTTTAGAGGAATATTTGTAAGTTTCAAAACTCCACACTTTGAAGAATTTCCAAGTGAAACCAGTCAATGTTAGCCTATGGAAGGAAATTCAAGTTACTGGTAAATACGGTTAGTATTACTTTTCAGGATCAGTACTGGGCTTAAACATGCAGCACTGAGGTCTCTCCTGATAACAGGTGAGTAAATCGGAATTCGTAGTTCGGCTGATTTTAGAGGAATATTTGTAAATTCCAAAATTCCACACTTCGAAGAATTTCCAAGTGAAACCAGTCAATGTTAGCCTATGGAAGGAAATTCAAGTTACTGGTAAGTACGGTTAGAATTACTTTTCAGGATCAGTACTGGCCTTAAAGATTAAGCACTGAGGTCTCTCCTGATAACAGGTGAATAAATCGGAATTCATAGTTCGGCTGATTTTAGAGGAATTTTTGTACGTTCCAAAAATCGACACTGAAACTTTTCTGCTGAAAACCACACAATGGATTCCTATGGAAGGAAGTACAAGTTACTGGCAAGTACGCTTAGAATTACTTTTCAGGGTCAGTGCTGGGCTAAAACATGCAGCACTGGGTTCTCTCTTGATAACAGGCGAGTAAATCGGAATTCATAGTTCGGCTGATTTTAGAGGAATATTTGTAACTTCCAAAATTCCACACTTCGAAGAATTTCCAAGTGAAACCAGTCAGTGTTAGCCTATGGAAGGAAATTCAAGTTACTGGTAAGTACGGTTAGAATTACTTTTCAGGATCAGTACTGGCCTTAAAGATTAAGCACTGAGGTCTCTCCTGATAACAGGTGAATAAATCGGAATTCGTAGTTCGGCTGATTTTAGAGGAATTTTTGTACGTTCCAAAAATCGACACTGAAACTTTTCTGCTGAAAACCACACAATGGATTCCTATGGAAGGAAGCACAAGTTACTGGCAAGTACGCTTAGAATTACTTTTCAGGGTCAGTGCTGGGCTAAAACATGCAGCACTGGGTTCTCTCTTGATAACAGGCGAGTAAATCGGAATTCGTAGTTCGGCTGATTTTAGAGGAATATTTGTAAGTTTCAAAACTCCACACTTAGAAACTTTTCTGCTGAAAACCACACAATGGATTCCTATGGAATGAAATACAAGTTACTGGTAAGTACGCTTAGAATTACTTTTCAGGGTCAGTGCTGGGCTAAAAGATGCAGCACTGGGTTCTCACTTGATAACAGTTGAGTAAATCGGAATTCGTAGTTCGGCTGATTTTAGAGGAATATTTGTAAGTTCCAAAACTCCACACTTAGAAACTTTTCTGCTGAAAACCACACAATGGATTCCTATGGAATGAAATACAAGTTACTGGTAAGTATGCTTAGAATTACTTTTCAGGGTTAGTGCTGGGCTAAAAGATGCAGCACTGAGTTCTCTCCTGATAACAGGTGAGTAAATCGGAATTCGAAGTTCAACTGATTTTAGAGGAATATTTGTAAGTTCCAAAATTCCACACTTCGAAACTTTTCTGCTGAAAACCACACAGTGGATTCCTATGGAAGGAAATACAAGTTACTGGTAAGTACGCTTAGAATTACTTTTCAGGGTCAGTGCTGGGCTAAAAGATGCAGCACTGGGTTCACTCCTGATAACAGGTGAGTAAATTGCAATTCGTAGTTCAGCTGATTTTAGAGGAATATTTGTAATTTCCAAAACTCACACTTCGAAGAATTTTCAAGTGAAACCAGTCAATGTTAGCCGATGGAATGAAATTCAAGTTCCTGGTAAGTATGCTTAGAATTACTTTTCAGGGTCAGTGCTGGGCTAAAAGATGCAGCACTGAGTTCTCTCCTGATAACAGGCGAGTAAATCGGAATTCGAAGTTCAACTGATTTTAGAGGAATATTTGTAAGTTCCAAAATTCCACACTTCGAAACTTTTCTGCTGAAAACCACACAGTGGATTCCTATCGAAGGAAATACAAGTTACTGGTAAGTACGCTTAGAATTACTTTTCAGGATCAGTACTGGGCTTAAAGATGCAGCATTGAGGTCTCTCCTGATAACAGGTGAGTAAATCGGAATTCGTAGTTCGGCTGATTTTAGAGGAATTTTTGTACGTTCCAAAAATCGACACTTAGAAAGTTTTCTGCTGATAACCACACAATGGATTCCTATGGAAGGAAATACAAGTTACTGGTAAGTACGCTTAGAATTACTTTTCATGGTCAGTGCTGGGCTAAAAGATGCAGCACTGGGTTCTCTCCTGATAACAGGTGAGTAAGTCAGAATTCGTAGTTCGGCTGATTTTAGAGGAATATTTGTAAGTTCCAAAACTCCACACTTAGAAACTTTCCTGCTGAAAACCACACAATGGATTCCTATGGAAGGAAATACAAGTTACTGGTAAGTACGCTTAGAATTACTTTTCAGAGTCAGTGCTTGGCTAAAAGATGCAGCCCTGGGTTCTCTCCTGATAACAGGTGAGTAAATCAGAATTCATAGTTCGGCTGATTTTAGAGGAATATTTGTAAGTTTCAAAAATGGACACCGAAAACATTCTAGTGAAAACCACACAATGGATTCCTATGGAAGGAAATACAAGTTACTGGTAAGTACACTTAGAATTACTTTTCAGGGTCAGTGCTGGGCTAAAGGATGCAGCACTGGGTTCTCCTGATTACAAGTGAGTAAATCGAAATTCGTAGTTCGGCTGATTTTAGACGAATATTTGTACGTTTCAAAAATGGACACGGAACATTTTCTGGTGAAAACCACACAATGGATTCCTATGGAAGGAAATACAAGTTACTGGTAAGTACGCTTTGAATTATTTTCAGGATCAGTGCTGGGCTAAAAGATGCAGCACTGGGTTCTCTCCTGATAATAGGTGAGTACATCGGAATTCGTAGTTCGGCTGATTTTAGAGGAATATTTGCACTTTTCAAAATTGGACACTAAGAACCTTTTCTGGTGAAAACCACACAATGGATTCCTATGGAAGGAAATACAAGTTACTGGTAAGTACGCTTAGAATTACTTTTCAGAGTCAGTGCTAGGCTAAAAGACGCAGCCCTGGGTTCTCTCCTGATTATAGTTGAGTAAATCGGAAATCGTAGTTAGGGTGATTTTAGACGAATATTTGTACGTTTCAAAAATGGACACAGAAAATGTTCTGGTGAAAACCACACAATGGATTCCTATGGAAGGGAATACAAGTTACTGGTAAGTATGCTTAGAATTACTATTCAGGGTCAGTGCTGGGCTAAAAGATGCAGCACTGGGTTCTCTCCTGATCACAGGTGAGTAAATTGGAATTCGTAGTTTGGCTGATTTTTGACGAATATTTCTACGTTTCAAAAATAGACAGAAAATTTTCTGGAGAAAACCACACAATGGATTCCTATGGAAGGAAATACAAGTTACTGGTAAGTATGCTTAGAATTACTTTTCAGAGTCAGTGTTCGGTTAAAAGATGCAGCCCTGGGTTGTCTCCTGATTACAGCTGAGTAAATCGGAATTCGTAGTTCGCCTGATTTTAGAGGAATATTTGTACGTTTCAAAAATGGACACAGAAAATTTTCTGGTGAAAACCACACAATGGATTCCTATGGAAGGAAATACAAGTTACTGGTAAGTACGCTTTGAATTACTTTTCAGGGTCAGTGCTGGGCTAAAAGATGCAGCACTGGGTTCTCTCCTGATAACAGGTGAGTACATCGGAATTCGTAGTTCGGCTGATTTTAGAGGAATATTTGTACATTTCAAAATTGGACACTAAGAACCTTTTATGGTGAAAACCACACTATGGATTCCTATGGAAGGAAATACAAGTTACTGGTAAGTACGCTTAGAATTACTTTTCAGAGTCAGTGTTGTGCTAAAAGATGCAGCTCTGGGTTCTCTCCTGATTACAGGTGAGTAAATCGGAATTCGTAGTTCAGCTGATTTTAGAGGAATATTTGTACGTTTCAAAATTGGACACTTATAATCTTTTCTGGTGAAAACCACACAATGGATTCCTATGGAAGGAAATACAAGTTACTGGTAAGTACGCTTAGAATTACTTTTCAGAGTCAGTGCTGGGCTAAAAAAGATGCAGCCCTGGGTTCTCTCCTCATTACAGCTGAGTAAATCGGAATTCGTAGTTCGGCTGATTTTAGAGGAATATTTGTACGTTTCAAAAATGAACACAGAAAATTTTCTGGTGAAAACCACACAATGGATTCCTATGGAAGGAAGTACAAGTTACTGGTAAATATGCTTAGAATTACTTTTCAGAGTCAGTGTTGGGCTAAAAGATGCAGCCCTGGGTTCTCTCCTGATTACAGCTGAGTAAATCGGAATTCGTAGTTCGCAAGATTTTAGAGGAATATTTGTACGTTTCAAAAATGGACACAGAAAATTTTCTAGTGAAAACCACACAATGGATTCCTATGGAAGGAAATACAAGTTACTGGTAAGTACACTTAGAATTACTTTTCAGGGTCAGTGCTGGGCTAAAAGATGCAGCCCTGGGTTCTCTCCTCATTACAGCTGAGTAAATCGGAATTCGTAGTTCGGCTGATTTTAGAGGAATATTTGTACGTTTTGAAAAATGAACACAGAAACTTTTCTGGTGAAAACCACACAATGGATTCCTATGGAAGGAAATACAAGTTACTGGTAAGTACTCTTAGAATTACATTTCAGAGTCAGTGCTGGGCTAAAAGATGCAGCCCTGGGTTCTCTCCTGATAACAGGTGAGTTTATCGGAATTCGTACTTTGGCTGATTTTAGACGAATATTTGTACGTTTCAAAAATGGACACAGAAAACTTTCTAGTGAAAACCACACAATGTATTCCTATGGAAGGAAATACAAGTTATTGGTAAGTACGCTTAGAATTACTTTTCAGGGTCAGTGTTGGGCTAAAAGATGCAGCACTGGGTTCTCTCCTGATTACAGTTGAGTAAATCGGAATTCGTACTTTGGCTGATTTTAGAGGAATATTTGTACGTTTCAAAAATGGACACAGAAAATTTTCTGGTGAAAAGCACACAATGGATTCCTATGGAAGGAAATACAAGTTACTGGTAAGTACGCTTAGAATTACTTTTCAGAGTCAGTGCTTGGCTAAAAGATGAAGCCCTGGGTTCTCTCCTGATAACAGGTGAGTAAATCGGAATTCATAGTTCGGCTGATTTTAGAGGAATATTTGTAAGTTTCAAAAATGGACACCGAAAACATTCTAGTGAAAACCACACAATGGATTCCTATGGAAGGAAATACAAGTTACTGGAAAGTACACTTAGAATTACTTTTCAGGGTCAGTGCTGGGCTAAAATATGCAGCACTGAGTTCTCCTGATTACAGGTGAGTAAATCGGAATTCGTAGTTTGGCTGATTTTATACGAATATTTCTACATTTCAAAAATAGACACAGAAAATTTTCTGGTGAAAACCACACAATGGATTCCTATGGAAGGAAATGCAAGTAACTGGTAAGTATGCTTAGAATTACTTTTCAGAGTCAGTGTTGGGTTAAAAGAGGCAGCACTGGGTTATCTCCTGATAACAGGTGAGTACATCGGAATTCGTAGTTCGGCTGATTTTAGAGGAATATTTGTACTTTTCAAAATTGGACACTAAGAACATTTTCTGGTGAAAACCACACAATGGATTCCTATGGAAGGAAATACAAGTTACTGGTAAGTACGCTTAGAATTACTTTTCAGAGTCAGTGCTAGGCTAGAAGACGCAGCCCTGGGTTCTCTCCTGATTATAGGTGAGTAAATCGGAATTCGTAGTTAGGGTGACTTTAGACGAATATTTGTACGTTTCAAAAATGGACACTTAGAACATTTTCTGTTGAAAACCACACAATGGATTCCTATGGAAGGAAATACAAGTTACTGGTAAGTACGCTTAGAATTACTTTTCAGAGTCAGTGTTGGGCTAAAAGATGCAGCTCTGGGTTCTCTCCTGATTACAGGTGAGTAAATCGGAATTCGTAGTTCAGCTGATTTTAGAGGAATATTTGTACGTTTCAAAATTGGACACTTAGAATCTTTTCTGGTGAAAACCACACAATGGATTCCTATGGAAGGAAATACAAGTTACTGGTAAGTACGCTTAGAATTACTTTTCAGAGTCAGTGTTGGGCTAAAAGATGCAGCTCTGGGTTCTCTCCTGATTACAGGTGAGTAAATCGGAATTCGTAGTTCAGCTGATTTTAGAGGAATATTTGTACGTTTCAAAATTCCACACTTCGAAACTTTTCTGCTGAAAACCACACAATGGATTCCTATGGAAGGAAATACAAGTTACTGGTAAGTACGCTTTGAATTACTTTTCAGGGTCAGTGCTGGGCTAAAAGATGCAGCACTGGGTTCTCTCCTGATAACAGGTGAGTACATCAGAATTCGTAGTTCGGCTGATTTTAGAGGAATATTTGTACATTTCAAAATTGGACACTAAGAACCTTTTATGGTGAAAACCACACAATGGATTCCTATGGAAGGAAATACAAGTTACTGGTAAGTACGCTTAGAATTACTTTTCAGAGTCAGTGTTGGGCTAAAAGATGCAGCTCTGGGTTCTCTCCTGATTACAGGTGAGTAAATCGGAATTCGTAGTTCAGCTGATTTTAGAGGAATATTTGTACGTTTCAAAATTGGACACTTAGAATCTTTTCTGGTGAAAACCACACAATGGATTCCTATGGAAGGAAATACAAGTTACTGGTAAGTACGCTTAGAATTACTTTTCAGAGTCAGTGCTGGGCTAAAAAAGATGCAGCCCTGGGTTCTCTCCTCATTACAGCTGAGTAAATCGGAATTCGTAGTTCGGCTGATTTTAGAGGAATATTTGTACATTTCAAAAATGAACACAGAAAATTTTCTGGTGAAAACCACATAATGGATTCCTATGGAAGGAAGTACAAGTTACTGGTAAATATGCTTAGAATTACTTTTCAGAGTCAGTGTTGGGCTAAAAGATGCAGCCCTGGGTTCTCTCCTGATTACAGCTGAGTAAATCGGAATTCGTAGTTCGCCAGATTTTAGAGGAATATTTGTACGTTTCAAAAATGGACACAGAAAATTTTCTAGTGAAAACCACACAATGGATTCCTATGGAAGGAAATACAAGTTACTGGTAAGTACACTTAGAATTACTTTTCAGAGTCAGTGTTGGGCTAAAAGATGCAGCTCTGGGTTCTCTCCTGATTACAGGTGAGTAAATCGGAATTCGTAGTTCAGCTGATTTTAGAGGAATATTTGTACGTTTCAAAATTGGACACTTAGAATCTTTTCTGGTGAAAACCACACAATGGATTCCTATGGAAGGAAATACAAGTTACTGGTAAGTACGCTTAGAATTACTTTTCAGAGTCAGTGCTGGGCTAAAAAAGATGCAGCCCTGGGTTCTCTCCTGATTACAGGTGAGTAAATCGGAATTCGTAGTTCAGCTGATTTTAGAGGAATATTTGTACGTTTCAAAATTGGACACTTAGAATCTTTTCTGGTGAAAACCACACAATGGATTCCTATGGAAGGAAATACAAGTTACTGGTAAGTACGCTTAGAATTACTTTTCAGAGTCAGTGCTGGGCTAAAAAAGATGCAGCCCTGGGTTCTCTCCTGATTACAGCTGAGTAAATCGGAATTCGTAGTTCGGCTGATTTTAGAGGAATATTTGTACGTTTTGAAAAATGAACACAGAAAATTTTCTGGTGAAAACCACACAATGGATTCCTATGGAAGGAATTACAAGTTACTGGTAAGTACGCTTAGAATTACTTTTCAGGGTCAGTGCTGGGCTAAAAGATGCAGCACTGGGTTCTCCTGATTACAGGTGAGTAAATCGGAATTCGTAGTTCGGCTGATTTTATACGAATATTTCTACATTTCAAAAATGGACACAGAAAATTTTCTGGTGAAAACCACACAATGGATTCCTATGGAAGGAAATGCAAGTAACTGGTAAGTATGCTTAGAATTACTTTTCAGAGTCAGTGTTGGGTTAAAAGAGGCAGCCCTGGGTTGTCTCCTGATTACAGCTGAGTAAATCGGAATTCGTAGTTCTCCTGATTTTAGAGGAATATTTGTACGTTTCAAAAATGGACACAGAAAATTTTCTGGTGAAAACCACACAATGGATTCCTATAGAAGGAAATACAAGTTACTGGTAAGTACGCTTTGAATTACTTTTCAGGGTCAGTGCTGGGCTAAAAGATGCAGCACTGTTTTCTCTCCTGATAACAGGTGAGTACATCGGAATTCGTAGTTCGGCTGATTGTAGAGGAATATTTGTACTTTTCAAAATTGGACACTAAGAACATTTTCTGGTGAAAACCACACAATGGATTCCTATGGAAGGAAATACAAGTTACTGGTAAGTACGCTTAGAATTACTTTTCAGAGTCAGTGCTAGGCTAAAAGACGCAGCCCTGGGTTCTCTCCTGATTATAGGTGAGTAAATCGGAATTCGTAGTTAGGGTGACTTTAGACGAATATTTGTACGTTTCAAAAATGGACACTTAGAACATTTTCTGTTGAAAACCACACAATGGATTCCTATGGAAGGAAATACAAGTTACTGGTAAGTACGCTTAGAATTACTTTTCAGGGTCAGTGCTGGGCTAAAAGATGCAGCACTGAGGTCTCTCCTGATAACAGGTGAGTAAATCGGAATTCGTAGTTCGGCTGATTTTAGAGGAATATATGTAATTTCCTAAACTCCACACTTAGAAACTTTTCTGCTGAAAACCACACAGTGGATTCCAATGGAAGGAAATGCAAGTTACTGGTAAGTACGCTTAGAATTACTTTTCAGGGTCAGTGCTGGGCTAAAAGATGCAGCACTGGGTTCACTCCTGATAACAGGTGAGTAAATTGCAATTCGTAGTTCGGCTGATTTTAGAGGAATATTTGTAATTTCCAAAACTCACACTTCGAAGAATTTTCAAGTGAAACCAGTCGATGTTAGCCGATGGAATGAAATTCAAGTTCCTGGTAAGTACGGTTAGAATTACTTTTCAGGATCAGTACTGGGCTTAAAGATGCAGCATTGAGGTCTCTCCTGATAACAGGTGAGTAAATCGGAATTCGTAGTTCGGCTGATTTTAGAGGAATATATGTAATTTCCTAAACTCCACACTTAGAAACTTTTCTGCTGAAAACCACACAGTGGATTCCAATGGAAGGAAATACAAGTTACTGGTAAGTACGCTTAGAATTACTTTTCAGGGTCAGTGCTGGGCTAAAAGATGCAGCACTGGGTTCACTCCTGATAACAGGTGAGTAAATTGCAATTCGTAGTTCGGCTGATTTTAGAGGAATATTTGTAATTTCCAAAACTCACACTTCGAAGAATTTTCAAGTGAAACCAGTCGATGTTAGCCGATGGAATGAAATTCAAGTTCCTGGTAAGTACGGTTAGAATTACTTTTCAGGATCAGTACTGGGCTTAAAGATGCAGCATTGAGGTCTCTCCTGATAACAGGTGAGTAAATCGGAATTCGTAGTTCGGCTGATTTTAGAGGAATATATGTAATTTCCTAAACTCCACACTTAGAAACTTTTCTGCTGAAAACCACACAGTGGATTCCAATGGAAGGAAATACAAGTTACTGGTAAGTACGCTTAGAATTACTTTTCAGGGTCAGTGCTGGGCTAAAAGATGCAGCACTGGGTTCACTCCTGATAACAGGTGAGTAAATTGCAATTCGTAGTTCGGCTGATTTTAGAGGAATATTTGTAATTTCCAAAACTCACACTTCGAAGAATTTTCAAGTGAAACCAGTCGATGTTAGCCGATGGAATGAAATTCAAGTTCCTGGTAAGTACGGTTAGAATTACTTTTCAGGATCAGTACTGGGCTTAAAGATGCAGCATTGAGGTCTCTCCTGATAACAGGTGAGTAAATCGGAATTCGTAGTTCGGCTGATTTTAGAGGAATTTTTGTACGTTCCAAAAATCGACACTTAGAAAGTTTTCTGCTGATAACCACACAATGGATTCCTATGGAAGGAAATACAAGTTACTGGTAAGTACGCTTAAAATTACTTTTCATGGTCAGTGCTGGGCTAAAAGATGCAGCACTGGGTTCTCTCCTGATAACAGGTGAGTAAGTCAGAATTCGTAGTTCGGCTGATTTTAGAGGAATATTTGTAAGTTCCAAAACTCCACACTTACAAACTTTCCTGCTGAAAACCACACAATGGATTCCTATGAAAGGAAATACAAGTTGCAGGTAAGTACACTTAGAATTACTTGTCAGGATCAGTACTGGGCTTAAACATGCAGCACTGAGGTCTCTCCTGATAACAGGTGAGTAAATCGGAATTCGTAGTTCGGCTGATTTTAGAGGAATATTTGTAAGTTCCAAAACTCCACACTTCGAAGTTTTTCCAAGTGAAACCAGTCAATGTTAGCCTATAGAAGGAAATTCAAGTTACTGGTAAGTACGGTTAGAATTACTTTTCAGGATCAGTACTGGCCTTAAAGATTCAGCACTGAGGTCTCTCCTGATAACAGGTGAGTAAATCGGAATTCGTAGTTCGGCTGATTTTAGAGGAATTTTTGTACGTTCCAAAAATCGACACTGAAACTTTTCTGCTGAAAACCACACAATGGATTCCTATGGAAGGAAGTAAAAGTTACTGGTAAGTACGCTTAGAATTACTTTTCAGGATCAGTGCTGGGCTAAAGCATGCAGCACTGGTTTCTCTCTTGATAACAGGCGAGTAAATCGGAATTCGGAATTCGGCTGATTTTAGAGGAATATTTGTAAGCTCCAAAACTCCACACTTTGAAACTTTTCTGCTGAAAACCACACAATGGATTCCTATGGAATGAAATACAAGTTACTGGTAAGTACGCTTAGAATTACTTTTCAGGGTCAGTGTTGGGCTAAAAGATGCAGCACTGGGTTCTCACTTGATAACAGGTGAGTAAATCGGAATTCGTAGTTCGGCTGATTTTAGAGGAATATTTGTAAGTTCCAAAACTCCACACTTAGAAACTTTTCTGCTGAAAACCACACAATGGATTCCTATGGAAGGAAATAGAAGTTGCTGGTAAGTATATTTAGAATTACTTTTCAGGGTCAGTGCTGGGCTAAAAGATGCAGCACTGGGTTCTCTCCTGATAACAGTTGAGTAAATCGTAATTCGAAGTTCGGCTGATTTTAGAGGAATATTTGTAAGTTCCAAAATTCCACACTTCGAAACTTTTCTGCTGAAAACCACACAGTGGATTCCTATGGAAGGAAATACAAGTTACTGGTAAGTACGCTTAGAATAAATTTTCAGGGTCAGTGCTGTGCTAAAAGATGCAGCACTGAGTTCTCTCCTGATAACAGTTGAGTAAATCGTAATTCGATGTTCTGCTGATTTTAGAGGAATATTTGTAAGTTCCAAAATTCCACACTTCAAAACTTTTGTGCTGAAAACCACACAGTGGATTCCTATGGAAGGAAATACAAGTTACTGGTAAGTACGGTTAGAATTACTTTTCAAGGTCAGTGCTGGGCAAAAAGATGCAGCACTGGGTTCTCACTTGATAACAGGTGGGAAAATCGGAATTCGTAGTTCGGCTGATTTTAGAGGAATATTTGTAAGTTCCAAAACTCCACACTTAGAAACTTTTCTGCTGAAAACCACACAATGGATTCCTATGGAAGGAAATACAAGTTGCAGGTGAGTACACTTAGAATTACTTTTCAGGATCAGTACTGGGCTTAAACATGCAGCACTGAGGTCTCTCCTGATAACAGGTAAGTAAATCGGAATTCGTAGTTCGGCTGATTTTAGAGGAATACTTGTAAGTTCCAAAATTCCACACTTCGAAACTTTTCTGCTGAAAACCACACAGTGGATTCCTATGGAAGGAAATACAAGTTACTGGTAAGTACGCTTAGAATTACTTTTCAGGGTCAGTGCTGTGCTAAAAGATGCAGCACTGGGTTCACTCCTAATAACAGGTGAGTAAATTGCAATTCGTAGTTCAGCTGATTTTAGAGGAATATTTGTAATTTCCAAAACTCACACTTCGAAGAATTTTCAAGTGAAACCAGTCAATGTTAGCCTATGGAATGAAATTCAAGTTCCTGGTAAGTACGGTTAGAATTACTTTTCAGGATCAGTACTGGGCTTAAAGATGCAGCATTGAGGTCTCTCCTGATAACAGTTGAGTAAATCGGAATTCGTACTTCGGCTGAATTTAGAGGAATTTTTGTACGTTCCAAAAATCGACACTTAGAAACTTTTCTGCTGAAAACCACACAATGGATTCCTACGGAAGGAAATACAAGTTACTGGTAAGTACGCTTAGAATTACTTTTCAGGGTCAGTGCTGGGCTAACAGATGCAGCACTGGGTTCTCTCCTGATAACAGGTGAGTAAATCGGAATTCGTAGTTCGGCTGATTTTAGAGGAATATTTGTAAGTTCCAAAACTCCACACTTAGAAACTTTTCTGCTGAAAACCACACAATGGATTCCTATGGAAGGAAATACGAGTTGCAGGTAAGTACACTTAGAGTTACTTTTGAGGATCAGTACTGGGCTTAAACATGCAGCACTGAGGTCTCTCCTGATAACAGGTGAGTAAATCGGAATTCGTAGTTCGGCTGATTTTAGAGGAATATTTGTAACTTCCAAAACTCCACACTTCGAAGAATTTCCAAGTGAAACCAGTCAGTGTTAGCCTATAGAAGGAAATTGATGTTACTGGTAAGTACGGTTAGAATTACTTTTCAGGATCAGTACTGGCCTTAAAGATTAAGCACTGAGGTCTCTCCTGATAACAGGTGAATAAATCGGAATTCGTAATTCGGCTGATTTTAGAGGAATTTTTGTACTTTCCAAAAATCGACACTGAAACTTTTCTGCTGAAAAGCACACAATGGATTCCTATGGAAGGAAGTACAAGTTACTGGTAAGTATGCTTAGAATTACTTTTCAGGGTCAGTGCTGGGCTAAAAGATGCAGCACTGGGTTCTCACTTGATAACAGGTGAGTAAATCGGAATTCGTAGTTCGGCTGATTTTAGAGGAATATTTGTAAGTTCCAAAACTCCACACTTAGAAACGTTTCTGCAGAAAGCCACAAAATAGATTCCTATGGAAGGAAATACAAGTTGCTGGTAAGTACATTTAGAATTACTTTTCAGGGTCAGTGCTGGGCTAAAAGATGCAGCACTGAGTTCTCTCCTGATAACAGGTGAGTAAATCGGAATTCAGAGTTCAACTGATTTTAGAGGAATATTTGTAAGTTCCAAAATTCCACACTTCGAAACTTTTCTGCTGAAAACCACACAGTGGATTCCTATGGAAGGAAATACAAGTTACTGGTAAGTACGCTTAGAATTACTTTTCAGGGTCAGTGCTGGGCTAAAAGATGCAGCACTGATGTCTCTCCTGATAACAGGTGAGTAAATCAAAATTCGTAGTTCGGCTGATTTTATAGGAATATTTGTAAGTTCCAAAACTCCACACTTCAAAGAATTTCCAAGTGAAACCAGTCAATGTGAGCCTATGGAAGGAAATTCAAGATACTGGTAAGTACGGTTAGAATTACTTTTCACGATCAGTACTGAGCTTAAACATGCAGCACTGAGGTCTCTCCTGATAACAGGTGAGTAAATCGGAATTCGTAGTTCGGATGATTTTAGAGGAATATTTGTAACTTCCAAAACTCCACACTTCGAAGAATTTCCAAGTGAAACCAGTCAATGTTAGCCTATGGAATGAAATTCAAGTTCCTGGTAAGTACGGTTAGAATTACTTTTCAGGATCAGTACTGGGCTTAAAGATGCAGCATTGAGGTCTCTCCTGATAACAGGTGAGTAAATCGGAATTCGTAAATCGGCTGATTTTAGAGGAATTTTTGTACGTTCCAAAAATCGACACTTAGAAACTTTTCTTCTGAAAACCACACAATGGATTCCTATGGAAGGAAATATAAGTTACTGGTAAGTACGCTTAGAATTACTTTTCAGGGTCAGTGCTGGGCTAAACGATGCAGCACCTAGTTCTCTCCTGATAACAGGTAAGTAAATCAGAATTCGTAGTTCGGCCGATTTTAGAGGAATATTTGTAAGTTTCAAAACTCCACACTTCGAAGAATTTCCAAGTGAAACCAGTCAATGTTAGCCTATGGAAGGAAATTCAAGTTACTGGTAAGTACGGTTAGAATTACTTTTCAGGATCAGTACTGGGCTTAAACATGCAGCACTGAGGTCACTCCTGATAACAGATGAGTAAATCGGAATTCGTAGTTCGGCTGATTTTAGAGGAATATTTGTAAGTTCTAAAATTCCACACTTCGAAGAATTTCCAAGTGAAACCAGTCAATGTTAGCCTATGGAATGAAATTCAAGGTCCTGGTAAGCACGCTTAGAATTACTTTTCAGGATCAGTACTGGGCTTAAAGATGCAGCATTGAGGTCTCTCCTGATAACAGGTGAGTAAATCGGAATTCGTAGTTCGGCTGATTTTAGAGGAATTTTTGTAGGTTCCAAAAATCGACACTTAGAAACTTTTTCGCTGAAAACCACATAATCGATTCCTATGGAAGGAAAAACAATTTACTGGTGAGTACGCTTAGAATTACTTTTCAGGATCAGTGCTGGGCTAAAGCATGCAGCACTGGTTTCTCTCTTGATAACAGGCGAGTAAATCGGAATTCGGAATTCGGCTGATTTTAGAGGAATATTTGTAAGTTCCAAAACTCCACACTTTGAAACTTTTCTGCTGAAAACCACACAATGGATTCCTATGGAAGGAAATACAAGTTGCAGGTGAGTACACTTAGAATTACTTTTCAGGATCAGCACTGGGCTTAAACATGCAGCACTGTGGTCTCTCCTGATAACAGGTGAGTAAATCAGAATTCGAAGTTCGGCTGATTTTAGAGGAATATTTGTAAGTTCCAAAATTCCACACTTCGAAACTTTTCTGCTGAAAACCACACAGTGGATTCCTATGGAAGGAAATACAAGTTACTGGTAAGTACGCTTAGAATTACTTTTCAGGGTCAGTGCTGGGCTAAAAGATGCAGCACTGATGTCTCTCCTGATAACAGGTGAGTAAATCGGAATTCGTAGTTCGGCTGATTTTATAGGAATATTTGTAAGTTCCAAAACTCCACACTTCAAAGAATTTCCAAGTGAAACCAGTCAATGTGAGCCTATGGAAGGAAATTCAAGATACTGGTAAGTACGGTTAGAATTACTTTTCACGATCAGTACTGGGCTTAAACATGCAGCACTGAGGTCTCTCCTGATAACAGGTGAGTAAATCGGAATTCGTAGTTCGGATGATTTTAGAGGAATATTTGTAACTTCCAAAACTCCACACTTCGAAGAATTTCCAAGTGAAACCAGTCAATGTTAGCCTATGGAATGAAATTCAAGTTCCTGGTAAGTACGGTTAGAATTACTTTTCAGGATCAGTACTGGGCTTAAAGATGCAGCATTGAGGTCTCTCCTGATAACAGGTGAGTAAATCGGAATTCGTAAATCGGCTGATTTTAGAGGAATTTTTGTACGTTCCAAAAATCGACACTTAGAAACTTTTCTTCTGAAAACCACACAATGGATTCCTATGGAAGGAAATATAAGTTACTGGTAAGTACGCTTAGAATTACTTTTCAGGGTCAGTGCTGGGCTAAACGATGCAGCACCTAGTTCTCTCCTGATAACAGGTAAGTAAATCAGAATTCGTAGTTCGGCCGATTTTAGAGGAATATTTGTAAGTTTCAAAACTCCACACTTCGAAGAATTTCCAAGTGAAACCAGTCAATGTTAGCCTATGGAAGGAAATTCAAGTTACTGGTAAGTACGGTTAGAATTACTTTTCAGGATCAGTACTGGGCTTAAACATGCAGCACTGAGGTCTCTCCTGATAACAGATGAGTAAATCGGAATTCGTAGTTCGGCTGATTTTAGAGGAATATTTGTAAGTTCCAAAATTCCACACTTCGAAGAATTTCCAAGTGAAACCAGTCAATGTTAGCCTATGGAATGAAATTCAAGGTCCTGGTAAGCACGCTTAGAATTACTTTTCAGGATCAGTACTGGGCTTAAAGATGCAGCATTGAGGTTTCTCCTGATAACAGGTGAGTAAATCGGAATTCGTAGCTCGGCTGATTTTAGAGGAATTTTTGTACGTTCCAAAAATCGACACTTAGAAACTTTTCCGCTGAAAACCACATAATCGATTCCTATGGAAGGAAAAACAATTTACTGGTGAGTACGCTTAGAATTACTTTTCAGGATCAGTGCTGGGCTAAAGCATGCAGCACTGGTTTCTCTCTTGATAACAGGCGAGTAAATCGGAATTCGGCTGATTTTAGAGGAATATTTGTAAGTTCCAAAACTCCACACTTTGAAACTTTTCTGCTGAAAACCACACAATGGATTCCTATGGAAGGAAATACAAGTTGCAGGTGAGTACACTTAGAATTACTTTTCAGGATCAGTACTGGGCTTAAACATGCAGCACTGAGGTCTCTCCTGATAACAGGTGAGTAAATCAGAATTCGAAGTTCGGCTGATTTTAGAGGAATATTTGTAAGTTCCAAAATTCCACACTTCGAAACTTTTCTGCTGAAAACCACACAGTGGATTCCTATGGAAGGAAATACAAGTTACTGGTAAGTACGCTTAGAATAAATTTTCAGGGTCAGTGCTGTGCTAAAAGATGCAGCACTGAGTTCTCTCCTGATAACAGTTGAGTAAATCGTAATTCGATATTCTGCTGATTTTAGAGGAATATTTGTAAGTTCCAAAATTCCACACTTCAAAACTTTTGTGCTGAAAACCACACAGTGGATTCCTATGGAAGGAAATACAAGTTACTGGTAAGTACGGTTAGAATTACTTTTCAAGGTCAGTGCTGGGCAAAAAGATGCAGCACTGGGTTCTCACTTGATAACAGGTGGGAAAATCGGAATTCGTAGTTCGGCTAATTTTAGAGGAATATTTGTAAGTTCCAAAACTCCACACTTAGAAACTTTTCTGCTGAAAACCACACAGTGGATTCCTATGGAAGGAAATGCAAGCTACTGGTAAGTACGCTTAGAATTACTTTTCAGGGTCAGTGCTGGGCTAAAAGATGCAGCACTGAGTTCCCTCCTGATAACAGGTAAGTAAATCGGAATTCGTAGTTCGGCTGATTTTAGAGGAATATTTGTAAGTTCCAAAACTCCACACTTAGAAACTTTTCTGCTGAAAACCACACAATGGATTCCTATGGAAGGAAATACAAGTTGCAGGTGAGTACACTTAGAATTACTTTTCAGGATCAGTACTGGGCTTAAACATGCAGCACTGAGGTCTCTCCTGATAACAGGTAAGTAAATCGGAATTCGTAGTTCGGCTGATTTTAGAGGAATATTTGTAAGTTCCAAAACTCCACACTTAGAAACTTTTCTGCTGAAAACCACACAGTGGATTCCTATAGAAGGAAATACAAGTTGCAGGTAAGTACACTTAGAATTACTTTTCAGGATCAGTACTGGGCTTAAACATGCAGCACTGAGGTCTCTCCTGATAACAGGTGAGTAAATCGGAATTCGTAGTTCGGCTCATTATAGAGGAATATTTGTAAGTTCCAAAACTCCACACTTCGAAGATTTTCCAAGTGAAACCAGTCAATCTTAGCCTATGGAAGGAAATTCAAGTTACTGGTAAGTACGGTTAGAATTACTTTTCAGGATCAGTACTGGCCTTAAAGATTCAGCACTGAGGTCTCTCCTGATAACAGGTGAGTAAATCGGAATTCGTAGTTCGGCTGATTTTAGAGGAATTTTTGTACGTTCCAAAAATCAACACTGAAACTTTTCTGCTGAAAACCACACAATGGATTCCTATGGAAGGAAGTACAAGTTACTGGTAAGTACGCTTAGAATTACTATTCAGGATCAGTGCTGGGTTAAAACATGCAGCACTGGTTTCTCTCTTGATAACAGGCGAGTAAATCGGAATTTGTAATTCGGCTGATTTTAGAGAAATATTTGTAAGTTCCAAAACTCCACACTTAGAAACTTTTCTGCTGAAAACCACACAATGGATTCCTATGGAATGAAATACAAGTTACTGGTAAGTACGCTTAGAATTACTTTTCAGGGTCAGTGCTGGGCTAAAAGATGCAGCACTGGGTTCTCACTTGATAACAGGTGAGTAAATCGGAATTCGAAGTTCGGCTGATTTTAGAGGAATATTTGTAAGTTCCAAAATTCCACACTTCGAAACTTTTCTGCTGAAAACCACACAGTGGATTCCTATGGAAGGAAATACAAGTTACTGGTAAGTACGCTTAGAATAAATTTTCAGGGTCAGTGCTGTGCTAAAAGATGCAGCACTGAGTTCTCTCCTGATAACAGGTGAGTAAATCGGAATTTGAAATTCGGCTGATTTTAGAGGAATATTTGTAAGTTCCAAAATTCCACCCTTCGAAACTTTTCTGCTGAAAACCACACAGTGGATTCCTATGGAAGGAAATACAAGTTACTGGTAAGTACGCTTAGAATTACTTTTCAGGGTCAGTGCTGGGCTAAAAGATGCAGCACTAAGGTCTCTCCTGATAACAGGTGAGTAAATCGGAATTCGAAGTTCGGCTGATTTTAGAGGAATATTTGTAAGTTCCAAAATTCCACACTTCGAAACTTTTCTGCTGAAAACCACACAGTGGATTCCTATCGAAGGAAATACAAGTTACTGGTAAGTACGGTTAGAATTACTTTTCAAGGTCAGTGCTGGGCAAAAAGATGCAGCACTGGGTTCTCACTTGATAACAGGTGGGAAAATCGGAATTCGTAGTTCGGCTGATTTTAGAGGAATATTTGTAAGTTCCAAAACTCCACACTTAGAAACTTTTCTGCTGAAAACCACACAGTGGATTCCTATGGAAGGAAATGCAAGCTACTGGTAAGTACACTTAGAATTACTTTTCAGGGTCAGTGCTGGGCTAAAAGATGCAGCACTGAGTTCTCTCCTGATAACAGGTAAGTAAATCGGAATTCGTAGTTCGGCTGATTTTAGAGGAATATTTGTAAGTTCCAAAACTCCACACTTAGAAACTTTTCTGCTGAAAACCACACAATGGATTCCTATGGAAGGAAATACAAGTTGCAGGTGAGTACACTTAGAATTACTTTTCAGGATCAGTACTGGGCTTAAACATGCAGCACTGAGGTCTCTCCTGATAACAGGTAAGTAAATCGGAATTCGTAGTTCGGCTGATTTTAGAGGAATATTTGTAAGTTCCAAAACTCCACACTTAGAAACTTTTCTGCTGAAAACCACACAGTGGATTCCTATAGAAGGAAATACAAGTTGCAGGTAAGTACACTTAGAATTACTTTTCAGGATCAGTACTGGGCTTAAACATGCAGCACTGAGGTCTCTCCTGATAACAGGTGAGTAAATCGGAATTCGTAGTTCGGCTCATTTTAGAAGAATATTTGTAAGTTCCAAAAGTCCACACTTCGAAGATTTTCCAAGTGAAACCAGTCAATGTTAGCCTATGGAAGGAAATTCAAGTTACTGGTAAGTACGGTTAGAATTACTTTTCAGGATCAGTACTGGCCTTAAAGATTCAGCACTGAGGTCTCTCCTGATAACAGGTGAGTAAATCGGAATTCGTAGTTCGGCTGATTTTAGAGGAATTTTTGTACGTTCCAAAAATCGACACTGAAACTTTTCTGCTGAAAACCACACAATGGATTCCTATGGAAGGAAGTACAAGTTACTGGTAAGTACGCTTAGAATTACTATTCAGGATCAGTGCTGGGTTAAAACATGCAGCACTGGTTTCTCTCTTGATAACAGGCGAGTAAATCGGAATTTGTAATTCGGCTGATTTTAGAGAAATATTTGTAAGTTCCAAAACTCCACACTTAGAAACTTTTCTGCTGAAAACCACACAATGGATTCCTATGGAATGAAATACAAGTTACTGGTAAGTACGCTTAGAATTACTTTTCAGGGTCAGTGCTGGGCTAAAAGATGCAGCACTGGGTTCTCACTTGATAACAGGTGAGTAAATCGGAATTCGAAGTTCGGCTGATTTTAGAGGAATATTTGTAAGTTCCAAAATTCCACACTTCGAAACTTTTCTGCTGAAAACCACACAGTGGATTCCTATGGAAGGAAATACAAGTTACTGGTAAGTACGCTTAGAATAAATTTTCAGGGTCAGTGCTGTGCTAAAAGATGCAGCACTGAGTTCTCTCCTGATAACAGGTGAGTAAATCGGAATTTGAAATTCGGCTGATTTTAGAGGAATATTTGTAAGTTCCAAAATTCCACACTTCGAAACTTTTCTGCTGAAAACCACATGGTGGATTCCTATGGAAGGAAATACAAGTTACTGGTAAGTACGCTTAGAATTACTTTTCAGGGTCAGTGCTGGGCTAAAAGATGCAGCACTGAGTTCTCTCCTGATAACAGGTAAGTAAATCGGAATTCGTAGTTCGGCTGATTTTAGAGGAATATTTGTAAGTTTCAAAACTCCACACTTTGAAGAATTTCCAAGTGAAACCAGTCAATGTTAGCCTATGGAAGGAAATTCAAGTTACTGGTAAGTACGGTTAGAATTACTTTTCAGGATCAGTACTGGGCTTAAACATGCAGCACTGAGGTCTCTCCTGATAACAGGTGAGTAAATCGGAATTCGTAGTTCGGCTGATTTTAAAGGAATTTTTGTACGTTCCAAAAATCGACACTTAGAAACTTTTCTGCTGAAAACCACACAATGGATTCCTATGGAAGGAAATACAAGTTACTGGTGAGTACGCTTAGAATTACTTTTCAGGGTCAGTGCTTGACTAAAAGATGCGACACTGGGTTCTCTCCTGGTAACAGGTGAGTAAATCGGAATTCGTAGTTCGGCTGATTTTAGAGGAATATTTGTAAGTTCCAAAACTCCACACTTCGAAGAATTTCCAAGTGAAACCAGTCAATGTTAGCCTATGGAAGGAAATTCAAGTTACTGGTAAGTATGGTTAGAACGACTTTTCAGGATCAGTACTGGGCTTAAACATGCAGCACTGAGGTCTCTCCTGATAACAGGTGAGTAAATCGGAATTCGTAGTTCGGCTGATTTTAGAGGAATTTTTGTACGTTCCAAAAATCGACACTTAGAAACTTTTCTGCTGAAAACCACACAATGGATTCCTATGGAAGGAAATACAAGTTGCAGGTAAGTACACTTAGAATTACTTTTCAGGATCAGTACTGGGCTTAAACATGCAGCACTGAGGTCTCTCCTGATAACAGGTGGTTAAATCGGAATTCGTAGCTCGGCTGATTTTAGAGGAGTATTTGTAAGTTCCAAAACTCCACACTTCGAAGAATTACCAAGTGAAACCAGTCAATGTTAGCCTATAAAAGGAAATTCAAGTTACTGGTAAGTACGGTTAAAATTACTTTTCAGGATCAGTACTGGACTTAAAGATTCAGCACTGAGGTCTCTCCTGATAAAAGGTGAATAAATCGGAATTCGTAGTTCGGCTGATTTTAGAGGAATTTTTGTACGTTCCAAAAATCGACACTGAAACTTTTCTGCTGAAAACCACACAATGGATTCCTATGGAAGGAAATACAAGTTACTGGTGAGTACGCTTAGAATTACTTTTCAGGGTCAGTGCTTGGCTAAAAGATGCAGCACTGGGTTCTCTCCTGATAACAGGTGAGTAAATTGGAATTCGTAGTTCGGCTGATTTTAGAGGAATATTTGTAACTTCCAAAACTCCACACTTCGAAGAATTTCCAAGTGAAACCAGTCAATGTTAGCCTATGGAAGGAAATTCATGTTACTGGTAAGTATGGTTAGAATGACTTTTCAGGATCAGTACTGGGCTTAAACATGCAGCACTGAGGTCTCTCCTGATAACAGGTGAGTAAATCAGAATTCGTAGTTCGGCTGATTTTAGAGGAATATTTGTAAGTTCCAAAACTCCATATTCCGAAGAATTTCCAAGTGAAACCAGCCAATGTTAGCCTATGGAAGGAAATTCATGTTACTGGTAAGTATGGTTAGAATGACTTTTCAGGATCAGTACTGGGCTTAAACATGCATCACTGAGGTCTCTCCTGATAACATGTGAGTAAATCGGAATTCGTAGTTCGGCTGATTTTAGAGGAATATTTGTAACTTCCAAAACTCCACACTTCGAAGAATTTCCAAGTGAAACCAGTCAATGTTAGCCTATGGAAGGAAATTCATCTTACTGGTAAGTATGGTTAGAATTACTTTTCAGGATCAGTACTGGGCTTAAAGATGCAGCATTGAGGTCTCTCCTGATAACAGGTGAGTAAATCGGAATTCGTAGTTCGGCTGATTTTAGAGGAATTTTAGTACGTTGCAAAAATCGACACTTAGAAACTTTTCTGCTGAAAACCACACAATGGATTCCTATGGAAGGAAATACAAGTTGCAGGTAAGTACACTTAGAATTACTTTTCAGGATCAGTACTGGGCTTAAACATGCAGCACTGAGGTCTCTCCTGATAACAGGTGAGTAAATCAGAATTCGTAGCTTGGCTGATTTTAGAGGAGTATTTGTAAGTTCCAAAACTCCACACTTCGAAGAATTACCAAGTGAAACCAGTCAATTTTAGCCTATGGAAGGAAATTCAAGTTCCTGGTAAGTACGGTTAGAATTACTTTTCAGGATCAGTACTGGCCTTAAAGATTCAGCACTGAGGTCTCTCCTGATAAAAGGTGAATAAATCGGAATTCGTAGTTCGGCTGATTTTAGAGGAATTTTTGTACGTTCCAAAAATCGACACTGAAACTTTTCTTCTGACAACCACACAATGGATTCCTATGGAAGGAAATACAAGTTACTGGTAAGTACGCTTAGAATTACTATTCAGGATCAGTGCTGGGTTAAAACATGCAGCACTGGTTTCTCTCTTGATAACAGGCGAGTAAATCGGAATTCATAGTTCGGCTGATTTTAGAGGAATATTTGAAAGTTCCAAAACTCCACACTTCGAAGAATTTCCAAGTGAAACCAGTCAATGTTAGCCTATGGAATGAAATTCAAGTTCCTGGTAAGTACGGTTAGAATTACTTTTCAGGATCAGTACTGGGCTTAAAGATGCAGCATTGAGGTCTCTCCTGATAACAGGTGAGTAAATCAGAATTCGTAGTTCGGCAGATTTTAGAGGAATTTTTGTACGTTCCAAAAATCGACACTTAGAAACTTTTCTGCTGAAAACCACACAATGGATTCCTATGGAAGGAAATTCAAGTTACTGGTAAGTACGCTTAGAATTACTTTTCAGGGTCAGTGCTGGCCTTAAAGATTAAGCACTGAGGTCTCTCCTGATAACAGGTGAATAAATCGGAATTCGTAATTCGGCTGATTTTAGAGGAATTTTTGTACTTTCCAAAAATCGACACTGAAACTTTTCTGCTGAAAAGCACACAATGGATTCCTATGGAAGGAAGTACAAGTTACTGGTAAGTATGCTTAGAATTACTTTTCAGGGTCAGTGCTGGGCTAAAAGATGCAGCACTGGGTTCTCACTTGATAACAGGTGAGTAAATCGGAATTCGTAGTTCGGCTGATTTTAGAGGAATATTTGTAAGTTCCAAAACTCCACACTTAGAAACGTTTCTGCAGAAAGCCACAAAATAGATTCCTATGGAAGGAAATACAAGTTGCTGGTAAGTACATTTAGAATTACTTTTCAGGGTCAGTGCTGGGCTAAAAGATGCAGCACTGAGTTCTCTCCTGATAACAGGTGAGTAAATCGGAATTCAGAGTTCAACTGATTTTAGAGGAATATTTGTAAGTTCCAAAATTCCACACTTCGAAACTTTTCTGCTGAAAACCACACAGTGGATTCCTATGGAAGGAAATACAAGTTACTGGTAAGTACGCTTAGAATTACTTTTCAGGGTCAGTGCTGGGCTAAAAGATGCAGCACTGATGTCTCTCCTGATAACAGGTGAGTAAATCAAAATTCGTAGTTCGGCTGATTTTATAGGAATATTTGTAAGTTCCAAAACTCCACACTTCAAAGAATTTCCAAGTGAAACCAGTCAATGTGAGCCTATGGAAGGAAATTCAAGATACTGGTAAGTACGGTTAGAATTACTTTTCACGATCAGTACTGAGCTTAAACATGCAGCACTGAGGTCTCTCCTGATAACAGGTGAGTAAATCGGAATTCGTAGTTCGGATGATTTTAGAGGAATATTTGTAACTTCCAAAACTCCACACTTCGAAGAATTTCCAAGTGAAACCAGTCAATGTTAGCCTATGGAATGAAATTCAAGTTCCTGGTAAGTACGGTTAGAATTACTTTTCAGGATCAGTACTGGGCTTAAAGATGCAGCATTGAGGTCTCTCCTGATAACAGGTGAGTAAATCGGAATTCGTAAATCGGCTGATTTTAGAGGAATTTTTGTACGTTCCAAAAATCGACACTTAGAAACTTTTCTTCTGAAAACCACACAATGGATTCCTATGGAAGGAAATATAAGTTACTGGTAAGTATGCTTAGAATTACTTTTCAGGGTCAGTGCTGGGCTAAACGATGCAGCACCTAGTTCTCTCCTGATAACAGGTAAGTAAATCAGAATTCGTAGTTCGGCCGATTTTAGAGGAATATTTGTAAGTTTCAAAACTCCACACTTCGAAGAATTTCCAAGTGAAACCAGTCAATGTTAGCCTATGGAAGGAAATTCAAGTTACTGGTAAGTACGGTTAGAATTACTTTTCAGGATCAGTACTGGGCTTAAACATGCAGCACTGAGGTCACTCCTGATAACAGATGAGTAAATCGGAATTCGTAGTTCGGCTGATTTTAGAGGAATATTTGTAAGTTCCAAAATTCCACACTTCGAAGAATTTCCAAGTGAAACCAGTCAATGTTAGCCTATGGAATGAAATTCAAGGTCCTGGTAAGCACGCTTAGAATTACTTTTCAGGATCAGTACTGGGCTTAAAGATGCAGCATTGAGGTCTCTCCTGACAACAGGTGAGTAAATCGGAATTCGTAGTTCGGCTGATTTTAGAGGAATTTTTGTAGGTTCCAAAAATCGACACTTAGAAACTTTTTCGCTGAAAACCACATAATCGATTCCTATGGAAGGAAAAACAATTTACTGGTGAGTACGCTTAGAATTACTTTTCAGGATCAGTGCTGGGCTAAAGCATGCAGCACTGGTTTCTCTCTTGATAACAGGCGAGTAAATCGGAATTCGGAATTCGGCTGATTTTAGAGGAATATTTGTAAGTTCCAAAACTCCACACTTTGAAACTTTTCTGCTGAAAACCACACAATGGATTCCTATGGAAGGAAATACAAGTTGCAGGTGAGTACACTTAGAATTACTTTTCAGGATCAGCACTGGGCTTAAACATGCAGCACTGAGGTCTCTCCTGATAACAGGTGAGTAAATCAGAATTCGAAGTTCGGCTGATTTTAGAGGAATATTTGTAAGTTCCAAAATTCCACACTTCGAAACTTTTCTGCTGAAAACCACACAGTGGATTCCTATGGAAGGAAATACAAGTTACTGGTAAGTACGCTTAGAATTACTTTTCAGGGTCAGTGCTGGGCTAAAAGATGCAGCACTGATGTCTCTCCTGATAACAGGTGAGTAAATCGGAATTCGTAGTTCGGCTGATTTTATAGGAATATTTGTAAGTTCCAAAACTCCACACTTCAAAGAATTTCCAAGTGAAACCAGTCAATGTGAGCCTATGGAAGGAAATTCAAGATACTGGTAAGTACGGTTAGAATTACTTTTCACGATCAGTACTGGGCTTAAACATGCAGCACTGAGGTCTCTCCTGATAACAGGTGAGTAAATCGGAATTCGTAGTTCGGATGATTTTAGAGGAATATTTGTAACTTCCAAAACTCCACACTTCGAAGAATTTCCAAGTGAAACCAGTCAATGTTAGCCTATGGAATGAAATTCAAGTTCCTGGTAAGTACGGTTAGAATTACTTTTCAGGATCAGTACTGGGCTTAAAGATGCAGCATTGAGGTCTCTCCTGATAACAGGTGAGTAAATCGGAATTCGTAAATCGGCTGATTTTAGAGGAATTTTTGTACGTTCCAAAAATCGACACTTAGAAACTTTTCTTCTGAAAACCACACAATGGATTCCTATGGAAGGAAATGTAAGTTACTGGTAAGTACGCTTAGAATTACTTTTCAGGGTCAGTGCTGGGCTAAACGATGCAGCACCTAGTTCTCTCCTGATAACAGGTAAGTAAATCAGAATTCGTAGTTCGGCCGATTTTAGAGGAATATTTGTAAGTTTCAAAACTCCACACTTCGAAGAATTTCCAAGTGAAACCAGTCAATGTTAGCCTATGGAAGGAAATTCAAGTTACTGGTAAGTACGGTTAGAATTACTTTTCAGGATCAGTACTGGGCTTAAACATGCAGCACTGAGGTCTCTCCTGATAACAGATGAGTAAATCGGAATTCGTAGTTCGGCTGATTTTAGAGGAATATTTGTAAGTTCCAAAATTCCACACTTCGAAGAATTTCCAAGTGAAACCAGTCAATGTTAGCCTATGGAATGAAATTCAAGGTCCTGGTAAGCACGCTTAGAATTACTTTTCAGGATCAGTACTGGGCTTAAAGATGCAGCATTGAGGTCTCTCCTGATAACAGGTGAGTAAATCGGAATTCGTAGTTCGGCTGATTTTAGAGGAATTTTTGTACGTTCCAAAAATCGACACTTAGAAACTTTTCCGCTGAAAACCACATAATCGATTCCTATGGAAGGAAAAACAATTTACTGGTGAGTACGCTTAGAATTACTTTTCAGGATCAGTGCTGGGCTAAAGCATGCAGCACTTGCTTCTCTCTTGATAACAGGCGAGTAAATCGGAATTCGGCTGATTTTAGAGGAATATTTGTAAGTTCCAAAACTCCACACTTTGAAACTTTTCTGCTGAAAACCACACAATGGATTCCTATGGAAGGAAATACAAGTTGCAGGTGAGTACACTTAGAATTACTTTTCAGGATCAGTACTGGGCTTAAACATGCAGCACTGAGGTCTCTCCTGATAACAGGTGAGTAAATCAGAATTCGAAGTTCGGCTGATTTTAGAGGAATATTTGTAAGTTCCAAAATTCCACACTTCGAAACTTTTCTGCTGAAAACCACACAGTGGATTCCTATGGAAGGAAATACAAGTTACTGGTAAGTACGCTTAGAATACATTTTCAGGGTCAGTGCTGTGCTAAAAGATGCAGCACTGAGTTCTCTCCTGATAACAGTTGAGTAAATCGTAATTCGATATTCTGCTGATTTTAGAGGAATATTTGTAAGTTCCAAAATTCCACACTTCAAAACTTTTGTGCTGAAAACCACACAGTGGATTCCTATGGAAGGAAATACAAGTTACTGGTAAGTACGGTTAGAATTACTTTTCAAGGTCAGTGCTGGGCAAAAAGATGCAGCACTGGGTTCTCACTTGATAACAGGTGGGAAAATCGGAATTCGTAGTTCGGCTAATTTTAGAGGAATATTTGTAAGTTCCAAAACTCCACACTTAGAAACTTTTCTGCTGAAAACCACACAGTGGATTCCTATGGAAGGAAATGCAAGCTACTGGTAAGTACGCTTAGAATTACTTTTCAGGGTCAGTGCTGGGCTAAAAGATGCAGCACTGAGTTCCCTCCTGATAACAGGTAAGTAAATCGGAATTCGTAGTTCGGCTGATTTTAGAGGAATATTTGTAAGTTCCAAAACTCCACACTTAGAAACTTTTCTGCTGAAAACCACACAATGGATTCCTATGGAAGGAAATACAAGTTGCAGGTGAGTACACTTAGAATTACTTTTCAGGATCAGTACTGGGCTTAAACATGCAGCACTGAGGTCTCTCCTGATAACAGGTAAGTAAATCGGAATTCGTAGTTCGGCTGATTTTAGAGGAATATTTGTAAGTTCCAAAACTCCACACTTAGAAACTTTTCTGCTGAAAACCACACAGTGGATTCCTATAGAAGGAAATACAAGTTGCAGGTAAGTACACTTAGAATTACTTTTCAGGATCAGTACTGGGCTTAAACATGCAGCACTGAGGTCTCTCCTGATAACAGGTGAGTAAATCGGAATTCGTAGTTCGGCTCATTTTAGAGGAATATTTGTAAGTTCCAAAACTCCACACTTCGAAGATTTTCCAAGTGAAACCAGTCAATCTTAGCCTATGGAAGGAAATTCAAGTTACTGGTAAGTACAGTTAGAATTACTTTTCAGGATCAGTACTGGCCTTAAAGATTCAGCACTGAGGTCTCTCCTGATAACAGGTGAGTAAATCGGAATTCGTAGTTCGGCTGATTTTAGAGGAATTTTTGTACGTTCCAAAAATCGACACTGAAACTTTTCTGCTGAAAACCACACAATGGATTCCTATGGAAGGAAGTACAAGTTACTGGTAAGTACGCTTAGAATTACTATTCAGGATCAGTGCTGGGTTAAAACATGCAGCACTGGTTTCTCTCTTGATAACAGGCGAGTAAATCGGAATTTGTAATTCGGCTGATTTTAGAGAAATATTTGTAAGTTCCAAAACTCCACACTTAGAAACTTTTCTGCTGAAAACCACACAATGGATTCCTATGGAATGAAATACAAGTTACTGGTAAGTACGCTTAGAATTACTTTTCAGGGTCAGTGCTGGGCTAAAAGATGCAGCACTGGGTTCTCACTTGATAACAGGTGAGTAAATCGGAATTCGAAGTTCGGCTGATTTTAGAGGAATATTTGTAAGTTCCAAAATTCCACACTTCGAAACTTTTCTGCTGAAAACCACACAGTGGATTCCTATGGAAGGAAATACAAGTTACTGGTAAGTACGCTTAGAATAAATTTTCAGGGTCAGTGCTGTGCTAAAAGATGCAGCACTGAGTTCTCTCCTGATAACAGGTGAGTAAATCGGAATTTGAAATTCGGCTGATTTTAGAGGAATATTTGTAAGTTCCAAAATTCCACACTTCGAAACTTTTCTGCTGAAAACCACACAGTGGATTCCTATGGAAGGAAATACAAGTTACTGGTAAGTACGCTTAGAATTACTTTTCAGGGTCAGTGCTGGGCTAAAAGATGCAGCACTGAGGTCTCTCCTGATAACAGGTGAGTAAATCGGAATTCGAAGTTCGGCTGATTTTAGAGGAATATTTGTAAGTTCCAAAATTCCACACTTCGAAACTTTTCTGCTGAAAACCACACAGTGGATTCCTATGGAAGGAAATACAAGTTACTGGTAAGTACGGTTAGAATTACTTTTCAAGGTCAGTGCTGGGCAAAAAGATGCAGCACTGGGTTCTCACTTGATAACAGGTGGGAAAATCGGAATTCGTAGTTCGGCTGATTTTAGAGGAATATTTGTAAGTTCTAAAACTCCACACTTAGAAACTTTTCTGCTGAAAACCACACAGTGGATTCCTATGGAAGGAAATGCAAGCTACTGGTAAGTACGCTTAGAATTACTTTTCAGGGTCAGTGCTGGGCTAAAAGATGCAGCACTGAGTTCTCTCCTGATAACAGGTAAGTAAATCGGAATTCGTAGTTCGGCTGATTTTAGAGGAATATTTGTAAGTTCCAAAACTCCACACTTAGAAACTTTTCTGCTGAAAACCACACAATGGATTCCTATGGAAGGAAATACAAGTTGCAGGTGAGTACACTTAGAATTACTTTTCAGGATCAGTACTGGGCTTAAACATGCAGCACTGAGGTCTCTCCTGATAACAGGTAAGTAAATCGGAATTCGTAGTTCGGCTGATTTTAGAGGAATATTTGTAAGTTCCAAAACTCCACACTTAGAAACTTTTCTGCTGAAAACCACACAGTGGATTCCTATAGAAGGAAATACAAGTTGCAGGTAAGTACACTTAGAATTACTTTTCAGGATCAGTACTGGGCTTAAACATGCAGCACTGAGGTCTCTCCTGATAACAGGTGAGTAAATCGGAATTCGTAGTTCGGCTCATTTTAGAAGAATATTTGTAAGTTCCAAAACTCCACACTTCGAAGATTTTCCAAGTGAAACCAGTCAATGTTAGCCTATGGAAGGAAATTCAAGTTACTGGTAAGTACGGTTAGAATTACTTTTCAGGATCAGTACTGGCCTTAAAGATTCAGCACTGAGGTCTCTCCTGATAACAGGTGAGTAAATCGGAATTCGTAGTTCGGTTGATTTTAGAGGAATTTTTGTACGTTCCAAAAATCGACACTGAAACTTTTCTGCTGAAAACCACACAATGGATTCCTATGGAAGGAAGTACAAGTTACTGGTAAGTACGCTTAGAATTACTATTCAGGATCAGTGCTGGGTTAAAACATGCAGCACTGGTTTCTCTCTTGATAACAGGCGAGTAAATCGGAATTTGTAATTCGGCTGATTTTAGAGAAATATTTGTAAGTTCCAAAACTCCACACTTAGAAACTTTTCTGCTGAAAACCACACAATGGATTCCTATGGAATGAAATACAAGTTACTGGTAAGTACGCTTAGAATTACTTTTCAGGGTCAGTGCTGGGCTAAAAGATGCAGCACTGGGTTCTCACTTGATAACAGGTGAGTAAATCGGAATTCGAAGTTCGGCTGATTTTAGAGGAATATTTGTAAGTTCCAAAATTCCACACTTCGAAACTTTTCTGCTGAAAACCACACAGTGGATTCCTATGGAAGGAAATACAAGTTACTGGTAAGTATGCTTAGAATAAATTTTCAGGGTCAGTGCTGTGCTAAAAGATGCAGCACTGAGTTCTCTCCTGATAACAGGTGAGTAAATCGGAATTTGAAATTCGGCTGATTTTAGAGGAATATTTGTAAGTTCCAAAATTCCACACTTCGAAACTTTTCTGCTGAAAACCACACGGTGGATTCCTATGGAAGGAAATACAAGTTACTGGTAAGTACGCTTAGAATTACTTTTCAGGGTCAGTGCTGGGCTAAAAGATGCAGCACTGAGTTCTCTCCTGATAACAGGTAAGTAAATCGGAATTCGTAGTTCGGCTGATTTTAGAGGAATATTTGTAAGTTTCAAAACTCCACACTTAGAAACTTTTCTGCTGAAAACCACACAATGGATTCCTATGGAAGGAAATACAAGTTACTGGTGAGTACGCTTAGAATTACTTTTCAGGATCAGTACTGGGCTTAAACATGCAGCACTGAGGTCTCTCCTGATAACAGGTGAGTAAATCGGAATTCGTAGTTCGGCTGATTTTAAAGGAATTTTTGTACGTTCCAAAAATCGACACTTAGAAACTTTTCTGCTGAAAACCACACAATGGATTCCTATGGAAGGAAATACAAGTTACTGGTGAGTACGCTTAGAATTACTTTTCAGGGTCAGTGCTTGACTAAAAGATGCGACACTGGGTTCTCTCCTGATAACAGGTGAGTAAATCGGAATTCGTAGTTCGGCTGATTTTAGAGGAATATTTGTAAGTTCCAAAACCCCACACTTCGAAGAATTTCCAAGTGAAACCAGTCAATGTTAGCCTATGGAAGGAAATTCAAGTTACTGGTAAGTATGGTTAGAACGACTTTTCAGGATCAGTACTGGGCTTAAACATGCAGCACTGAGGTCTCTCCTGATAACAGGTGAGTAAATCGGAATTCGTAGTTCGGCTGATTTTAGAGGAATTTTTGTACGTTCCAAAAATCGACACTTAGAAACTTTTCTGCTGAAAACCACACAATGGATTCCTATGGAAGGAAATACAAGTTGCAGGTAAGTACACTTAGAATTACTTTTCAGGATCAGTACTGGGCTTAAACATGCAGCACTGAGGTCTCTCCTGATAACAGGTGGTTAAATCGGAATTCGTAGCTCGGCTGATTTTAGAGGAGTATTTGTAAGTTCCAAAACTCCACACTTCGAAGAATTACCAAGTGAAACCAGTCAATGTTAGCCTATAAAAGGAAATTCAAGTTACTGGTAAGTACGGTTAAAATTACTTTTCAGGATCAGTACTGGACTTAAAGATTCAGCACTGAGGTCTCTCCTGATAAAAGGTGAATAAATCGGAATTCGTAGTTCGGCTGATTTTAGAGGAATTTTTGTACGTTCCAAAAATCGACACTGAAACTTTTCTGCTGAAAACCACACAATGGATTCCTATGGAAGGAAATACAAGTTACTGGTGAGTACGCTTAGAATTACTTTTCAGGGTCAGTGCTTGGCTAAAAGATGCAGCACTGGGTTCTCTCCTGATAACAGGTGAGTAAATTGGAATTCGTAGTTCGGCTGATTTTAGAGGAATATTTGTAACTTCCAAAACTCCACACTTCGAAGAATTTCCAAGTGAAACCAGTCAATGTTAGCCTATGGAAGGAAATTCATGTTACTGGTAAGTATGGTTAGAATGACTTTTCAGGATCAGTACTGGGCTTAAACATGCAGCACTGAGGTCTCTCCTGATAACAGGTGAGTAAATCAGAATTCGTAGTTCGGCTGATTTTAGAGGAATATTTGTAAGTTCCAAAACTCCATATTCCGAAGAATTTCCAAGTGAAACCAGCCAATGTTAGCCTATGGAAGGAAATTCATGTTACTGGTAAGTATGGTTAGAATGACTTTTCAGGATCAGTACTGGGCTTAAACATGCATCACTGAGGTCTCTCCTGATAACATGTGAGTAAATCGGAATTCGTAGTTCGGCTGATTTTAGAGGAATATTTGTAACTTCCAAAACTCCACACTTCGAAGAATTTCCAAGTGAAACCAGTCAATGTTAGCCTATGGAAGGAAATTCATGTTACTGGTAAGTATCGTTAGAATTACTTTTCAGGATCAGTACTGGCCTTAAAGATTCAGCACTGAGGTCTCTCCTGATAAAAGGTGAATAAATCGGAATTCGTAGTTCGGCTGATTTTAGAGGAATTTTTGTACGTTCCAAAAATCGACACTGAAACTTTTCTGCTGACAACCACACAATGGATTCCTATGGAAGGAAATACAAGTTACTGGTAAGTACGCTTAGAATTACTATTCAGGATCAGTGCTGGGTTAAAACATGCAGCACTGGTTTCTCTCTTGATAACAGGCGAGTAAATCGGAATTCATAGTTCGGCTGATTTTAGAGGAATATTTGAAAGTTCCAAAACTCCACACTTCGAAGAATTTCCAAGTGAAACCAGTCAATGTTAGCCTATGGAATGAAATTCAAGTTCCTGGTAAGTACGGTTAGAATTACTTTTCAGGATCAGTACTGGGCTTAAAGATGCAGCATTGAGGTCTCTCCTGATAACAGGTGAGTAAATCAGAATTCGTAGTTCGGCAGATTTTAGAGGAATTTTTGTACGTTCCAAAAATCGACACTTAGAAACTTTTCTGCTGAAAACCACACAATGGATTCCTATGGAAGGAAATTCAAGTTACTGGTAAGTACGCTTAGAATTACTTTTCAGGGTCAGTGCTGGGCTAAAAGATGCAGCACTGAGTTCTCTCCTGATAACAGGTAAGTAAATCGGAATTCGTAGTTCGGCCGATTTTAGAGGAATATTTGTAAGTTTCAAAACTCCACACTTCGAAGAATTTCCAAGTGAAACCAGTCAATGTTAGCCTATGGAAGGAAATTCAAGTTACTGGTAAGTACGCTTAGAATTACTATTCAGGATCAGTGCTGGGTTAAAACATGCAGCACTGGTTTCTCTCTTGATAACAGGCGAGTAAATCGGAATTTGTAATTCGGCTGATTTTAGAGAAATATTTGTAAGTTCTAAAACTCCACACTTAGAAACTTTTCTGCAGAAAACCACACAATGGATTCCTATGGAATGAAATACAAGTTACTGGTAAGTACGCTTAGAATTACTTTTCAGGGTCAGTGCTGGGCTAAAAGATGCAGCACTGGGTTCTCACTTGATAACAGGTGAGTAAATCGGAATTCGAAGTTCGGCTGATTTTAGAGGAATATTTGTAAGTTCCAAAATTCCACACTTCGAAACTTTTCTGCTGAAAACCACACAGTGGATTCCTATGGAAGGAAATACAAGTTACTGGTAAGTACGCTTAGAATAAATTTTCAGGGTCAGTGCTGTGCTAAAAGATGCAGCACTGAGTTCTCTCCTGATAACAGGTGAGTAAATCGGAATTTGAAATTCGGCTGATTTTAGAGGAATATTTGTAAGTTCCAAAATTCCACACTTCGAAACTTTTCTGCTGAAAACCACACGGTGGATTCCTATGGAGGGAAATACAAGTTACTGGTAAGTACGCTTAGAATTACTTTTCAGGGTCAGTGCTGGGCTAAAAGATGCAGCACTGAGTTCTCTCCTGATAACAGGTAAGTAAATCGGAATTCGTAGTTCTGCTGATTTTAGAGGAATATTTGTAAGTTTCAAAACTCCACACTTCGAAGAATTTCCAAGTGAAACCAGTCAATGTTAGCCTATGGAAGGAAATTCAAGTTACTGGTAAGTACGGTTAGAATTACATTTCAGAATCAGTACTGAGCTTAAACATGCAGCACTGAGGTCTCTCCTGATAACAGGTGAGTAAATCAGAATTCGTTGTTTGGCTGATTTTAGAGGAATAAATGTAAGTTCCAAAATTCCACACTTCGAAGAATTTCCAAGTGAAACCAGTCAATGTTAGCCTATGGAATGAAATTCAAGGTCCTGGTAAGCATGCTTAGAATTACTTTTCAGGATCAGTACTGGGCTTAAAGATGCAGCATTGAGGTCTCTCCTGATAACAGGTGAGTAAATCGGAATTCGTAGTTCGGCTGATTTTAGAGGAATTTTTGTACGTTCCAAAAATCGACACTTAGAAACTTTTCTGCTGAAAAAAACACACAATGGATTCCTATGGAAGGAAATACAAGTTACGGGTGAGTACGCTTAGAATTACTTTTCAGGGTCAGTGCTTGACTAAAAGATGCGACACTGGGTTCTCTCCTGATAACAGGTGAGTAAATCGGAATTCGTAGTTCGGCTGATTTTAGAGGAATATTTGTAAGTTCCAAAATTCCACACTTCGAAGAATTTCCAAGTGAAACCAGTCAATGTTAGCCTATGGAAGGAAATTCATGTTACTGATAAGTATGGTTAGAATGACTTTTCAGGATCAGTACTGGGCTCAAACATGCAGCACTGAGGTCTCTCCTGATAACAGGTGAGTAAATCGGAATTCGTAGTTCGGCTCATTTTAGAGGAATATTTGTAAGTTCCAAAACTCCACACTTCGAAGATTTTCCAAGTGAAACCAGTCAATCTTAGCCTATGGAAGGAAATTCAAGTTACTGGTAAGTACGGTTAGAATTACTTTTCAGGATCAGTACTGGCCTTAAAGATTCAGCACTGAGGTCTCTCCTGATAACAGGTGAGTAAATCGGAATTCGTAGTTCGGCTGATTTTAGAGGAATTTTTGTACGTTCCAAAAATCGACACTGAAACTTTTCTGCTGAAAAGCACACAATGGATTCCTATGGAAGGAAGTACACGTTACTGGTAAGTACGCTTAGAATTACTATTCAGGATCAGTGCTGGGTTAAAACATGCAGCACTGGTTTCTCTCTTGATAACAGGCGAGTAAATCGGAATTCGTAGTTCGGCTGATTTTAGAGGAATATTTGTAAGTTCCAAAACTCCACACTTCGAAGAATTTCCAAGTGAAACCAGTCAATGTTAGCCTATGGAAGGAAATTCATGTTACTGGTAAGTATGGTTAGAATGACTTTTCAGGATCAGTACTGGGCTTAAACATGCAGCACTGAGGTCTCTCCTGATAACAGGTGAGTAAATCGGAATTCGTAGTTCGGCTGATTTTAGAGGAATATTTGTAAGTTCCAAAACTCCACACTTCGAAGAATTTCCAAGTGAAACCAGCCAATGTTAGCCTATGGAAGGAAATTCATGTTACTGGTAAGTATGGTTAGAATGACTTTTCATGCTCAGTACTGGGCTTAAACATGCAGCACTGAGGTCTCTCCTGATAACAGGTGAGTAAATCGGAATTCGTAGTTCGGCTGATTTTAGAGGAATATTTGTAACTTCCAAAACTCCACACTTCGAAGAATTTCCAAGTGAAACCAGTCAATGTTAGCCTATGGAATGAAATTCAAGTTCCTGGTAAGTACGGTTAGAATTACTTTTCAGGATCAGTACTGGGCTTAAAGATGCAGCATTGAGGTCTCTCCTGATAACAGGTGAGTAAATCGGAATTCGTAGTTCGGCAGATTTTAGAGGAATTTTTGTACGTTCCAAAAATCGACACTTAGAAACTTTTCTGCTGAAAACCACACAATGGATTCCTATGGAAGGAAATACAAGTTACTGGTAAGTACGCTTAGAATTACTTTTCAGGGTCAGTGCTGGGCTAAAAGATGCAGCACTGAGTTCTCTCCTGATAACAGGTAAGTAAATCGGAATTCGTAGTTCGGCCAATTTTAGAGGAATATTTGTAAGTTTCAAAACTCCACACTTCGAAGAATTTCCAAGTGAAACCAGTCAATGTTAGCCTATGGAAGGAAATTCAAGTTACTGGTAAGTACGGTTAGAATTACTTTTCAGGATCAGTACTGGGCTTAAACATGCAGCACTGAGATCTCTCCTGATAACAGGTGAGTAAATCGGAATTTGTAGTTCGGCTGATTTTAGAGGAATATTTGTAAGTTCCAAAATTCCACACTTCGAAGAATTTCCAAGTGAAACCAGTCAATGTTAGCCTATGGAATGAAATTCAAGGTCCTGGTAAGCACGCTTAGAATTACTTTTCAGGATCAGTACTGGCCTTAAAGATTAAGCACTGAGGTCTCTCCTGATAACAGGTGAATAAATCGGAATTCGTAGTTCGGCTGATTTTATAGGAATTTTTGTACGTTCCAAAAATCGACACTGAAACTTTTCTGCTGAAAACCACACAATGGATTCCTATGGATTCCTATGGAAGGAAGTACAAGTTACTGGTAAGTATGCTTAGAATTACTTTTCAGGGTAAGTGCTGGGCTAAAATATGCAGCACTGGGTTCTCTCTTGATAACAGGCGAGTAAATCAGAATTCGTAGTTCGGCTGATTTTAGAGAAATATTTGTAAGTTCCAAAACTCCACACTTAGAAACTTTTCTGCTGAAAACCACACAATGGATTCCTATGGAATGAAATACAAGTTACTGGTAAGTACGCTTAGAATTACTTTTCAGGGTCAGTGCTGGGCTAAAAGATGCAGCACTGGGTTCTCACTTGATAACAGGTGAGTAAATCGGAATTCGTATTTCGGCTGATTTTAGAGGAATATTTGTAAGTTTCAAAACTCCACACTTAGAAACGTTTCTGCAGAAAGCCACACAATAAATTCCTATGGAAGGAAATACAAGTTGCTGCTAAGTAAGCTTAGAATTACTTTTCAGGGTCAGTACTGGGCTTAAACATGCAGCACTGAGGTCTCTCCTGATAACAGGTGAGTACATCGGAATTCGTAGTTCGGCTGATTTTAGAGGAATATTTGTAACTTCCAAAACTCCACACTTCGAAGAATTTCCAAGTGAAACCAGTCAATGTTAGCCTATGGAATGAAATTCAAGTTCCTGGTAAGTACGGTTAGAATTACTTTTCAGGATCAGTACTGGGCTTAAAGATGCAGCATTGAGGTCTCTCCTGATAACAGGTGAGTAAATCGGAATTCGTAGTTTGGCAGATTTTAGAGGAATTTTTGTACGTTCCAAAAATCGACACTTAGAAACTTTTCTACTGAAAACCACACAATGGATTCCTATGGAAGGAAATACAAGTTACTGGTAAGTACGCTTAGAATTACTTTTCAGGGTCAGTGCTGGGCTAAAAGATGCAGCACTGAGTTCTCTCCTGATAACAGGTAAGTAAATTGGAATTCGTAGTTCGGCCGATTTTAGAGGAATATTTGTAAGTTTCAAAACTCCACACTTCGAAGAATTTCCAAGTGAAACCAGTCAATGTTAGCCTATGGAATGAAATTTAAGGTCCTGGTAAGCACGCTTAGAATTACTTTTCAATATCAGTACTGGGCTTAAAGATGCAGCATTGAGGTCTCTCCCGATAACAGGTGAGTAAATCAGAATTCGTAGTTCGGCTGATTTTAGAGGAATATTTGTAACTTTCAAAACTCCACACTTCGAAGAATTTCCAAGTGAAACCAGTCAGTGTTAGCCTATGGAAGGAAATTCAAGTTACTGGTAAGTACGGTTAGAATTACTTTTCAGGATCAGTACTGGCCTTAAAGATTAAGCACTGAGGTCTCTCCTGATAACAGGTGAATAAATCGGAATTCGTAGTTCGGCTGATTTTATAGGAATTTTTGTACGTTCCAAAAATCGACACTGAAACTTTTCTGCTGAAAACCACACAATGGATTCCTATGGAAGGAAGTAAAAGTTACTGGTAAGTATGCTTAGAATTACTTTTCAGGGTAAGTGCTGGGCTAAAACATGCAGCACTGGGTTCTCTCTTGATAACAGGCGAGTAAATCGGAATTCGTAGTTCGGCTGATTTTAGAGGAATATTTGTAAGTTCCAAAACTCCACACTTAGAAACTTTTCTGCTGAAAACCACACAATGGATTCCTATGGAATGAAATACAAGTTACTGGTAAGTACGCTTAGAATTACTTTTCAGGGTCAGTGCTGGGCTAAAGGATGCAGCACTGGGTTCTCACTTGATAACAGGTGAGTAAATCGGAATTCGTATTTCGGCTGGTTTTAGAGGAATATTTGTAAGTTCCAAAACTCCACACTTAGAAACGTTTCTGCAGAAAGCCACACAATAGATTCCTATGGAAGGAAATACAAGTTGCTGCTAAGTACGCTTAGAATTACTTTTCAGGGTCAGTGCTGGGTTAAAAGATGCAGCACTGGGTTCTCTCCTGATAACAGGTGAGTAAATCGGAATTCGAAGTTCAACTGATTTTAGAGGAATATTTGTAAGTTCCAAAATTCCACACTTCAAAACTTTTCTGCTGAAAACCACACAGTGGATTCCTATGGAAGGAAATACAAGTTACTGGTAAGTACGCTTAGAATTACTTTTCAGGGTCAGTGCTGGACTAAAAGATGCAGCACTGAGGTCTCTCCTGATAACAGGTGAGTAAATCGGAATTCGAATTTCGGCTGATTTTAGAGGAATTTTTGCAAGTTCAAAATTCCACACTTCGAAACTTTTCTGCTGAAAACCACACAGTGGATTCCTATCGAAGGAAATACAAGTTACTGGTAAGTACGCTTAGAATTACTTTTCAGGGTGAGTGCTGGGCTAAAAGATGCAGCACTGGGTTCTCTCCTGATAATAGGTGAGTACATCGGAATTCGAAGTTCGGCTGATTTTAGAGGAATATTTGTAAGTTCCAAAATTCCACACTTCGAAACTTTTCTGCTGAAAACCACACAGTGGATTCCTATGGAAGAAAATACAAGTTACTGGTAAGTACGCTTAGAATTACTTTTCAGGGTCAGTGCTGGGCTAAAAGATGCAGCACTGGGTTCTCTCCTGATAACAGGTGAGTAAATTGCAATTCGTAGTTCGGCTGATTTTAGAGGAATATTTGTAATTTCCAAAACTCACACTTCGAAGAATTTTCAAGTGAAACCAGTCAATGTTAGCCTATGGAATGAAATTCAAGTTCCTGGTAAGTACGGTTAGAATTACTTTTCAGGATCAATACTGGGCTTAAAGATGCAGCATTGAGGTCTCTCCTGATAACAGGTGAGTAAATCGGAATTCGTAGTTCGGCTGCTTTTAGAGGAATATTTGTAAGTTCCAAAACTCCACACTTCGAAGAATTTCCAAGTGAAACCAGTCAATGTTAGCCTATGGAAGGAAATTCATGTTACTGGTAAGTATGGTTAGAATTACTTTTCAGGATCAGTACTGGACTTAAACATGCAGCACTGAGGTCTCTCCTGATAACAGGTGAGTAAATCGGAATTCGTAGTTCGGCTGATTTTAGAGGAATATTTGTAAGTTCCACAACTCCACACTTCGAAGAATTTCCAAGTGAAACCAGCCAATGTTAGCCTATGGAAGGAAATTCATGTTACTGGTAAGTATGGTTAGAATGACTTTTCAGGATCAGTACTGGGCTTAAACATGCAGCACTGAGGTCTCTCCTGATAACAGGTGAGTCAATCGGAATTCGTAGTTCGGCTGATTTTATCGGAATATTTGTAAGTTCCAAAACTCCACACTTCGAAGAATTTCCAAGTGAAACCAGTCAATGTGAGCCTATGGAAGGAAATTCAAGTTACTGGTAAGTACGGTTAGAATTACTTTTCACGATCAGTAATGGGCTTAAACATGCAGCATTGAGGTCTCTCCTGATAACAGTTGAGTAAATCGGAATTCGTAGTTCGGCTGATTTTAGAGGAATATTTGTAAGTTCCAAAACTCCACACTTAGAAACTTTTCTGCTGAAAACCACACAATGGATTCCTATGGAATGAAATACAAGTTACTGGTAAGTACGCTTAGAATTACTTTTCAGGGTCAGTGCTGGGCTAAAAGACGCAGCACTGGGTTCTCACTTGATAACAGGTGAGTAAATCGGAATTCGTAGTTCGGCTGATTTTAGAGGAATATTTGTACGTTCCAAAACTCCACACTTAGAAACTTTTCTGCTGAAAACCACTCAATGGATTCCTATGGAAGGAAATACAAGTTGCTTGTAAGTATATTTAGAATTACTTTTCAGGGTCAGTGCTGGGCTAAAAGATGCAGCACTGGGTTCTCTCCTGATAACAGGTGAGTAAATCGGAATTCGAAGTTCGGCTGATTTTAGAGGAATATTTGTAAGTTCCAAAATTCCACACTTCGAAACTTTTCTGCTGAAAACCACACAGTGGATTCCTATGGAAGGAAATACAAGTTACTGGTAAGTACGCTTAGAATAAATTTTCAGGGTCAGTGCTGTGCTAAAAGATGCAGCACTGAGTTCTCTCCTGATAACAGGTGAGTAAATCGGAATTTGAAATTCGGCTGATTTTAGAGGAATATTTGTAAGTTCCAAAATTCCACACTTTGAAACTTTTCTGCTGAAAACCACACGGTGGATTCCTATGGAAGGAAATACAAGTTACTCGTAAGTACGCTTAGAATTACTTTTCAGGGTCAGTGCTTGGCTAAAAGATGCAGCACTGGGTTCTCTCCTGATAACAGGTGAGTAAATCGGAATTCGTAGTTCGGCTGATTTTAGAGGAATAAATGTAAGTTCCAAAATTCCACACTTTGAAGAATTTCCAAGTGAAACCAGTCAATGTTAGCCTATGGAATGAAATTCAAGGTCCTGGGAAGCATGCTTAGAATTACTTTTCAGGATCAGTACTTGGCTTAAAGATGCAGCATTGAGGTCTCTCCTGATAACAGGTGAGTACATCGGAATTCGTAGTTCGGCTGATTTTAGAGGAATATTTGTAACTTCCAAAACTCCACACTTCGAAGAATTTCCAAGTGAAACCAGTCAATGTTAGCCTATGGAATTAAATTCAAGTTCCTGGTAAGTACGGTTAGAATTACTTTTCAGGATCAGTACTGGGCTTAAAGATGCAGCATTGAGGTCTCTCCTGATAACAGGTGAGTAAATCGGAATTCGTAGTTTGGCTGATTTTAGAGGAATTTTTGTACGTTCCAAAAATCGACACTTAGAAACTTTTCTGCTGAAAACCACACAATGGATTCCTAAGGAAGGAAATACAAGTTGCAGGTAAGTACACTTATAATTACTTTTCAGGATCAGTACTGGGCTTAAACATGCAGCACTGAGGTCTTTCCTGATAACAGGTGAGTAAATCGGAATTCGTAGCTCGGCTGATTTTAGAGGAGTATATGTAAGTTCCAAAACTCCACACTTCGAAGAATTACCACGTGAAACCAGTCAATGTTAGCCTATGGAAGGAAATTCAAGTTACTGGTAAGTACGGTTAGAATTACTTTTCTGGATCAGTACTGGCCTTAAAGATTCAGCACTGAGGTCTCTCCTGAGAAAAGGTGAATAAATCGCAATTAGTAGTTCGGCTGATTTTAGAGGAATTTTTGTACGTTCCAAAAATCGACACTGAAACTTTTCTGCTGAAAACCACACAATGGATTCCTATGGAAGGAAATACAAGTTGCTGGTAAGTACATTTAGAATTACTTTTCAGGGTCAGTGCTGGGCTAAAAGATGCAGCACTGGGTTCTCTCCTGATAACTGGTGAGTAAATCAGAATTCGAAGTTCGACTGATTTTAGAGGAATATTTGTAAGTTCCAAAATTCCACACTTCAAAACTTTTCTGCTGAAAACCACACAGTGGATTCCTATGGAAGGAAATACAAGTTACTGGTAAGTATGCTTAGAATTACTTTTCAGGGTCAGTGCTGAGCTAAAAGATGCAGCACTGAGTTCTCTCCTGATAACAGGTGAGTAAATCGGAATTCGTAGTTCAGCTGATTTTAGAGGAATATTTGTAAGTTTCAAAACTCCACACTTCGAAGAATTTCCAAGTGAAACCAGTCAATGTTAGCCTATGGAAGGAAATTGAAGTTACTGGTAAGTACGGTTAGAATTACTTTTCAGGATCAGTACTGGGCTTAAACATGCAGCACTGAGGTCTCTCCTGATAACAGGTGAGTAAATCGGAATTCGTAGTTCGGCTGATTTTAGAGGAATTTTTGTACGTTCCAAAAATCGACACTTAGAAACTTTTCTGCTGAAAACCACACAATGGATTCCTATGGAAGGAAATACAAGTTACTGGTGAGTACGCTTAGAATTACTTTTCGGGGTCAGTGCTTGGCTAAAAGATGCAGCACTGGGTTCTCTCCTGATAACAGGTGAGTAAATCGGAATTCGTAGTTCGGCTGATTTTAGAGGAATATTTGTAAGTTCCAAAACTCCACACTTCGAAGAATTTCCAAGTGAAACCAGTCAATGTTAGCCTATGGAAGGAAATTCATGTTACTGGTAAGTATGGTTAGAATGACTTTTCATGCTCAGTACTGGGCTTAAACATGCAGCACTGAGGTCTCTCCTGATAACAGGTGAGTAAATCGGAATTCGTAGTTCGGCTGATTTTAGAGGAATATTTGTAACTTCCAAAACTCCACACTTCGAAGAATTTCCAAGTGAAACCAGTCAATGTTAGCCTATGGAATGAAATTCAAGTTCCTGGTAAGTACGGTTAGAATTACTTTTCAGGATCAGTACTGGGCTTAAAGATGCAGCATTGAGGTCTCTCCTGATAACAGGTGAGTAAATCGGAATTCGTAGTTCGGCAGATTTTAGAGGAATTTTTGTACGTTCCAAAAATCGACACTTAGAAACTTTTCTGCTGAAAACCACACAATGGATTCCTATGGAAGGAAATACAAGTTACTGGTAAGTACGCTTAGAATTACTTTTCAGGGTCAGTGCTGGGCTAAAAGATGCAGCACTGAGTTCTCTCCTGATAACAGGTAAGTAAATCGGAATTCGTAGTTCGGCCAATTTTAGAGGAATATTTGTAAGTTTCAAAACTCCACACTTCGAAGAATTTCCAAGTGAAACCAGTCAATGTTAGCCTATGGAAGGAAATTCAAGTTACTGGTAAGTACGGTTAGAATTACTTTTCAGGATCAGTACTGGGCTTAAACATGCAGCACTGAGATCTCTCCTGATAACAGGTGAGTAAATCGGAATTTGTAGTTCGGCTGATTTTAGAGGAATATTTGTAAGTTCCAAAATTCCACACTTCGAAGAATTTCCAAGTGAAACCAGTCAATGTTAGCCTATGGAATGAAATTCAAGGTCCTGGTAAGCACGCTTAGAATTACTTTTCAGGATCAGTACTGGCCTTAAAGATTAAGCACTGAGGTCTCTCCTGATAACAGGTGAATAAATCGGAATTCGTAGTTCGGCTGATTTTATAGGAATTTTTGTACGTTCCAAAAATCGACACTGAAACTTTTCTGCTGAAAACCACACAATGGATTCCTATGGATTCCTATGGAAGGAAGTACAAGTTACTGGTAAGTATGCTTAGAATTACTTTTCAGGGTAAGTGCTGGGCTAAAATATGCAGCACTGGGTTCTCTCTTGATAACAGGCGAGTAAATCAGAATTCGTAGTTCGGCTGATTTTAGAGAAATATTTGTAAGTTCCAAAACTCCACACTTAGAAACTTTTCTGCTGAAAACCACACAATGGATTCCTATGGAATGAAATACAAGTTACTGGTAAGTACGCTTAGAATTACTTTTCAGGGTCAGTGCTGGGCTAAAAGATGCAGCACTGGGTTCTCACTTGATAACAGGTGAGTAAATCGGAATTCGTATTTCGGCTGATTTTAGAGGAATATTTGTAAGTTTCAAAACTCCACACTTAGAAACGTTTCTGCAGAAAGCCACACAATAAATTCCTATGGAAGGAAATACAAGTTGCTGCTAAGTAAGCTTAGAATTACTTTTCAGGGTCAGTACTGGGCTTAAACATGCAGCACTGAGGTCTCTCCTGATAACAGGTGAGTACATCGGAATTCGTAGTTCGGCTGATTTTAGAGGAATATTTGTAACTTCCAAAACTCCACACTTCGAAGAATTTCCAAGTGAAACCAGTCAATGTTAGCCTATGGAATGAAATTCAAGTTCCTGGTAAGTACGGTTAGAATTACTTTTCAGGATCAGTACTGGGCTTAAAGATGCAGCATTGAGGTCTCTCCTGATAACAGGTGAGTAAATCGGAATTCGTAGTTTGGCAGATTTTAGAGGAATTTTTGTACGTTCCAAAAATCGACACTTAGAAACTTTTCTACTGAAAACCACACAATGGATTCCTATGGAAGGAAATACAAGTTACTGGTAAGTACGCTTAGAATTACTTTTCAGGGTCAGTGCTGGGCTAAAAGATGCAGCACTGAGTTCTCTCCTGATAACAGGTAAGTAAATTGGAATTCGTAGTTCGGCCGATTTTAGAGGAATATTTGTAAGTTTCAAAACTCCACACTTCGAAGAATTTCCAAGTGAAACCAGTCAATGTTAGCCTATGGAATGAAATTTAAGGTCCTGGTAAGCACGCTTAGAATTACTTTTCAATATCAGTACTGGGCTTAAAGATGCAGCATTGAGGTCTCTCCCGATAACAGGTGAGTAAATCAGAATTCGTAGTTCGGCTGATTTTAGAGGAATATTTGTAACTTTCAAAACTCCACACTTCGAAGAATTTCCAAGTGAAACCAGTCAGTGTTAGCCTATGGAAGGAAATTCAAGTTACTGGTAAGTACGGTTAGAATTACTTTTCAGGATCAGTACTGGCCTTAAAGATTAAGCACTGAGGTCTCTCCTGATAACAGGTGAATAAATCGGAATTCGTAGTTCGGCTGATTTTATAGGAATTTTTGTACGTTCCAAAAATCGACACTGAAACTTTTCTGCTGAAAACCACACAATGGATTCCTATGGAAGGAAGTAAAAGTTACTGGTAAGTATGCTTAGAATTACTTTTCAGGGTAAGTGCTGGGCTAAAACATGCAGCACTGGGTTCTCTCTTGATAACAGGCGAGTAAATCGGAATTCGTAGTTCGGCTGATTTTAGAGGAATATTTGTAAGTTCCAAAACTCCACACTTAGAAACTTTTCTGCTGAAAACCACACAATGGATTCCTATGGAATGAAATACAAGTTACTGGTAAGTACGCTTAGAATTACTTTTCAGGGTCAGTGCTGGGCTAAAGGATGCAGCACTGGGTTCTCACTTGATAACAGGTGAGTAAATCGGAATTCGTATTTCGGCTGGTTTTAGAGGAATATTTGTAAGTTCCAAAACTCCACACTTAGAAACGTTTCTGCAGAAAGCCACACAATAGATTCCTATGGAAGGAAATACAAGTTGCTGCTAAGTACGCTTAGAATTACTTTTCAGGGTCAGTGCTGGGTTAAAAGATGCAGCACTGGGTTCTCTCCTGATAACAGGTGAGTAAATCGGAATTCGAAGTTCAACTGATTTTAGAGGAATATTTGTAAGTTCCAAAATTCCACACTTCAAAACTTTTCTGCTGAAAACCACACAGTGGATTCCTATGGAAGGAAATACAAGTTACTGGTAAGTACGCTTAGAATTACTTTTCAGGGTCAGTGCTGGACTAAAAGATGCAGCACTGAGGTCTCTCCTGATAACAGGTGAGTAAATCGGAATTCGAATTTCGGCTGATTTTAGAGGAATTTTTGCAAGTTCAAAATTCCACACTTCGAAACTTTTCTGCTGAAAACCACACAGTGGATTCCTATCGAAGGAAATACAAGTTACTGGTAAGTACGCTTAGAATTACTTTTCAGGGTGAGTGCTGGGCTAAAAGATGCAGCACTGGGTTCTCTCCTGATAATAGGTGAGTACATCGGAATTCGAAGTTCGGCTGATTTTAGAGGAATATTTGTAAGTTCCAAAATTCCACACTTCGAAACTTTTCTGCTGAAAACCACACAGTGGATTCCTATGGAAGAAAATACAAGTTACTGGTAAGTACGCTTAGAATTACTTTTCAGGGTCAGTGCTGGGCTAAAAGATGCAGCACTGGGTTCTCTCCTGATAACAGGTGAGTAAATTGCAATTCGTAGTTCGGCTGATTTTAGAGGAATATTTGTAATTTCCAAAACTCACACTTCGAAGAATTTTCAAGTGAAACCAGTCAATGTTAGCCTATGGAATGAAATTCAAGTTCCTGGTAAGTACGGTTAGAATTACTTTTCAGGATCAATACTGGGCTTAAAGATGCAGCATTGAGGTCTCTCCTGATAACAGGTGAGTAAATCGGAATTCGTAGTTCGGCTGCTTTTAGAGGAATATTTGTAAGTTCCAAAACTCCACACTTCGAAGAATTTCCAAGTGAAACCAGTCAATGTTAGCCTATGGAAGGAAATTCATGTTACTGGTAAGTATGGTTAGAATTACTTTTCAGGATCAGTACTGGACTTAAACATGCAGCACTGAGGTCTCTCCTGATAACAGGTGAGTAAATCGGAATTCGTAGTTCGGCTGATTTTAGAGGAATATTTGTAAGTTCCACAACTCCACACTTCGAAGAATTTCCAAGTGAAACCAGCCAATGTTAGCCTATGGAAGGAAATTCATGTTACTGGTAAGTATGGTTAGAATGACTTTTCAGGATCAGTACTGGGCTTAAACATGCAGCACTGAGGTCTCTCCTGATAACAGGTGAGTCAATCGGAATTCGTAGTTCGGCTGATTTTATCGGAATATTTGTAAGTTCCAAAACTCCACACTTCGAAGAATTTCCAAGTGAAACCAGTCAATGTGAGCCTATGGAAGGAAATTCAAGTTACTGGTAAGTACGGTTAGAATTACTTTTCACGATCAGTAATGGGCTTAAACATGCAGCATTGAGGTCTCTCCTGATAACAGTTGAGTAAATCGGAATTCGTAGTTCGGCTGATTTTAGAGGAATATTTGTAAGTTCCAAAACTCCACACTTAGAAACTTTTCTGCTGAAAACCACACAATGGATTCCTATGGAATGAAATACAAGTTACTGGTAAGTACGCTTAGAATTACTTTTCAGGGTCAGTGCTGGGCTAAAAGACGCAGCACTGGGTTCTCACTTGATAACAGGTGAGTAAATCGGAATTCGTAGTTCGGCTGATTTTAGAGGAATATTTGTACGTTCCAAAACTCCACACTTAGAAACTTTTCTGCTGAAAACCACTCAATGGATTCCTATGGAAGGAAATACAAGTTGCTTGTAAGTATATTTAGAATTACTTTTCAGGGTCAGTGCTGGGCTAAAAGATGCAGCACTGGGTTCTCTCCTGATAACAGGTGAGTAAATCGGAATTCGAAGTTCGGCTGATTTTAGAGGAATATTTGTAAGTTCCAAAATTCCACACTTCGAAACTTTTCTGCTGAAAACCACACAGTGGATTCCTATGGAAGGAAATACAAGTTACTGGTAAGTACGCTTAGAATAAATTTTCAGGGTCAGTGCTGTGCTAAAAGATGCAGCACTGAGTTCTCTCCTGATAACAGGTGAGTAAATCGGAATTTGAAATTCGGCTGATTTTAGAGGAATATTTGTAAGTTCCAAAATTCCACACTTTGAAACTTTTCTGCTGAAAACCACACGGTGGATTCCTATGGAAGGAAATACAAGTTACTCGTAAGTACGCTTAGAATTACTTTTCAGGGTCAGTGCTTGGCTAAAAGATGCAGCACTGGGTTCTCTCCTGATAACAGGTGAGTAAATCGGAATTCGTAGTTCGGCTGATTTTAGAGGAATAAATGTAAGTTCCAAAATTCCACACTTTGAAGAATTTCCAAGTGAAACCAGTCAATGTTAGCCTATGGAATGAAATTCAAGGTCCTGGGAAGCATGCTTAGAATTACTTTTCAGGATCAGTACTTGGCTTAAAGATGCAGCATTGAGGTCTCTCCTGATAACAGGTGAGTACATCGGAATTCGTAGTTCGGCTGATTTTAGAGGAATATTTGTAACTTCCAAAACTCCACACTTCGAAGAATTTCCAAGTGAAACCAGTCAATGTTAGCCTATGGAATTAAATTCAAGTTCCTGGTAAGTACGGTTAGAATTACTTTTCAGGATCAGTACTGGGCTTAAAGATGCAGCATTGAGGTCTCTCCTGATAACAGGTGAGTAAATCGGAATTCGTAGTTTGGCTGATTTTAGAGGAATTTTTGTACGTTCCAAAAATCGACACTTAGAAACTTTTCTGCTGAAAACCACACAATGGATTCCTAAGGAAGGAAATACAAGTTGCAGGTAAGTACACTTATAATTACTTTTCAGGATCAGTACTGGGCTTAAACATGCAGCACTGAGGTCTTTCCTGATAACAGGTGAGTAAATCGGAATTCGTAGCTCGGCTGATTTTAGAGGAGTATATGTAAGTTCCAAAACTCCACACTTCGAAGAATTACCACGTGAAACCAGTCAATGTTAGCCTATGGAAGGAAATTCAAGTTACTGGTAAGTACGGTTAGAATTACTTTTCTGGATCAGTACTGGCCTTAAAGATTCAGCACTGAGGTCTCTCCTGAGAAAAGGTGAATAAATCGCAATTAGTAGTTCGGCTGATTTTAGAGGAATTTTTGTACGTTCCAAAAATCGACACTGAAACTTTTCTGCTGAAAACCACACAATGGATTCCTATGGAAGGAAATACAAGTTGCTGGTAAGTACATTTAGAATTACTTTTCAGGGTCAGTGCTGGGCTAAAAGATGCAGCACTGGGTTCTCTCCTGATAACTGGTGAGTAAATCAGAATTCGAAGTTCGACTGATTTTAGAGGAATATTTGTAAGTTCCAAAATTCCACACTTCAAAACTTTTCTGCTGAAAACCACACAGTGGATTCCTATGGAAGGAAATACAAGTTACTGGTAAGTATGCTTAGAATTACTTTTCAGGGTCAGTGCTGAGCTAAAAGATGCAGCACTGAGTTCTCTCCTGATAACAGGTGAGTAAATCGGAATTCGTAGTTCAGCTGATTTTAGAGGAATATTTGTAAGTTTCAAAACTCCACACTTCGAAGAATTTCCAAGTGAAACCAGTCAATGTTAGCCTATGGAAGGAAATTGAAGTTACTGGTAAGTACGGTTAGAATTACTTTTCAGGATCAGTACTGGGCTTAAACATGCAGCACTGAGGTCTCTCCTGATAACAGGTGAGTAAATCGGAATTCGTAGTTCGGCTGATTTTAGAGGAATTTTTGTACGTTCCAAAAATCGACACTTAGAAACTTTTCTGCTGAAAACCACACAATGGATTCCTATGGAAGGAAATACAAGTTACTGGTGAGTACGCTTAGAATTACTTTTCGGGGTCAGTGCTTGGCTAAAAGATGCAGCACTGGGTTCTCTCCTGATAACAGGTGAGTAAATCGGAATTCGTAGTTCGGCTGATTTTAGAGGAATATTTGTAAGTTCCAAAACTCCACACTTCGAAGAATTTCCAAGTGAAACCAGTCAATGTTAGCCTATGGAAGGAAATTCATGTTACTGGTAAGTATGGTTAGAATGACTTTTCAGGATCAGTACTGGGCTTAAACATGCAGCACTGAGGTCTCTCCTGATAACAGGTGAGTAAATCAGAATTCGTAGTTCGGCTGCTTTTAGAGGAATATTTGTAAGTTCCAAAACTCCACACTTCGAAGAATTTCCAAGTGAAACCAGTCAATGTTAGCCTATGGAAGGAAATTCATGTTACTGGTAAGTATGGTTAGAATGACTTTTCAGGATCAGTACTGGGCTTAAACATGCAGCACTGAGGTCTCTCCTGATAACAGGTGAGTAAATCGGAATTCGTAGTTCGGCTGATTTTAGAGGAATATTTGTAAGTTCCAAAACTCCACACTTCGGAGAATTTCCAAGTGAAACCAGCCAATGTGACCCTATGGAAGGAAATTCATGTTACTGGTAAGTATGGTTAGAATGACTTTTCAGGATCAGTACTGGGCTTAAACATGCAGCACTGAGGTCTCTCCTGATAACAAGTGAGTAAATCGGAATTCGTAGTTCGGCTGATTTTAGAGGAATATTTGTAACTTCCAAAACTCCACATTTCGAAGAATTTCCAAGTGAAACCAGTCAATGTTAGCCTATGGAATGAAATTCAAGTTCCTGGTAAGTACAGTTAGAATTACTTTTCAGGATCAGTACTGGGCTTAAAGATGCAGCATTGAGGTCTCTCCTGATAACAGGTGAGTAAATCGGAATTCGTAGTTCGGCATATTTTAGAGGAATTTTTGTACGTTCCAAAAATTGACACTTAGAAACTTTTCTACTGAAAACCACACAATGGATTCCTATGGAAGGAAATACAAGTTACTGGTAAGTACGCTTAGAATTACTTTTCAGGGTCAGTGCTGGGCTAAAACATGCAGCACTGGGTTCTCTCTTGATAACAGGCGAGTAAATCGGAATTCGTAGTTCGGCTGATTTTAGAGGAATATTTGTAAGTTCCAAAACTCCACACTTAGAAACTTTTCTGCTGAAAACCACACAATGGATTCCTATGGAAGGAAATACAAGTTGCAGGTGAGTACACTTAGAATTAATTTTCAGGATCAGTACTGGGCTTAAACATGCAGCACTGAGGACTCTCCTGATAACAGGTGAGTAAATCGGAATTCGTAGTTCGGCTGATTTTAGAGGAATATTTGTAAGTTCCAAAACTCCACACTTAGAAACTTTTCTGCTGAAAACCACACAGTGGATTCCTATAGAAGGAAATACAAGTTGCAGGTAAGTACACTTAGAATTACTTTTCAGGATCAGTACTGGGCTAAAAGATGCAGCACTGGGTTCTCACTTGACAACAGGTGAGTAAATCGGAATTCGTAGTTCGGCTGATTTTAGAGGAATATTTGTAAGTTCCAAAACTCCACACTTCGAAGAATTTCCAAGTGAAACCAGCCAATGTTAGCCTATTTAAGGAAATTCATGTTACTGGTAAGTATGGTTAGAATGACTTTTCAGGATCAGTACTGGGCTTAAACATGCAGCACTGAGGTCTCTCCTGATAACAGGTGAGTAAATCGGAATTCGTAGTTCGGCTGATTTTAGAGGAATATTTGTAAGTTCCAAAACTCCACACTTCGAAGATTTTCCAAGTGAAACCAGTCAATGTTAGCCTATGGAAGGAAATTCAAGTTACTGGTAAGTACGGTTAGAATTACTTTTCAGGATCAGTACTGGCCTTAAAGATTCAGCACTGAGGTCTCTCCTGATAACAGGTGAGTAAATCGGAATTCGTAGTTCGGCTGATTTTAGAGGAATTTTTGTACGTTCCAAAAATCGACACTGAAACTTTTCTGCTGAAAACCACACAATGGATTACTTTGGAAGGAAGTACAAGTTACTGGTAAGTACGCTTAGAATTACTATTCAGGATCAGTGCTGGGTTAAAACATGCAGCACTGGTTTCTCTCTTGATAACAGGCGAGTAAATCGGAATTTGTAATTCGGCTGATTTTAGAGGAATATTTGTAAGTTCCAAAACTCCACACTTAGAAACTTTTCTGCTGAAAACCACACAATGGATTCCTATGGAATGAAATACAAGTTACTGGTAAGTACGCTTAGAATTACTTTTCAGGGTCAGTGCTGGGCTAAAAGATGCAGCACTGGGTTCTCACTTGATAACAGGTGAGTAAATCGGAATTCGAAGTTCGGCTGATTTTAGAGGAATATTTGTAAGTTCCAAAACTCCACACTTCGAAGAATTTCCAAGTGAAACCAGCCAATGTCAGCCTATGGAAGGAAATTCATGTTACTGGTAAGTATGGTTAGAATGACCTTTCAGGATCAGTACTGGGCTTAAACATGCAGCACTGAGGTCTCTCCTGACAACAGGTGAGTAAATTCGGAATTCGTAGTTCGGCTGATTTTAGAGGAATATTTGTAAGTTCCATAACTCCACACTTCGAAGAATTTCAAAGTGAAACCAGTCAATGTTAGCCTATGGAAGGAAATTCATGTTACTGGTAAGTATGGTTAGAATGACTTTTCAGGATCAGTACTGGGCTTAAACATGCAGCACTGAGGTCTCTCCTGATAACAGGTGAGTAAATCGGAATTCGTAGTTCGGCTGATTTTAGAGGAATATTTGTAAGTTCCAAAACTCCACACTTTGAAGAATTTCCAAGTGAAACCAGCCAATGTTAGCCTATGGAAGGAAATTCATGTTACTGGTAAGTATGGTTAGAATGACTTTTCAGGATCAGTACTGGGCTTAAACATGCAGCACTGAGGTCTCTCCTGATAACAGGTGAGTAAATTCGGAATTCGTAGTTCGGCTGATTTTAGAGGAATATTTGTAACTTCCAAAACTCCACACTTCGAAGAATTTCCAAGTGAAACCAGTCAATGTTAGCCTATGGAAGGAAATTCATGTTACTGGTAAGTATGGTTAGAATTACTTTTCAGGATCTGTACTGGGCTTAAAGATGCAGCATTGAGGTCTCTCCTGATAACAGGTGAGTAAATCGGAATTCGTAGTTCGGCTGATTTTAGAGGAATTTTTGTACGTTCCAAAAATCGACACTTAGAAACTTTTCTGCTGAAAACCACACAGTGGATTCCTACGGAAGGAAATACAAGTTACTGGTAAGTATGCTTAGAATTACTTTTCAGGGTCAGTGCTGGGCTAAAAGATGCAGCACTGAGGTCTCTCCTGATAACAGGTGAGTAAATCGGAATTCGTAGTTCAGCTGATTTTAGAGGAATATTTGTAAGTTCCAAAACTCCACACTTCGAAGATTTTCCAAGTGAAACCAGTCAATGTTAGCCTATGGAAGGAAATTCAAGTTACTGGTAAGTACGGTTAGAATTACTTTTCAGGATCAGTACTGGCCTTAAAGATTCAGCACTGAGGTCTCTCCTGATAACAGGTGAGTAAATCGGAATTCGTAGTTCGGCTGATTTTAGAGGAATATTTGTAAGTTCCAAAACTCCACACTTCGAAGATTTTCCAAGTGAAACCAGTCAATGTTAGCCTATGGAAGGAAATTCAAGTTACTGGTAAGTACGGTTAGAATTACTTTTCAGGATCAGTACTGGCCTTAAAGATTCAGCACTGAGGTCTCTCCTGATAACAGGTGAGTAAATCGGAATTCGTAGTTCGGCTGATTTTAGAGGAATATTTGTAACTTCTAAAACTCCACACTTCAAAGAATTTCCAAGTGAAACCAGTCAATGTTAGCCTATGGAAGGAAATTCATGTTACTGGTAAGTATAGTTAGAATGACTTTTCAGGATCAGTACTGGGCTTAAACATGCAGCACTGAGGTCTCTCCTGATAACAGGTGAGTAAATCGGAATTCGTAGTTCGGCTGATTTTAGAGGAATATTTGTAAGTTCCAAAACTCCACACTTCGAAGATTTTCCAAGTGAAACCAGTCAATGTTAGCCTATGGAAGGAAATTCAAGTTACTGGTAAGTACGGTTAGAATTACTTTTCAGGATCAGTACTGGCCTTAAAGATTCAGCACTGAGGTCTCTCCTGATAACAGGTGAGTAAATCGGAATTCGTAGTTCGGCTGATTTTAGAGGAATTTTTGTACGTTCCAAAAATCGACACTGAAACTTTTCTGCTGAAAACCACACAATGGATTACTTTGGAAGGAAGTACAAGTTACTGGTAAGTACGCTTAGAATTACTATTCAGGATCAGTGCTGGGTTAAAACATGCAGCACTGGTTTCTCTCTTGATAACAGGCGAGTAAATCGGAATTTGTAATTCGGCTGATTTTAGAGGAATATTTGTAAGTTCCAAAACTCCACACTTAGAAACTTTTCTGCTGAAAACCACACAATGGATTCCTATGGAATGAAATACAAGTTACTGGTAAGTACGCTTAGAATTACTTTTCAGGGTCAGTGCTGGGCTAAAAGATGCAGCACTGGGTTCTCACTTGATAACAGGTGAGTAAATCGGAATTCGAAGTTCGGCTGATTTTAGAGGAATATTTGTAAGTTCCAAAACTCCACACTTCGAAGAATTTCCAAGTGAAACCAGCCAATGTCAGCCTATGGAAGGAAATTCATGTTACTGGTAAGTATGGTTAGAATGACCTTTCAGGATCAGTACTGGGCTTAAACATGCAGCACTGAGGTCTCTCCTGACAACAGGTGAGTAAATTCGGAATTCGTAGTTCGGCTGATTTTAGAGGAATATTTGTAAGTTCCATAACTCCACACTTCGAAGAATTTCAAAGTGAAACCAGTCAATGTTAGCCTATGGAAGGAAATTCATGTTACTGGTAAGTATGGTTAGAATGACTTTTCAGGATCAGTACTGGGCTTAAACATGCAGCACTGAGGTCTCTCCTGATAACAGGTGAGTAAATCGGAATTCGTAGTTCGGCTGATTTTAGAGGAATATTTGTAAGTTCCAAAACTCCACACTTTGAAGAATTTCCAAGTGAAACCAGCCAATGTTAGCCTATGGAAGGAAATTCATGTTACTGGTAAGTATGGTTAGAATGACTTTTCAGGATCAGTACTGGGCTTAAACATGCAGCACTGAGGTCTCTCCTGATAACAGGTGAGTAAATTCGGAATTCGTAGTTCGGCTGATTTTAGAGGAATATTTGTAACTTCCAAAACTCCACACTTCGAAGAATTTCCAAGTGAAACCAGTCAATGTTAGCCTATGGAAGGAAATTCATGTTACTGGTAAGTATGGTTAGAATTACTTTTCAGGATCTGTACTGGGCTTAAAGATGCAGCATTGAGGTCTCTCCTGATAACAGGTGAGTAAATCGGAATTCGTAGTTCAGCTGATTTTAGAGGAATTTTTGTACGTTCCAAAAATCGACACTTAGAAACTTTTCTGCTGAAAACCACACAGTGGATTCCTACGGAAGGAAATACAAGTTACTGGTAAGTATGCTTAGAATTACTTTTCAGGGTCAGTGCTGGGCTAAAAGATGCAGCACTGAGGTCTCTCCTGATAACAGGTGAGTAAATCGGAATTCGTAGTTCAGCTGATTTTAGAGGAATATTTGTAAGTTCCAAAACTCCACACTTCGAAGATTTTCCAAGTGAAACCAGTCAATGTTAGCCTATGGAAGGAAATTCAAGTTACTGGTAAGTACGGTTAGAATTACTTTTCAGGATCAGTACTGGCCTTAAAGATTCAGCACTGAGGTCTCTCCTGATAACAGGTGAGTAAATCGGAATTCGTAGTTCGGCTGATTTTAGAGGAATATTTGTAAGTTCCAAAACTCCACACTTCGAAGATTTTCCAAGTGAAACCAGTCAATGTTAGCCTATGGAAGGAAATTCAAGTTACTGGTAAGTACGGTTAGAATTACTTTTCAGGATCAGTACTGGCCTTAAAGATTCAGCACTGAGGTCTCTCCTGATAACAGGTGAGTAAATCGGAATTCGTAGTTCGGCTGATTTTAGAGGAATATTTGTAACTTCTAAAACTCCACACTTCAAAGAATTTCCAAGTGAAACCAGTCAATGTTAGCCTATGGAAGGAAATTCATGTTACTGGTAAGTATAGTTAGAATGACTTTTCAGGATCAGTACTGGGCTTAAACATGCAGCACTGAGGTCTCTCCTGATAACAGGTGAGTAAATCGGAATTCGTAGTTCGGCTGATTTTAGAGGAATATTTGTAAGTTCCAAAACTCCACACTTCGAAGATTTTCCAAGTGAAACCAGTCAATGTTAGCCTATGGAAGGAAATTCAAGTTACTGGTAAGTACGGTTAGAATTACTTTTCAGGATCAGTACTGGCCTTAAAGATTCAGCACTGAGGTCTCTCCTGATAACAGGTGAGTAAATCGGAATTCGTAGTTCGGCTGATTTTAGAGGAATTTTTGTACGTTCCAAAAATCGACACTGAAACTTTTCTGCTGAAAACCACACAATGGATTACTTTGGAAGGAAGTACAAGTTACTGGTAAGTACGCTTAGAATTACTATTCAGGATCAGTGCTGGGTTAAAACATGCAGCACTGGTTTCTCTCTTGATAACAGGCGAGTAAATCGGAATTTGTAATTCGGCTGATTTTAGAGGAATATTTGTAAGTTCCAAAACTCCACACTTAGAAACTTTTCTGCTGAAAACCACACAATGGATTCCTATGGAATGAAATACAAGTTACTGGTAAGTACGCTTAGAATTACTTTTCAGGGTCAGTGCTGGGCTAAAAGATGCAGCACTGGGTTCTCACTTGATAACAGGTGAGTAAATCGGAATTCGAAGTTCGGCTGATTTTAGAGGAATATTTGTAAGTTCCAAAACTCCACACTTCGAAGAATTTCCAAGTGAAACCAGCCAATGTCAGCCTATGGAAGGAAATTCATGTTACTGGTAAGTATGGTTAGAATGACCTTTCAGGATCAGTACTGGGCTTAAACATGCAGCACTGAGGTCTCTCCTGACAACAGGTGAGTAAATTCGGAATTCGTAGTTCGGCTGATTTTAGAGGAATATTTGTAAGTTCCATAACTCCACACTTCGAAGAATTTCAAAGTGAAACCAGTCAATGTTAGCCTATGGAAGGAAATTCATGTTACTGGTAAGTATGGTTAGAATGACTTTTCAGGATCAGTACTGGGCTTAAACATGCAGCACTGAGGTCTCTCCTGATAACAGGTGAGTAAATCGGAATTCGTAGTTCGGCTGATTTTAGAGGAATATTTGTAAGTTCCAAAACTCCACACTTTGAAGAATTTCCAAGTGAAACCAGCCAATGTTAGCCTATGGAAGGAAATTCATGTTACTGGTAAGTATGGTTAGAATGACTTTTCAGGATCAGTACTGGGCTTAAACATGCAGCACTGAGGTCTCTCCTGATAACAGGTGAGTAAATTCGGAATTCGTAGTTCGGCTGATTTTAGAGGAATATTTGTAACTTCCAAAACTCCACACTTCGAAGAATTTCCAAGTGAAACCAGTCAATGTTAGCCTATGGAAGGAAATTCATGTTACTGGTAAGTATGGTTAGAATTACTTTTCAGGATCTGTACTGGGCTTAAAGATGCAGCATTGAGGTCTCTCCTGATAACAGGTGAGTAAATCGGAATTCGTAGTTCGGCTGATTTTAGAGGAATTTTTGTACGTTCCAAAAATCGACACTTAGAAACTTTTCTGCTGAAAACCACACAGTGGATTCCTACGGAAGGAAATACAAGTTACTGGTAAGTATGCTTAGAATTACTTTTCAGGGTCAGTGCTGGGCTAAAAGATGCAGCACTGAGTTCTCTCCTGATAACAGGTGAGTAAATCGGAATTCGTAGTTCAGCTGATTTTAGAGGAATATTTGTAAGTTCCAAAACTCCACACTTAGAAACTTTTCTGCTGAAAACCACACAATGGATTCCTATGGAAGGAAATACAAGTTGCAGGTGAGTACACTTAGAATTAATTTTCAGGATCAGTACTGGGCTTAAACATGCAGCACTGAGGACTCTCCTGATAACAGGTGAGTAAATCGGAATTCGTAGTTCGGCTGATTTTAGAGGAATATTTGTAAGTTCCAAAACTCCACACTTAGAAACTTTTCTGCTGAAAACCACACAGTGGATTCCTATAGAAGGAAATACAAGTTGCAGGTAAGTACACTTAGAATTACTTTTCAGGATCAGTACTGGGCTAAAAGATGCAGCACTGGGTTCTCACTTGACAACAGGTGAGTAAATCGGAATTCGTAGTTCGGCTGATTTTAGAGGAATATTTGTAAGTTCCAAAACTCCACACTTCGAAGAATTTCCAAGTGAAACCAGCCAATGTTAGCCTATTTAAGGAAATTCATGTTACTGGTAAGTATGGTTAGAATGACTTTTCAGGATCAGTACTGGGCTTAAACATGCAGCACTGAGGTCTCTCCTGATAACAGGTGAGTAAATCGGAATTCGTAGTTCGGCTGATTTTAGAGGAATATTTGTAAGTTCCAAAACTCCACACTTCGAAGATTTTCCAAGTGAAACCAGTCAATGTTAGCCTATGGAAGGAAATTCAAGTTACTGGTAAGTACGGTTAGAATTACTTTTCAGGATCAGTACTGGCCTTAAAGATTCAGCACTGAGGTCTCTCCTGATAACAGGTGAGTAAATCGGAATTCGTAGTTCGGCTGATTTTAGAGGAATTTTTGTACGTTCCAAAAATCGACACTGAAACTTTTCTGCTGAAAACCACACAATGGATTACTTTGGAAGGAAGTACAAGTTACTGGTAAGTACGCTTAGAATTACTATTCAGGATCAGTGCTGGGTTAAAACATGCAGCACTGGTTTCTCTCTTGATAACAGGCGAGTAAATCGGAATTTGTAATTCGGCTGATTTTAGAGGAATATTTGTAAGTTCCAAAACTCCACACTTAGAAACTTTTCTGCTGAAAACCACACAATGGATTCCTATGGAATGAAATACAAGTTACTGGTAAGTACGCTTAGAATTACTTTTCAGGGTCAGTGCTGGGCTAAAAGATGCAGCACTGGGTTCTCACTTGATAACAGGTGAGTAAATCGGAATTCGAAGTTCGGCTGATTTTAGAGGAATATTTGTAAGTTCCAAAACTCCACACTTCGAAGAATTTCCAAGTGAAACCAGCCAATGTCAGCCTATGGAAGGAAATTCATGTTACTGGTAAGTATGGTTAGAATGACCTTTCAGGATCAGTACTGGGCTTAAACATGCAGCACTGAGGTCTCTCCTGACAACAGGTGAGTAAATTCGGAATTCGTAGTTCGGCTGATTTTAGAGGAATATTTGTAAGTTCCATAACTCCACACTTCGAAGAATTTCAAAGTGAAACCAGTCAATGTTAGCCTATGGAAGGAAATTCATGTTACTGGTAAGTATGGTTAGAATGACTTTTCAGGATCAGTACTGGGCTTAAACATGCAGCACTGAGGTCTCTCCTGATAACAGGTGAGTAAATCGGAATTCGTAGTTCGGCTGATTTTAGAGGAATATTTGTAAGTTCCAAAACTCCACACTTTGAAGAATTTCCAAGTGAAACCAGCCAATGTTAGCCTATGGAAGGAAATTCATGTTACTGGTAAGTATGGTTAGAATGACTTTTCAGGATCAGTACTGGGCTTAAACATGCAGCACTGAGGTCTCTCCTGATAACAGGTGAGTAAATTCGGAATTCGTAGTTCGGCTGATTTTAGAGGAATATTTGTAACTTCCAAAACTCCACACTTCGAAGAATTTCCAAGTGAAACCAGTCAATGTTAGCCTATGGAAGGAAATTCATGTTACTGGTAAGTATGGTTAGAATTACTTTTCAGGATCTGTACTGGGCTTAAAGATGCAGCATTGAGGTCTCTCCTGATAACAGGTGAGTAAATCGGAATTCGTAGTTCGGCTGATTTTAGAGGAATTTTTGTACGTTCCAAAAATCGACACTTAGAAACTTTTCTGCTGAAAACCACACAGTGGATTCCTACGGAAGGAAATACAAGTTACTGGTAAGTATGCTTAGAATTACTTTTCAGGGTCAGTGCTGGGCTAAAAGATGCAGCACTGAGGTCTCTCCTGATAACAGGTGAGTAAATCGGAATTCGTAGTTCAGCTGATTTTAGAGGAATATTTGTAAGTTCCAAAACTCCACACTTCGAAGATTTTCCAAGTGAAACCAGTCAATGTTAGCCTATGGAAGGAAATTCAAGTTACTGGTAAGTACGGTTAGAATTACTTTTCAGGATCAGTACTGGCCTTAAAGATTCAGCACTGAGGTCTCTCCTGATAACAGGTGAGTAAATCGGAATTCGTAGTTCGGCTGATTTTAGAGGAATATTTGTAAGTTCCAAAACTCCACACTTCGAAGATTTTCCAAGTGAAACCAGTCAATGTTAGCCTATGGAAGGAAATTCAAGTTACTGGTAAGTACGGTTAGAATTACTTTTCAGGATCAGTACTGGCCTTAAAGATTCAGCACTGAGGTCTCTCCTGATAACAGGTGAGTAAATCGGAATTCGTAGTTCGGCTGATTTTAGAGGAATATTTGTAACTTCTAAAACTCCACACTTCAAAGAATTTCCAAGTGAAACCAGTCAATGTTAGCCTATGGAAGGAAATTCAAGTTACTGGTAAGTACGGTTAGAATTACTTTTCAGGATCAGTACTGGGCTTAAACATGCAGCACTGAGGTCTCTCCTGATAACAGGTGAGTAAATCGGAATTCGTAGTTCGGCTGATTTTAGAGGAATATTTGTAAGTTCCAAAACTCCACACTTCGAAGAATTTCCAAGTGAAACCAGCCAATGTCAGCCTATGGAAGGAAATTCATGTTACTGGTAAGTATGGTTAGAATGACTTTTCAGGATCAGTACTGGGCTTAAACATGCAGCACTGAGGTCTCTCCTGATAACAGGTGAGTAAATCGGAATTCGTAGTTCAGCTGATTTTAGAGGAATATTTGTAAGTTTCAAAACTCCACACTTCGAAGAATTTCCAAGTGAAACCAGTCAATGTTAACCTATGGAAGGAAATTGAAGTTACTGGTAAGTACGGTTAGAATTACTTTTCAGGATCAGTACTGGGCTTAAACATGCAGCACTGAGGTCTCTCCTGATAACAGGTGAGTAAATCGGAATTCGTAGTTCGGCTGATTTTAGAGGAATTTTTGTACGTTCCAAAAATCGACACTTAGAAACTTTTCTGCTGAAAACCACACAATGGATTCCTATGGAAGGAAATACAAGTTACTGGTGAGTACGCTTAGAATTACTTTTCGGGGTCAGTGCTTGGCTAAAAGATGCAGCACTGGGTTCTCTCCTGATAACAGGTGAGTAAATCGGAATTCGTAGTTCGGCTGATTTTAGAGGAATATTTGTAAGTTCCAAAACTCCACACTTCGAAGAATTTCCAAGTGAAACCAGTCAATGTTAGCCTATGGAAGGAAATTCATGTTACTGGTAAGTATGGTTAGAATGACTTTTCAGGATCAGTACTGGGCTTAAACATGCAGCACTGAGGTCTCTCCTGATAACAGGTGAGTAAATCGGAATTCGTAGTTCGGCTGATTTTAGAGGAATATTTGTAAGTTCCAAAACTCCACACTTCGAAGAATTTCCAAGTGAAACCAGTCAATGTTAGCCTATGGAAGGAAATTCATGTTACTGGTAAGTATGGTTAGAATGACTTTTCAGGATCAGTACTGGGCTTAAACATGCAGCACTGAGGTCTCTCCTGATAACAGGTGAGTAAATTCGGAATTCGTAGTTCAGCTGATTTTAGAGGAATATTTGTAAGTTCCAAAACTCCACACTTCGAAGAATTTCCAAGTGAAACCAGTCAATGTTAGCCTATGGAAGGAAATTCATGTTACTGGTAAGTATGGTTAGAATTACTTTTCAGGATCAGTACTGGGCTTAAAGATGCAGCATTGAGGTCTCTCCTGATAACAGGTGAGTAAATCGGAATTCGTAGTTCGGCTGATTTTAGAGGAATTTTTGTACGTTCCAAAAATCGACACTTCGAAGAATTACCAAGTGAAACCAGTCAATGTTAGCCTATGGAAGGAAATTCAAGTTACTGGTAAGTACGGTTAGAATTACTTTTCAGGATCAGTACTGGGCTTAAACATGCAGCACTGAGGTCTCTCCTGATAACAGGTGAGTCAATCGGAATTCGTAGCTCAGCTGATTTTAGAGGAGTATTTGTAAGTTCCAAAACTCCACACTTCGAAGAATTACCAAGTGAAACCAGTCAATGTTAGCCTATGGAAGGAAATTCAAGTTACTGGTAAGTACGGTTAGAATTACTTTTCAGGAACAGTACTGGCCTTAAAGATTCAGCACTGAGGTCTCTCCTGATAAAAGGTGAATAAATCGGAATTCGTAGTTCGGCTGATTTCAGAGGAATTTTTGTACGTTCCAAAAATCAACACTGAAACTTTTCTGCTGAAAACCACACAATGGATTCCTATGGAAGGAAATACAAGTTGCTGGTAAGTACATTTAGAATTACTTTTCAGGGTCAGTGCTGGGCTAAAAGATGCAGCACTGGGTTTTCTCCTGATAACTGGTGAGTAAATCAGAATTCAAAGTTCGACTGATTTTAGAGGAATATTTGTAAGTTCCAAAATTCCACACTTCGAAACTTTTCTGCTGAAAACCACACAGTGGATTCCTACGGAAGGAAATACAAGTTACTGGTAAGTATGCTTAGAATAACTTTTCAGGGTCAGTGCTGGGCTAAAAGATGCAGCACTGAGTTCTCTCCTGATAACAGGTGAGTAAATCGGAATTCGTAGTTCAGCTGATTTTAGAGGAATATTTGTAAGTTTCAAAACTCCACACTTCGAAGAATTTCCAAGTGAAACCAGTCAATGTTAGCCTATGGAAGGAAATTCAAGTTACTGGTAAGTACGGTTAGAATTACTTTTCAGGATCAGTACTGGGCTTAAACATGCAGCACTGAGGTCTCTCCTGATAACAGGTGAGTAAATCGGAATTCGTAGTTCGGCTGATTTTAGAGGAATTTTTGTACGTTCCAAAAATCGACACTTAGAAACTTTTCTGCTGAAAACCACACAATGGATTCCTATGGAAGGAAATACAAGTTACTGGTGAGTACGCTTAGAATTACTTTTCGGGGTCAGTGCTTGGCTAAAAGATGCAGCACTGGGTTCTCTCCTGATAACAGGTGAGTAAATCGGAATTCGTAGTTCGGCTGATTTTAGAGGAATATTTGTAAGTTCCAAAACTCCACACTTCGAAGAATTTCCAAGTGAAACCAGTCAATGTTAGCCTATGGAAGGAAATTCATGTTACTGGTAAGTATGGTTAGAATGACTTTTCAGGATCAGTACTGGGCTTAAACATGCAGCACTGAGGTCTCTCCTGATAACAGGTGAGTCAATCGGAATTCGTTGCTCAGCTGATTTTAGAGGAGTATTTGTAAGTTCCAAAACTCCACACTTCGAAGAATTACCAAGTGAAACCAGTCAATGTTAGCCTATGGAAGGAAATTCAAGTTACTGGTAAGTACGGTTAGAATTACTTTTCAGGAACAGTACTGGCCTTAAAGATTCAGCACTGAGGTCTCTCCTGATAAAAGGTGAATAAATCGGAATTCGTAGTTCGGCTGATTTTAGAGGAATTTTTGTACGTTCCAAAAATCAACACTGAAACTTTTCTGCTGAAAACCACACAATGGATTCCTATGGAAGGAAATACAAGTTGCTGGTAAGTACATTTAGAATTACTTTTCAGGGTCAGTGCTGGGCTAAAAGATGCAGCACTGGGTTTTCTCCTGATAACTGGTGAGTAAATCAGAATTCAAAGTTCGACTGATTTTAGAGGAATATTTGTAAGTTCCAAAATTCCACACTTCGAAACTTTTCTGCTGAAAACCACACAGTGGATTCCTACGGAAGGAAATACAAGTTACTGGTAAGTATGCTTAGAATAACTTTTCAGGGTCAGTGCTGGGCTAAAAGATGCAGCACTGAGTTCTCTCCTGATAACAGGTGAGTAAATCGGAATTCGTAGTTCAGCTGATTTTAGAGGAATATTTGTAAGTTTCAAAACTCCACACTTCGAAGAATTTCCAAGTGAAACCAGTCAATGTTAGCCTATGGAAGGAAATTCAAGTTACTGGTAAGTACGGTTAGAATTACTTTTCAGGATCAGTACTGGGCTTAAACATGCAGCACTGAGGTCTCTCCTGATAACAGGTGAGTAAATCGGAATTCGTAGTTCGGCTGATTTTAGAGGAATTTTTGTACGTTCCAAAAATCGACACTTAGAAACTTTTCTGCTGAAAACCACACAATGGATTCCTATGGAAGGAAATACAAGTTACTGGTGAGTACGCTTAGAATTACTTTTCGGGGTCAGTGCTTGGCTAAAAGATGCAGCACTGGGTTCTCTCCTGATAACAGGTGAGTAAATCGGAATTCGTAGTTCGGCTGATTTTAGAGGAATATTTGTAAGTTCCAAAACTCCACACTTCGAAGAATTTCCAAGTGAAACCAGTCAATGTTAGCCTATGGAAGGAAATTCATGTTACTGGTAAGTATGGTTAGAATGACTTTTCAGGATCAGTACTGGGCTTAAACATGCAGCACTGAGGTCTCTCCTGATAACAGGTGAGTAAATCGGAATTCGTAGTTCGGCTGATTTTAGAGGAATATTTGTAAGTTCCAAAACTCCACACTTCGAAGAATTTCCAAGTGAAACCAGCCAATGTCAGCCTATGGAAGGAAATTCATGTTACTGGTAAGTATGGTTAGAATGACTTTTCAGGATCAGTACTGGGCTTAAACATGCAGCACTGAGGTCTCTCCTGACAACAGGTGAGTAAATTCGGAATTCGTAGTTCGGCTGATTTTAGAGGAATATTTGTAAGTTCCATAACTCCACACTTCGAAGAATTTCAAAGTGAAACCAGTCAATGTTAGCCTATGGAAGGAAATTCATGTTACTGGTAAGTATGGTTAGAATGACTTTTCAGGATCAGTACTGGGCTTAAACATGCAGCACTGAGGTCTCTCCTGATAACAGGTGAGTAAATCGGAATTCGTAGTTCGGCTGATTTTAGAGGAATATTTGTAAGTTCCAAAACTCCACACTTTGAAGAATTTCCAAGTGAAACCAAACAATGTTAGCCTATGGAAGGAAATTCATGTTACTGGTAAGTATGGTTAGAATGACTTTTCAGGATCAGTACTGGGCTTAAACATGCAGCACTGAGGTCTCTCCTGATAACAGGTGAGTAAATTCGGAATTCGTAGTTCGGCTGATTTTAGAGGAATATTTGTAACTTCCAAAACTCCACACTTCGAAGAATTTCCAAGTGAAACCAGTCAATGTTAGCCTATGGAAGGAAATTCATGTTACTGGTAAGTATGGTTAGAATTACTTTTCAGGATCTGTACTGGGCTTAAAGATGCAGCATTGAGGTCTCTCCTGATAACAGGTGAGTAAATCGGAATTCGTAGTTCGGCTGATTTTAGAGGAATTTTTGTACGTTCCAAAAATCGACACTTAGAAACTTTTCTGCTGAAAACCACACAGTGGATTCCTACGGAAGGAAATACAAGTTACTGGTAAGTATGCTTAGAATTACTTTTCAGGGTCAGTGCTGGGCTAAAAGATGCAGCACTGAGTTCTCTCCTGATAACAGGTGAGTAAATCGGAATTTCATAGTTCAGCTGATTTTAGAGGAATATTTGTAAGTTTCAAAACTCCACACTTCGAAGAATTTCCAAGTGAAACCAGTCAATGTTAGCCTATGGAAGGAAATTCAAGTTACTGGTAAGTACGGTTAGAATTACTTTTCAGGATCAGTACTGGGCTTAAACATGCAGCACTGAGGTCTCTCCTGATAACAGGTGAGTAAATCGGAATTCGTAGTTCGGCTGATTTTAGAGGAATATTTGTAAGTTCCAAAACTCCACACTTCGAAGAATTTCCAAGTGAAACCAGCCAATGTCAGCCTATGGAAGGAAATTCATGTTACTGGTAAGTATGGTTAGAATGACTTTTCAGGATCAGTACTGGGCTTAAACATGCAGCACTGAGGTCTCTCCTGACAACAGGTGAGTACATTCGGAATTCGTAGTTCGGCTGATTTTAGAGGAATATTTGTAAGTTCCATAACTCCACACTTCGAAGAATTTCAAAGTGAAACCAGTCAATGTTAGCCTATGGAAGGAAATTCATGTTACTGGTAAGTATGGTTAGAATGACTTTTCAGGATCAGTACTGGGCTTAAACATGCAGCACTGAGGTCTCTCCTGATAACAGGTGAGTAAATCGGAATTCGTAGTTCAGCTGATTTTAGAGGAATATTTGTAAGTTCCAAAACTCCACACTTTGAAGAATTTCCAAGTGAAACCAGCCAATGTTAGCCTATGGAAGGAAATTCATGTTACTGGTAAGTATGGTTAGAATGACTTTTCAGGATCAGTACTGGGCTTAAACATGCAGCACTGAGGTCTCTCCTGATAACAGGTGAGTAAATTCGGAATTCGTAGTTCGGCTGATTTTAGAGGAATATTTGTAACTTCCAAAACTCCACACTTCGAAGAATTTCCAAGTGAAACCAGTCAATGTTAGCCTATGGAAGGAAATTCATGTTACTGGTAAGTATGGTTAGAATTACTTTTCAGGATCTGTACTGGGCTTAAAGATGCAGCATTGAGGTCTCTCCTGATAACAGGTGAGTAAATCGGAATTCGTAGTTCGGCTGATTTTAGAGGAATTTTTGTACGTTCCAAAAATCGACACTTAGAAACTTTTCTGCTGAAAACCACACAGTGGATTCCTACGGAAGGAAATACAAGTTACTGGTAAGTATGCTTAGAATTACTTTTCAGGATCAGTACTGGGCTTAAACATGCAGCACTGAGGTCTCTCCTGATAACAGGTGAGTAAATCGGAATTCGTAGTTCGGCTGATTTTAGAGGAATATTTGTAAGTTCCAAAACTCCACACTTCGAAGAATTTCCAAGTGAAACCAGCCAATGTCAGCCTATGGAAGGAAATTCATGTTACTGGTAAGTATGGTTAGAATGACTTTTCAGGATCAGTACTGGGCTTAAACATGCAGCACTGAGGTCTCTCCTGACAACAGGTGAGTAAATTCGGAATTCGTAGTTCGGCTGATTTTAGAGGAATATTTGTAAGTTCCATAACTCCACACTTCGAAGAATTTCAAAGTGAAACCAGTCAATGTTAGCCTATGGAACAAATTCATGTTACTGGTAAGTATGGTTAGAATGACTTTTCAGGATCAGTACTGGGCTTAAACATGCAGCACTGAGGTCTCTCCTGATAACAGGTGAGTAAATCGGAATTCGTAGTTCGGCTGATTTTAGAGGAATATTTGTAACTTCCAAAACTCCACACTTCGAAGAATTTCCAAGTGAAACCAGTCAATGTTAGCCTATGGAAGGAAATTCATGTTACTGGTAAGTATGGTTAGAATTACTTTTCAGGATCTGTACTGGGCTTAAAGATGCAGCATTGAGGTCTCTCCTGATAACAGGTGAGTAAATCGGAATTCGTAGTTCGGCTGATTTTAGAGGAATTTTTGTACGTTCCAAAAATCGACACTTAGAAACTTTTCTGCTGAAAACCACACAGTGGATTCCTACGGAAGGAAATACAAGTTACTGGTAAGTATGCTTAGAATTACTTTTCAGGGTCAGTGCTGGGCTAAAAGATGCAGCACTGAGTTCTCTCCTGATAACAGGTGAGTAAATCGGAATTCGTAGTTCAGCTGATTTTAGAGGAATATTTGTAAGTTTCAAAACTCCACACTTCGAAGAATTTCCAAGTGAAACCAGTCAATGTTAGCCTATGGAAGGAAATTCAAGTTACTGGTAAGTACGGTTAGAATTACTTTTCAGGATCAGTACTGGGCTTAAACATGCAGCACTGAGGTCTCTCCTGATAACAGGTGAGTAAATCGGAATTCGTAGTTCGGCTGATTTTAGAGGAATTTTTGTACGTTCCAAAAATCGACACTTAGAAACTTTTCTACTGAAAACCACACAATGGATTCCTATGGAAGGAAATACAAGTTACTGGTGAGTACGCTTAGAATTACTTTTCAGGGTCAGTGCTTTGCTAAAAAATGCAGCACTGGGTTCTCTCCTGATAACAGGTGAGTAAATCGGAATTCGTAGTTCGGCTGATTTTAGAGGAATATTTGTAAGTTTCAAAACTCCACACTTCGAATAATTTCCAAGTGAAACCAGTCAATGTTAGCCTATGGAAGGAAATTCAAGTTACTGGTAAGTATGGTTAGAATTACTTTTCAGGATTAGTACTGGGCTTAAACATGCAGCAAGTTACTGGTGAGTACGCTTAGAATTACTTTTCAGGGTCAGTGCTTGGCTAAAAAATGCAGCACTGGGTTCTCTCCTGATAACAGGTGAGTAAATCGGAATTCGTAGTTCGGCTGATTTTAGAGGAATATTTGTAAGTTCCAAAAATCGACACTTAGAAACTTTTCTGCTGAAAACCACACAATGGATTCCTATGGAAGGAAATACAAGTTACTGGTGAGTACGCTTAGAATTACTTTTCGGGGTCAGTGCTTGGCTAAAAGATGCAGCACTGGGTTCTCTCCTGATAACAGGTGAGTAAATCGGAATTCGTAGTTCGGCTGATTTTAGAGGAATATTTGTAAATTCCAAAACTCCACACTTCGAAGAATTTCCAAGTGAAACCAGTCAATGTTAGCCTATGGAATGAAATTCAAGTTCCTGGTAAGTACGCTTAGAATTACTTTTCAGGATCAATACTGTGCTTAAAGATGCAGCATTGAGGTCTCTCCTGATAACTGGTGAGTAAATCGGAATTCGTAGTTCGGCTGATTTTAGAGGAATTTTTGTACGTTCCAAAAATCGACACTTAGAAAGTTTTCTGCCGAAAACCACACAATGGATTCCTATGGAAGGAAATACAAGTTACTGGTAAGTACGCTTAGAATTACTTTTCATGGTCAGTGCTGGGCTAAAAGATGCAGCACTGGGTTCTCTCCTGATAACAGGTGAGTAAATCAGAATTCGTAGTTCGGCTGATTTTAGAGGAATATTTATAAGTTCCAAAACTCCACACTTAGAAACTTTCCTGCTGAAAACCACACAATGGATTCCTATGAAAGGAAATACAATTTGCAGGTAAGTACACTTAGAATTACTTTTCAGGATCAGTACTGGGCTTAAACATGCAGCACTGAGGTCTCTCCTGATAACAGGTGAGTAAATCGGAATTCGTAGTTCGGCTGATTTTATCGGAATATTTGTAAGTTCCAAAACTCCACACTTCGAAGAATTTCCAAGTGAAACCAGTCAATATGAGCCTATGGAAGGAAATTCAAGTTACTAGTAAGTACGGTTAGAATTACTTTTCACGATCAGTAATGGGCTTAAACATGCAGCATTGAGGTCTCTCCTGATAACAGTTGAGTAAATCGGAATTCGTAGTTCGGCTGATTTTAGAGGAATATTTGTAAGTTCCAAAACTCCACACTTAGAAACTTTTCTGCTGAAAACCACACAATGGATTCCTATGGAATGAAATACAAGTTACTGGTAAGTACGCTTAGAATTACTTTTCAGGGTCAGTGCTGGGCTAAAAGATGCAGCACTGGGTTCTCACTTGATAACAGGTGAGTAAATCGGAATTCGTAGTTCGGCTGATTTTAGAGGAATATTTGTACGTTCCAAAACTCCACACTTAGAAACTTTTCTGCTGAAAACCACTCAATGGATTCCTATGGAAGGAAATACAAGTTGCTGGTAAGTATATTTAGAATTACTTTTCAGGGTCAGTGCTGGGCTAAAAGATGCAGCACTGGGTTCTCTCCTGATAACAGGTGAGTAAATCGGAATTCGAAGTTCGGCTGATTTTAGAGGAATATTTGTAAGTTCCAAAATTCCACACTTCGAACTTTTCTGCTGAAAAGCACACAGTGGATTCCTATGGAAGGAAATACAAGTTACTGGTAAGTACGCTTAGAATAAATTTTCAGGGTCAGTGCTGTGCTAAAAGATGCAGCACTGAGTTCTCTCCTGATAACAGGTGAGTAAATCGGAATTTGAAATTCGGCTGATTTTAGAGGAATATTTGTAAGTTCCAAAATTCCAAACTTCGAAACTTTTCTGCTGAAAACCACACGGTGGATTCCTATGGAAGGAAATACAAGTTACTGGTAAGTACGCTTAGAATTACTTTTCAGGGTCAGTGCTGGGCTAAAAGATGCAGCACTGAGTTCTCTCCTGATAACAGGTAAGTAAATCGGAATTCGTAGTTCGGCTGATTTTAGAGGAATAAATGTAAGTTCCAAAATTCCACACTTCGAAACTTTTCTGCTGAAAACCACACGGTGGATTCCTATGGAAGGATATACAAGTTACTGGTAAGTACGCTTAGAATTACTTTTCAGGGTCAGTGCTTGGCTAAAAGATGCAGCACTGGGTTCTCTCCTGATAACAGGTGAGTAAATCGGAATTCGTAGTTCGGCTGATTTTAGAGGAATAAATGTAAGTTCCAAAATTCCACACTTCGAAGAATTTCCAAGTGAAACCAGTCAATGTTAGCCTATGGAATGAAATTCAAGGTCCTGGTAAGCATGCTTAGAATTACTTTTCAGGATCAGTACTTGGCTTAAAGATGCAGCATTGAGGTCTCTCCTGATAACAGGTGAGTACATCGGAATTCGTAGTTCGGCTGATTTTAGAGGAATATTTGTAACTTCCAAAACTCCACACTTCGAAGAATTTCCAAGTGAAACCAGTCAATGTTAGCCTATGGAATTAAATTCAAGTTCCTGGTAAGTACGGTTAGAATTATTTTCAGGATCAGTACTTGGCTTAAAGATGCAGCATTGAGGTCTCTCCTGATAACAGGTGAGTACATCGGAATTCGTAGTTCGGCTGATTTTAGAGGAACATTTGTAACTTCCAAAACTCCAGACTTCGAAGAATTACCACGTGAAACCAGTCAATGTTAGCCTATGGAAGGAAATTCAAGTTACTGGTAAGTACGGTTAGAATTACTTTTCAGGATCAGTACTGGCCTTAAAGATTCAGCACTGAGGTCTCTCCTGAGAAAAGGTGAATAAATTGCAATTCGTAGTTCGGCTGATTTTAGAGGAATTTTTTGTACGTTCCAAAAATCGACACTGAAACTTTTCTGCTGAAAACCACACAATGGATTCCTATGGAAGGAAATACAAGTTGCTGGTAAGTACATTTAGAATTACTTTTCAGGGTCAGTGCTGGGCTAAAAGATGCAGCACTGGGTTCTCTCCTGATAACTGGTGAGTAAATCAGAATTCGAAGTTCGACTGATTTTAGAGGAATATTTGTAAGTTCCAAAATTCCACACTTCGAAACTTTTCTGCTGAAAACCACACAGTGGATTCCTACGGAAGGAAATACAAGTTACTGGTAAGTATGCTTAGAATTACTTTTCAGGGTCAGTGCTGAGCTAAAAGATGCAGCACTGAGTTCTCTCCTGATAACAGGTGAGTAAATCGGAATTCGTAGTTCAGCTGATTTTAGAGGAATATTTGTAAGTTTCAAAACTCCACACTTCGAAGAATTTCCAAGTGAAACCAGTCAATGTTAACCTATGGAAGGAAATTGAAGTTACTGGTAAGTACGGTTAGAATTACTTTTCAGGATCAGTACTGGGCTTAAACATGCAGCACTGAGGTCTCTCCTGATAACAGGTGAGTAAATCGGAATTCGTAGTTCGGCTGATTTTAGAGGAATTTTTGTACGTTCCAAAAATCGACACTTAGAAACTTTTCTGCTGAAAACCACACAATGGATTCCTATGGAAGGAAATACAAGTTACTGGTGAGTACGCTTAGAATTACTTTTCGGGGTCAGTGCTTGGCTAAAAGATGCAGCACTGGGTTCTCTCCTGATAACAGGTGAGTAAATCGGAATTCGTAGTTCGGCTGATTTTAGAGGAATATTTGTAAGTTCCAAAACTCCACACTTCGAAGAATTTCCAAGTGAAACCAGTCAATGTTAGCCTATAGAAGGAAATTCATGTTACTGGTAAGTATGGTTAGAATGACTTTTCAGGATCAGTACTGGGCTTAAACATGCAGCACTGAGGTCTCTCCTGATAACAGGTGAGTAAATCGGAATTCGTAGTTCGGCTGATTTTAGAGGAATATTTGTAAGTTCCAAAACTCCACACTTCGAAGAATTTCCAAGTGAAACCAGCCAATGTTAGCCTATGGAAGGAAATTCATGTTACTGGTAAGTATGGTTAGAATGACTTTTCAGGATCAGTACTGGGCTTAAACATGCAGCACTGAGGTCTCTCCTGACAACAGGTGAGTAAATTCGGAATTCGTAGTTCGGCTGATTTTAGAGAAATATTTGTAAGTTCCAAAACTCCACACTTCGAAGAATTTCCAAGTGAAACCAGTCAATGTTAGCCTATGGAAGGAAATTCATGTTACTGGTAAGTATGGTTAGAATTACTTTTCAGGATCAGTACTGGGCTTAAAGATGCAGCATTGAGGTCTCTCCTGATAACAGGTGAGTAAATCGGAATTCGTAGTTCGGCTGATTTTAGAGGAATTTTTGTACGTTCCAAAAATCGACACTTAGAAACTTTTCTGCTGAAAACCACACAATGGATTCCTATGGAAGGAAATACAAGTTGCAGGTAAGTACACTTAGAATTACTTTTCAGGATCAGTACTGGGCTTAAACATGCAGCACTGAGGTCTCTCCTGATAACAGGTGAGTCAATCGGAATTCGTAGCTCAGCTGATTTTAGAGGAGTATTTGTAAGTTCCAAAACTCCACACTTCGAAGAATTACCAAGTGAAACCAGTCAATGTTAGCCTATGGAAGGAAATTCAAGTTACTGGTAAGTACGGTTAGAATTACTTTTCAGGAACAGTACTGGCCTTAAAGATTCAGCACTGAGGTCTCTCCTGATAAAAGGTGAATAAATCGGAATTCGTAGTTCGGCTGATTTTAGAGGAATTTTTGTACGTTCCAAAAATCAACACTGAAACTTTTCTGCTGAAAACCACACAATGGATTCCTATGGAAGGAAATACAAGTTGCTGGTAAGTACATTTAGAATTACTTTTCAGGGTCAGTGCTGGGCTAAATGATGCTGCACTGGGTTTTCTCCTGATAACTGGTGAGTAAATCAGAATTCGAAGTTCGACTGATTTTAGAGGAATATTTGTAAGTTCCAAAATTCCACACTTCGAAACTTTTCTGCTGAAAACCACACAGTGGATTCCTACGGAAGGAAATACAAATTACTGGTAAGTATGCTTAGAATTACTTTTCAGGGTCAGTGCTGGGCTAAAAGATGCAGCACTGAGTTCTCTCCTGATAACAGGTGAGTAAATCGGAATTCGTAGTTCAGCTGATTTTAGAGGAATATTTGTAAGTTTCAACACTCCACACTTCGAAGAATTTCCAAGTGAAACCAGTCAATGTTAGCCTATGGAAGGAAATTCAAGTTACTGGTAAGTACGGTTAGAATTACTTTTCAGGATCAGTACTGGGCTTAAACATGCAGCACTGAGGTCTCTCCTGATAACAGGTGAGTAAATCGGAATTCGTAGTTCGGCTGATTTTAGAGGAATTTTTGTACGTTCCAAAAATCGACACTTAGAAACTTTTCTGCTGAAAACCACACAATGGATTCCTATGGAAGGAAATACAAGTTACTGGTGAGTACGCTTAGAATTACTTTTCGGGGTCAGTGCTTGGCTAAAAGATGCAGCACTGGGTTCTCTCCTGATAACAGGTGAGTAAATCGGAATTCGTAGTTCGGCTGATTTTAGAGGAATATTTGTAAGTTCCAAAACTCCACACTTCGAAGAATTTCCAAGTGAAACCAGTCAATGTTAGCCTATGGAAGGAAATTCATGTTACTGGTAAGTATGGTTAGAATGACTTTTCAGGATCAGTACTGGGCTTAAACATGCAGCACTGAGGTCTCTCCTGATAACAGGTGAGTAAATCGGAATTCGTAGTTCGGCTGATTTTAGAGGAATATTTGTAAGTTCCAAAACTCCACACTTCGAAGAATTTCCAAGTGAAACCAGCCAATGTCAGCCTATGGAAGGAAATTCATGTTACTGGTAAGTATGGTTAGAATGACTTTTCAGGATCAGTACTGGGCTTAAACATGCAGCACTGAGGTCTCTCCTGACAACAGGTGAGTAAATTCGGAATTCGTAGTTCGGCTGATTTTAGAGGAATATTTGTAAGTTCCATAACTCCACACTTCGAAGAATTTCAAAGTGAAACCAGTCAATGTTAGCCTATGGAAGGAAATTCATGTTACTGGTAAGTATGGTTAGAATGACTTTTCAGGATCAGTACTGGGCTTAAACATGCAGCACTGAGGTCTCTCCTGATAACAGGTGAGTAAATCGGAATTCGTAGTTCGGCTGATTTTAGAGGAATATTTGTAAGTTCCAAAACTCCACACTTTGAAGAATTTCCAAGTGAAACCAGCCAATGTTAGCCTATGGAAGGAAATTAATGTTACTGGTAAGTACGGTTAGAATGACTTTTCAGGATCAGTACTGGGCTTAAACATGCAGCACTGAGGTCTCTCCTGATAACAGGTGAGTAAATTCAGAATTCGTAGTTCGGCTGATTTTAGAGGAATATTTGTAACTTCCAAAACTCCACACTTCGAAGAATTTCCAAGTGAAACCAGTCAATGTTAGCCTATGGAAGGAAATTCATGTTACTGGTAAGTATGGTTAGAATTACTTTTCAGGATCTGTACTGGGCTTAAAGATGCAGCATTGAGGTCTCTCCTGATAACAGGTGAGTAAATCGGAATTCGTAGTTCGGCTGATTTTAGAGGAATTTTTGTAAGTTCCAAAAATCGACACTTAGAAACTTTTCTGCTGAAAACCACACAGTGGATTCCTACGGAAGGAAATACAAGTTACTGGTAAGTATGCTTAGAATTACTTTTCAGGGTCAGTGCTGGGCTAAAAGATGCAGCACTGAGTTCTCTCCTGATAACAGGTGAGTAAATCGGAATTCGTAGTTCAGCTGATTTTAGAGGAATATTTGTAAGTTTCAAAACTCCACACTTCGAAGAATTTCCAAGTGAAACCAGTCAATGTTAGCCTATGGAAGGAAATTCAAGTTACTGGTAAGTACGGTTAGAATTACTTTTCAGGATCAGTACTGGGCTTAAACATGCAGCACTGAGGTCTCTCCTGATAACAGGTGAGTAAATCGGAATTCGTAGTTCGGCTGATTTTAGAGGAATATTTGTAAGTTCCAAAACTCCACACTTCGAAGAATTTCCAAGTGAAACCAGCCAATGTCAGCCTATGGAAGGAAATTCATGTTACTGGTAAGTATGGTTAGAATGATTTTTCAGGATCAGTACTGGGCTTAAACATGCAGCACTGAGGTCTCTCCTGACAACAGGTGAGTAAATTCGGAATTCGTAGTTCGGCTGATTTTAGAGGAATATTTGTAAGTTCCATAACTCCATACTTCGAAGAATTTCAAAGTGAAACCAGTCAATGTTAGCCTATGGAAGGAAATTCATGTTACTGGTAAGTATGGTTAGAATGACTTTTCAGGATCAGTACTGGGCTTAAACATGCAGCACTGAGGTCTCTCCTGATAACAGGTGAGTAAATCGGAATTCGTAGTTCAGCTGATTTTAGAGGAATATTTGTAAGTTCCAAAACTCCACACTTTGAAGAATTTCCAAGTGAAACCAGCCAATGTTAGCCTATGGAAGGAAATTCATGTTACTGGTAAGTATGGTTAGAATGACTTTTCAGGATCAGTACTGGGCTTAAACATGCAGCACTGAGGTCTCTCCTGATAACAGGTGAGTAAATTCGGAATTCGTAGTTCGGCTGATTTTAGAGGAATATTTGTAACTTCCAAAACTCCACACTTCGAAGAATTTCCAAGTGAAACCAGTCAATGTTAGCCTATGGAAGGAAATTCATGTTACTGGTAAGTATGGTTAGAATTACTTTTCAGGATCTGTACTGGGCTTAAAGATGCAGCATTGAGGTCTCTCCTGATAACAGGTGAGTAAATCGGAATTCGTAGTTCGGCTGATTTTAGAGGAATTTTTGTACGTTCCAAAAATCGACACTTAGAAACTTTTCTGCTGAAAACCACACAGTGGATTCCTACGGAAGGAAATACAAGTTACTGGTAAGTATGCTTAGAATTACTTTTCAGGGTCAGTGCTGGGCTAAAAGATGCAGCACTGAGTTCTCTCCTGATAACAGGTGAGTAAATCGGAATTCGTAGTTCAGCTGATTTTAGAGGAATATTTGTAAGTTTCAAAACTCCACACTTCGAAGAATTTCCAAGTGAAACCAGTCAATGTTAGCCTATGGAAGGAAATTCAAGTTACTGGTAAGTACGGTTAGAATTACTTTTCAGGATCAGTACTGGGCTTAAACATGCAGCACTGAGGTCTCTCCTGATAACAGGTGAGTAAATCGGAATTCGTAGTTCGGCTGATTTTAGAGGAATTTTTGTACGTTCCAAAAATCGACACTTAGAAACTTTTCTACTGAAAACCACACAATGGATTCCTATGGAAGGAAATACAAGTTACTGGTGAGTACGCTTAGAATTACTTTTCAGGGTCAGTGCTTGGCTAAAAAATGCAGCACTGGGTTCTCTCCTGATAACAGGTGAGTAAATCGGAATTCGTAGTTCGGCTGATTTTAGAGGAATATTTGTAAGTTTCAAAACTCCACACTTCGAATAATTTCCAAGTGAAACCAGTCAATGTTAGCCTATGGAAGGAAATTCAAGTTACTGGTAAGTATGGTTAGAATTACTTTTCAGGATTAGTACTGGGCTTAAACATGCAGCAAGTTACTGGTGAGTACGCTTAGAATTACTTTTCAGGGTCAGTGCTTGGCTAAAAAATGCAGCACTGGGTTCTCTCCTGATAACAGGTGAGTAAATCGGAATTCGTAGTTCGGCTGATTTTAGAGGAATATTTGTAAGTTCCAAAAATCGACACTTAGAAACTTTTCTGCTGAAAACCACACAATGGATTCCTATGGAAGGAAATACAAGTTACTGGTGAGTACGCTTAGAATTACTTTTCGGGGTCAGTGCTTGGCTAAAAGATGCAGCACTGGGTTCTCTCCTGATAACAGGTGAGTAAATCGGAATTCGTAGTTCGGCTGATTTTAGAGGAATATTTGTAAGTTCCAAAACTCCACACTTCGAAGAATTTCCAAGTGAAACCAGTCAATGTTAGCCTATGGAATGAAATTCAAGTTCCTGGTAAGTACGGTTAGAATTACTTTTCAGGATCAATACTGGGCTTAAAGATGCAGCATTGAGGTCTCTCCTGATAACTGGTGAGTAAATCGGAATTCGTAGTTCGGCTGATTTTAGAGGAATTTTTGTACGTTCCAAAAATCGACACTTAGAAAGTTTTCTGCCGAAAACCACACAATGGATTCCTATGGAAGGAAATACAAGTTACTGGTAAGTACGCTTAGAATTACTTTTCATGGTCAGTGCTGGGCTAAAAGATGCAGCACTGGGTTCTCTCCTGATAACAGGTGAGTAAATCAGAATTCGTAGTTCGGCTGATTTTAGAGGAATATTTATAAGTTCCAAAACTCCACACTTAGAAACTTTCCTGCTGAAAACCACACAATGGATTCCTATGAAAGGAAATACAATTTGCAGGTAAGTACACTTAGAATTACTTTTCAGGATCAGTACTGGGCTTAAACATGCAGCACTGAGGTCTCTCCTGATAACAGGTGAGTAAATCGGAATTCGTAGTTCAGCTGATTTTATCGGAATATTTGTAAGTTCCAAAACTCCACACTTCGAAGAATTTCCAAGTGAAACCAGTCAATATGAGCCTATGGAAGGAAATTCAAGTTACTGGTAAGTACGGTTAGAATTACTTTTCACGATCAGTAATGGGCTTAAACATGCAGCATTGAGGTCTCTCCTGATAACAGTTGAGTAAATCGGAATTCGTAGTTCGGCTGATTTTAGAGGAATATTTGTAAGTTCCAAAACTCCACACTTAGAAACTTTTCTGCTGAAAACCACACAATGGATTCCTATGGAATGAAATACAAGTTACTGGTAAGTACGCTTAGAATTACTTTTCAGGGTCAGTGCTGGGCTAAAAGATGCAGCACTGGGTTCTCACTTGATAACAGGTGAGTAAATCGGAATTCGTAGTTCGGCTGATTTTAGAGGAATATTTGTACGTTCCAAAACTCCACACTTAGAAACTTTTCTGCTGAAAACCACTCAATGGATTCCTATGGAAGGAAATACAAGTTGCTGGTAAGTATTTTTAGAATTACTTTTCAGGGTCAGTGCTGGGCTAAAAGATGCAGCACTGGGTTCTCTCCTGATAACAGGTGAGTAAATCGGAATTCGAAGTTCGGCTGATTTTAGAGGAATATTTGTAAGTTCCAAAATTCCACACTTCGAACTTTTCTGCTGAAAAGCACACAGTGGATTCCTATGGAAGGAAATACAAGTTACTGGTAAGTACGCTTAGAATAAATTTTCAGGGTCAGTGCTGTGCTAAAAGATGCAGCACTGAGTTCTCTCCTGATAACAGGTGAGTAAATCGGAATTTGAAATTCGGCTGATTTTAGAGGAATATTTGTAAGTTCCAAAATTCCAAACTTCGAAACTTTTCTGCTGAAAACCACACGGTGGATTCCTATGGAAGGAAATACAAGTTACTGGTAAGTACGCTTAGAATTACTTTTCAGGGTCAGTGCTGGGCTAAAAGATGCAGCACTGAGTTCTCTCCTGATAACAGGTAAGTAAATCGGAATTCGTAGTTCGGCTGATTTTAGAGGAATAAATGTAAGTTCCAAAATTCCACACTTCGAAACTTTTCTGCTGAAAACCACACGGTGGATTCCTATGGAAGGATATACAAGTTACTGGTAAGTACGCTTAGAATTACTTTTCAGGGTCAGTGCTTGGCTAAAAGATGCAGCACTGGGTTCTCTCCTGATAACAGGTGAGTAAATCGGAATTCGTAGTTCGGCTGATTTTAGAGGAATAAATGTAAGTTCCAAAATTCCACACTTCGAAGAATTTCCAAGTGAAACCAGTCAATGTTAGCCTATGGAATGAAATTCAAGGTCCTGGTAAGCATGCTTAGAATTACTTTTCAGGCTCAGTACTTGGCTTAAAGATGCAGCATTGAGGTCTCTCCTGATAACAGGTGAGTACATCGGAATTCGTAGTTCGGCTGATTTTAGAGGAATATTTGTAACTTCCAAAACTCCACACTTCGAAGAATTTCCAAGTGAAACCAGTCAATGTTAGCCTATGGAATTAAATTCAAGTTCCTGGTAAGTACGGTTAGAATTACTTTTCAGGATCAGTACTTGGCTTAAAGATGCAGCATTGAGGTCTCTCCTGATAACAGGTGAGTACATCGGAATTCGTAGTTCGGCTGATTTTAGAGGAATATTTGTAAGTTTCAAAACTCCACACTTCGAATAATTTCCAAGTGAAACCAGTCAATGTTAGCCTATGGAAGGAAATTCAAGTTACTGGTAAGTATGGTTAGAATTACTTTTCAGGATTAGTACTGGGCTTAAACATGCAGCAAGTTACTGGTGAGTACGCTTAGAATTACTTTTCAGGGTCAGTGCTTGGCTAAAAAATGCAGCACTGGGTTCTCTCCTGATAACAGGTGAGTAAATCGGAATTCGTAGTTCGGCTGATTTTAGAGGAATATTTGTAAGTTCCAAAAATCGACACTTAGAAACTTTTCTGCTGAAAACCACACAATGGATTCCTATGGAAGGAAATACAAGTTACTGGTGAGTACGCTTAGAATTACTTTTCGGGGTCAGTGCTTGGCTAAAAGATGCAGCACTGGGTTCTCTCCTGATAACAGGTGAGTAAATCGGAATTCGTAGTTCGGCTGATTTTAGAGGAATATTTGTAAGTTCCAAAACTCCACACTTCGAAGAATTTCCAAGTGAAACCAGTCAATGTTAGCCTATGGAATGAAATTCAAGTTCCTGGTAAGTACGGTTAGAATTACTTTTCAGGATCAATACTGGGCTTAAAGATGCAGCATTGAGGTCTCTCCTGATAACTGGTGAGTAAATCGGAATTCGTAGTTCGGCTGATTTTAGAGGAATTTTTGTACGTTCCAAAAATCGACACTTAGAAAGTTTTCTGCCGAAAACCACACAATGGATTCCTATGGAAGGAAATACAAGTTACTGGTAAGTACGCTTAGAATTACTTTTCATGGTCAGTGCTGGGCTAAAAGATGCAGCACTGGGTTCTCTCCTGATAACAGGTGAGTAAATCAGAATTCGTAGTTCGGCTGATTTTAGAGGAATATTTATAAGTTCCAAAACTCCACACTTAGAAACTTTCCTGCTGAAAACCACACAATGGATTCCTATGAAAGGAAATACAATTTGCAGGTAAGTACACTTAGAATTACTTTTCAGGATCAGTACTGGGCTTAAACATGCAGCACTGAGGTCTCTCCTGATAACAGGTGAGTAAATCGGAATTCGTAGTTCAGCTGATTTTATCGGAATATTTGTAAGTTCCAAAACTCCACACTTCGAAGAATTTCCAAGTGAAACCAGTCAATATGAGCCTATGGAAGGAAATTCAAGTTACTGGTAAGTACGGTTAGAATTACTTTTCACGATCAGTAATGGGCTTAAACATGCAGCATTGAGGTCTCTCCTGATAACAGTTGAGTAAATCGGAATTCGTAGTTCGGCTGATTTTAGAGGAATATTTGTAAGTTCCAAAACTCCACACTTCGAAGAATTTCCAAGTGAAACCAGTCAATCTTAGCCTATGGAAGGAAATTCAAGTTACTGGTAAGCATGGTTAGAATGACTTTTCAGGATCAGTACTGGGCTTAAAGATGCAGCATTGAGGTCTCTCCTGATAAAAGGTGAATAAATCGGAATTCGTAGTTCGGCTGATTTTAGAGGAATTTTTGTACGTTCCAAAAATCGACACTGAAACTTTTCTGCTGAAAACCACACAATGGATTCCTATGGAAGGAAATACAAGTTGCTGGTAAGTACATTTAGAATTACTTTTCAGGGTCAGTGCTGGGCTAAAAGATGCAGCACTGGGTTCTCTCCTGATAACTGGTGAGTAAATCAGAATTCGAAGTTCGGCTGATTTTAGAGGAATATTTGTAAGTGCCAAAATTCCACACTTCGAAACTTTTCTGCTGAAAACCACACAGTGGATTCCTACGGAAGGAAATACAAGTTACTGGTAAGTATGCTTAGAATTACTTTTCAGGATCAGTGCTGGGCTAAAAGATGCAGCACTGAGTTCTCTCCTGATAACAGGTGAGTAAATCGGAATTCGTAGTTCAGCTGATTTTAGAGGAATATTTGTAAGTTTCAAAACTCCACACTTCGAAGAATTTCCAAGTGAAACCAGTCAATCTTAGCCTATGGAAGGAAATTCAAGTTACTGGTAAGCATGGTTAGAATGACTTTTCAGGATCAGTACTGGGCTTAAAGATGCAGCATTGAGGTCTCTCCTGATAACAGGTGAGTAAATCGGAATTCGTAGTTCAGTTGATTTTAGAGGAATTTTTGTACGTTCCAAAAATCGACACTGAAACTTTTCTGCTGAAAACCACACAATAGATTCCTATGGAAGGAAATACAAGTTGCTGGTAAGTAGGCTTAGAATTACTTTTCAGGGTCAGTGCTGGGCTAAAAGATGCAGCACTGAGTTTTCTCCTGATAACAGGTAAGTAAATCGGAATTTGTAGTTCGGTCGATTTTAGAGGAATATTTGTAAGTTTCAAAACTCCACACTTCGAAGAATTTCCAAGTGAAACCAGTCAATGTTAGCCTATGGAAGGAAATTCAAGTTACTGGTAAGTACGGTTAGAATTACTTTTTAGGATCAGTACTGGCCTTAAAGATTCAGCACTGAGGTCTCTCCTGATAAAAGGTGAATAAATCGCAATTCGTAGTTCGGCTGATTTTAGAGGAATTTTTGTACGTTCCAAAAATCGACACTGAAACTTTTCTGCTGAAAACCACACAATGGATTCCTATGGAAGGAAATACAAGTTGCTGGTGAGTACGCTTAGAATTACTTTTCAGGGTCAGTGCTTGGCTAAAAGATGCAGCACTGGGTTCTCTCCTGATAACAGGTGAGTAAATCGGAATTCGTAGTTCGGCTGATTTTAGAGAAATATTTGTAAGTTCCAAAACTCCACACTTCGAAGAATTTCCAAGTGAAACCAGCCAATGTTAGCCTATGGAAGGAAATTCATGTTACTGGTAAGTATGGTTAGAATTACTTTTCAGGATCAGTACTGGGCTTAAACATGCAGCACTGAGGTCTCTCCTGATAACAGGTGAGTAAATCGGAATTCGTAGTTCGGCTGATTTTAGAGGAATTTTTGTACGTTCCAAAAATCGACACTTAGAAACTTGTCTGCTGAAAACCACACAATGGATTCCTATGGAAGGAAATTCATGTTACTGGTAAGTATGGTTAGAATGACTTTTCAGGATCAGTACTGGGCTTAAACATGCAGCACTGAGGTCTCTCCTGATAACAGGTGAGTAAATCGGAATTCGTAGTTCGGCTGATTTTAGAGGAATATTTATAACTTCCAAAACTCCACACTTCGAAGAATTTCCAAGTGAAACCAGTCAATGTTAGCCTATAGAATGAAATTCAAGTTCCTGGTAAGTACGGTTAGAATTACTTTTCAGGATCAGTACTGGCCTTAAAGATTCAGCACTGAGGTCTCTCCTGATAAAAGGTGAATAAATCGCAATTCGTAGTTCGGCTGATTTTAGAGGAATTTTTCTATGTTCCAAAAATCGACACTGAAACTTTTCTGCTGAAAACCACACAATGGATTCCTATGGAAGGAAATACAAGTTGCTGGTAAGTACATTTAGAATTACTTTTCAGGGTCAGTGCTGGGCTAAAAGATGCAGCACTGGGTTCTCTCCTGATAACTGGTGAGTAAATCAGAATTCGAAGTTCGACTGATTTTAGAGGAATATTTGTAAGTTCCAAAATTCCACACTTCGAAACTTTTCTGCTGAAAACCACACAGTAGATTCCTACGGAAGGAAATACAAGTTACTGGTAAGTATGCTTAGAATTACTTTTCAGGGTCAGTGCTGGGCTAAAAGATGCAGCACTGAGTTCTCTCCTGATAACAGGTGAGTAAATCGGAATTCGTAGTTCAGCTGATTTTAGAGGAATATTTGTAAGTTCCAAAATTCCACACTTCGAAACTTTTCTGCTGAAAACCACACAATGGATTCCTATGGAAGGAAATACAAGTTACTGGTGAGTACGCTTAGAATTACTTTTCAGGGTCAGTGCTTGGCTATGAGATGCAGCACTGGGTTCTCTCCTGATAACAGGTGAGTAAATCGGAATTCGTAGTTCGGCTGATTTTAGAGGAATATTTGTAAGTTCCAAAACTCCACACTTCGAAGAATTTCCAAGTGAAACCAGTCAATGTTAGCCTATGGAAGGAAATTCATGTCACTGGTAAGTATGGTTAGAATGACTTTTCAGGATCAGTACTGGGCTTAAACATGCAGCACTGAGGCCTCTCCTGATAACAGGTGAGTAAATCGGAATTCGTAGTTCGGCTGATTTTAGAGGAATATTTGTAAGTTCCAAAACTCCACACTTCGAAGAATTTCCAAGTGAAACCAGTCAATGTTAGCCTATGGAAGGAAATTCAAGTTCCTGGTAAGTACGGTTAGAATTACTTTTCAGGATCCGTACTGGGCTTAAAGTAGCAGCATTGAGGTCTCTCCTGATAACAGGTGAGTAAATCGGAATTCGTAGTTTGGCAGATTTTAGAGGAATTTTTGTACGTTCCAAAAATCGACACTTAGAAACTTTTCTGCTGAAAACCACACAATGGATTCCTATGGAAGGAAATACAAGTTACTGGTAAGTACGCTTAGAATTACTTTTCAGGGTCAGTGCTGGGCTAAAAGATGCAGCACTGAGTTTTCTCCTGATAACAGGTGAGTAAATCGGAATTCGTAGCTCGGCTGATTTTAGAGGAGTATTTGTAAGTTCCAAAACTCCACACTTCGAAGAATTACCAAGTGAAACCAGTCAATGTTAGCCTATGGAAGGAAATTCAAGTTACTGGTAAGTACGGTTAGAATTACTTTTCAGGATCAGTACTGGCCTTAAAGATTCAGCACTGAGGTCTCTCCTAATAAAAGGTGAATAAATAGGAATTCGTAGTTCGGCTGATTTTAGAGGAATTTTTGTACGTTCCAAAAATCGACACTGAAACTTTTCTGCTGAAAACCACACAATGGATTCCTATGGAAGGAAATACAAGTTGCTGGTAAGTACATTTAGAATTACTTTTCAGGGTCAGTGCTGGGCTAAAAGATGCAGCACTGGGTTCTCTCCTGATAACTGGTGAGTAAATCAGAATTCGAAGTTCCACTGATTTTAGAGGAATATTTGTAAGTTCCAAAATTCCACACTTCGAAACTTTTCTGCTGAACACCACACAGTGGATTCCTACGGAAGGAAATACAAGTTACTGGTAAGTATGCTTAGAATTACTTTTCAGGGTCAGTGCTGGGCTAAAAGATGCAGCACTGAGTTCTCTCCTGATAACAGGTGAGTAAATCGGAATTCAAAGTTCAGCTGATTTTAGAGGAATATTTGTAAGTTCCAAAACTCCACACTTCGAAGAATTTCCAAGTGAAACCAGTCAATGTTAGCCTATGGAAGGAAATTCAAGTTACTGGTAAGTACGGTTAAAATTACTTTTCAGGATCAGTACTGGGCTTAAACATGCAGCACTGAGGTCTCTCCTGATAACAGGTGAGTAAATCGGAATTCGTAGTTCGGCTGATTTTAGAGGAATTTTTGTACGTTCCAAAAATCGACACTTAGAAACTTGTCTGCTGAAAACCACACAATGGATTCCTATGGAAGGAAATACAAGTTACTGGTGAGTACGCTTAGAATTACTTTTCAGGGTCAGTGCTTGGCTATAAGATGCAGCACTGGGTTCTCTCCTGATAACAGGTGAGTAAATCGGAATTCGTAGTTCGGCTGATTTTAGAGGAATATTTGTAAGTTCCAAAACCACACTTCGAAGAATTTCCAAGTGAAACCAGTCAATGTTAGCCTATGGAAGGAAATTCATGTTACTTGTAAGTATGGTTAGAATGACTTTTCAGGATCAGTACTGGGCTTAAACATGCAGCACTGAGGTCTCTCCTGATAACAGGTGAGTAAATCGGAATTCGTAGTTCGGCTGATTTTAGAGGAATATTTGTAAGTTCCAAAACTCCACACTTCGAAGAATTTCCAAGTGAAACCAGTCAATGTTAGCCTATGGAAGGAAATTCATGTTACTGGTAAGTATGGTTAGAATGACTTTTCAGGATCAGTACTGGGCTTAAACATGCAGCACTGAGGTCTCTCCTGATAACAGGTGAGTAAATCGGAATTCGTAGTTCGGCTGATTTTAGAGGAATATTTGTAACTTCCAAAACTCCACACTTCGAAGAATTTCCAAGTGAAACCAGTCAATGTTAGCCTATGGAAGGAAATTCATGTTACTGGTAAGTACGGTTAGAATTACTTTTCAGGATCAGTACTGGGCTTAAAGATGCAGCACTGAGGTCTCTCCTGATAACAGGTGAGTAAATCGGAATTCGTAGTTCGGCTGATTTTAGAGGAATTTTTGTACGTTCCAAAAATCGACACTTAGAAACTTTTCTGCTGAAAACCACACAATGGATTCCTATGGAAGCAAATACAAGTTGCAGGTAAGTACACTTAGAATTACTTTTCAGGATCAGTACTGGGCTTAAACATGCAGCACTGAGGTCTCTCCTGATAACAGGTGAGTAAATCGGAATTCGTAGCTCGGCTGATTTTAGAGGAGTATTTGTAAGTTCCAAAATTCCACACTTCGAAGAATTACCAAGTGAAACCAGTCAATGTTAGCCTATGGAAGAAAATTCAAGTTACTGGTAAGTACGGTTAGGATTACTTTTCAGGATCAGTACTGGCCTTAAAGATTCAGCACTGAGGTCTCTCCTGATAAAAGGTGAATAAATCGGAATTCGTAGTTCGGCTGATTTTAGAGGAATTTTTGTACGTTCCAAAAATCGACACTGAAACTTTTCTGCTGAAAACCACACAATGGATTCCTATGGAAGGAAATACAAGTTGCTGGTAAGTACATTTAGAATTACTTTTCAGGGTCAGTGCTGGGCTAAAAGATGCAGCACTGGGTTCTCTCCTGATAACTGGAGAGTAAATCAGAATTCGAAGTTCGACTGATTTTAGAGGAATATTTGTAAGTTCCAAAATTCCACACTTCGAAACTTTTCTGCTGAAAACCACACAGTGGATTCCTACGGAAGGAAATACAAGTTACTGGTAAGTATGCTTAGAATTACTTTTCAGGATCAGTGCTGGGCTAAAAGATGCAGCACTGAGTTCTCTCCTGATAACAGGTGAGTAAATCGGAATTCGTAGTTCAGCTGATTTTAGAGGAATATTTGTAAGTTTCAAAACTCCACACTTCGAAGAATTTCCAAGTGAAACCAGTCAATGTTAGCCTATGGAAGGAAATTCAAGTTACTGGTAAGTATGGTTAGAATTACTTTTCAGGATCAGTACTGGGCTTAAACATGCAGCACTGAGGTTTCTCCTGATAACAGGTGAGTAAATCGGAATTCGTAGTTCGGCTGATTTTAGAGGAATTTTTGTACGTTCCAAAAATCGACACTGAAACTTTTCTGCTGAAAACCACACAATGGATTCCTATGGAAGGAAATACAAGTTGCTAGTAAGTACATTTAGAATTACTTTTCAGGGTCAGTGCTGGGCTAAAAGATGCAGCACTGGGTTCTCTCCTGATAACTGGTGAGTAAATCAGAATTCGAAGTTCGACTGATTTTAGAGGAATATTTGTAAGTTCCAAAACTCCACACTTCGAAGAATTTCGAAGTGAAACCAGCCAATGTTAGCCTATGGAAGGAAATTCATGTTACTCGTAAGTATGGTTAGAATGACTTTTCAGGATCAGTACTGGGCTTAAACATGCAGCACTGAGGTCTCTCCTGATAACAGGTGAGTAAATCGGAATTCGTAGTTCAGCTGATTTTAGAGGAATATTTGTAACTTCCAAAACTCCACACTTCGAAGAATTTCCAAGTGAAACCAGTCAATGTTAGCCTATGGAATGAAATTCAAGTTCCTGGTAAGTACGGTTAGAATTACTTTTCAGGATCAGTACTGGGCTTAAAGATGCAGCATTGAGGTCTCTCCTGATAACAGGTGAGTAAATCGGAATTCGTAGTTTGGCAGATTTTAGAGGAATTTTTGTACGTTCCAAAAATCGACACTTAGAAACTTTTCTGCTGAAAACCACACAATGGATTCCTATGGAAGGAAATACAAGTTACTGGTAAGTACGCTTAGAATTACTTTTCAGGGTCAGTGCTGGGCTAAAAGATGCAGCACTGAGTTTTCTCCTGATAACAGGTAAGTAAATCGGAATTCGTAGTTCGGTCGATTTTAGAGGAATATTTGTAAGTTTCAAAACTCCACACTTCGAAGAATTTTCAAGTGAAACCAGTCAATGTTAGCCTATGGAAGGAAATTAAAGTTACTGGTAAGTACGGTTAGAATTACTTTTCAGGATCAGTACTGGCCTTAAAGATTCAGCACTGAGGTCTCTCCTGATAAAAGGTGAATAAATCGCAATTCGTAGTTCGGCTGATTTTAGAGGAATTTTTGTACATTCCAAAAATCGACACTGAAACTTTTCTGCTGAAAACCACACAATGGATTCCTATGGAAGGAAATACAAGTTGCTGGTAAGTACATTTAGAATTACTTTTCAGGGTCAGTGCTGGGCTAAAAGATGCAGCACTGGGTTCTATCCTGATAACTGGTGAGTAAATCAGAATTCGAAGTTCGACTGATTTTAGAGGAATATTTGTAAGTTCCAAAATTCCACACTTCGAAACTTTTCTGCTGAAAACCACACAGTGGATTCCTACGGAAGGAAATACAAGTTACTGGTAAGTATGCTTAGAATTACTTTTCAGGGTCAGTGCTGGGCTAAAAGATGCAGCACTGAGTTCTCTCCTGATAACAGGTGAGTAAATCGGAATTCGTAGTTCAGCTGATTTTAGAGGAATATTTGTAAGTTTCAAAACTCCACACTTCGAAGAATTTCCAAGTGAAACCAGTCAATGTTAGCCTATGGAAGGAAATTCAAGTTACTGGTAAGTACGGTTAGAATTACTTTTCAGGATCAGTACTGGGCTTAAACATGCAGCACTGAGGTCTCTCCTGATAACAGGTGAGTAAATCGGAATTCGTACTTCGGCTGATTTTAGAGGAATTTTTGTACGTTCCAAAAATCGACACTTAGAAACTTTTCTGCTGAAAACCACACAATGGATTCCTATGGAAGGAAATACAAGTTACTGGTGAGTATGCTTAGAATTACTTTTCAGGGTCAGTGCTTGGCTAAAAGATGCAGCACTGGGTTCTCTCCTGATAACAGGTGAGTAAATCGGAATTCATAGTTCGGCTGATTTTAGAGGAATATTTGTAAGTTCCAAAACTCCACACTTCGAAGAATTTCCAAGTGAAACCAGCCAATGTTAGCCTATGGAAGGAAATTCATGTTACTGGTAAGTATGGTTAGAATGAATTTTCGGGATCAGTACTGGGCTTAAACATGCAGCACTGAGGTCTCTCCTGATAACAGGTGAGTAAATCGGAATTCGTAGTTCGGCTGATTTTAGAGGAATATTTGTAACTTCCAAAACTCCACACTTCGAAGAATTTCCAAGTGAAACCAGTCAATGTTAGCTTATGGATGGAAATTCATGTTACTGGTAAGTATGGTTAGAATTACTTTTCAGGATCAGTACTGGGCTTAAAGATGCAGCATTGAGGTCTCTCCTGATAACAGGTGAGTAAATCGGAATTCGTATTTCGGCTGATTTTAGAGGAATTTTTGTACGTTCCAAAAATCGACACTTAGAAACCTTTCTGCTGAAAACCACACAATGGATTCCTATGGAAGGAAATACAAGTTGCAGGTAAGTACACTTAGAATTACTTTTTAGGATCAGTACTGGGCTTAAACATGCAGCACTGAGGTCTCTCCTGATAACAGGTGAGTAAATCGGAATTCGTAGCTCGGCTGATTTTAGAGGAGTATTTGTAAGTTCCAAAACTCCACACTTTGAAGAATTACCAAGTGAAACCAGTCAATGTTAGCCTATGGAAGGAAATTCAAGTTACTGGTAAGTACGGTTAGAATTACTTTTCAGGATCAGTACTGGCCTTAAAGATTCAGCACTGAGGTCTCTCCTGATAAAAGGTGAATAAATAGGAATTCGTAGTTCGGCTGATTTTAGAGGAATTTTTGTACGTTCCAAAAATCGACACTGAAACTTTTCTGCTGAAAACCACACAATGGATTCCTATGGAAGGAAATACAAGTTGCTGGTAAGTACATTTAGAATTACTTTTCAGGGTCAGTGCTGGGCTAAAAGATGCAGCACTGGGTTCTCTCCTGATAACTGGTGAGTAAATCAGAATTCGAAGTTCGACTGATTTTAGAGGAATATTTGTAAGTTCCAAAATTCCACACTTCGAAACTTTTATGCTGAAAACCACACAGTGGATTCCTACAGAAGGAAATACAAGTTACTGGTAAGTATGCTTAGAATTACTTTTCAGGGTCAGTGCTGGGCTAAAAGATGCAGCACTGAGTTCTCTCCTGATAACAGGTGAGTAAATCGGAATTCGTAGTTCAGCTGATTTTAGAGGAATATTTGTAAGTTCCAAAATTCCACACTTCGAAACTTTTCTGCTGAAAACCACACAATGGATTCCTATGGAAGGAAATACAAGTTACTGGTGAGTACGCTTAGAATTACTTTTCAGGGTCAGTGCTTGGCTATAAGATGCAGCACTGGGTTCTCTCCTGATAACAGGTGAGTAAATCGGAATTCGTAGTTCGGCTGATTTTAGAGGAATATTTGTAAGTTCCAAAACTTCACACTTCGAAGAATTTCCAAGTGAAACCAGTCAATGTTAGCCTATGGAACGAAATTCATGTTACTGGTAAGTATGGTTAGAATGACTTTTCAGGATCAGTACTGGGCTTAAACATGCAGCACTGAGGTCTCTCCTGATAACAGGTGAGTAAATCGGAATTCGTAGTTCGGCTGATTTTAGAGGAATATTTGTAAGTTCCAAAACTCCACACTTCGAAGAATTTCCAAGTGAAACCAGCCAATGTTAGCCTATGGAAGGAAATTCATGTTACTGGTAAGTATGGTTAGAATGACTTTTCAGGATCAGTACTGGGCTTAAACATGCAGCACTGAGGTCTCTCCTGATAACAGGTAAGTAAATCGGAATTCGTAGTTCGGCTGATTTTAGAGGAATATTTGTAACTTCCAAAACTCCACACTTCGAAGAATTTCCAAGTGAAACCAGTCAATGTTAGCCTATGGAAGGAAATTCATGTTACTGGTAAGTACGGTTAGAATTACTTTTCAGGATCAGTACTGGGCTTAAAGATGCAGCATTGAGGTCTCTCCTGATAACAGGTGAGTAAATCGGAATTCGTAGTTCGGCTGATTTTAGAGGAATTTTTGTACGTTCCAAAAATCGACACTTAGAAACTTTTCTGCTGAAAACCACACAATGGATTCCTATGGAAGCAAATACAAGTTGCAGGTAAGTACACTTAGAATTATTTTTCAGGATCAGTACTGGGCTTAAACATGCAGCACTGAGGTCTCTCCTGATAACAGGTGAGTAAATCGGAATTCGTAGCTCGGCTGATTTTAGAGGAGTATTTGTAAGTTCTAAAACTCCACACTTCGAAGAATTACCAAGTGAAACCAGTCAATGTTAGCCTATGGAAGGAAATTCAAGTTACTGGTAAGTACGGTTAGAATTACTTTTCAGGATCAGTACTGGCCTTAAAGATTCAGCACTGAGGTCTCTCCTGATAAAAGGTGAATAAATCGGAATTCGTAGTTCGGCTGATTTTAGAGGAATTTTTGTACGTTCCAAAAATCGACACTGAAACTTTTCTGCTGAAAACCACACAATGGATTCCTATGGAAGGAAATACAAGTTGCTGGTAAGTACATTTAGAATTACTTTTCAGGGTCAGTGCTGGGCTAAAAGATGCAGCACTGGGTTCTCTCCTGATAACTGGTGAGTAAATCAGAATTCGAAGTTCGACTGATTTTAGAGGAATATTTGTAAGTTCCAAAACTCCACACTTCGAAGAATTTCCAAGTGAAACCAGCCAATGTTAGCCTATGGAAGGAAATTCATGTTACTGGTAAGTATGGTTAGAATGACTTTTCAGGATCATTACTGGGCTTAAACATGCAGCACTGAGGTCTCTCCTGATAACAGGTGAGTAAATCGGAATTCGTAGTTCAGCTGATTTTAGAGGAATATTTGTAACTTCCAAAACTCCACACTTCGAAGAATTTCCAAGTGAAACCAGTCAATGTTAGCCTATGGAATGAAATTCAAGTTCCTGGTAAGTACGGTTAGAATTACTTTTCAGGATCAGTACTGGGCTTAAAGATGCAGCATTGAGGTCTCTCCTGATAACAGGTGAGTAAATCGGAATTCGTAGTTTGGCAGATTTTAGAGGAATTTTTGTACGTTCCAAAAATCGACACTTAAAAACTTTTCTGCTGAAAACCACACAATGGATTCCTACGGAAGGAAATACAAGTTACTGGTAAGTACGCTTAGAATTACTTTTCAGGGTCAGTGCTGGGCTAAAAGATGCAGCACTGAGTTTTCTCCTCATAACAGGTAAGTAAATCGGAATTCGTAGTTAGGTCGATTTTAGAGGAATATTTGTAAGTTTCAAAACTCCACACTTCGAAGAATTTCCAAGTGAAACCAGTCAATGTTAGCCTATGGAAGGAAATTAAAGTTACTGGTAAGTACGGTTAGAATTACTTTTCAGGATCAGTACTGGCCTTAAAGATTCAGCACTGAGGTCTCTCCTGATAAAAGGTGAATAAATCGCAATTCGTAGTTCGGCTGATTTTAGAGGAATTTTTGCACGTTCCAAAAATCGACACTGAAACTTTTCTGCTGAAAACCACACAATGGATTCCTATGGAAGGAAATACAAGTTGCTGGTAAGTACATTTAGAATTACTTTTCAGGGTCAGTGCTGGGCTAAAAGATGCAGCACTGGGTTCTCTCCTGATAACTGGTGAGTAAATCAGAATTCGAAGTTCGACTGATTTTAGAGGAATATTTGTAAGTTCCAAAATTCCACACTTCGAAACTTTTCTGCTGAAAACCACACAGTGGATTCCTACGGAAAGAAATACAAGTTACTGGTAAGTATGCTTAGAATTACTTTTCAGGGTCAGTGCTGGGCTAAAAGATGCAGCACTGAGTTCTCTCCTGATAACAGGTGAGTAAATCGGAATTCGTAGTTCAGCTGATTTTAGAGGAATATTTGTAAGTTTCAAAACTCCACACTTCGAAGAATTTCCAAGTTAAACCAGTCAATGTTAGCCTATGGAAGGAAATTCAAGTTCCTGGTAAGTACGGTTAGAATTACTTTTCAGGATCAGTACTGGGCTTAAACATGCAGCACTGAGGTCTCTCCTGATAACAGGTGAGTAAATCGGAATTCGTACTTCGGCTGATTTTAGAGGAATTTTTGTACATTCCAAAAATCGACACTTAGAAACTTTTCTGCTGAAAACCACACAATGGATTCCTATAGAAGGAAATACAAGTTAGTGGTGAGTACGCTTAGAATTACTTTTCAGGGTCAGTGCTTGGCTAAAAGATGCAGCACTGGGTTCTCTCCTGATAACAGGTGAGTAAATCGGAATTCGTAGTTCAGCTGATTTTAGAGGAATATTTGTAAGTTCCAAAACTCCACACTTCGAAGAATTTCCAAGTGAAACCAGCCAATGTTAGCCTATGGAAGGAAATTCATGTTACTGGTAAGTATGGTTAGAATGACTTTTCAGGATCAGTACTGGGCTTCAACATGCAGCACTGAGGTCTCTCCTGATAACATGTGAGTAAATCGGAATTCGTAGTTCAGCTGATTTTAGAGGAATATTTGTAACTTCCAAAACGCCACACTTCGAAGAATTTCCAAGTGAAACCAGTCAATGTTAGCTTATGGAAGGAAATTCATGTTACTGGTAAGTATGGTTAGAATTACTTTTCAGGATCAGTACTGGGCTTAAAGATGCAGCATTGAGGTCTCTCCTGATAACAGGTGAGTAAATCGGAATTCGTGGTTCGGCTGATTTTAGAGGAATTTTTGTACGTTCCAAAAATCGACACTTAGAAACCTTTCTGCTGAAAACCACACAATGGATTCCTATGGAAGGAAATACAAGTTGCAGGTAAGTACACTTAGAATTACTTTTCAGGGTCAGTGCTGGGCTAAAAGATGCAGCACTGAGTTCTCTCCTGATAACAGGTAAGTAAATCGGAATTCGTAGTTCGGCCGATTTTAGAGGAATATTTGTAAGTTTCAAAACTCCACACTTCGAAGAATTTCCAAGTGAAACCAGTCAATGTTAGCCTATGGAAGGAAATTCAAGTTACTGGTAAGTACGGTTAGAATTACTTTTCAGGATCAGTACTGGGCTTAAACATGCAGCACTGAGGTCTCTCCTGATAACAGGTGAGTAAATCGGAATTCGTAGTTCGGCTGATTTTAGAGGAATATTTGTAAGTTCCAAAATTCCACACTTTGAAGAATTTCCAAGAGAAACCAGTCAATGTTAGCCTATGGAATGAAATTCAAGGTCCTGGTAAGCACGCTTAGAATTACTTTTCAGGATCAGTACTGGGCTTAAAGATGCAGCATTGAGGTCTCTCCTGATAACAGGTGAGTAAATCGGAATTCGTAGTTCGGCTGATTTTAGAGGAATATTTGTAACTTCCAAAACTCCACACTTCGAAGAATTTCCAAGTGAAACCAGTCAGTGTTAGCCTCTGGAAGGAAATTCAAGTTACTGGTAAGTACGGTTAGAATTACTTTTCAGGATCAGTACTGGCCTTAAAGATTAAGCACTGAGGTCTCTCCTGATAACAGGTGAATAAATCGGATTTCGTAGTTCAGCTGATTTTAGAGGAATTTTTGTACGTTCCAAAAATCGACACTGAAACTTTTCTGCTGAAAACCACACAATGGATTCCTATAGAATGAAATACAAGTTACTGGTAAGTACGCTTAGAATTACTTTTCAGGGTCAGTGCTGGGCTAAAAGATGCAACACTGGGTTCTCACTTGATAACAGGTGAGTAAATCGGAATTCGTAGTTCGGCTGATTTTAGAGGAATATTTGTAAGTTCCAAAACTCCACACTTAGAAACGTTTCTGCAGAAAGCCACACAATAGATTCCTATGGAAGGAAATACAAGTTGCTGCTAAGTACATTTAGAATTACTTTTCAGGGTCAGTGCTGGGCTAAAAGATGCAGCACTGAGTTCTCTCCTGATAACAGGTGAGTAAAGCGGAATTCGAAGTTCAACTGATTTTAGAGGAATATTTGTAAGTTCCAAAACTCCACACTTAGAAACGTTTCTGCAGAAAGCCACACAATAGATTCCTATGGAAGGAAATACAAGTTGCTGCTAAGTACATTTAGAATTACTTTTCAGGGTCAGTGCTGGGCTAAAAGATGCAGCACTGAGTTCTCTCCTGATAACTGGAGAGTAAATCAGAATTCGAAGTTCGACTGATTTTAGAGGAATATTTGTAAGTTCCAAAATTCCACACTTCGAAACTTTTCTGCTGAAAACCACACAGTGGATTCCTACGGAAGGAAATACAAGTTACTGGTAAGTATGCTTAGAATTACTTTTCAGGATCAGTGCTGGGCTAAAAGATGCAGCACTGAGTTCTCTCCTGATAACAGGTGAGTAAATCGGAATTCGTAGTTCAGCTGATTTTAGAGGAATATTTGTAAGTTTCAAAACTCCACACTTCGAAGAATTTCCAAGTGAAACCAGTCAATGTTAGCCTATGGAAGGAAATTCAAGTTACTGGTAAGTATGGTTAGAATTACTTTTCAGGATCAGTACTGGGCTTAAACATGCAGCACTGAGGTCTCTCCTGATAACAGGTGAGTAAATCGGAATTCGTAGTTCGGCTGATTTTAGAGGAATTTTTGTACGTTCCAAAAATCGACACTGAAACTTTTCTGCTGAAAACCACACAATGGATTCCTATGGAAGGAAATACAAGTTGCTGGTAAGTACATTTAGAATTACTTTTCAGGGTCAGTGCTGGGCTAAAAGATGTAGCACTGGGTTCTCTCCTGATAACTGGTGAGTAAATCAGAATTCGAAGTTCGACTGATTTTAGAGGAATATTTGTAAGTTCCAAAACTCCACACTTCGAAGAATTTCCAAGTGAAACCAGCCAATGTTAGCCTATGGAAGGAAATTCATGTTACTGGTAAGTATGGTTAGAATGACTTTTCAGGATCAGTACTGGGCTTAAACATGCAGCACTGAGGTCTCTCCTGATAACAGGTGAGTAAATCGGAATTCGTAGTTCAGCTGATTTTAGAGGAATATTTGTAACTTCCAAAACTCCACACTTCGAAGAATTTCCAAGTGAAACCAGTCAATGTTAGCCTATGGAATGAAATTCAAGTTCCTGGTAAGTACGGTTAGAATTACTTTTCAGGATCAGTACTGGGCTTAAAGATGCAGCATTGAGGTCTCTCCTGATAACAGGTGAGTAAATCGGAATTCGTAGTTTGGCAGATTTTAGAGGAATTTTTGTACGTTCCAAAAATCGACACTTAGAAACTTTTCTGCTGAAAACCACACAATGGATTCCTACGGAAGGAAATACAAGTTACTGGTAAGTACGCTTAGAATTACTTTTCAGGGTCAGTGCTGGGCTAAAAGATGCAGCACTGAGTTTTCTCCTGATAACAGGTAAGTAAATCGGAATTCGTAGTTAGGTCGATTTTAGAGGAATATTTGTAAGTTTCAAAACTCCACACTTCGAAGAATTTCCAAGTGAAACCAGTCAATGTTAGCCTATGGAAGGAAATTAAAGTTACTGGTAAGTACGGTTAGAATTACTTTTCAGGATCAGTACTGGCCTTAAAGATTCAGCACTGAGGTCTCTCCTGATAAAAGGTGAATAAATCGCAATTCGTAGTTCGGCTGATTTTAGAGGAATTTTTGTACGTTCCAAAAATCGACACTGAAACTTTTCTGCTGAAAACCACACAATGGATTCCTATGGAAGGAAATACAAGTTGCTGGTAAGTACATTTAGAATTACTTTTCAGGGTCAGTGCTGGGCTAAAAGATGCAGCACTGGGTTCTCTCCTGATAACTGGTGAGTAAATCAGAATTCGAAGTTCGACTGATTTTAGAGGAATATTTGTAAGTTCCAAAATTCCACACTTCGAAACTTTTCTGCTGAAAACCACGCAGTGGATTCCTACGGAAAGAAATACAAGTTACTGGTAAGTATGCTTAGAATTACTTTTCAGGGTCAGTGCTGGGCTAAAAGATGCAGCACTGAGTTCTCTCCTGATAACAGGTGAGTAAATCGGAATTCGTAGTTCAGCTGATTTTAGAGGAATATTTGTAAGTTTCAAAACTCCACACTTCGAAGAATTTCCAAGTTAAACCAGTCAATGTTAGCCTATGGAAGGAAATTCAAGTTCCTGGTAAGTACGGTTAGAATTACTTTTCAGGATCAGTACTGGGCTTAAACATGCAGCACTGAGGTCTCTCCTGATAACAGGTGAGTAAATCAGAATTCGTACTTCGGCTGATTTTAGAGGAATTTTTGTACATTCCAAAAATCGACACTTAGAAACTTTTCTGCTGAAAACCACACAATGGATTCCTATAGAAGGAAATACAAGTTACTGGTGAGTACGCTTAGGATTACTTTTCAGGGTCAGTGCTTGGCTAAAAGATGCAGCACTGGGTTCTCTCCTGATAACAGGTGAGTAAATCGGAATTCGTAGTTTGGCTGATTTTAGAGGAATATTTGTAAGTTCCAAAACTCCACACTTCGAAGAATTTCCAAGTGAAACCAGCCAATTTTAGCCTATGGAAGGAAATTCATGTTACTGGTAAGTATGGTTAGAATGACTTTTCAGGATCAGTACTGGGCTTAAACATGCAGCACTGAGGTCTCTCCCGATAACAGGTGAGTAAATCGGAATTCGTAGTTCGGCTGATTTTAGAGGAATATTTGTAACTTCCAAAACTCCACACTTCGAAGAATTTCCAAGTGAAACCAGTCAATGTTAGCTTATGGAATGAAATTCATGTTATTGGTAAGTATGGTTAGAATTACTTTTCAGGATCAGTACTGGGCTTAAAGATGCAGCATTGAGGTCTCTCCTGATAACAGGTGAGTAAATCGGAATTCGTGGTTCGGCTGATTTTAGAGGAATTTTTGTACGTTCCAAAAATCGACACTTAGAAACCTTTCTGCTGAAAACCACACAGTGGATTCCTATGGAAGGAAATACAAGTTGCAGGTAAGTTCACTTAGAATTACTTTTCAGGGTCAGTGCTGGGCTAAAAGATGCAGCACTGAGTTCTCTCCTGATAACAGGTAAGTAAATCGGAATTCGTAGTTCGGCCGATTTTAGAGGAATATTTGTAAGTTTCAAAACTCCACACTTCGAAGAATTTCCAAGTGAAACCAGTCAATGTTAGCCTATGGAAGGAAATTCAAGTTACTGGTAAGTACGGTTAGAATTACTTTTCAGGATCAATACTGGGCTTAAACATGCAGCACTGAGGTCTCTCCTGATAACAGGTGAGTAAATCGGAATTCGTAGTTCGGCTGATTTTAGAGGAATATTTGTAAGTTCCAAAATTCCACACTTCGAAGAATTTCCAAGTGAAACCAGTCAATGTTAGCCTATGGAATGAAATTCAAGGTCCTGGTAAGCACGCTTAGAATTACTTTTCAGGATCAGTACTGGGCTTAAAGATGCAGCATTGAGGTCTCTCCTGATAACAGGTGAGTAAATCGGAATTCGTAGTTCGGCTGATTTTAGAGGAATATTTGTAACTTCCAAAACTCCACACTTCGAAGAATTTCCAAGTGAAACCAGTCAGTGTTAGCCTCTGGAAGGAAATTCAAGTTACTGGTAAGTACGGTTAGAATTACTTTTCAGGATCAGTACTGGCCTTAAAGATTAAGCACTGAGGTCTCTCCTGATAACAGGTGAATAAATCGGATTTCGTAGTTCAGCTGATTTTAGAGGAATTTTTGTACGTTCCAAAAATCGACACTGAAACTTTTCTGCTGAAAACCACACAATGGATTCCTATGGAAGGAAATACAAGTTGCTGGTAAGTACATTTAGAATTACTTTTCAGGGTCAGTGCTGGGCTAAAAGATGCAGCACTGGGTTCTCTCCTGATAACTGGTGAGTAAATCAGAATTCGAAGTTCGACTGATTTTAGAGGAATATTTGTAAGTTCCAAAATTCCACACTTCGAAACGTTTCTGCAGAAAGCCACACAATAGATTCCTATGGAAGGAAATACAAGTTGCTGCTAAGTACATTTAGAATTACTTTTCAGGGTCAGTGCTGGGCTAAAAGATGCAGCACTGAGTTCTCTCCTGATAACAGGTGAGTAAAGCGGAATTCGAAGTTCAACTGATTTTAGAGGAGTATTTGTAAGTTCCAAAACTCCACACTTCGAAGAATTACCAAGTGAAACCAGTCAATGTTAGCCTATGGAAGGAAATTCAAGTTACTGGTAAGTACGGTTAGAATTACTTTTCAGGATCAGTACTGGGCTTAAAGATTCAGCACTGAGGTCTCTCCTGATAAAAGGTGAATAAATCGGAATTCGTAGTTCCGCTGATTTTAGAGGAATTTTTGTACGTTCCAAAAATCGACGCTGAAACTTTTCTGCTGAAAACCACACAATGGATTCCTATGGAAGGAAATACAAGTTGCTGGTAAGTACATTTAGAATTACTTTTCAGGGTCAGTGCTGGGCTAAAAGATGCAGCACTGGGTTCTCTCCTGATAACTGGTGAGTAAATCAGAATTCGAAGTTCGACTGATTTTAGAGGAATATTTGTAAGTTCCAAAATTCCACACTTCGAAACTTTTCTGCTGAAAACCACACAGTGGATTCCTACGGAAGGAAATACAAGTTACTGGTAAGTATGCTTAGAATTACTTTTCAGGGTCAGTGCTGGGCTAAAAGATGCAGCACTGAGTTCTCTCCTGATAACAGGTGAGTAAATCGGAATTCGTAGTTCAGCTGATTTTAGAGGAATATTTGTAAGTTTCAAAACTCCACACTTCGAAGAATTTCCAAGTGAAACCAGTCAATGTTCGCCTATGGAAGGAAATTCAAGTTACTGGTAAGTACGGTTAGAATTACTTTTCAGGATCAGTACTGGGCTTAAACATGCAGCACTGAGGTCTCTCCTGATAACAGGTGAGTAAATCGGAATTCGTAGTTCGGCTGATTTTAGAGGAATTTTTGTACGTTCCAAAAATCGACACTTAGAAACTTTTCTGCTGAAAACCACACAATGGATTCCTATGGAAGGAAATACAAGTTACTGGTGAGTACGCTTAGAATTACTTTTCAGGGTCAGTGCTTGGCTAAAAGATGCAGCACTGGGTTCTCTCCTGATAACAGGTGAGTAAATCGGAATTCGTAGTTCGGCTGATTTTAGAGGAATATTTGTAAGTTCCAAAACTCCACACTTCGAAGAATTTCCAAGTGAAACCAGCCAATGTTAGCCTATGGAAGGAAATTCATGTTACTGGTAAGTATGGTTAGAATGACTTTTCAGGATCAGTACTGGGCTTAAACATGCAGCACTGAGGTCTCTCCTGATAACAGGTGAGTAAATCGGAATTCGTAGTTCGGCTGATTTTAGAGGAATATTTGTAACTTCCAAAACTCCACACTTCGAAGAATTTCCAAGTGAAACCAGTCAATGTTAGCCTATGGAAGGAAATTCAAGTTACTGGTAAGTATGGTTAGAATTACTTTTCAGGATCAGTACTGGGCTTAAACATGCAGCATTGAGGTCTCTCCTGATAACAGGTGAGTAAATCGGAATTCGTAGTGTGGCAGATTTTACAGGAATTTTTGTACGTTCCAAAAATCGACACTTAGAAACTTTTCTGCTGAAAACCACACAATGGATTCCTATGGAAGGAAATACAAGTTACTGGTAAGTACGCTTAGAATTACTTTTCAGGGTCAGTGCTGGGCTAAAAGATGCAGCACTGAGTTTTCTCCTGATAACAGGTAAGTAAATCGGAATTCGTAGTTCGGTCGATTTTAGAGGAATATTTGTAAGTTTCAAAACTCCACACTTCAAAGAATTTCCAAGTGAAACCAGTCAATGTTAGCCTCTGGAAGGAAATTCAAGTTACTGGTAAGTACGGTTAGAATTACTTTTCAGGATCAGTACTGGCCTTAAAGATTAAGCACTGAGGTCTCTCCTGATAACAGGTGAATAAATCGGATTTCGTAGTTCAGCTGATTTTAGAGGAATTTTTGTACGTTCCAAAAATCGACACTGAAACTTTTCTGCTGAAAACCACACAATGGATTCCTATGGAAGGAAATACAAGTTGCTGGTAAGTACATTTAGAATTACTTTTCAGGGTCAGTGCTGGGCTAAAAGATGCAGCACTGGGTTCTCTCCTGATAACTGGTGAGTAAATCAGAATTCGAAGTTCGACTGATTTTAGAGGAATATTTGTAAGTTCCAAAATTCCACACTTCGAAACGTTTCTGCAGAAAGCCACACAATAGATTCCTATGGAAGGAGATACAAGTTGCTGCTAAGTACATTTAGAATTACTTTTCAGGGTCAGTGCTGGGCTAAAAGATGCAGCACTGAGTTCTCTCCTGATAACAGGTGAGTAAAGCGGAATTCGAAGTTCAACTGATTTTAGAGGAGTATTTGTAAGTTCCAAAACTCCACACTTCGAAGAATTACCAAGTGAAACCAGTCAATGTTAGCCTATGGAAGGAAATTCAAGTTACTGGTAAGTACGGTTAGAATTACTTTTCAGGATCAGTACTGGGCTTAAAGATTCAGCACTGAGGTCTCTCCTGATAAAAGGTGAATAAATCGGAATTCGTAGTTCGGCTGATTTTAGAGGAATTTTTGTACGTTCCAAAAATCGACGCTGAAACTTTTCTGCTGAAAACCACACAATGGATTCCTATGGAAGGAAATACAAGTTGCTGGTAAGTACATTTAGAATTACTTTTCAGGGTCAGTGCTGGGCTAAAAGATTCAGCACTGGGTTCTCTCCTGATAACTGGTGAGTAAATCAGAATTCGAAGTTCGACTGATTTTAGAGGAATATTTGTAAGTTCCAAAATTCCACACTTCGAAACTTTTCTGCTGAAAACCACACAGTGGATTCCTACGGAAGGAAATACAAGTTACTGGTAAGTATGCTTAGAATTACTTTTCAGGGTCAGTGCTGGGCTAAAAGATGCAGCACTGAGTTCTCTCCTGATAACAGGTGAGTAAATCGGAATTCGTAGTTCAGCTGATTTTAGAGGAATATTTGTAAGTTTCAAAACTCCACACTTCGAAGAATTTCCAAGTGAAACCAGTCAATGTTAGCCTATGGAAGGAAATTCAAGTTACTGGTAAGTACGGTTAGAATTACTTTTCAGGATCAGTACTGGGCTTAAACATGCAGCACTGAGGTCTCTCCTGATAACAGGTGAGTAAATCGGAATTCGTAGTTCGGCTGATTTTAGAGGAATTTTTGTACGTTCCAAAAATCGACACTTAGAAACTTTTCTGCTGAAAACCACACAATGGATTCCTATGGAAGGAAATACAAGTTACTGGTGAGTACGCTTAGAATTACTTTTCAGGGTCAGTGCTTGGCTAAAAGATGCAGCACTGGGTTCTCTCCTGATAACAGGTAAGTAAATCGGAATTCGTAGTTCGACTGATTTTAGAGGAATATTTGTAACTTCCAAAACTCCACACTTCGAAGATTTTCCAAGTGAAACCAGTCAATGTTAGCCTATGGAATGAAATTCAAGTTCCTGGTAAGTACGGTTAGAATTACTTTTCAGGATCAGTACTGGCCTTAAAGATTCAGCACTGAGGTCTCTCCTGATAACAGGTGAGTAAATCAGAATTCGTAGTTCAGCTGATTTTAGAGGAATTTTTGTAAGTTCCAAAAATCGACACTTAGAAACTTTTCTGCTGAAAACCACACAATGGATTCCTATGGAAGGAAGTACAAGTTACTGGTAAGTACACTTAGAATTACTTTTCAGGGTCAGTGCTGGGCTAAAAGATGCAGCACTGGGTTCTCTCCTGATAACAGGTGAGTAAATCGGAATTCGAAGTTCGGCTGATTTTAGAGGAATATTTGTAAGTTCCAAAATTCCACACTTCGAAACTTTTCTGTTGAAAACCACACAGTGGATTCCTATGGAAGGAAATACAAGTTGCTGGTAAGTACGCTAAGAATACATTTTCAGGGTCAGTGCTGTGCTAAAAGATGCAGCACTGAGTTCTCTCCTGATAACAGGTAAGTAAATCGGAATTTGAAATTCGGCTGATTTTAGAGGAATATTTGTAAGTTCCAAAATTCCACACTTCGAAACTTTTCTGCTGAAAACCACACGGTGGATTCCTATGGAAGGAAATACAAGTTACTGGTAAGTATGCTTAGAATTACTTTTCAGGGTCAGTGCTGGGCTAAAAGATGCAGCACGGATTTCTCTCCTGATAACAGGTAAGTAAATCGGAATTCGTAGTTCGGCTGATTTTAGAGGAATATTTGTAAGTTTCAAAACTCCACAGTTCGAAGAATTTCCAAGTGAAACCAGTCAATGTTAGCCTATGGAATGAAATTCAAGTTACTGGTAAGTACGGTTAGAATTACTTTTCAGGATCAGTACTGGGATTAAACATGCAGCACTGAGGTCTCTCCTGATAACAGGTGAGTAAATCAGAATTCGTAGTTCGGCTGATTTTAGAGGAATAAAAGTAAGTTCCAAAATTCCACACTTCGAAGAATTTCCAAGTGAAACCAGTCAATATTAGCCTATGGAATGAAATTCAAGGTCCTGGTAAGCACGCTTAGAATTACTTTTCAGGATCAGTACTGGGCTTAAAGATGCAGTATTGAGGTCTCTCCTGATAACAGGTGAGTAAATCGGAATTCGTAGTTCAGCTGATTTTAGAGGAATTTTTGTACGTTCCAAAAATCGACACTTAGAAACTTTTCTGCTGAAAACCACACAATGGATTCCTATGGAAGGAAATACAAGTTACTGGTGAGTACGCTTATAATTACTTTTCAGGGTCAGTGCTTGACTAAAAGATGCGGCACTGGGTTCTCTCCTGATCACAGGTGAGTAAATCGGAATTCGTAGTTCGGCTGATTTTAGAGGAATATTTGTAATTTCCAAAACTCCACACTTCGAAGAATTTCCAATTGAAGCCAGTCAATGTTAGCCTATGGAAGGAAATTCAAGTTACTGGTAAGTATGGTTAGAATGACTTTTCAGGATCAGTACTGGGCTTAAACATGCAGCACTGAGGTCTCTCCTGATAACAGGTGAGTAAATCGGAATTCGTAGTTCGGCTGATTTTAGAGGAATATTTGTATCTTCCAAAACTCCACACTTCGAAGAATGTCCAAGTGAAACCAGTCAGTGTTAGCCTATGGAAGGAAATTCAAGTTACTGGTAAGTACGGTTAGAATTACATTTCAGGATCAGTACTGGCCTTAAAGATTAAGCACTGAGGTCTCTCCTGATAACAGGTGAATAAATCGGAATTTGTAGTTAAGCTGATTTTAGAGGAATTTTTGTACGTTCCAAAAATCGACACTGAAACTTTTCTGCTGAAAACCACACAATGGATTCCTATGGAAGGAAATACAAGTTGCTGGTAAGTACATTTAGAATTACTTTTCAGGGTCAGTGCTGGGCTAAAACATGCAGCACTGGGTTCTCTCTTGATAACAGGCGAGTAAATCGGAATTCGTAGTTCGGCTGATTTTAGAGGAATATTTGTAAGTTCCAAAACTCCACACTTCGAAACTTTTCTGCTGAAAACCACACAGTGGATTCCTATGGAAGGAAATACAAGTTACTGGTAAGTACACTTAGAATTACTTTTCAGGGTCAGTGCTGGGCTAAAAGATGCAGCACTGGGTTCTCTCCTGATAACAGGTGAGTAAATTGCAATTCGTAGTTCGGCTGATTTTAGAGCAATATTTGTACGTTTCAAAAATGGACACAAATTTTTCTATTGAAAACCACACAATGGAATCCTATGGAAGGAAATACAAGTTACTGGTAAGTCGCTTAGAATTACTTTTCATGGTCAGTGCTGGGCTAAAAGATGCAGCACTGGGTTGTCTCCTGATAACAGGTGAGCAAATCAGAATTCGTAGTTCGGCTGATTTTAGAGGAATATTTGTAAGTTCCAAAACTCCACACTTAGAAACTTTCCTGCTGAAAACCACACAATGGATTCCTATGAAAGGAAATACAATTTGCAGGTAAGTACACTTAGAATTACTTTTCAGGATCAGTACTGGGCTTAAACATGCAGCACTGAGGTCTCTCCTGATAACAGGTGAGTAAATCGGAATTCGTAGTTCGGCTGATTTTATAGGAATATTTGTAAGTTCCAAAACTCCACACTTCAAAGAATTTCCAAGTGAAACCAGTCAATGTGAGCCTATGGAAGGAAATTCAAGTTACTGGTAAGTACGGTTAGAATTACTTTTCACGATCAGTACTGGGCTTAAACATGCAGCATTGAGGTCTCTCCTGATAACAGTTGAGTACATTGGAATTCGTAGTTCGGCTGATTTTAGAGGAATTTTTGTAGGTTCCAAAAATCGACACTTAGAAACTTTTCTGCTGAAAACCACACAATGGATTCCTATGGAAGGAAATACAAGTTACTGGTAAGTACGCTTAGAATTACTTTTCAGGGTCAGTGCTGGGCTAAAAGATGCAGCACTGAGGTCTCTCCTGATAACAGGTGAGTAAATCGGAATTCGTAGTTCGGCTGATTTTAGAGGAATATTTGTAATTTCCAAAACTCCACACTTCGAAGAATTTCCAATTGAAGCCAGTCAATGTTAGCCTATGGAAGGAAATTCAAGTTACTGGTAAGTATGGTTAGAATGACTTTTCAGGATCAGTACTGGGCTTAAACATGCAGCACTGAGGTCTCTCCTGATAACAGGTGAGTAAATCGGAATTCGTAGTTCGGCTGATTTTAGAGGAATATTTGTAACTTCCAAAACTCCACACTTCGAAGAATGTCCAAGTGAAACCAGTCAGTGTTAGCCTATGGAAGGAAATTCAAGTTACTGGTAAGTACGGTTAGAATTACATTTCAGGATCAGTACTGGCCTTAAAGATTAAGCACTGAGGTCTCTCCTGATAACAGGTGAATAAATCGGAATTTGTAGTTCGGCTGATTTTAGAGGAATTTTTGTACGTTCCAAAAATTGACACTGAAACTTTTCTGCTGAAAACCACACAATGGATTCCTATGGAAGGAAATACAAGTTGCTGGTAAGTACATTTAGAATTACTTTTCAGGGTCAGTGCTGGGCTAAAAGATGCAGCACTGGGTTCTCTCCTGATAACTGGTGAGTAAATCAGAATTCGAAGTTCGACTGATTTTAGAGGAATATTTGTAAGTTCCAAAACTCCACACTTCGAAACTTTTCTGCTGAAAACCACACAATGGATTCCTATGGAAGGAAATACAAGTTACTGGTGAGTACGCTTAGAATTACTTTTCAGGGTCAGTGCTTGGCTAAAAGATGCAGCACTGGGTTCTCTCCTGATAACAGGTAAGTAAATCGGAATTCGTAGTTCGACTGATTTTAGAGGAATATTTGTAACTTCCGAAACTCCACACTTCGAAGATTTTCCAAGTGAAACCAGTCAATGTTAGCCTATGGAATGAAATTCAAGTTCCTGGTAAGTACGGTTAGAATTACTTTTCAGGATCAGTACTGGCCTTAAACATGCAGCACTGAGGTCTCTCCTGATAACAGGTGAGTAAATCGGAATTCGTAGTTCGGCTGATTTTAGAGGAATAAAAGTAAGTTCCAAAATTCCACACTTCGAAGAATTTCCAAGTGAAACCAGTCAATATTAGCCTATGGAATAAAATTCAAGGTCCTGGTAAGCACGCTTAGAATTACTTTTCAGGATCAGTACTGGGCTTAAAGATGCAGTATTGAGGTCTCTCCTGATAACAGGTGAGTAAATCGGAATTCGTAGTTCAGCTGATTTTAGAGGAATTTTTGTACGTTCCAAAAATCGACACTTAGAAACTTTTCTGCTGAAAACCACACAATGGATTCCTATGGAAGGAAATACAAGTTACTGGTAAGTACGCTTAGAATTACTTTTCAGGGTCAGTGCTGGGCTAAAAGATGCAGCACTGAGGTCTCTCCTGATAACAGGTGAGTAAATCGGAATTCGTAGTTCGGCTGATTTTAGAGGAATATTTGTAAGTTCCAAAACTCCACACTTCGAAGATTTTCCAAGTGAAACCAGTCAATGTTAGCCTATGGAAGGAAATTCAAGTTACTGGTAAGTACGGTTAGAATTACTTTTCAGGATCAGTACTGGGCTTAAACATGCAGCACTGAGGTCTCTCCTGATAACAGTTGAGTAAATCGGAATTCGTAGTTCGGCTGATTTTAGAGGAATTTTTGTACGTTCCAAAAATCGAAACTTAGAATCTTTTCTGCTGAAAACCACACAATGGATTCCTATGGAAGGAAATACAAGTTACTGGTAAGTACGCTTAGAATTACTTTTCAGGATCAGTGCTGGGCTAAAGCATGCAGCACTGGTTTCTCTCTTGATAACAGGCGAGTAAATCGGAATTCGGAATTCGGCTGATTTTAGAGGAACATTTGTAAATTCCAAAACTCCACACTTTGAAACTTTTCTGCTGAAAACCACACAGTGGATTCCTATGGAAGGAAATACAAGTTACTGGTAAATACACTTAGAATTACTTTTCAGGGTCAGTGCTGGGCTAAAAGATGCAGCACTGGGTTCTCTCCTGATAACAGGTGAGTAAATTGCAATTCGTAGTTCGGCTGATTTTAGAGCAATATTTGTACGTTTCAAAAATGGACACAAATTTTTCTATTGAAAACCACACAATGGAATCCTATGGAAGGAAATACAAGTTACTGGTAAGTACGCTTAGAATTACTTTTCATGGTCAGTGCTGGGCTAAAAGATGCAGCACTGGGTTCTCTCCTGATAACAGTTGAGTAAATCGTAATTCGAAGTTCGGCTGATTTTAGAGGAATATTTGTAAGTTCCAAAATTCCACACTTCGAAACTTTTCTGCTGAAAACCACACAGTGGATTCCTATGGAAGGAAATACAAGTTACTGGTAAGTACGGTTAGAATTACTTTTCAGGGTCAGTGCTGGGCTAAAAGATGCAGCACTGGGTTCTCTCCTGATAACAGTTGAGTAAATCGGAATTCATAGTTCGGCTGATTTTAGAGGAATATTTGTAAGTTCCAAAATTCCACACTTCGAAGAATTTCCAAGTGAAACCAGTCAATGTTAGCCTATGGAATGAAATTCTATGTCCTGGTAAGCACGCTTAGAATTACTTTTCAGGGTCAGTGCTGGGCTAAAAGATGCAGCACTGAGTTCTCTCCTGATAACAAGTAAGTAAATCGGAATTCCTAGTTCTGCTGATTTTAGAGGAATATTTGTAACTTCCAAAACTCCACACTTCGAAGATTTTCCAAGTGAAACCAGTCAATGTTAGCCTATGGAATGAAATTCAAGTTCCTGGTAAGTACGGTTAGAATTACTTTTCAAGATCAGTACTGGCCTTAAAGATTCAGCACTGAGGTCTCTCCTGATAACAGGTGAGTAAATCAGAATTCGTAGTTCGGCTGCTTTTAGAGGAATTTTTGTACGTTCCAAAAATCGACACTTAGAAACTTTTCTGCTGAAAACCACACAATGGATTCCTATGGAAGGAAGTACAAGTTACTGGTAAGTACGCTTAGAAGTACTTTTCAGGGTCAGTGCTGGGCTAAAAGATGCAGCACTGGGTTCTCACTTGATAACAGGTGAGTAAATCAGAATTCGTAGTTCGGCTGATTTAGAGGAATATTTGTAAGTTCCAAAACTCCACACTTAGAAACTTTTCTGCTGAAAACCACACAATGGATTCCTATGGAATGAAATACAAGTTACTGGTAAGTACACTTAGAATTACTTTTCAGGGTCAGTGCTGGGCTAAAAGATGCAGCACTGGGTTCTCTCCTGATAACAGTTGAGTAAATCGTAATTTGAAGTTCGGCTGATTTTAGAGGAATATTTGTAAGTTCCAAAATTCCACACTTCGAAACTTTTCTGCTGAAAACCACACAGTGGATTCCTATGGAAGGAAATTCAAGTTACTGCTAAGTACGGTTAGAATTACTTTTCAGGATCAGTACTGGGCTTAAACATGCAGCACTGAGGACTCTCCTGATAACAGGTGAGTAAAACGGAATTCATAGTTCGGCTGATTTTAGAGGAATATTTGTAAGTTCCAAAATTCCACACTTCGAAGAATTTCCAAGTGAAACCAGTCAATGTTAGCCTATGGAATGAAATTCAATGTCCTGGTAAGCACGCTTAGAATTACTTTTCAGGGTCGGTGCTGGGCTAAAAGATGCAGCACTGAGTTCTCTCCTGATAACAGGTAAGTAAATCGGAATTCGTAGTTCGGCTGATTTTAGAGGAATATTTGTAACTTCCAAAACTCCACACTTCGAAGATTTTCCAAGTGAAACCAGTCAATGTTAGCCTATGGAATGAAATTCAAGTTCCTGGTAAGTACGGTTAGAATTACTTTTCAGGATCAGTACTGGCCTTAAAGATTCAGCACTGAGGTCTCTCCTGATAACAGGTGAGTAAATCAGAATTCGTAGTTCGGCTGATTTTAGAGGAATTTTTGTACGTTCCAAAAATCGACACTTAGAAACTTTTCTGCTGAAAACCACACAATGGATTCCTATGGAAGGAAGTACAAGTTACTGGTAAGTACGCTTAGAATTACTTTTCAGGGTCAGTGCTGGGCTAAAAGATGCAGCACTGGGTTCTCACTTGATAACAGGCGAGTAAATCAGAATTCGTAGTTCGGCTGATTTTAGAGGAATATTTGTAAGTTCCAAAACTCCACACTTAGAAACTTTTCTGCTGAAAACCACACAATGGATTCCTATGGAATGAAATACAAGTTACTGGTAAGTACACTTAGAATTACTTTTCAGGGTCAGTGCTGGGCTAAAAGATGCAGCACTGGGTTCTCTCCTGATAACAGGTGAGTAAATCGGAATTCGAAGTTCGGCTGATTTTAGAGGAATATTTGTAAGTTGCAAAATTCCACACTTCGAAACTTTTCTGTTGAAAACCACACAGTGGATTCCTATGGAAGGAAATACAAGTTGCTGGTAAGTACGCTAAGAATAAATTTTCAGGGTCAGTGCTGTGCTAAAAGATGCAGCACTGAGTTCTCTCCTGATAACAGGTAAGTAAATCGGAATTTGAAATTCGGCTGATTTTAGAGGAATATTTGTAAGTTCCAAAATTCCACACTTCGAAACTTTTCTGCTGAAAACCACACGGTGGATTCCTATGGAAGGAAATACAAGTTACTGGTAAGTACGCTTAGAATTACTTTTCAGGGTCAGTGCTGGGCTAAAAGATGCAGCACTGATTTCTCTCCTGATAACAGGTAAGTAAATCGGAATTCGTAGTTCGGCTGATTTTAGAGGAATATTTGTAAGTTTCAAAACTCCACACTTCGAAGAATTTCCAAGTGAAACCAGTCAATGTTAGCCTATGGAAGGAAATTCAAGTTACTGGTAAGTACGGTTAGAATTACTTTTCAGGATCAGTACTGGGCTTAAACATGCAGCACTGAGGTCTCTCCTGATAACAGGTGAGTAAATCGGAATTCGTAGTTCGGCTGATTTTAGAGGAATAAAAGTAAGTTCCAAAATTCCACACTTCGAAGAATTTCCAAGTGAAACCAGTCAATATTAGCCTATGGAATGAAATTCAAGGTCCTGGTAAGCACGCTTAGAATTACTTTTCAGGATCAGTACTGGGCTTAAAGATGCAGTATTGAGGTCTCTCCTGATAACAGGTGAGTAAATCGGAATTCGTAGTTCAGCTGATTTTAGAGGAATTTTTGTACGTTCCAAAAATCGACACTTAGAAACTTTTCTGCTGAAAACCACACAATGGATTCCTATGGAAGGAAATACAAGTTACTGGTGAGTACGCTTAGAATTACTTTTCAGGGTCAGTGCTTGACTAAAAGATGCGGCACTGGGTTCTCTCCTGATAACAGGTGAGTAAATCGGAATTCGTAGTTCGGCTGATTTTAGAGGAATATTTGTAATTTCCAAAACTCCACACTTCGAAGAATTTCCAATTGAAGCCAGTCAATGTTAGCCTATGGAAGGAAATTCAAGTTACTGGTAAGTATGGTTAGAATGACTTTTCAGGATCAGTACTGGGCTTAAACATGCAGCACTGAGGTCTCTCCTGATAACAGGTGAGTAAATCGGAATTCGTAGTTCGGCTGATTTTAGAGGAATATTTGTAACTCCAAAACTCCACACTTCGAAGAATTTCCAAGTGAAACCAGTCAGTGTTAGCCTATGGAAGGAAATTCAAAATACTGGTAAGTACGGTTAGAATTACATTTCAGGATCAGTACTGGCCTTAAAGATTAAGCACTGAGGTCTCTCCTGATAACAGGTGAATAAATCTGAATTTGTAGTTCGGCTGATTTTAGAGGAATTTTTGTACGTTCCAAAAATCGACACTGAAACTTTTCTGCTGAAAACCACACAATGGATTCCTATGGAAGGAAATACAAGTTGCTGGTAAGTACATTTAGAATTACTTTTCAGGGTCAGTGCTGGGCTAAAACATGCAGCACTGGGTTCTCTCTTGATAACAGGCGAGTAAATCGGAATTCGTAGTTCGGCTGATTTTAGAGGAATATTTGTAAGTTCCAAAACTCCACACTTCGAAACTTTTCTGCTGAAAACCACACAGTGGATTCCTATGGAAGGAAATACAAGTTACTGGTAAGAACACTTAGAATTACTTTTCAGGGTCAGTGCTGGGCTAAAAGATGCAGCACTGGGTTCTCTCCTGATAACAGGTGAGTAAATTGCAATTCGTAGTTCGGCTGATTTTAGAGCAATATTTGTACGTTTCAAAAATGGACACAAATTTTTCTATTGAAAACCACACAATGGAATCCTATGGAAGGAAATACAAGTTACTGGTAAGTACGCGTAGAATTACTTTTCATGGTCAGTGCTGGGCTAAAAGATGCAGCACTGGGTTGTCTCCTGATAACAGGTGAGTAAATCAGAATTTGTAGTTCGGCTGATTTTAGAGGAATATTTGTAAGTTCCAAAACTCCACACTTAGAAACTTTCCTGCTGAAAACCACACAATGGATTCCTATGAAAGGAAATACAATTTGCAGGTAAGTACACTTAGAATTACTTTTCAGGATCAGTACTGGGCTTAAACATGCAGCACTGAGGTCTCTCCTGATAAAAGGTGAGTAAATCAGAATTCGTAGTTCGGCTGATTTTATAGGAATATTTGTAAGTTCCAAAACTCCACACTTCGAAGAATTTCCAAGTGAAACCAGTCAATGTGAGCCTATGGAAGGAAATTCAAGTTACTGGTAAGTACGGTTAGAATTACTTTTCACGATCAGTACTGGGCTTAAACATGCAGCATTGAGGTCTCTCCTGATAACAGTTGAGTACATCGGAATTCGTAGTTCGGCTGATTTTAGAGGAATTTTTGTAGGTTCCAAAAATCGACACTTAGAAACTTTTCTGCTGAAAACCACACAATGGATTCCTATGGAAGGAAATACAAGTTACTGGTAAGTACGCTTAGAATTACTTTTCAGGGTCAGTGCTGGGCTAAAAGATGCAGCACTGGGTTGTCTCCTGATAACAGGTGAGTAAATCAGAATTCGTAGTTCGGCTGATTTTAGAGGAATATTTGTAAGTTCCAAAACTTCACACTTAGAAACTTTCCTGCTGAAAACCACACAATGGATTCCTATGAAAGGAAATACAATTTGCAGGTAAGTACACTTAGAATTACTTTTCAGGATCAGTACTGGGCTTAAACATGCAGCACTGAGGTCTCTCCTGATAACAGGTGAGTAAATCGGAATTCGTAGTTTGGCTGATTTTAGAGGAATATTTGTAAGTTCCAAAACTCCACACTTCGAAGATTTTCCAAGTGAAACCAGTCAATGTTAGCCTATGGAAGGAAATTCAAGTTACTGGTAAGTACGGTTAGAATTACTTTTCAGGATCAGTACTGGGCTTAAAGATGCAGCATTGAGGTCTCTCCTGATAACAGGTGAGTAAATCGGAATTCGTAGTTCGGCTGATTTTAGAGGAATATTTGTAACTTCCAAAACTCCACACTTCGAAGAATTTCCAAGTGAAACCAGTCAGTGTTAGCCTCTGGAAGGAAATTCAAGTTACTGGTAAGTACGGTTAGAATTACTTTTCAGGATCAGTACTGGCCTTAAAGATTAAGCACTGAGGTCTCTCCTGATAACAGGTGAATAAATCGGATTTCGTAGTTCAGCTGATTTTAGAGGAATTTTTGTACGTTCCAAAAATCGACACTGAAACTTTTCTGCTGAAAACCACACAATGGATTCCTATGAAAGGAAATACAAGTTGCTGGTAAGTACATTTAGAATTACTTTTCAGGGTCAGTGCTGGGCTAAAAGATGCAGCACTGGGTTCTCTCCTGATAACTGGTGAGTAAATCAGAATTCGAAGTTCGACTGATTTTAGAGGAATATTTGTAAGTTCCAAAATTCCACACTTCGAAACGTTTCTGCAGAAAGCCACACAATAGATTCCTATGGAAGGAAATACAAGTTGCTGCTAAGTACATTTAGAATTACTTTTCAGGGTCAGTGCTGGGCTAAAAGATGCAGCACTGAGTTCTCTCCTGATAACAGGTGAGTAAAGCGGAATTCGAAGTTCAACTGATTTTAGAGGAGTATTTGTAAGTTCCAAAACTCCACACTTCGAAGAATTACCAAGTGAAACCAGTCAATGTTAGCCTATGGAAGGAAATTCAAGTTACTGGTAAGTACGGTTAGAATTACTTTTCAGGATCAGTACTGGGCTTAAAGATTCAGCACTGAGGTCTCTCCTGATAAAAGGTGAATAAATCGGAATTCGTAGTTCGGCTGATTTTAGAGGAATTTTTGTACGTTCCAAAAATCGACGCTGAAACTTTTCTGCTGAAAACCACACAATGGATTCCTATGGAAGGAAATACAAGTTGCTGGTAAGTACATTTAGAATTACTTTTCAGGGTCAGTGCTGGGCTAAAAGATGCAGCACTGGGTTCTCTCCTGATAACTGGTGAGTAAATCAGAATTCGAAGTTCGACTGATTTTAGAGGAATATTTGTAAGTTCCAAAATTCCACACTTCGAAACTTTTCTGCTGAAAACCACACAGTGGATTCCTACGGAAGGAAATACAAGTTACTGGTAAGTATGCTTAGAATTACTTTTCAGGGTCAGTGCTGGGCTAAAAGATGCAGCACTGAGTTCTCTCCTGATAACAGGTGAGTAAATCGGAATTCGTAGTTCAGCTGATTTTAGAGGAATATTTGTAAGTTTCAAAACTCCACACTTCGAAGAATTTCCAAGTGAAACCAGTCAATGTTAGCCTATGGAAGGAAATTCAAGTTACTGGTAAGTACGTTTAGAATTACTTTTCAGGATCAGTACTGGGCTTAAACATGCAGCACTGAGGTCTCTCCTGATAACAGGTGAGTAAATCGGAATTCGTAGTTCGGCTGATTTTAGAGGAATTTTTGTACGTTCCAAAAATCGACACTTAGAAACTTTTCTGCTGAAAACCACACAATGGATTCCTATGGAAGGAAATACAAGTTACTGGTGAGTACGCTTAGAATTACTTTTCAGGGTCAGTGCTTGGCTAAAAGATGCAGCACTGGGTTCTCTCCTGATAACAGGTGAGTAAATCGGAATTCGTAGTTCGGCTGATTTTAGAGGAATATTTGTAAGTTCCAAAACTCCACACTTCGAAGAATTTCCAAGTGAAACCAGCCAATGTTAGCCTATGGAAGGAAATTCATGTTACTGGTAAGTATGGTTAGAATGACTTTTCAGGATCAGTACTGGGCTTAAACATGCAGCACTGAGGTCTCTCCTGATAACAGGTGAGTAAATCGGAATTCGTAGTTCGGCTGATTTTAGAGGAATATTTGTAACTTCCAAAACTCCACACTTCGAAGAATTTCCAAGTGAAACCAGTCAATGTTAGCCTATGGAAGGAAATTCAAGTTACTGGTAAGTATGGTTAGAATTACTTTTCAGGATCAGTACTGGGCTTAAACATGCAGCATTGAGGTCTCTCCTGATAACAGGTGAGTAAATCGGAATTCGTAGTGTGGCAGATTTTACAGGAATTTTAGTACGTTCCAAAAATCGACACTTAGAAACTTTTCTGCTGAAAACCACACAATGGATTCCTATGGAAGGAAATACAAGTTACTGGTGAGTACGCTTAGAATTACTTTTCAGGGTCAGTGCTTGACTAAAAGATGCGGCACTGGGTTCTCTCCTGATAACAGGTGAGTAAATCGGAATTCGTAGTTCGGCTGATTTTAGAGGAATATTTGTAATTTCCAAAACTCCACACTTCGAAGAATTTCCAATTGAAGCCAGTCAATGTTAGCCTATGGAAGGAAATTCAAGTTACTGGTAAGTATGGTTAGAATGACTTTTCAGGATCAGTACTGGGCTTAAACATGCAGCACTGAGGTCTCTCCTGATAACAGGTGAGTAAATCGGAATTCGTAGTTCGGCTGATTTTAGAGGAATATTTGTAACTCCAAAACTCCACACTTCGAAGAATTTCCAAGTGAAACCAGTCAGTGTTAGCCTATGGAAGGAAATTCAAAATACTGGTAAGTACGGTTAGAATTACATTTCAGGATCAGTACTGGCCTTAAAGATTAAGCACTGAGGTCTCTCCTGATAACAGGTGAATAAATCGGAATTTGTAGTTCGGCTGATTTTAGAGGAATTTTTGTACGTTCCAAAAATCGACACTGAAACTTTTCTGCTGAAAACCACACAATGGATTCCTATGGAAGGAAATACAAGTTGCTGGTAAGTACATTTAGAATTACTTTTCAGGGTCAGTGCTGGGCTAAAACATGCAGCACTGGGTTCTCTCTTGATAACAGGCGAGTAAATCGGAATTCGTAGTTCGGCTGATTTTAGAGGAATATTTGTAAGTTCCAAAACTCCACACTTCAAAACTTTTCTGCTGAAAACCACACAGTGGATTCCTATGGAAGGAAATACAAGTTACTGGTAAGAACACTTAGAATTACTTTTCAGGGTCAGTGCTGGGCTAAAAGATGCAGCACTGGGTTCTCTCCTGATAACAGGTGAGTAAATTGCAATTCGTAGTTCGGCTGATTTTAGAGCAATATTTGTACGTTTCAAAAATGGACACAAATTTTTCTATTGAAAACCACACAATGGAATCCTATGGAAGGAAATACAAGTTACTGGTAAGTACGCTTAGAATTACTTTTCATGGTCAGTGCTGGGCTAAAAGATGCAGCACTGGGTTGTCTCCTGATAACAGGTGAGTAAATCAGAATTCGTAGTTCGGCTGATTTTAGAGGAATATTTGTAAGTTCCAAAACTCCACACTTAGAAACTTTCCTGCTGAAAACCACACAATGGATTCCTATGAAAGGAAATACAATTTGCAGGTAAGTACACTTAGAATTACTTTTCAGGATCAGTACTGGGCTTAAACATGCAGCACTGAGGTCTCTCCTGATAACAGGTGAGTAAATCGGAATTCGCAGTTCGGCTGATTTTAGAGGAATATTTGTAACTTCCAAAACTCCATACTTCGAAGAATTTCCAAGTGAAACCAGTCAATGTTAGCCTATGGAAGGAAATTCAAGTTACTGGTAAGTATGGTTAGAATTACTTTTCAGGATCAGTACTGGGCTTAAACATGCAGCATTGAGGTCTCTCCTGATAACAGGTGAGTAAATCGGAATTCGTAGTGTGGCAGATTTTACAGGAATTTTTGTACGTTCCAAAAATCGACACTTAGAAACTTTTCTGCTGAAAACCACACAATGGATTCCTATGGAAGGAAATACAAGTTACTGGTAAGTACGCTTAGAATTACTTTTCAGGGTCAGTGCTGGGCTAAAAGATGCAGCACTGAGTTTTCTCCTGATAACAGGTAAGTAAATCGGAATTCGTAGTTCGGTCGATTTTAGAGGAATATTTGTAAGTTTCAAAACTCCACACTTCAAAGAATTTCCAAGTGAAACCAGTCAATGTTAGCCTCTGGAAGGAAATTCAAGTTACTGGTAAGTACGGTTAGAATTACTTTTCAGGATCAGTACTGGCCTTAAAGATTAAGCACTGAGGTCTCTCCTGATAACAGGTGAATAAATCGGATTTCGTAGTTCAGCTGATTTTAGAGGAATTTTTGTACGTTCCAAAAATCGACACTGAAACTTTTCTGCTGAAAACCACACAATGGATTCCTATGGAAGGAAATACAAGTTGCTGGTAAGTACATTTAGAATTACTTTTCAGGGTCAGTGCTGGGCTAAAAGATGCAGCACTGGGTTCTCTCCTGATAACTGGTGAGTAAATCAGAATTCGAAATTCGACTGATTTTAAAGGAATATTTGTATGTTCCAAAATTCCACACTTCGAAACGTTTCTGCAGAAAGCCACACAATAGATTCCTATGGAAGGAAATACAAGTTGCTGCTAAGTACATTTAGAATTACTTTTCAGGGTCAGTGCTGGGCTAAAAGATGCAGCACTGAGTTCTCTCCTGATAACAGGTGAGTAAAGCGGAATTCGAAGTTCAACTGATTTTAGAGGAGTATTTGTAAGTTCCAAAACTCCACACTTCGAAGAATTACCAAGTGAAACCAGTCAATGTTAGCCTATGGAAGGAAATTCAAGTTACTGGTAAGTACGGTTAGAATTACTTTTCAGGATCAGTACTGGGCTTAAAGATTCAGCACTGAGGTCTCTCCTGATAAAAGGTGAATAAATCGGAATTCGTAGTTCGGCTGATTTTAGAGGAATTTTTGTACGTTCCAAAAATCGACGCTGAAACTTTTCTGCTGAAAACCACACAATGGATTCCTATGGAAGGAAATACAAGTTGCTGGTAAGTACATTTAGAATTACTTTTCAGGGTCAGTGCTGGGCTAAAAGATGCAGCACTGGGTTCTCTCCTGATAACTGGTGAATAAATCAGAATTCGAAGTTCGACTGATTTTAGAGGAATATTTGTAAGTTCCAAAATTCCACACTTCGAAACTTTTCTGCTGAAAACCACATAGTGGATTCCTACGGAAGGAAATACAAGTTACTGGTAAGTATGCTTAGAATTACTTTTCAGGGTCAGTGCTGGGCTAAAAGATGCAGCACTGAGTTCTCTCCTGATAACAGGTGAGTAAATCGGAATTCGTAGTTCAGCTGATTTTAGAGGAATATTTGTAAGTTTCAAAACTCCACACTTCGAAGAATTTCCAAGTGAAACCAGTCAATGTTAGCCTATGGAAGGAAATTCAAGTTACTGGTAAGTACGGTTAGAATTACTTTTCAGGATCAGTACTGGGCTTAAACATGCAGCACTGAGGTCTCTCCTGATAACAGGTGAGTAAATCGGAATTCGTAGTTCGGCTGATTTTAGAGGAATTTTTGTACGTTCCAAAAATCGACACTTAGAAACTTTTCTGCTGAAAACCACACAATGGATTCCTATGGAAGGAAATACAAGTTACTGGTGAGTACGCTTAGAATTACTTTTCAGGGTCAGTGCTTGGCTAAAAGATGCAGCACTGGGTTCTCTCCTGATAACAGGTAAGTAAATCGGAATTCGTAGTTCGACTGATTTTAGAGGAATATTTGTAACTTCCAAAACTCCACACTTCGAAGATTTTCCAAGTGAAACCAGTCAATGTTAGCCTATGGAATGAAATTCAAGTTCCTGGTAAGTACGGTTAGAATTACTTTTCAGGATCAGTACTGGCCTTAAAGATTCAGCACTGAGGTCTCTCCTGATAACAGGTGAGTAAATCAGAATTCGTAGTTCAGCTGATTTTAGAGGAATTTTTGTAAGTTCCAAAAATCGACACTTAGAAACTTTTCTGCTGAAAACCACACAATGGATTCCTATGGAAGGAAGTACAAGTTACTGGTAAGTACGCTTAGAATTACTTTTCAGGGTCAGTGCTGGGCTAAAAGATGCAGCACTGGGTTCTCACTTGATAACAGGCGAGTAAATCAGAATTCGTAGTTCGGCTGATTTTAGAGGAATATTTGTAAGTTCCAAAACTCCACACTTAGAAACTTTTCTGCTGAAAACCACACAATGGATTCCTATGGAATGAAATACAAGTTACTGGTAAGTACACTTAGAATTACTTTTCAGGGTCAGTGCTGGGCTAAAAGATGCAGCACTGGGTTCTCTCCTGATAACAGGTGAGTAAATCGGAATTCGAAGTTCGGCTGATTTTAGAGGAATATTTGTAAGTTCCAAAATTCCACACTTCGAAACTTTTCTGTTGAAAACCACACAGTGGATTCCTATGGAAGGAAATACAAGTTGCTGGTAAGTACGCTAAGAATGCATTTTCAGGGTCAGTGCTGTGCTAAAAGATGCAGCACTGAGTTCTCTCCTGATAACAGGTAAGTAAATCGGAATTTGAAATTCGGCTGATTTTAGAGGAATATTTGTAAGTTCCAAAATTCCACACTTCGAAACTTTTCTGCTGAAAACCACACGGTGGATTCCTATGGAAGGAAATACAAGTTACTGGTAAGTACGCTTAGAATTACTTTTCAGGGTCAGTGCTGGGCTAAAAGATGCAGCACTGATTTCTCTCCTGATAACAGGTAAGTAAATCGGAATTCGTAGTTCGGCTGATTTTAGAGGAATATTTGTAAGTTTCAAAACTCCACAGTTCGAAGAATTTCCAAGTGAAACCAGTCAATGTTAGCCTATGGAATGAAATTCAAGTTACTGGTAAGTACGGTTAGAATTACTTTTCAGGATCAGTACTGGGCTTAAACATGCAGCACTGAGGTCTCTCCTGATAACAGGTGAGTAAATCGGAATTCGTAGTTCGGCTGATTTTAGAGGAATAAAAGTAAGTTCCAAAATTCCACACTTCGAAGAATTTCCAAGTGAAACCAGTCAATATTAGCCTATGGAATGAAATTCAAGGTCCTGGTAAGCACGCTTAGAATTACTTTTCAGGATCAGTACTGGGCTTAAAGATGCAGTATTGAGGTCTCTCCTGATAACAGGTGAGTAAATCGGAATTCGTAGTTCAGCTGATTTTAGAGGAATTTTTGTACGTTCCAAAAATCGACACTTAGAAACTTTTCTGCTGAAAACCACACAATGGATTCCTATGGAAGGAAATACAAGTTACTGGTGAGTACGCTTAGAATTACTTTTCAGGGTCAGTGCTTGGCTAAAAGATGCAGCACTGGGTTCTCTCCTGATAACAGGTAAGTAAATCGGAATTCGTAGTTCGACTGATTTTAGAGGAATATTTGTAACTTCCAAAACTCCACACTTCGAAGATTTTCCAAGTGAAACCAGTCAATGTTAGCCTATGGAATGAAATTCAAGTTCCTGGTAAGTACGGTTAGAATTACTTTTCAGGATCAGTACTGGCCTTAAAGATTCAGCACTGAGGTCTCTCCTGATAACAGGTGAGTAAATCAGAATTCGTAGTTCAGCTGATTTTAGAGGAATTTTTGTAAGTTCCAAAAATCGACACTTAGAAACTTTTCTGCTGAAAACCACACAATGGATTCCTATGGAAGGAAGTACAAGTTACTGGTAAGTACGCTTAGAATTACTTTTCAGGGTCAGTGCTGGGCTAAAAGATGCAGCACTGGGTTCTCACTTGATAACAGGCGAGTAAATCAGAATTCGTAGTTCGGCTGATTTTAGAGGAATATTTGTAAGTTCCAAAACTCCACACTTAGAAACTTTTCTGCTGAAAACCACACAATGGATTCCTATGGAATGAAATACAAGTTACTGGTAAGTACACTTAGAATTACTTTTCAGGGTCAGTGCTGGGCTAAAAGATGCAGCACTGGGTTCTCTCCTGATAACAGGTGAGTAAATCGGAATTCGAAGTTCGGCTGATTTTAGAGGAATATTTGTAAGTTCCAAAATTCCACACTTCGAAACTTTTCTGTTGAAAACCACACAGTGGATTCCTATGGAAGGAAATACAAGTTGCTGGTAAGTACGCTAAGAATAAATTTTCAGGGTCAGTGCTGTGCTAAAAGATGCAGCACTGAGTTCTCTCCTGATAACAGGTAAGTAAATCGGAATTTGAAATTCGGCTGATTTTAGAGGAATATTTGTAAGTTGCAAAATTCCACACTTCGAAACTTTTCTGCTGAAAACCACACGGTGGATTCCTATGGAAGGAAATACAAGTTACTGGTAAGTACGCTTAGAATTACTTTTCAGGGTCAGTGCTGGGCTAAAAGATGCAGCACTGATTTCTCTCCTGATAACAGGTAAGTAAATCGGAATTCGTAGTTCGGCTGATTTTAGAGGAATATTTGTAAGTTTCAAAACTCCACACTTCGAAGAATTTCCAAGTGAAACCAGTCAATGTTAGCCTATGGAAGGAAATTCAAGTTACTGGTAAGTACGGTTAGAATTACTTTTCAGGATCAGTACTGGGCTTAAACATGCAGCACTGAGGTCTCTCCTGATAACAGGTGAGTAAATCGGAATTCGTAGTTCGGCTGATTTTAGAGGAATAAAAGTAAGTTCCAAAATTCCACACTTCGAAGAATTTCCAAGTGAAACCAGTCAATATTAGCCTATGGAATGAAATTCAAGGTCCTGGTAAGCACGCTTAGAATTACTTTTCAGGATCAGTACTGGGCTTAAAGATGCAGTATTGAGGTCTCTCCTGATAACAGGTGAGTAAATCGGAATTCGTAGTTCAGCTGATTTTAGAGGAATTTTTGTACGTTCCAAAAATCGACACTTAGAAACTTTTCTGCTGAAAACCACACAATGGATTCCTATGGAAGGAAATACAAGTTACTGGTGAGTACGCTTAGAATTACTTTTCAGGGTCAGTGCTTGACTAAAAGATGCGGCACTGGGTTCTCTCCTGATAACAGGTGAGTAAATCGGAATTCGTAGTTCGGCTGATTTTAGAGGAATATTTGTAATTTCCAAAACTCCACACTTCGAAGAATTTCCAATTGAAGCCAGTCAATGTTAGCCTATGGAAGGAAATTCAAGTTACTGGTAAGTATGGTTAGAATGACTTTTCAGGATCAGTACTGGGCTTAAACATGCAGCACTGAGGTCTCTCCTGATAACAGGTGAGTAAATCGGAATTCGTAGTTCGGCTGATTTTAGAGGAATATTTGTAACTCCAAAACTCCACACTTCGAAGAATTTCCAAGTGAAACCAGTCAGTGTTAGCCTATGGAAGGAAATTCAAAATACTGGTAAGTACGGTTAGAATTACATTTCAGGATCAGTACTGGCCTTAAAGATTAAGCACTGAGGTCTCTCCTGATAACAGGTGAATAAATCGGAATTTGTAGTTCGGCTGATTTTAGAGGAATTTTTGTACGTTCCAAAAATCGACACTGAAACTTTTCTGCTGAAAACCACACAATGGATTCCTATGGAAGGAAATACAAGTTGCTGGTAAGTACATTTAGAATTACTTTTCAGGGTCAGTGCTGGGCTAAAACATGCAGCACTGGGTTCTCTCTTGATAACAGGCGAGTAAATCGGAATTCGTAGTTCGGCTGATTTTAGAGGAATATTTGTAAGTTCCAAAACTCCACACTTCGAAACTTTTCTGCTGAAAACCACACAGTGGATTCCTATGGAAGGAAATACAAGTTACTGGTAAGAACACTTAGAATTACTTTTCAGGGTCAGTGCTGGGCTAAAAGATGCAGCACTGGGTTCTCTCCTGATAACAGGTGAGTACATTGCAATTCGTAGTTCGGCTGATTTTAGAGCAATATTTGTACGTTTCAAAAATGGACACAAATTTTTCTATTGAAAACCACACAATGGAATCCTATGGAAGGAAATACAAGTTACTGGTAAGTACGCTTAGAATTACTTTTCATGGTCAGTGCTGGGCTAAAAGATGCAGCACTGGGTTGTCTCCTGATAACTGGTGAGTAAATCAGAATTTGTAGTTCGGCTGATTTTAGAGGAATATTTGTAAGTTCCAAAACTCCACACTTAGAAACTTTCCTGCTGAAAACCACACAATGGATTCCTATGAAAGGAAATACAATTTGCAGGTAAGTACACTTAGAATTACTTTTCAGGATCAGTACTGGGCTTAAACATGCAGCACTGAGGTCTCTCCTGATAAAAGGTGAGTAAATCAGAATTCGTAGTTCGGCTGATTTTATAGGAATATTTGTAAGTTCCAAAACTCCACACTTCGAAGAATTTCCAAGTGAAACCAGTCAATGTGAGCCTATGGAAGGAAATTCAAGTTACTGGTAAGTACGGTTAGAATTACTTTTCACGATCAGTACTGGGCTTAAACATGCAGCATTGAGGTCTCTCCTGATAACAGTTGAGTACATCGGAATTCGTAGTTCGGCTGATTTTAGAGGAATTTTTGTAGGTTCCAAAAATCGACACTTAGAAACTTTTCTGCTGAAAACCACACAATGGATTCCTATGGAAGGAAATACAAGTTACTGGTAAGTACGCTTAGAATTACTTTTCAGGGTCAGTGCTGGGCTAAAAGATGCAGCACTGGGTTGTCTCCTGATAACAGGTGAGTAAATCAGAATTCGTAGTTCGGCTGATTTTAGAGGAATATTTGTAAGTTCCAAAACTCCACACTTAGAAACTTTCCTGCTGAAAACCACACAATGGATTCCTATGAAAGGAAATACAATTTGCAGGTAAGTACACTTAGAATTACTTTTCAGGATCAGTACTGGGCTTAAACATGCAGCACTGAGGTCTCTCCTGATAACAGGTGAGTAAATCGGAATTCGTAGTTTGGCTGATTTTAGAGGAATATTTGTAAGTTCCAAAACTCCACACTTCGAAGATTTTCCAAGTGAAACCAGTCAATGTTAGCCTATGGAAGGAAATTCAAGTTACTGGTAAGTACGGTTAGAATTACTTTTCAGGATCAGTACTGGGCTTAAACATGCAGCACTGAGGTCTCTCCTGATAACAGTTGAGTAAATCGGAATTCGTAGTTCGGCTGATTTTAGAGGAATTTTTGTACGTTCCAAAAATCGACACTTAGAATCTTTTCTGCTGAAAACCACACAATGGATTCCTATGGAAGGAAATACAAGTTACTGGTAAGTACGCTTAGAATTACTTTTCAGGATCAGTGCTGGGCTAAAGCATGCAGCACTGGTTTCTCTCTTGATAACAGGCGAGTAAATCGGAATTCGGAATTCGGCTGATTTTAGAGGAACATTTGTACGTTCCAAAACTCCACACTTTGAAACTTTTCTGCTGAAAACCACACAGTGGATTCCTATGGAAGGAAATACAAGTTACTGGTAAGTACACTTAGAATTACTTTTCAGGGTCAGTGCTGGGCTAAAAGATGCAGCACTGGGTTCTCTCCTGATAACAGGTGAGTAAATTGCAATTCGTAGTTCGGCTGATTTTAGAGCAATATTTGTACGTTTCAAAAATGGACACAAATTTTTCTATTGAAAACCACACAATGGAATCCTATGGAAGGGAATACAAGTTACTGGTAAGTACGCTTAGAATTACTTTTCATGGTCAGTGCTGGGCTAAAAGATGCAGCACCGGGTTGTCTCCTGATAACAGGTGAGTAAATCAGAATTCGTAGTTCGGCTGATTTTAGAGGAATATTTGTAAGTTCCAAAACTCCACACTTAGAATATTTTCTGCTGAAAACCACAAAATGGATTCCTATGGACGGAAATACAAGTTGCTGGTAAGTATATTTAGAATTACTTTTCAGGGTCAGTGCTGGGCTAAAAGATGCAGCACTGGGTTCTCTCCTGATAACAGTTGAGTAAATCGTAATTCGAAGTTCGGCTGATTTTAGAGGAATATTTGTAAGTTCCAAAATTCCACACTTCGAAACTTTTCTGCTGAAAACCACACAGTGGATTCCTATGGAAGGAAATACAAGTTACTGGTAAGTACGGTTAGAATTACTTTTCAGGGTCAGTGCTGGGCTAAAAGATGCAGCACTGGGTTCTCTCCTGATAACAGTTGAGTAAATCGGAATTCATAGTTCGGCTGATTTTAGAGGAATATTTGTAAGTTCCAAAATTCCACACTTCGAAGAATTTCCAAGTGAAAACAGTCAATGTTAGCCTATGGAATGAAATTCTATGTCCTGGTAAGCACGCTTAGAATTACTTTTCAGGGTCAGTGCTGGGCTAAAAGATGCAGCACTGAGTTCTCTCCTGATAACAAGTAAGTAAATCGGAATTCGTAGTTCGGCTGATTTTAGAGGAATATTTGTAACTTCCAAAACTCCACACTTCGAAGATTTTCCAAGTGAAACCAGTCAATGTTAGCCTATGGAATGACATTCAAGTTCCTGGTAAGTACGGTTAGAATTACTTTTCAAGATCAGTACTGGCCTTAAAGATTCAGCACTGAGGTCTCTCTTGATAACAGGTGAGTAAATCAGAATTCGTAGTTCGGCTGCTTTTAGAGGAATTTTTGTACGTATAAAAAATCGACACTTAGAAACTTTTCTGCTGAAAACCACACAATGGATTCCTATGGAAGGAAGTACAAGTTACTGGTAAGTACGCTTAGAATTACTTTTCAGGGTCAGTGCAGGGCTAAAAGATGCAGCACTGGGTTCTCACTTGATAACAGGCGAGTAAATCAGAATTCGTAGTTCGGCTGATTTTAGAGGAATATTTGTAAGTTCCAAAACTCCACACTTAGAAACTTTTCTGCTGAAAACCACACAATGGATTCCTATGGAATGAAATACAAGTTACTGGTAAGTACACTTAGAATTACTTTTCAGGGTCAGTGCTCGGCTAAAAGATGCAGCACTGGGTTCTCTCCTGATAACAGTTGAGTAAATCGTAATTCGAAGTTCGGCTGATTTTAGAGGAATATTTGTAAGTTCCAAAATTCCACACTTCGAAACTTTTCTGCTGAAAACCACACAGTGGATTCCTATGGAAGGAAATACAAGTTACTGGTAAGTACGGTTAGAATTACTTTTCAGGGTCAGTGCTGGGCTAAAAGATGCAGCACTGGGTTCTCTCCTGATAACAGTTGAGTAAATCGTAATTCGAAGTTCGGCTGATTTTAGAGGAATATTTGTAAGTTCCAAAATTCCACACTTCGAAACTTTTCTGCTGAAAACCACACAGTGGATTCCTATGGAAGGAAATTCAAGTTACTGGTAAGTACGGTTAGAATTACTTTTCAGGATCAGTACTGGGCTTAAACATGCAGCACTGAGGTCTCTCCTGATAACAGGTGAGTAAATCGGAATTCATAGTTCGGCTGATTTTAGAGGAATATTTGTAAGTTCCAAAATTCCACACTTCGAAGAATTTCCAAGTGAAACCAGTCAATGTTAGCCTATGGAATGAAATTCAATGTCCTGGTAAGCATGCTTAGAATTACTTTTCAGGGTCGGTGCTGGGCTAAAAGATGCAGCACTGAGTTCTCTCCTGATAACAGGTAAGTAAATCGGAATTCGTAGTTCGGCTGATTTTAGAGGAATATTTGTAACTTTCAAAACTCCACACTTCGAAGATTTTCCAAGTGAAACCAGTCAATGTTAGCCTATGGAATGAAATTCAAGTTCCTGGTAAGTACGGTTAGAATTACTTTTCAGGATCAGTACTGGCCTTAAAGATTCAGCACTGAGGTCTCTCCTGATAACAGGTGAGTAAATCAGAATTCGTAGTTCGGCTGATTTTAGAGGAATTTTTGTACGTTCCAAAAATCGACACTTAGAAACTTTTCTGCTGAAAACCACACAATGGATTCCTATGGAAGGAAGTACAAGTTACTGGTAAGTACGCTTAGAATTACTTTTCAGGGTCAGTGCTGGGCTAAAAGATGCAGCACTGGGTTCTCACTTGATAACAGGCGAGTAAATCAGAATTCGTAGTTCGGCTGATTTTAGAGGAATATTTGTAAGTTCCAAAACTCCACACTTAGAAACTTTTCTGCTGAAAACCACACAATGGATTCCTATGGAATGAAATACAAGTTACTGGTAAGTACACTTAGAATTACTTTTCAGGGTCAGTGCTGGGCTAAAAGATGCGTTACATCAAACAAATGATGGACGGAATGCTGACAATGCAGACATTCTCCCCCAGTCAAGAGATCTGGGTTAAATCCATCGTTCTTTTGCCCACTACACCACCCCAGTTTAGACATGGCCATATGCAAATCAGTCTTGACCCTGTGCCTCATGGGAACAGTCCAGCCCGAACTGCCAAGCCATGTCTTCCCTGGACCGGAATCAAGCATCCTAGGACCGGTTTCTGGCTATCAGCCGTCATCAGCCAGGATAGCTTGACTCCAGTGGCGTAGTGAGCACGGGTCCCACGTCTGGGAATACCCATCCCACTTAGGGCGAAAAGCGTTACATCAAACAAATGATGGACGGAATGCTGACAATGCAGACATTCTCCCCCAGTCAAGAGATCTGGGTTAAATCCATCGTTCTTTTGCCCACTACACCACCCCAGTTTAGACATGGCCATATGCAAATCAGTCTTGACCCTGTGCCTCATGGGAACAGTCCAGCCCGAACTGCCAAGCCATGTCTTCCCTGGACCGGAATCAAGCATCCTAGGACCGGTTTCTGGCTATCAGCCGTCATCAGCCAGGATAGCTTGACTCCAGTGGCGTAGTGAGCACGGGTCCCACGTCTGGGAATACCCATCCCACTTAGGGCGAAAAGCGTTACATCAAACAAATGATGGACGGAATGCTGACAATGCAGACATTCTCCCCCAGTCAAGAGATCTGGGTTAAATCCATCGTTCTTTTGCCCACTACACCACCCCAGTTTAGACATGGCCATATGCAAATCAGTCTTGACCCTGTGCCTCATGGGAACAGTCCAGCCCGAACTGCCAAGCCATGTCTTCCCTGGACCGGAATCAAGCATCCTAGGACCGGTTTCTGGCTATCAGCCGTCATCAGCCAGGATAGCTTGACTCCAGTGGCGTAGTGAGCACGGGTCCCACGTCTGGGAATACCCATCCCACTTAGGGCGAAAAGCGTTACATCAAACAAATGATGGACGGAATGCTGACAATGCAGACATTCTCCCCCAGTCAAGAGATCTGGGTTAAATCCATCGTTCTTTTGCCCACTACACCACCCCAGTTTAGACATGGCCATATGCAAATCAGTCTTGACCCTGTGCCTCATGGGAACAGTCCAGCCCGAACTGCCAAGCCATGTCTTCCCTGGACCGGAATCAAGCATCCTAGGACCGGTTTCTGGCTATCAGCCGTCATCAGCCAGGATAGCTTGACTCCAGTGGCGTAGTGAGCACGGGTCCCACGTCTGGGAATACCCATCCCACTTAGGGCGAAAAGCGTTACATCAAACAAATGATGGACGGAATGCTGACAATGCAGACATTCTCCCCCAGTCAAGAGATCTGGGTTAAATCCATCGTTCTTTTGCCCACTACACCACCCCAGTTTAGACATGGCCATATGCAAATCAGTCTTGACCCTGTGCCTCATGGGAACAGTCCAGCCCGAACTGCCAAGCCATGTCTTCCCTGGACCGGAATCAAGCATCCTAGGACCGGTTTCTGGCTATCAGCCGTCATCAGCCAGGATAGCTTGACTCCAGTGGCGTAGTGAGCACGGGTCCCACGTCTGGGAATACCCATCCCACTTAGGGCGAAAAGCGTTACATCAAACAAATGATGGACGGAATGCTGACAATGCAGACATTCTCCCCCAGTCAAGAGATCTGGGTTAAATCCATCGTTCTTTTGCCCACTACACCACCCCAGTTTAGACATGGCCATATGCAAATCAGTCTTGACCCTGTGCCTCATGGGAACAGTCCAGCCCGAACTGCCAAGCCATGTCTTCCCAGGACCGGAATCAAGCATCCTAGGACCGGTTTCTGGCTATCAGCCGTCATCAGCCAGGATAGCTTGACTCCAGTGGCGTAGTGAGCACGGGTCCCACGTCTGGGAATACCCATCCCACTTAGGGCGAAAAGCGTTACATCAAACAAATGATGGACGGAATGCTGACAATGCAGACATTCTCCCCCAGTCAAGAGATCTGGGTTAAATCCATCGTTCTTTTGCCCACTACACCACCCCAGTTTAGACATGGCCATATGCAAATCAGTCTTGACCCTGTGCCTCATGGGAACAGTCCAGCCCGAACTGCCAAGCCATGTCTTCCCTGGACCGGAATCAAGCATCCTAGGACCGGTTTCTGGCTATCAGCCGTCATCAGCCAGGATAGCTTGACTCCAGTGGCGTAGTGAGCACGGGTCCCACGTCTGGGAATACCCATCCCACTTAGGGCGAAAAGCGTTACATCAAACAAATGATGGACGGAATGCTGACAATGCAGACATTCTCCCCCAGTCAAGAGATCTGGGTTAAATCCATCGTTCTTTTGCCCACTACACCACCCCAGTTTAGACATGGCCATATGCAAATCAGTCTTGACCCTGTGCCTCATGGGAACAGTCCAGCCCGAACTGCCAAGCCATGTCTTCCCTGGACCGGAATCAAGCATCCTAGGACCGGTTTCTGGCTATCAGCCGTCATCAGCCAGGATAGCTTGACTCCAGTGGCGTAGTGAGCACGGGTCCCACGTCTGGGAATACCCATCCCACTTAGGGCGAAAAGCGTTACATCAAACAAATGATGGACGGAATGCTGACAATGCAGACATTCTCCCCCAGTCAAGAGATCTGGGTTAAATCCATCGTTCTTTTGCCCACTACACCACCCCAGTTTAGACATGGCCATATGCAAATCAGTCTTGACCCTGTGCCTCATGGGAACAGTCCAGCCCGAACTGCCAAGCCATGTCTTCCCTGGACCGGAATCAAGCATCCTAGGACCGGTTTCTGGCTATCAGCCGTCATCAGCCAGGATAGCTTGACTCCAGTGGCGTAGTGAGCACGGGTCCCACGTCTGGGAATACCCATCCCACTTAGGGCGAAAAGCGTTACATCAAACAAATGATGGACGGAATGCTGACAATGCAGACATTCTCCCCCAGTCAAGAGATCTGGGTTAAATCCATCGTTCTTTTGCCCACTACACCACCCCAGTTTAGACATGGCCATATGCAAATCAGTCTTGACCCTGTGCCTCATGGGAACAGTCCAGCCCGAACTGCCAAGCCATGTCTTCCCTGGACCGGAATCAAGCATCCTAGGACCGGTTTCTGGCTATCAGCCGTCATCAGCCAGGATAGCTTGACTCCAGTGGCGTAGTGAGCACGGGTCCCACGTCTGGGAATACCCATCCCACTTAGGGCGAAAAGCGTTACATCAAACAAATGATGGACGGAATGCTGACAATGCAGACATTCTCCCCCAGTCAAGAGATCTGGGTTAAATCCATCGTTCTTTTGCCCACTACACCACCCCAGTTTAGACATGGCCATATGCAAATCAGTCTTGACCCTGTGCCTCATGGGAACAGTCCAGCCCGAACTGCCAAGCCATGTCTTCCCTGGACCGGAATCAAGCATCCTAGGACCGGTTTCTGGCTATCAGCCGTCATCAGCCAGGATAGCTTGACTCCAGTGGCGTAGTGAGCACGGGTCCCACGTCTGGGAATACCCATCCCACTTAGGGCGAAAAGCGTTACATCAAACAAATGATGGACGGAATGCTGACAATGCAGACATTCTCCCCCAGTCAAGAGATCTGGGTTAAATCCATCGTTCTTTTGCCCACTACACCACCCCAGTTTAGACATGGCCATATGCAAATCAGTCTTGACCCTGTGCCTCATGGGAACAGTCCAGCCCGAACTGCCAAGCCATGTCTTCCCTGGACCGGAATCAAGCATCCTAGGACCGGTTTCTGGCTATCAGCCGTCATCAGCCAGGATAGCTTGACTCCAGTGGCGTAGTGAGCACGGGTCCCACGTCTGGGAATACCCATCCCACTTAGGGCGAAAAGCGTTACATCAAACAAATGATGGACGGAATGCTGACAATGCAGACATTCTCCCCCAGTCAAGAGATCTGGGTTAAATCCATCGTTCTTTTGCCCACTACACCACCCCAGTTTAGACATGGCCATATGCAAATCAGTCTTGACCCTGTGCCTCATGGGAACAGTCCAGCCCGAACTGCCAAGCCATGTCTTCCCTGGACCGGAATCAAGCATCCTAGGACCGGTTTCTGGCTATCAGCCGTCATCAGCCAGGATAGCTTGACTCCAGTGGCGTAGTGAGCACGGGTCCCACGTCTGGGAATACCCATCCCACTTAGGGCGAAAAGCGTTACATCAAACAAATGATGGACGGAATGCTGACAATGCAGACATTCTCCCCCAGTCAAGAGATCTGGGTTAAATCCATCGTTCTTTTGCCCACTACACCACCCCAGTTTAGACATGGCCATATGCAAATCAGTCTTGACCCTGTGCCTCATGGGAACAGTCCAGCCCGAACTGCCAAGCCATGTCTTCCCTGGACCGGAATCAAGCATCCTAGGACCGGTTTCTGGCTATCAGCCGTCATCAGCCAGGATAGCTTGACTCCAGTGGCGTAGTGAGCACGGGTCCCACGTCTGGGAATACCCATCCCACTTAGGGCGAAAAGCGTTACATCAAACAAATGATGGACGGAATGCTGACAATGCAGACATTCTCCCCCAGTCAAGAGATCTGGGTTAAATCCATCGTTCTTTTGCCCACTACACCACCCCAGTTTAGACATGGCCATATGCAAATCAGTCTTGACCCTGTGCCTCATGGGAACAGTCCAGCCCGAACTGCCAAGCCATGTCTTCCCTGGACCGGAATCAAGCATCCTAGGACCGGTTTCTGGCTATCAGCCGTCATCAGCCAGGATAGCTTGACTCCAGTGGCGTAGTGAGCACGGGTCCCACGTCTGGGAATACCCATCCCACTTAGGGCGAAAAGCGTTACATCAAACAAATGATGGACGGAATGCTGACAATGCAGACATTCTCCCCCAGTCAAGAGATCAGAAACTCTGTCCATCACCACCCCCTTTTTCCCAGTTTCGATTTTATCCACACTCAGTGTGGGAGGGTATGCTCAGACGTGAGTCCCTTGCTCATTGCACCATCAGGATTCAGGCAAGCCGGGCCGACGAAGGCTGTGATGCCAGAAACCGGTCCCCGGAAGCTTGTTTCCTTCCCAGTACAAGAATTGGCTTGGTAGTTTGGTTTGCCCTGTTCCCATCATGCACTGGGACAGGTACAGACTAATTTGCATGTAGCCAGGTTCTGAGCTGGGATGGTGCAGTGAGCTAAAAAACGGTGATGGATTAAAACCATGATCTCTTGACTTGGTAAGAGTATTCTGCATCATTCAGAAACTCTGTCCATCACCACCCCCTTTTTCCCAAATCGATTTTATCCACACTCAGTGTGGGAGGGTATGCTCAGACGTGAGTCCCTTGCTCATTGCACCATCAGGATTCAGGCAAGCCGGGCCGACGAAGGCTGTGATGCCAGAAACCGGTCCCCGGAAGCTTGTTTCCTTCCCAGTACAAGAATTGGCTTGGTAGTTTGGTTTGCCCTGTTCCCATCATGCACTGGGACAGGTACAGACCAATTTGCATGTAGCCAGGTTCTGAGCTGGGATGGTGCAGTGAGCTAAAAAACGGTGATGGATTAAAACCATGATCTCTTGACTTGGTAAGAGTATTCTGCATCATTCAGAAACTCTGTCCATCACCACCCCCTTTTTCCCAAATCGATTTTATCCACACTCAGTGTGGGAGGGTATGCTCAGACGTGAGTCCCTTGCTCATTGCACCATCAGGATTCAGGCAAGCCGGGCCGACGAAGGCTGTGATGCCAGACACCGGTCCCCGGAAGCTTGTTTCCTTCCCAGTACAAGAATTGGCTTGGTAGTTTGGTTTGCCCTGTTCCCATCATGCACTGGGACAGGTACAGACTAATTTGCATGTAGCCAGGTTCTGAGCTGGGATGGTGCAGTGAGCTAAAAAACGGTGATGGATTAAAACCATGATCTCTTGACTTGGTAAGAGTATTCTGCATCATTCAGAAACTCTGTCCATCACCACCCCCTTTTTCCCAAATCGATTTTATCCACACTCAGTGTGGGAGGGTATGCTCAGACGTGAGTCCCTTGCTCATTGCACCATCAGGATTCAGGCAAGCCGGGCCGACGAAGGCTGTGATGCCAGAAACCGGTCCCCGGAAGCTTGTTTCCTTCCCAGTACAAGAATTGGCTTGGTAGTTTGGTTTGCCCTCTTCCCATCATGCACTGGGACAGGTACAGACTAATTTGCATGTAGCCAGGTTCTGAGCTGGGATGGTGCAGTGAGCTAAAAAACGGTGATGGATTAAAACCATGATCTCTTGACTTGGTAAGAGTATTCTGCATCATTCAGAAACTCTGTCCATCACCACCCCCTTTTTCCCAAATCGATTTTATCCACACTCAGTGTGGGAGGGTATGCTCAGACGTGAGTCCCTTGCTCATTGCACCATCAGGATTCAGGCAAGCCGGGCCGACGAAGGCTGTGATGCCAGAAACCGGTCCCCGGAAGCTTGTTTCCTTCCCAGTACAAGAATTGGCTTGGTAGTTTGGTTTGCCCTGTTCCCATCATGCACTGGGACAGGTACAGACTAATTTGCATGTAGCCAGGTTCTGAGCTGGGATGGTGCAGTGAGCTAAAAAACGGTGATGGATTAAAACCATGATCTCTTGACTTGGTAAGAGTATTCTGCATCATTCAGAAACTCTGTCCATCACCACCCCCTTTTTCCCAAATCGATTTTATCCACACTCAGTGTGGGAGGGTATGCTCAGACGTGAGTCCCTTGCTCATTGCACCATCAGGATTCAGGCAAGCCGGGCCGACGAAGGCTGTGATGCCAGAAACCGGTCCCCGGAAGCTTGTTTCCTTCCCAGTACAAGAATTGGCTTGGTAGTTTGGTTTGCCCTGTTCCCATCATGCACTGGGACAGGTACAGACTAATTTGCATGTAGCCAGGTTCTGAGCTGGGATGGTGCAGTGAGCTAAAAAACGGTGATGGATTAAAACCATGATCTCTTGACTTGGTAAGAGTATTCTGCATCATTCAGAAACTCTGTCCATCACCACCCCCTTTTTCCCAAATCGATTTTATCCACACTCAGTGTGGGAGGGTATGCTCAGACGTGAGTCCCTTGCTCATTGCACCATCAGGATTCAGGCAAGCCGGGCCGACGAAGGCTGTGATGCCAGAAACCGGTCCCCGGAAGCTTGTTTCCTTCCCAGTACAAGAATTGGCTTGGTAGTTTGGTTTGCCCTGTTCCCATCATGCACTGGGACAGGTACAGACTAATTTGCATGTAGCCAGGTTCTGAGCTGGGATGGTGCAGTGAGCTAAAAAACGGTGATGGATTAAAACCATGATCTCTTGACTTGGTAAGAGTATTCTGCATCATTCAGAAACTCTGTCCATCACCACCCCCTTTTTCCCAAATCGGGCTAAAAGATGCAGCACTGGGTTCTCTCCTGATAACAGGTGAGTAAATCGGAATTCGTAGTTCGGCTGATTTTAGAGGAATATTTGTAAGTTCCAAAATTCCACACTTCGAAACTTTTCTGTTGAAAACCACACAGTGGATTCCTATGGAAGGAAATACAAGTTGCTGGTAAGTACGCTAAGAATACATTTTCAGGGTCAGTGCTGTGCTAAAAGATGCAGCACTGAGTTCTCTCCTGATAACAGGTAAGTAAATCGGAATTTGAAATTCGGCTGATTTTAGAGGAATATTTGTAAGTTCCAAAATTCCACACTTCGAAACTTTTCTGCTGAAAACCACACGGTGGATTCCTATGGAAGGAAATACAAGTTACTGGTAAGTACGCTTAGAATTACTTTTCAGGGTCAGTGCTGGGCAAAAAGATGCAGCACTGGGTTCTCTCCTGATAACAGGTGAGTAAATCCGAATTCGAAGTTCGGCTGATTTTAGAGGAATATTTGTAAGTTCCAAAATTCCACACTTCGAAACTTTTCTGTTGAAAACCACACAGTGGATTCCTATGGAAGGAAATACAAGTTGCTGGTAAGTACGCTAAGAATACATTTTCAGGGTCAGTGCTGTGCTAAAAGATGCAGCACTGAGTTCTCTCCTGATAACAGGTAAGTAAATCGGAATTTGAAATTCGGCTGATTTTAGAGGAATATTTGTAAGTTCCAAAATTCCACACTTCGAAACTTTTCTGCTGAAAACCACACGGTGGATTCCTATGGAAGGAAATACAAGTTACTGGTAAGTACGCTAAGAATAAATTTTCAGGGTCAGTGCTGTTCTAAAAGATGCAGCACTGAGTTCTCTCCTGATAACAGGTAAGTAAATCGGAATTTGAAATTCGGCTGATTTTAGAGGAATATTTGTAAGTTCCAAAATTCCACACTTCGAAACTTTTCTGCTGAAAACCACACAGTGGATTTCTATCGAAGGAAATACAAAATACTGGTAAGTACGCTTAGAATTACTTTTCAGGGTCAGTGCTTGACTAAAAGATGCGGCACTGGGTTCTCTCCTGATAACAGGTGAGTAAATCGGAATTCGTAGTTCGGCTGATTTTAGAGGAATATTTGTAAGTTTCAAAACTCCACACTTCGAAGAATTTCCAAGTGAAACCAGTCAATGTTAGCCTATGGAAGGAAATTCAAGTTACTGGTAAGTACGGTTAGAATTACTTTTCAGGATCAGTACTGGGCTTAAACATGCAGCACTGAGGTCTCTCCTGATAACAGGTGAGTAAATCGGAATTCGTAGTTCGGCTGATTTTAGAGGAATAAATGTAAGTTCCAAAATTCCACACTTCGAAGAATTTCCAAGTGAAACCAGTCAATATTAGCCTATGGAATGAAATTCAAGGTCCTGGTAAGCACGCTTAGTATTATTTTTCAGGATCAGTACTGGGCTTAAAGATGCAGTATTGAGTTCTCTCCTGATAACAGGTGAGCAAATCGGAATTCGTAGTTCAGCTGATTTTAGAGGAATTTTTGTACGTTCCAAAAATCGACACTTAGAAACTTTTCTGCTGAAAACCACACAATGGATTCCTATGGAAGGAAATACAAGTTACTGGTGAGTACGCTTAGAATTACTTTTCAGGGTCAGTGCTTGACTAAAAGATGCGGCACTGGGTTCTCTCCTGATAACAGGTGAGTAAATCGGAATTCGTAGTTCGGCTGATTTTAGAGAAATATTTGTAAGTTCCAAAACTCCACACTTCGAAGAATTTCCAACTGAAAAAAGTCAATGTTAGCCTATGGAAGGAAATTCAAGTTACTGGTAAGTATGGTTAGAATGACTTTTCAGGATCAGTACTGGGCTTAAACATGCAGCACTGAGGTCTCTCCTGATAACAGGTGAGTAAATCGGAATTCTTAGTTCGGCTGATTTTAGAGGAATATTTGTAACTTCCAAAACTCCACACTTTGAAGAATTTCCAAGTGAAACCAGTCAATGTTAGCCTATGGAATGAAATTCAAGTTCCTGGTAAGTATGGTTAGAATGACTTTTCAGGATCAGTACTGGCCTCAAAGATTAAGCACTGAGGTCTCTCCTGATAACAGGTGAATAAATCGGAATTTGTAGTTCGGCTGATTTTAGAGGAATTTTTGTACGTTCCAAAAATCGACACTGAAACTTTTCTACTGAAAACCACACAATGGATTCCTATAGAAGGAAATACAAGTTGCTGGTAAGTACATTTAGAATTACTTTTCAGGGTCAGTGCTGGGCTAAAACATGCAGCACTGGGTTCTCTCTTGATAACAGGCGAGTAAATCGGAATTCGTAGTTCGGCTGATTTTAGAGGAATATTTGTAAGTTCCAAAACTCCACACTTCGAAACTTTTCTGCTGAAAACCACACAGTGGATTCCTATGGAAGGAAATACAAGTTACTGGTAAGTACACTTAGAATTACTTTTCAGGGTCAGTGCTGGGCTAAAAGATGCAGCACTGAGTTCTCTCCTGATAACAGGTGAGTAAATTGCAATTCGTAGTTCAGCTGATTTTAGAGCAATATTTGTACGTTTCAAAAATGGACACAAATTTTTCTATTGAAAACCACACAATGGAATCCTATGGAAGGAAATACAAGTTACTGGTAAGTACGCTTAGAATTTCTTTTCATGGTCAGTGCTGGGCTAAAAGATGCAGCACTGGGTTCTCTCCTGATAACAGGTGAGTAAATCAGAATTCGTAGTTCGGCTGATTTTAGAGGAATATTTGTAAGTTCCAAAACTCCACACTTAGAAACTTTCCTGCTGAAAACCACACAATGGATTCCTATGAAAGGAAATACAATTTGCAGGTAAGTACACTTAGAATTACTTTTCAGGATCAGTACTGGGCTTAAACATGCAGCACTGAGGTCTCTCCTGATAACAGGTGAGTAAATCAGAATTCGTAGTTCGGCTGATTTTATAGGAATATTTGTAAGTTCCAAAACTCCACACTTCGAAGAATTTCCAAGTGAAACCAGTCAATGTGAGCCTATGGAAGGAAATTCAAGTTACTGGTAAGTACGGTTAGAATTACTTTTCACGATCAGTACTGGGCTTAAACATGCAGCATTGAGGTCTCTCCTGATAACAGTTGAGTAAATCTGAATTCGTAGTTCGGCTGATTTTAGAGGAATTTTTGTACGTTCCAAAAATCGACACTTAGAATCTTTTCTGCTGAAAACCACACAATGGATTCCTATGGAAGGAAATACAAGTTACTGGTAAGTACGCTTAGAATTACTTTCAGGATCAGTGCTGGGCTAAAGCATGCAGCACTGGTTTCTCTCTTGATAACAGGCGAGTAAATCGGAATTCGGAATTCGGCTGATTTTAGAGGAATATTTGTAAGTTCCAAAACTCCACACTTTGAAACTTTACTGCTGAAAACCACACAATTGATTCCTATGGAATGAAATACAAGTTACTGGTAAGTACGCTTAGAATTACTTTTCAGGGTCAGTGCTGGGCTAAAAGATGCAGCACTGGGTTCTCACTTGATAACAGGTGAGTAAATCGGAATTCGTAGTTTGGCTGATTTTAGAGGAATATTTGTAAGTTCCAAAACTCCACACTTAGAATATTTTCTGCTGAAAACCACACAATGGATTCCTATGGACGGAAATACAAGTTGCTGGTAAATATATTTAGAATTACTTTTCAGGGTCTGTGCTGGGCTAAAAGATGCAGCACTGGGTTCTCTCCTGATAACTGGTGAGTAAATCAGAATTCGAAGTTCGACTGATTTTAGAGTAATATTTGTAAGTTCCAAAATTCCACACTTCGAAACTTTTCTGCTGAAAACCACACAGTGGATTCCTATGGAAGGAAATTCAAGTTACTGGTAAGTACGGTTAGAATTACTTTTCAGGATCAGTACTGGGCTTAAAGATGCAGCACTGAGGTCTCTCCTGATAACAGGTGAGTAAATCGGAATTCATAGTTCGGCTGATTTTAGAGGAATATTTGTAAGTTCCAAAATTCCACACTTCGAAGAATTTCCAAGTGAAACCAGTCAATGTTAGCCTATGGAATGAAATTCAATGTCCTGGTAAGCACGCTTAGAGTTACTTTTCAGGATCAGTACTGGGCTTAAAGATGCAGCATTGAGGTCTCTCCTGATAACAGGTGAGTAAATCGGAATTCGTAGTTCGGCTAATTTTAGAGGAATATTTGTAACTTCCAAAACTCCACACTTCGAAGATTTTCCAAGTGAAACCAGTCAATGTTAGCCTATGAAATGAAATTCAAGTTCCTGGTAAGTACGGTTAGAATTACTTTTCAGGATCAGTACTGGCCTTAAAGATTCAGCACTGAGGTCTCTCCTGATAACAGGTGAGTAAATCAGAATTCGTAGTTCGGCTGATTTTAGAGGAATTTTTGAACGTTCCAAAAATCGACACTTAGAAACTTTTCTGCTTAAAACCACACAATGGATTCCTATGGAAGGAAGTACAAGTTACTGGTAAGTATGCTTAGAATTACTTTTCAGGGTCAGTGCTGGGCTAAAAGATGCAGCACTGGGTTCTCTCCTGATAACAGGTGAGTAAATCGGAATTCGAAGTTCGGCTGATTTTAGAGGAATATTTGTAAGTTCCAAAATTCCACACTTCGAAACTTTTCTGCTGAAAACCACACAGTGGATTCCTATGGAAGGAAATACAAGTTACTGGTAAGTACGCTAAGAATACATTTTCAGGGTCAGTGCTGTGCTAAAAGATGCAGCACTGAGTTCTCTCCTGATAACAGGTAAGTAAATCGGAATTTGAAATTCGGCTGATTTTAGAGGAATATTTGTAAGTTCCAAAATTCCACACTTCGAAACTTTTCTGCTGAAAACCACACGGTGGATTCCTATGGAAGGAAATACAAGTTACTGGTAAGTACGCTTAGAATTACTTTTCAGGGTCAGTGCTGGGCTAAAAGATGCAGCACTGAGTTCTCTCCTGATAACAGGTAAGTAAATCGGAATTCGTAGTTCGGCTGATTTTAGAGGAATATTTGTAAGTTTCAAAACTCCACACTTCGAAGAATTTCCAAGTGAAACCAGTCAATGTTAGCCTATGGAAGGAAATTCAAGTTACTGGTAAGTACGGTTAGAATTACTTTTCAGGATCAGTACTGGGCTTAAACATGCAGCACTGAGGTCTCTCCTGATAACAGGTGAGTAAATCGGAATTCGTAGTTCGGCTGATTTTAGAGGAATAAATGTAAGTTCCAAAACTCCACACTTCGAAGAATTTCCAAGTGAAACCAGTCAATGTGAGCCTATGGAAGGAAATTCAGGTTACTGGTAAGTACGGTTAGAATTACTTTTCACGATCAGTACTGGGCTTAAACATGCAGCATTGAGGTCTCTCCTGATAACAGTTGAGTAAATCGGAATTCGTAGTTCGGCTGATTTTAGAGGAATATTTGTAAGTTCCAAAACTCCACACTTCGAAGAATTTCCAAATGAAACCAGTCAATGTTAGCCTATGGAAGGAAATTCAAGTTACTGGTAAGTACGGTTAGAATTACTTTTCAGGATCAGTACTGGGCTTAAATATGCAGCACTGAGTTCTCTCCTGATAACAGGTAAGTAAATCGGAATTCGTAGTTCGGCTGATTTTAGAGGAATATTTGTAAGTTTCAAAACTCCACACTTCGAAGAATTTCCAAGTGAAACCAGTCAATGTTAGCCTATGGAAGGAAATTCAAGTTACTGGTAAGTACGGTTAGAATTACTTTTCAGGATCAGTACTGGGCTTAAATATGCAGCACTGAGGTCTCTCCTGATAACAGTTGAGTAAATCGGAATTCGTAGTTCGGGTGATTTTAGAGGAATATTTGTAAGTTCCAAAATTGCACACTTAGAAACTTTTCTGCTGAAAACCACACGGTGGATTCCTATGGAAGGAAATACAAGTTACTGGTAAGTACGCTTAGAATTACTTTTCAGGGTCAGTGCTGGGCTAAAAGATGCAGCACTGAGTTCTCACTTGATAACAGGTGAGTAAATCGGAATTCGTAGTTCGGCTGATTTTAGAGGAATATTTGTAAGTTCCAAAACTCCACACTTAGAATATTTTCTGCTGAAAACCACACAATGGATTCCTATGGACGGAAATACAAGTTGCTGGTAAGTATATTTAGAATTACTTTTCAGGGTCAGTGCTGGGCTAAAAGATGCAGCACTGGGTTCTCTCCTGATAACAGTTGAGTAAATCGTAATTCGAAGTTCGGCTGATTTTAGAGGAATTTTTGTACGTTCCAATAATCGACACTTAGAAACTCTTCTGCTGAAAACCACACAATGGATTCCTATGGAATGAAATACAAGTTACTGGTAAGTACACTTAGAATTACTTTTCAGGGTCAGTGCTGGGCTAAAAGATGCAGCACTGGGTTCTCTCCTGATAACAGGTGAGTAAATCGGAATTCGAAGTTCGGCTAATTTTAGAGGAATATTTGTAAGTTCCAAAATTCCACACTTCGAAACTTTTCTGCTGAAAACCACACAGTGGATTCCTATGGAAGGAAATACAAGTTACTGGTAAGTACGCTAAGAATAAATTTTCAGGGTCAGTGCTGTTCTAAAAGATGCAGCACTGAGTTCTCTCCTGATAACAGGTAAGTAAATCGGAATTTGAAATTCGGCTGATTTTAGAGGAATATTTGTAAGTTCCAAAATTCCACACTTCGAAACTTTTCTGCTGAAAACCACACAGTGGATTTCTATCGAAGGAAATACAAAATACTGGTAAGTACGCTTAGAATTACTTTTCAGGGTCAGTGCTTGACTAAAAGATGCGGCACTGGGTTCTCTCCTGATAACAGGTGAGTAAATCGGAATTCGTAGTTCGGCTGATTTTAGAGGAATATTTTTAAGTGTCAAAACTCCACACTTCGAAGAATTTCCAAGTGAAACCAGTCAATGTTAGCCTATGGAAGGAAATTCAAGTTACTGGTAAGTACGGTTAGAATTACTTTTCAGGATCAGTACTGGGCTTAAACATGCAGCACTGAGGTCTCTCCTGATAACAGGTGAGTAAATCGGAATTCGTAGTTCGGCTGATTTTAGAGGAATAAATGTAAGTTCCAAAATTCCACACTTCGAAGAATTTCCAAGTGAAACCAGTCAATATTAGCCTATGGAATGAAATTCAAGGTCCTGGTAAGCACGCTTAGAATTATTTTTCAGGATCAGTACTGGGCTTAAAGATGCAGTATTGAGTTCTCTCCTGATAACAGGTGAGCAAATCGGAATTCGTAGTTCAGCTGATTTTAGAGGAATTTTTGTACGTTCCAAAAATCGACACTTAGAAACTTTTCTGCTGAAAACCACACAATGGATTCCTATGGAAGGAAATACAAGTTACTGGTGAGTACGCTTAGAATTACTTTTCAGGGTCAGTGCTTGACTAAAAGATGCGGCACTGGGTTCTCTCCTGATAACAGGTGAGTAAATCGGAATTCGTAGTTCGGCTGATTTTAGAGAAATATTTGTAAGTTCCAAAACTCCACACTTCGAAGAATTTCCAACTGAAAAAAGTCAATGTTAGCCTATGGAAGGAAATTCAAGTTACTGGTAAGTATGGTTAGAATGACTTTTCAGGATCAGTACTGGGCTTAAACATGCAGCACTGAGGTCTCTCCTGATAACAGGTGAGTAAATCGGAATTCTTAGTTCGGCTGATTTTAGAGGAATATTTGTAACTTCCAAAACTCCACACTTTGAAGAATTTCCAAGTGAAACCAGTCAATGTTAGCCTATGGAATGAAATTCAAGTTCCTGGTAAGTATGGTTAGAATTACTTTTCAGGATCAGTACTGGGCGTAAAGATGCAGCATTGAGGTCTCTCCTGATAACAGGTGAGTAAATCGGAATTCGTAGTTCGGCTGATTTTAGAGGAATTTTTGTACGTTCCAAAAATCGACACTTAGAAACTTTTCTGCTGAAAACCACACAATGGATTCCTATGGAAGGAAATATAAGTTGCAGGTAAGTACACTTAGAATTACTTTTCAGGATCAGTACTGGGCTTAAACATGCAGCACTGAGGTCTCTCCTGATAGGTGAGTAAATCGGAATTCGTAGCTCGGCTGATTTTAGAGGAGTATTTGTAAGTTCCAAAACTCCACACTTCGAAGAATTACCAAATGAAACCAGTCAATGTTAGCCTATGGAAGGAAATTCAAGTTACTGGTAAGTACGGTTAGAATTACTTTTCAGGATCAGTACTGGCCTTAAAGATTCAGCACTGAGGTCTCTCCTGATAAAAGGTGAATAAATCGGAATTCATAGTTCGGCTGATTTTAGAGGAATTTTTGTACGTTCCAAAAATCGACACTGAAACTTTTCTGCTGAAAACCACACAATGGATTCCTATGGAAGGAAATACAAGTTGCTGGTAAGTACATTTAGAATTACTTTTCAGGGTCAGTGCTGGGCTAAAAGATGCAGCACTGAGTTCTCTCCTGATAACAGGTAAGTAAATCGGAATTCGTAGTTCGGCTGATTTTAGAGGAATATTTGTAAGTTTCAAAACTCCACACTTAGAATCTTTTCTGCTGAAAACCACACAATGGATTCCTATGGAAGGAAATACAAGTTACTGGTAAGTACGCTTGGAATTACTTTTCAGGATCAGTGCTGGGCTAAAGCATGCAGCACTGGTTTCTCTCTTGATAACAGGCGAGTAAATCGGAATTCGGAATTCAGGTGATTTTAGAGGAATATTTGTAAGTTCCAAAACTCCACACTTTGAAACTGTACTGCTGAAAACCACACAATGGATTCCTATGGAATGAAATACAAGTTACTGGTAAGTACGCTTAGAATTACTTTTCAGGGTCAGTGCTGGGCTAAAAGATGCAGCACTGGGTTCTCACTTGATAACAGGTGAGTAAATCGGAATTCGTAGTTCGGCTGATTTTAGAGGAATATTTGTAAGTTCCAAAACTCCACACTTAGAATATTTTCTGCTGAAAACCACACAATGGATTCCTATGGACGGAAATACAAGTTGCTCGTAAGTATATTTAGAATTACTTTTCAGGGTCAGTGCTGGGCTAAAAGATGCAGCACTGGGTTCTCTCCTGATAACAGTTGAGTAAATCGTAATTCGAAGTTCGGCTGATTTTAGAGGAATATTTGTAAGTTCCAAAATTCCACACTTAGAAACTTTTCTGCTGAAAACCACACAGTGGATTCCTATGGAAGGAAATACAAGTTACTGGTAAGTACGGTTAGAATTACTTTTCAGGATCAGTACTGGGCTTAAACATGCAGCACTGAGGTCTCTCCTGATAACAGGTGAGTAAATCGGAATTCATAGTTCGGCTGATTTTAGAGGAATATTTGTAAGTTCCAAAATTCCACACTTCGAAGAATTTCCAAGTGAAACCAGTCAATGTTAGCCTATGGAATGAAATTCAATGTCCTGGTAAGCACGCTTAGAATCACTTTTCAGGATCAGTACTGGGCTTAAAGATGCAGCATTGAGGTCTCTCCTGATAACAGGTGAGTAAATCGGAATTCGTAGTTCGGCTGATTTTAGAGGAATATTTGTAACTTCCAAAACTCCACACTTCGAAGATTTTCCAAGTGAAACATGTCAATGTTAGCCTATGGAATGAAATTCAAGTTCCTGGTAAGTACGGTTAGAATTACTTTTCAGGATCAGTACTGGCCTTAAAGATTCAGCACTGAGGTCTCTCCTGATAACAGGTGAGTAAATCAGAATTCGTAGTTCGGCTGATTTTAGAGGAATTTTTGTACGTTCCAAAAATCGACACTTAGAAACTTTTCTGCTGAAAACCACACAATGGATTCCTATGGAAGGAAGTACAAGTTACTGGTAAGTCCGCTTAGAATTACTTTTCAGGGTCAGTGCTGGGCTAAAAGATGCAGCACTGGGTTCTCACTTGATAACAGGCGAGTAAATCAGAATTCGTAGTTCGGCTGATTTTAGAGGAATATTTGTAAGTTCCAAAACTCCACACTTAGAAACTTTTCTGCTGAAAACCACACAATGGATTCCTATGGAATGAAATACAAGTTACTGGTAAGTACACTTAGAATTACTTTTCAGGGTCAGTGCTGGGCTAAAAGATGCAGCACTGGGTTCTCTCCTGATAACAGGTGAGTAAATCGGAATTCGAAGTTCGGCTGATTTTAGAGGAATATTTATAAGTTTCAAAATTCCACACTTCGAAACTTTTCTGCTGAAAACCACACAGTGGATTCCTATGGAAGGAAATACAAGTTACTGGTAAGTACGCTAAGAATAAATTTTCAGGGTCAGTGCTGTGCTAAAAGATGCAGCACTGAGTTCTCTCCTGATAACAGGTAAGTAAATCGGAATTTGAAATTCGGCTGATTTTAGAGGAATATTTGTAAGGTCCAAAATTCCACACTTCGAAACTTTTCTGCTGAAAACCACACGGTGGATTCCTATGGAAGGAAATACAAGTTACTGGTAAGTACTCTTAGAATTACTTTTCAGGGTCAGTGCTGGGCTAAAAGATGCAGCACTGAGTTCTCTCCTGATAACAGGTAAGTAAATCGGAATTCGTAGTTCGGCTGATTTTAGAGGAATATTTGTAAGTTTCAAAACTCCACACTTCGAAGAATTTCCAAGTGAAACCAGTCAATGTTAGCCTATGGAAGGAAATTCAAGTTACTGGTAAGAACGGTTAGAATTACTTTTCAGGATCAGTACTGGGCTTAAACATGCAGCACTGAGGTCTCTCCTGATAACAGGTGAGTAAATCGGAATTCGTAGTTCGGCCGATTTTAGAGGAATAAATGTAAGTTCCAAAATTCCACACTTCGAAGAATTTCCAAGTGAAACCAGTCAATATTAGCCTATGGAATGAAATTCAAGGTCCTGGTAAGCACGCTTAGAATTACTTTTCAGGATCAGTACTGGGCTTAAAGATGCAGTATTGAGGTCTCTCCTGATAACAGGTGAGTAAATCGGAATTCGTAGTTCAGCTGATTTTAGAGGAATTTTTGTACGTTCCAAAAATCGACACTTAGAAACTTTTCTGCTGAAAACCACACAATGGATTCCTATGGAAGGAAATACAAGTTACTGGTGAGTACGCTTAGAATTACTTTTCAGGGTCAGTGCTTGACTAAAAGATGCGGCACTGGGTTCTCTCCTGATAACAGGTGAGTAAATCGGAATTTGTAGTTCGGCTGATTTTAGAGGAATATTTGTAAGTTCCAAAACTCCACACTTCGAAGAATTTCCAAGTGAAAAAAGTCAATGTTAGCCTATGGATGGTTAGAATGACTTTTCAGGATCAGTACTGGGCTTAAACATGCAGCACTGAGATCTCTCCTGATAACAGGTGAGTAAATCGGAATTCTTAGTTCGGCTGATTTTAGAGGAATATTTGTAACTTCCAAAACTCCACACTTTGAAACTTTTCTGCTGAAAACCACACAATGGATTCCTATGGAAGGAAATTCAAGTTACTGGTAAGTACGGTTAGAATTACTTTTTAGGATCAGTACTGGGCTTAAAGATGCAGCACTGGATTCTCTCCTGATAACAGTTGAGTAAATCGTAATTCGAAGTTCGGCTGATTTTAGAGGAATATTTGTAAGTTCCAAAATTCCACACTTCGAAACTTTTCGGCTGAAAACCACACAATGGATTCCTATGGAAGGAAGTACAAGTTACTGGTAAGTACGCTTAGAATTACTTTTCAGTGTCAGTGCTGGGCTAAAAGATGCAGCACTGGGTTCTCACTTGATAACAGGCGAGTAAATCAGAATTCGTAGTTCGGCTGATTTTAGAGGAATATTTGTAAGTTCCAAAACTCCACACTTAGAAACTTTTCTGCTGAAAACCACACAATGGATTCCTATGGAATGAAATACAAGTTACTGGTTAGTACACTTAGAATTACTTTTCAGGGTCAGTGCTGGGCTAAAAGATGCAGCACTGGGTTCTCTCCTGATAACAGGTGAGTAAATCGGAATTCGAAGTTCGGCTGATTTTAGAGGAATATTTGTAAGTTCCAAAATTCCACACTTCAAAACTTTTCTGCTGAAAACCACACAGTTGATTCCTATGGAAGGAAATACAAGTTACTGGTAAGTACGCTAAGAATAAATTTTCAGTGTCAGTGCTGTGCTAAAAGATGCAGCACTGAGTTCTCTCCTGATAACAGGTAAGTAAATCGGAATTTGAAATTCATCTGATTTTAGAGGAATATTTGTAAGTTCCAAAATTCCACACTTCGAAACTTTTCTGCTGAAAACCACACAGTGGATTCCTATGGAAGGAAATACAAGTTACTGGTAAGTACGCTTAGAATTACTTTTCAGGGTCAGTGCTGGGCTAAAAGATGCAGCACTGAGTTCTCTCCTGATAACAGGTAAGTAAATCGGAATTCGTAGTTCGGCTGATTTTAGAGGAATATTTGTAAGTTTCAAAACTCCACACTTCGAAGAATTTCCAAGTGAAACCAGTCAATGTTAGCCTATGGAAGGAAATTCAAGTTACTGGTAAGTACGGTTAGAATTACTTTTCAGGATCAGTACTGGGCTTAAACATGCAGCACTGAGGTCTCTCCTGATAACAGGTGAGTAAATCGGAATTCGTAGTTCGGCTGATTTTAGAGGAATAAATGTAAGTTCCAAAATTCCACACTTCGAAGAATTTCCAAGTGAAACCAGTCAATATTAGCCTATGGAATGAAATTCAAGGTCCTGGTAAGCACGCTTAGAATTACTTTTCAGGATCAGTACTGGGCTTAAAGATGCAGTATTGAGGTCTCTCCTGATAACAGGTGAGCAAATCGGAATTCGTAGTTCAGCTGATTTTAGAGGAATTTTTGTACGTACCAAAAATCGACACTTAAAAACTTTTCTGCTGAAAACCACACAATGGATTCCTATGGAAGGAAATACAAGTTACTGGTGAGTACGCTTAGAATTACTTTTCAGGGTTAGTGCTTGACTAAAAGATGCGGCACTGGGTTCTCTCCTGATAACAGGTGAGTAAATCGGAATTCGTAGTTCGGCTGATTTTAGAGGAATATTTGTAAGTTCCAAAACTCCACACTTCGAAGAATTTCCAAGTGAAAAAAGTCAATGTTAGCCTATGGAAGGAAATTCAAGTTACTGGTAAGTATGGTTAGAATGACTTTTCAGGATCAGTACTGGGCTTAAACATGCAGCACTGAGGTCTCTCCTGATAACAGGTGAGTAAATCGGAATTCTTAGTTCGGCTGATTTTAGAGGAATATTTGTAACTTCCAAAACTCCACACTTTGAAGAATTTCCAAGTGAAACCAGTCAATGTTAGCCTATGGAATGAAATTCAAGTTCCTGGTAAGTATGGTTAGAATTACTTTTCAGGATCAGTACTGGGCGTAAAGATGCAGCATTGAGGTCTCTCCTGATAACAGGTGAGTAAATCGGAATTCGTAGTTCGGCTGATTTTAGAGGAATTTTTGTACGTTCCAAAAATCGACACTTAGAAACTTTTCTGCTGAAAACCACACAATGGATTCCTATGGCAGGAAATATAAGTTGCAGGTAAGTACACTTAGAATTACTTTTCAGGATCAGTACTGGGCTTAAACATGCAGCACTGAGGTCTCTCCTGATAGGTGAGTAAATCGGAATTCGTAGCTCGGCTGATTTTAGAGGAGTATTTGTAAGTTCCAAAACTCCACACTTCGAAGAATTACCAAATGAAACCAGTCAATGTTAGCCTATGGAAGGAAATTCAAGTTACTGGTAAGTACGGTTAGAATTACTTTTCAGGATCAGTACTGGCCTTAAAGATTCAGCACTGAGGTCTCTCCTGATAAAAGGTGAATAAATCGGAATTCGTAGTTCGGCTGATTTTAGAGGAATTTTTGTACGTTCCAAAAATCGACACTGAATCTTTTCTGCTGAAAACCACACAATGGATTCCTATGGAAGGAAATACAAGTTGCTGGTAAGTACATTTAGAATTACTTTTCAGGGTCAGTGCTGGGCTAAAAGATGCAGCACTGAGTTCTCTCCTGATAACAGGTAAGTAAATCGGAATTCGTAGTTCGGCTGATTTTAGAGGAATATTTGTAAGTTTCAAAACTCCACACTTCGAAGAATTTCCAAGTGAAACCAGTCAATGTTAGCCTATGGAAGGACATTCAAGTTACTGGTAAGTACGGTTAGAATTACTTTTCAGGATCAGTACTGGGCTTAAACATGCAGCACTGAGGTTTCTCCTGATAACAGTTGAGTAAATCGGAATTCGTAGTTCGGCTGATTTTAGAGGAATTTTTGTACGTTCCAAAAATCGAAACTTAGAATCTTTTCTGCTGAAAACCACACAATGGATTCCTATGGAAGGAAATACAAGTTACTGGTAAGTACGCTTGGAATTACTTTTCAGGATCAGTGCTGGGCTAAAGCATGCAGCACTGGTTTCTCTCTTGATAACAGGCGAGTAAAACGGAATTCGGAATTCAGGTGATTTTAGAGGAATATTTGTAAGTTCCAAAACTCCACACTTTGAAACTTTACTGCTGAAAACCACACAATGGATTCCTATGGAATGAAATACAAGTTACTGGTAAGTACGCTTAGAATTACTTTTCAGGGTCAGTGCTGGGCTAAAAGATGCAGCACTGGGTTCTCACTTGATAACAGGTGAGTAAATCGGAATTCGTAGTTCGGCTGATTTTAGAGGAATATTTGTAAGTTCCAAAACTCCACACTTAGAATATTTTCTGCTGAAAACCACACAATGGATTCCTATGGACGGAAATACAAGTTGCTGGTAAGTATATTTAGAATTACTTTTCAGGGTCAGTGCTGGGCTAAAAGATGCAGCACTGGGTTCTCTCCTGATAACAGTTGAGTAAATCGTAATTCGAAGTTCGGCTGATTTTAGAGGAATATTTGTAAGTTCCAAAATTCCACACTTAGAAACTTTTCTGCTGAAAACCACACAGTGGATTCCTATGGAAGGAAATACAAGTTACTGGTAAGTACAGTTAGAATTACTTTTCAGGGTCAGTGCTGGGCTAAAAGATGCAGCACTGGGTTCTCTCCTGATAACAGTTGAGTAAATCGTAATTCGAAGTTCGGCTGATTTTAGAGGAATATTTGTAAGTTCCAAAATTCCACACTTCGAAACTTTTCTGCTGAAAACCACACAGTGGATTCCTATGGAAGGAAATTCAAGTTACTGGTAAGTACGGTTAGAATAACTTTTCAGGATCAGTACTGGGCTTAAACATGCAGCACTGAGGTCTCTCCTGATAACAGGAGAGTAAATCGGAATTCATAGTTCGGCTGATTTTAGAGGAATATTTGTAAGTTCCAAAATTCCACACTTCGAAGAATTTCCAAGTGAAACCAGTCAATGTTAGCCTATGGAATGAAATTCAATGTCCTGGTAAGCACACTTAGAATTACTTTTCAGGATCAGTACTGGGCTTAAAGATGCAGCATTGAGGTCTCTCCTGATAACAGGTGAGTAAATCGGAATTCGTAGTTCGGCTGATTTTAGAGGAATATTTGTAACTTCCAAAACTCCACACTTCGAAGATTTTCCAAGTGAAACCAGTCAATGTTAGCCTATGGAATGAAATTCAAGTTCCTGGTAAGTACGGTTAGAATTACTTTTTAGGATCAGTACTGGCCTTAAAGATTCAGCACTGAGGTCTCTCCTGATAACAGGTGAGTAAATCAGAATTCGTAGTTCGGCTGATTTTAGAGGAATTTTTGTACGTTCCAAAAATCGACACTTAGAAACTTTTCTGCTGAAAACCACACAATGGATTCCTATGGAAGGAAGTACAAGTTACTGGTAAGTACGCTTAGAATTACTTTTCAGGGTCAGTGCTGGGCTAAAAGATGCAGCACTGGGTTCTCACTTGATAACAGGCGAGTAAATCAGAATTCGTAGTTCGGCTGATTTTAGAGGAATTTTTGTACGTTCCAAAAATCGACACTTAGAAACTTTTCTGCTGAAAACCACACAATGGATTCCTATGGAAGGAAATATAAGTTGCAGGTAAGTACACTTAGAATTACTTTTCAGGATCAGTACTGGGCTTAAACATGCAGCACTGAGGTCTCTCCTGATAGGTGAGTAAATCGGAATTCGTAGCTCGGCTGATTTTAGAGGAGTATTTGTAAGTTCCAAAACTCCACACTTCGAAGAATTACCAAATGAAACCAGTCAATGTTAGCCTATGGAAGGAAATTCAAGTTACTGGTAAGTACGGTTAGAATTACTTTTCAGGATCAGTACTGGCCTTAAAGATTCAGCACTGAGGTCTCTCCTGATAAAAGGTGAATAAATCGGAATTCGTAGTTCGGCTGATTTTAGAGGAATTTTTGTACGTTCCAAAAATCGACACTGAATCTTTTCTGCTGAAAACCACACAATGGATTCCTATGGAAGGAAATACAAGTTGCTGGTAAGTACATTTAGAATTACTTTTCAGGGTCAGTGCTGGGCTAAAAGATGCAGCACTGAGTTCTCTCCTGATAACAGGTAAGTAAATCGGAATTCGTAGTTCGGCTGATTTTAGAGGAATATTTGTAAGTTTCAAAACTCCACACTTCGAAGAATTTCCAAGTAAAACCAGTCAATGTTAGCCTATGGAAGGACATTCAAGTTACTGGTAAGTACGGTTAGAATTACTTTTCAGGATCAGTACTGGGCTTAAACATGCAGCACTGAGGTTTCTCCTGATAACAGTTGAGTAAATCGGAATTCGTAGTTCGGCTGATTTTAGAGGAATTTTTGTACGTTCCAAAAATCGACACTTAGAATCTTTTCTGCTGAAAACCACACAATGGATTCCTATGGAAGGAAATACAAGTTACTGGTAAGTACGCTTGGAATTACTTTTCAGGATCAGTGCTGGGCTAAAGCATGCAGCACTGGTTTCTCTCTTGATAACAGGCGAGTAAATCGGAATTCGGAATTCAGGTGATTTTAGAGGAATATTTGTAAGTTCCAAAACTCCACACTTTGAAACTTTACTGCTGAAAACCACACAATGGATTCCTATGGAATGAAATACAAGTTACTGGTAAGTACGCTTAGAATTACTTTTCAGGGTCAGTGCTGGGCTAAAAGATGCAGCACTGGGTTCTCACTTGATAACAGGTGAGTAAATCGGAATTCGTAGTTCGGCTGATTTTAGAGGAATATTTGTAAGTTCCAAAACTCCACACTTAGAATATTTTCTGCTGAAAACCACACAATGGATTCCTATGGACGGAAATACAAGTTGCTGGTAAGTATATTTAGAATTACTTTTCAGGGTCAGTGCTGGGCTAAAAGATGCAGCACTGGGTTCTCTCCTGATAACAGTTGAGTAAATCGTAATTCGAAGTTCGGCTGATTTTAGAGGAATATTTGTAAGTTCCAAAATTCCACACTTAGAAACTTTTCTGCTGAAAACCACACAGTGGATTCCTATGGAAGGAAATACAAGTTACTGGTAAGTACAGTTAGAATTACTTTTCAGGGTCAGTGCTGGGCTAAAAGATGCAGCACTGGGTTCTCTCCTGATAACAGTTGAGTAAATCGTGATTCGAAGTTCGGCTGATTTTAGAGGAATATTTGTAAGTTCCAAAATTCCACACTTCGAAACTTTTCTGCTGAAAACCACACAGTGGATTCCTATGGAAGGAAATTCAAGTTACTGGTAAGTACGGTTAGAATAACTTTTCAGGATCAGTACTGGGCTTAAACATGCAGCACTGAGGTCTCTCCTGATAACAGGTGAGTAAATCGGAATTCATAGTTCGGCTGATTTTAGAGGAATATTTGTAAGTTCCAAAATTCCACACTTCGAAGAATTTCCAAGTGAAACCAGTCAATGTTAGCCTATGGAATGAAATTCAATGTCCTGGTAAGCACGCTTAGAATTACTTTTCAGGATCAGTACTGGGCTTAAAGATGCAGCATTGAGGTCTCTCCTGATAACAGGTGAGTAAATCAGAATTCGTAGTTCGGCTGATTTTAGAGGAATATTTGTAACTTCCAAAACTCCACACTTCGAAGATTTTCCAAGTGAAACCAGTCAATGTTAGCCTATGGAATGAAATTCAAGTTCCTGGTAAGTACGGTTAGAATTACTTTTCAGGATCAGTACTGGCCTTAAAGATTCAGCACTGAGGTCTCTCCTGATAACAGGTGAGTAAATCAGAATTCGTAGTTCGGCTGATTTTAGAGGAATTTTTGTACGTTCCAAAAATCGACACTTAGAAACTTTTCTGCTGAAAACCACACAATGGATTCCTATGGAAGGAAGTACAAGTTACTGGTAAGTACGCTTAGAATTACTTTTCAGGGTCAGTGCTGGGCTAAAAGATGCAGCACTGGGTTCTCACTTGATAACAGGCGAGTAAATCAGAATTCATAGTTCGGCTGATTTTAGAGGAATATTTGTAAGTTCCAAAACTCCACACTTAGAAACGTTTCTGCTGAAAACCACACAATGGATTCCTATGGAATGAAGTACAAGTTACTGGTAAGTACACTTAGAATTACTTTTCAGGGTCAGTGCTGGGCTAAAAGATGCAGCACTGGGTTCTCTCCTGATAACAGGTGAGTAAATCGGAATTCGAAGTTCGGCCGATTTTAGAGGGATATTTATAAGTTTCAAAATTCCACACTTCGAAACTTTTCTGCTGAAAAATACACAGTGGATTCCTATGGAAGGAAATACAAGTTACTGGTAAGTACGCTAAGAATACATTTTCAGGGTCAGTGCTGTGCTAAAAGATGCAGCACTGAGTTCTCTCCTGATAACAGGTAAGTAAATCGGAATTTGAAATTCGGCTGATTTTAGAGGAATATTTGTAAGTTTCAAAACTCCACACTTCGAAGAATTTCCAAGTGAAACCAGTCAATGTTAGCCTATGGAAGGAAATTCAAGTTACTGGTAAGAACGGTTAGAATTACTTTTCAGGATCAGTACTGGGCTTAAACATGCAGCACTGAGGTCTCTCCTGATAACAGGTGAGTAAATCGGAATTCGTAGTTCGGCCGATTTTAGAGGAATAAATGTAAGTTCCAAAATTCCACACTTCGAAGAATTTCCAAGTGAAACCAGTCAATATTAGCCTATGGAATGAAATTCAAGGTCCTGGTAAGCACGCTTAGAATTACTTTTCAGGATCAGTACTGGGCTTAAAGATGCAGTATTGAGGTCTCTCCTGATAACAGGTGAGTAAATCGGAATTCGTAGTTCAGCTGATTTTAGAGGAATTTTTGTACGTTCCAAAAATCGACACTTAGAAACTTTTCTGCTGAAAACCACACAATGGATTCCTATGGAAGGAAATACAAGTTACTGGTAAGTACGCTTAGAATTACTTTTCAGGGTCAGTGCTGGGCTAAAAGATGCAGCACTGAGTTCTCTCCTGATAACAGGTAAGTAAATCGGAATTCGTAGTTCGGCTGATTTTAGAGGAATATTTGTAAGTTTCAAAACTCCACACTTCGAAGAATTTCCAAGTGAAACCAGTCAATGTTAGCCTATGGAAGGAAATTCAAGTTACTGGTAAGAACGGTTAGAATTACTTTTCAGGATCAGTACTGGGCTTAAACATGCAGCACTGAGGTCTCTCCTGATAACAGGTGAGTAAATCGGAATTCGTAGTTCGGCCGATTTTAGAGGAATAAATGTAAGTTCCAAAATTCCACACTTCGAAGAATTTCCAAGTGAAACCAGTCAATATTAGCCTATGGAATGAAATTCAAGGTCCTGGTAAGCACGCTTAGAATTACTTTTCAGGATCAGTACTGGGCTTAAAGATGCAGTATAGAGGTCTCTCATGATAACAGGTGAGTAAATCGGAATTCGTAGTTCAGCTGATTTTAGAGGAATTTTTGTACGTTCCAAAAATCGACACTTAGAAACTTTTCTGCTGAAAACCACACAATGGATTCCTATGGAAGGAAATACAAGTTACTGGTGAGTACGCTTAGAATTACTTTTCAGGGTCAGTGCTTGACTAAAAGATGCGGCACTGGGTTCTCTCCTGATAACAGGTGAGTAAATCGGAATTCGTAGTTCGGCTGATTTTAGAGGAATATTTGTAAGTTCCAAAACTCCACACTTCGAAGAATGTCCAAGTGAAAAAAGTCAATGTTAGCCTATGGAAGGAAATTCAAGTTACTGGTAAGTATGGTTAGAATTACTTTTCAGGATCAGTACTGGGCGTAAAGATGCAGCATTGAGGTCTCTCCTGATAACAGGTGAGTAAATCGGAATTCGTAGTTCGGCTGATTTTAGAGGAATTTTTGTACGTTCCAAAAATCGACACTTAGAAACTTTTCTGCTGAAAACCACACAATGGATTCCTATGGCAGGAAATATAAGTTGCAGGTAAGTACACTTAGAATTACTTTTCAGGATCAGTACTGGGCTTAAACATGCAGCACTGAGGTCTCTCCTGATAGGTGAGTAAATCGGAATTCGTAGCTCGGCTGATTTTAGAGGAGTATTTGTAAGTTCCAAAACTCCACACTTCGAAGAATTACCAAATGAAACCAGTCAATGTTAGCCTATGGAAGGAAATTCAAGTTACTGGTAAGTACGGTTAGAATTACTTTTCAGGATCAGTACTGGCCTTAAAGATTCAGCACTGAGGTCTCTCCTGATAAAAGGTGAATAAATCGGAATTCGTAGTTCGGCTGATTTTAGAGGAATTTTTGTACGTTCCAAAAATCGACACTGAATCTTTTCTGCTGAAAACCACACAATGGATTCCTATGGAAGGAAATACAAGTTGCTGGTAAGTACATTTAGAATTACTTTTCAGGGTCAGTGCTGGGCTAAAAGATGCAGCACTGAGTTCTCTCCTGATAACAGGTAAGTAAATCGGAATTCGTAGTTCGGCTGATTTTAGAGGAATATTTGTAAGTTTCAAAACTCCACACTTCGAAGAATTTCCAAGTAAAACCAGTCAATGTTAGCCTATGGAAGGACATTCAAGTTACTGGTAAGTACGGTTAGAATTACTTTTCAGGATCAGTACTGGGCTTAAACATGCAGCACTGAGGTTTCTCCTGATAACAGTTGAGTAAATCGGAATTCGTAGTTCGGCTGATTTTAGAGGAATTTTTGTACGTTCCAAAAATCGACACTTAGAATCTTTTCTGCTGAAAACCACACAATGGATTCCTATGGAAGGAAATACAAGTTACTGGTAAGTACGCTTGGAATTACTTTTCAGGATCAGTGCTGGGCTAAAGCATGCAGCACTGGTTTATCTCTTGATAACAGGCGAGTAAATCGGAATTCGGAATTCAGGTGATTTTAGAGGAATATTTGTAAGTTCCAAAACTCCACACTTTGAAACTTTACTGCTGAAAACCACACAATGGATTCCTATGGAATGAAATACAAGTTACTGGTAAGTACGCTTAGAATTACTTTTCAGGGTCAGTGCTGGGCTAAAAGATGCAGCACTGGGTTCTCACTTGATAACAGGTGAGTAAATCGGAATTCGTAGTTCGGCTGATTTTAGAGGAATATTTGTAAGTTCCAAAACTCCACACTTAGAATATTTTCTGCTGAAAACCACACAATGGATTCCTATGGACGGAAATACAAGTTGCTGGTAAGTATATTTAGAATTACTTTTCAGGGTCAGTGCTGGGCTAAAAGATGCAGCACTGGGTTCTCTCCTGATAACAGTTGAGTAAATCGTAATTCGAAGTTCGGCTGATTTTAGAGGAATATTTGTAAGTTCCAAAATTCCACACTTAGAAACTTTTCTGCTGAAAACCACACAGTGGATTCCTATGGAAGGAAATACAAGTTACTGGTAAGTACAGTTAGAATTACTTTTCAGGGTCAGTGCTGGGCTAAAAGATGCAGCACTGGGTTCTCTCCTGATAACAGTTGAGTAAATCGTGATTCGAAGTTCGGCTGATTTTAGAGGAATATTTGTAAGTTCCAAAATTCCACACTTCGAAACTTTTCTGCTGAAAACCACACAGTGGATTCCTATGGAAGGAAATTCAAGTTACTGGTAAGTACGGTTAGAATAACTTTTCAGGATCAGTACTGGGCTTAAACATGCAGCACTGAGGTCTCTCCTGATAACAGGTGAGTAAATCGGAATTCATAGTTCGGCTGATTTTAGAGGAATATTTGTAAGTTCCAAAATTCCACACTTCGAAGAATTTCCAAGTGAAACCAGTCAATGTTAGCCTATGGAATGAAATTCAATGTCCTGGTAAGCACGCTTAGAATTACTTTTCAGGATCAGTACTGGGCTTAAAGATGCAGCATTGAGGTCTCTCCTGATAACAGGTGAGTAAATCAGAATTCGTAGTTCGGCTGATTTTAGAGGAATATTTGTAACTTCCAAAACTCCACACTTCGAAGATTTTCCAAGTGAAACCAGTCAATGTTAGCCTATGGAATGAAATTCAAGTTCCTGGTAAGTACGGTTAGAATTACTTTTCAGGATCAGTACTGGCCTTAAAGATTCAGCACTGAGGTCTCTCCTGATAACAGGTGAGTAAATCAGAATTCGTAGTTCGGCTGATTTTAGAGGAATTTTTGTACGTTCCAAAAATCGACACTTAGAAACTTTTCTGCTGAAAACCACACAATGGATTCCTATGGAAGGAAGTACAAGTTACTGGTAAGTACGCTTAGAATTACTTTTCAGGGTCAGTGCTGGGCTAAAAGATGCAGCACTGGGTTCTCACTTGATAACAGGCGAGTAAATCAGAATTCATAGTTCGGCTGATTTTAGAGGAATATTTGTAAGTTCCAAAACTCCACACTTAGAAACGTTTCTGCTGAAAACCACACAATGGATTCCTATGGAATGAAGTACAAGTTACTGGTAAGTACACTTAGAATTACTTTTCAGGGTCAGTGCTGGGCTAAAAGATGCAGCACTGGGTTCTCTCCTGATAACAGGTGAGTAAATCGGAATTCGAAGTTCGGCCGATTTTAGAGGGATATTTATAAGTTTCAAAATTCCACACTTCGAAACTTTTCTGCTGAAAAATACACAGTGGATTCCTATGGAAGGAAATACAAGTTACTGGTAAGTACGCTAAGAATACATTTTCAGGGTCAGTGCTGTGCTAAAAGATGCAGCACTGAGTTCTCTCCTGATAACAGGTAAGTAAATCGGAATTTGAAATTCGGCTGATTTTAGAGGAATATTTGTAAGTTTCAAAACTCCACACTTCGAAGAATTTCCAAGTGAAACCAGTCAATGTTAGCCTATGGAAGGAAATTCAAGTTACTGGTAAGAACGGTTAGAATTACTTTTCAGGATCAGTACTGGGCTTAAACATGCAGCACTGAGGTCTCTCCTGATAACAGGTGAGTAAATCGGAATTCGTAGTTCGGCCGATTTTAGAGGAATAAATGTAAGTTCCAAAATTCCACACTTCGAAGAATTTCCAAGTGAAACCAGTCAATATTAGCCTATGGAATGAAATTCAAGGTCCTGGTAAGCACGCTTAGAATTACTTTTCAGGATCAGTACTGGGCTTAAAGATGCAGTATTGAGGTCTCTCCTGATAACAGGTGAGTAAATCGGAATTCGTAGTTCAGCTGATTTTAGAGGAATTTTTGTACGTTCCAAAAATCGACACTTAGAAACTTTTCTGCTGAAAACCACACAATGGATTCCTATGGAAGGAAATACAAGTTACTGGTAAGTACGCTTAGAATTACTTTTCAGGGTCAGTGCTGGGCTAAAAGATGCAGCACTGAGTTCTCTCCTGATAACAGGTAAGTAAATCGGAATTCGTAGTTCGGCTGATTTTAGAGGAATATTTGTAAGTTTCAAAACTCCACACTTCGAAGAATTTCCAAGTGAAACCAGTCAATGTTAGCCTATGGAAGGAAATTCAAGTTACTGGTAAGAACGGTTAGAATTACTTTTCAGGATCAGTACTGGGCTTAAACATGCAGCACTGAGGTCTCTCCTGATAACAGGTGAGTAAATCGGAATTCGTAGTTCGGCCGATTTTAGAGGAATAAATGTAAGTTCCAAAATTCCACACTTCGAAGAATTTCCAAGTGAAACCAGTCAATATTAGCCTATGGAATGAAATTCAAGGTCCTGGTAAGCACGCTTAGAATTACTTTTCAGGATCAGTACTGGGCTTAAAGATGCAGTATAGAGGTCTCTCATGATAACAGGTGAGTAAATCGGAATTCGTAGTTCAGCTGATTTTAGAGGAATTTTTGTACGTTCCAAAAATCGACACTTAGAAACTTTTCTGCTGAAAACCACACAATGGATTCCTATGGAAGGAAATACAAGTTACTGGTGAGTACGCTTAGAATTACTTTTCAGGGTCAGTGCTTGACTAAAAGATGCGGCACTGGGTTCTCTCCTGATAACAGGTGAGTAAATCGGAATTCGTAGTTCGGCTGATTTTAGAGGAATATTTGTAAGTTCCAAAACTCCACACTTCGAAGAATGTCCAAGTGAAAAAAGTCAATGTTAGCCTATGGAAGGAAATTCAAGTTACTGGTAAGTATGGTTAGAATTACTTTTCAGGATCAGTACTGGGCGTAAAGATGCAGCATTGAGGTCTCTCCTGATAACAGGTGAGTAAATCGGAATTCGTAGTTCGGCTGATTTTAGAGGAATTTTTGTACGTTCCAAAAATCGACACTTAGAAACTTTTCTGCTGAAAACCACACAATGGATTCCTATGGCAGGAAATATAAGTTGCAGGTAAGTACACTTAGAATTACTTTTCAGGATCAGTACTGGGCTTAAACATGCAGCACTGAGGTCTCTCCTGATAGGTGAGTAAATCGGAATTCGTAGCTCGGCTGATTTTAGAGGAGTATTTGTAAGTTCCAAAACTCCACACTTCGAAGAATTACCAAATGAAACCAGTCAATGTTAGCCTATGGAAGGAAATTCAAGTTACTGGTAAGTACGGTTAGAATTACTTTTCAGGATCAGTACTGGCCTTAAAGATTCAGCACTGAGGTCTCTCCTGATAAAAGGTGAATAAATCGGAATTCGTAGTTCGGCTGATTTTAGAGGAATTTTTGTACGTTCCAAAAATCGACACTGAATCTTTTCTGCTGAAAACCACACAATGGATTCCTATGGAAGGAAATACAAGTTGCTGGTAAGTACATTTAGAATTACTTTTCAGGGTCAGTGCTGGGCTAAAAGATGCAGCACTGAGTTCTCTCCTGATAACAGGTAAGTAAATCGGAATTCGTAGTTCGGCTGATTTTAGAGGAATATTTGTAAGTTTCAAAACTCCACACTTCGAAGAATTTCCAAGTGAAACCAGTCAATGTTAGCCTATGGAAGGACATTCAAGTTACTGGTAAGTACGGTTAGAATTACTTTTCAGGATCAGTACTGGGCTTAAACATGCAGCACTGAGGTTTCTCCTGATAACAGTTGAGTAAATCGGAATTCGTAGTTCGGCTGATTTTAGAGGAATTTTTGTACGTTCCAAAAATCGACACTTAGAATCTTTTCTGCTGAAAACCACACAATGGATTCCTATGGAAGGAAATACAAGTTACTGGTAAGTACGCTTGGAATTACTTTTCAGGATCAGTGCTGGGCTAAAGCATGCAGCACTGGTTTCTCTCTTGATAACAGGCGAGTAAAACGGAATTCGGAATTCAGGTGATTTTAGAGGAATATTTGTAAGTTCCAAAACTCCACACTTTGAAACTTTACTGCTGAAAACCACACAATGGATTCCTATGGAATGAAATACAAGTTACTGGTAAGTACGCTTAGAATTACTTTTCAGGGTCAGTGCTGGGCTAAAAGATGCAGCACTGGGTTCTCACTTGATAACAGGTGAGTAAATCGGAATTCGTAGTTCGGCTGATTTTAGAGGAATATTTGTAAGTTCCAAAACTCCACACTTAGAATATTTTCTGCTGAAAACCACACAATGGATTCCTATGGACGGAAATACAAGTTGCTGGTAAGTATATTTAGAATTACTTTTCAGGGTCAGTGCTGGGCTAAAAGATGCAGCACTGGGTTCTCTCCTGATAACAGTTGAGTAAATCGTAATTCGAAGTTCGGCTGATTTTAGAGGAATATTTGTAAGTTCCAAAATTCCACACTTAGAAACTTTTCTGCTGAAAACCACACAGTGGATTCCTATGGAAGGAAATACAAGTTACTGGTAAGTACAGTTAGAATTACTTTTCAGGGTCAGTGCTGGGCTAAAAGATGCAGCACTGGGTTCTCTCCTGATAACAGTTGAGTAAATCGTAATTCGAAGTTCGGCTGATTTTAGAGGAATATTTGTAAGTTCCAAAATTCCACACTTCGAAACTTTTCTGCTGAAAACCACACAGTGGATTCCTATGGAAGGAAATTCAAGTTACTGGTAAGTACGGTTAGAATAACTTTTCAGGATCAGTACTGGGCTTAAACATGCAGCACTGAGGTCTCTCCTGATAACAGGAGAGTAAATCGGAATTCATAGTTCGGCTGATTTTAGAGGAACATTTGTAAGTTCCAAAATTCCACACTTCGAAGAATTTCCAAGTGAAACCAGTCAATGTTAGCCTATGGAATGAAATTCAATGTCCTGGTAAGCACGCTTAGAATTACTTTTCAGGATCAGTACTGGGCTTAAAGATGCAGCATTGAGGTCTCTCCTGATAACAGGTGAGTAAATCGGAATTCGTAGTTCGGCTGATTTTAGAGGAATATTTGTAACTTCCAAAACTCCACACTTCGAAGATTTTCCAAGTGAAACCAGTCAATGTTAGCCTATGGAATGAAATTCAAGTTCCTGGTAAGTACGGTTAGAATTACTTTTTAGGATCAGTACTGGCCTTAAAGATTCAGCACTGAGGTCTCTCCTGATAACAGGTGAGTAAATCAGAATTCGTAGTTCGGCTGATTTTAGAGGAATTTTTGTACGTTCCAAAAATCGACACTTAGAAACTTTTCTGCTGAAAACAACACAATGGATTCCTATGGAAGGAAGTACAAGTTACTGGTAAGTACGCTTAGAATTACTTTTCAGGGTCAGTGCTGGGCTAAAAGATGCAGCACTGGGTTCTCACTTGATAACAGGCGAGTAAATCAGAATTCGTAGTTCGGCTGATTTTAGAGGAATTTTTGTACGTTCCAAAAATCGACACTTAGAAACTTTTCTGCTGAAAACCACACAATGGATTCCTATGGAAGGAAATATAAGTTGCAGGTAAGTACACTTAGAATTACTTTTCAGGATCAGTACTGGGCTTAAACATGCAGCACTGAGGTCTCTCCTGATAGGTGAGTAAATCGGAATTCGTAGCTCGGCTGATTTTAGAGGAGTATTTGTAAGTTCCAAAACTCCACACTTCGAAGAATTACCAAATGAAACCAGTCAATGTTAGCCTATGGAAGGAAATTCAAGTTACTGGTAAGTACGGTTAGAATTACTTTTCAGGATCAGTACTGGCCTTAAAGATTCAGCACTGAGGTCTCTCCTGATAAAAGGTGAATAAATCGGAATTCGTAGTTCGGCTGATTTTAGAGGAATTTTTGTACGTTCCAAAAATCGACACTGAATCTTTTCTGCTGAAAACCACACAATGGATTCCTATGGAAGGAAATACAAGTTGCTGGTAAGTACATTTAGAATTACTTTTCAGGGTCAGAGCTGGGCTAAAAGATGCAGCACTGAGTTCTCTCCTGATAACAGGTAAGTAAATCGGAATTCGTAGTTCGGCTGATTTTAGAGGAATATTTGTAAGTTTCAAAACTCCACACTTCGAAGAATTTCCAAGTAAAACCAGTCAATGTTAGCCTATGGAAGGACATTCAAGTTACTGGTAAGTACGGTTAGAATTACTTTTCAGGATCAGTACTGGGCTTAAACATGCAGCACTGAGGTTTCTCCTGATAACAGTTGAGTAAATCGGAATTCGTAGTTCGGCTGATTTTAGAGGAATTTTTGTACGTTCCAAAAATCGACACTTAGAATCTTTTCTGCTGAAAACCACACAATGGATTCCTATGGAAGGAAATACAAGTTACTGGTAAGTACGCTTGGAATTACTTTTCAGGATCAGTGCTGGGCTAAAGCATGCAGCACTGGTTTCTCTCTTGATAACAGGCGAGTAAATCGGAATTCGGAATTCAGGTGATTTTAGAGGAATATTTGTAAGTTCCAAAACTCCACACTTTGAAACTTTACTGCTGAAAACCACACAATGGATTCCTATGGAATGAAATACAAGTTACTGGTAAGTACGCTTAGAATTACTTTTCAGGGTCAGTGCTGGGCTAAAAGATGCAGCACTGGGTTCTCACTTGATAACAGGTGAGTAAATCGGAATTCGTAGTTCGGCTGATTTTAGAGGAATATTTGTAAGTTCCAAAACTCCACACTTAGAATATTTTCTGCTGAAAACCACACAATGGATTCCTATGGACGGAAATACAAGTTGCTGGTAAGTATATTTAGAATTACTTTTCAGGGTCAGTGCTGGGCTAAAAGATGCAGCACTGGGTTCTCTCCTGATAACAGTTGAGTAAATCGTAATTCGAAGTTCGGCTGATTTTAGAGGAATATTTGTAAGTTCCAAAATTCCACACTTAGAAACTTTTCTGCTGAAAACCACACAGTGGATTCCTATGGAAGGAAATACAAGTTACTGGTAAGTACAGTTAGAATTACTTTTCAGGGTCAGTGCTGGGCTAAAAGATGCAGCACTGGGTTCTCTCCTGATAACAGTTGAGTAAATCGTGATTCGAAGTTCGGCTGATTTTAGAGGAATATTTGTAAGTTCCAAAATTCCACACTTCGAAACTTTTCTGCTGAAAACCACACAGTGGATTCCTATGGAAGGAAATTCAAGTTACTGGTAAGTACGGTTAGAATAACTTTTCAGGATCAGTACTGGGCTTAAACATGCAGCACTGAGGTCTCTCCTGATAACAGGTGAGTAAATCGGAATTCATAGTTCGGCTGATTTTAGAGGAATATTTGTAAGTTCCAAAATTCCACACTTCGAAGAATTTCCAAGTGAAACCAGTCAATGTTAGCCTATGGAATGAAATTCAATGTCCTGGTAAGCACGCTTAGAATTACTTTTCAGGATCAGTACTGGGCTTAAAGATGCAGCATTGAGGTCTCTCCTGATAACAGGTGAGTAAATCAGAATTCGTAGTTCGGCTGATTTTAGAGGAATATTTGTAACTTCCAAAACTCCACACTTCGAAGATTTTCCAAGTGAAACCAGTCAATGTTAGCCTATGGAATGAAATTCAAGTTCCTGGTAAGTACGGTTAGAATTACTTTTCAGGATCAGTACTGGCCTTAAAGATTCAGCACTGAGGTCTCTCCTGATAACAGGTGAGTAAATCAGAATTCGTAGTTCGGCTGATTTTAGAGGAATTTTTGTACGTTCCAAAAATCGACACTTAGAAACTTTTCTGCTGAAAACCACACAATGGATTCCTATGGAAGGAAGTACAAGTTACTGGTAAGTACGCTTAGAATTACTTTTCAGGGTCAGTGCTGGGCTAAAATATGCAGCACTGGGTTCTCACTTGATAACAGGCGAGTAAATCAGAATTCATAGTTCGGCTGATTTTAGAGGAATATTTGTAAGTTCCAAAACTCCACACTTAGAAACTTTTCTGCTGAAAACCACACAATGGATTCCCATGGAATGAAGTACAAGTTACTGGTAAGTACACTTAGAACTACTTTTCAGGGTCAGTGCTGGGCTAAAAGATGCAGCACTGGGTTCTCTCCTGATAACAGGTGAGTAAATCGGAATTCGAAGTTCGGCCGATTTTAGAGGGATATTTATAAGTTTCAAAATTCCACACTTCGAAACTTTTCTGCTGAAAAACACACAGTGGATTCCTATGGAAGGAAATACAAGTTACTGGTAAGTACGCTAAGAATACATTTTCAGGGTCAGTGCTGTGCTAAAAGATGCAGCACTGAGTTCTCTCCTGATAACAGGTAAGTAAATCGGAATTTGAAATTCGGCTGATTTTAGAGGAATATTTGTAAGTTTCAAAACTCCACACTTCGAAGAATTTCCAAGTGAAACCAGTCAATGTTAGCCTATGGAAGGAAATTCAAGTTACTGGTAAGAACGGTTAGAATTACTTTTCAGGATCAGTACTGGGCTTAAACATGCAGCACTGAGGTCTCTCCTGATAACAGGTGAGTAAATCGGAATTCGTAGTTCGGCCGATTTTAGAGGAATAAATGTAAGTTCCAAAATTCCACACTTCGAAGAATTTCCAAGTGAAACCAGTCAATATTAGCCTATGGAATGAAATTCAAGGTCCTGGTAAGCACGCTTAGAATTACTTTTCAGGATCAGTACTGGGCTTAAAGATGCAGTATTGAGGTCTCTCCTGATAACAGGTGAGTAAATCGGAATTCGTAGTTCAGCTGATTTTAGAGGAATTTTTGTACGTTCCAAAAATCGACACTTAGAAACTTTTCTGCTGAAAACCACACAATGGATTCCTATGGAAGGAAATACAAGTTACTGGTAAGTACGCTTAGAATTACTTTTCAGGGTCAGTGCTGGGCTAAAAGATGCAGCACTGAGTTCTCTCCTGATAACAGGTAAGTAAATCGGAATTCGTAGTTCGGCTGATTTTAGAGGAATATTTGTAAGTTTCAAAACTCCACACTTCGAAGAATTTCCAAGTGAAACCAGTCAATGTTAGCCTATGGAAGGAAATTCAAGTTACTGGTAAGAACGGTTAGAATTACTTTTCAGGATCAGTACTGGGCTTAAACATGCAGCACTGAGGTCTCTCCTGATAACAGGTGAGTAAATCGGAATTCGTAGTTCGGCCGATTTTAGAGGAATAAATGTAAGTTCCAAAATTCCACACTTCGAAGAATTTCCAAGTGAAACCAGTCAATATTAGCCTATGGAATGAAATTCAAGGTCCTGGTAAGCACGCTTAGAATTACTTTTCAGGATCAGTACTGGGCTTAAAGATGCAGTATAGAGGTCTCTCATGATAACAGGTGAGTAAATCGGAATTCGTAGTTCAGCTGATTTTAGAGGAATTTTTGTACGTTCCAAAAATCGACACTTAGAAACTTTTCTGCTGAAAACCACACAATGGATTCCTATGGAAGGAAATACAAGTTACTGGTGAGTACGCTTAGAATTACTTTTCAGGGTCAGTGCTTGACTAAAAGATGCGGCACTGGGTTCTCTCCTGATAACAGGTGAGTAAATCGGAATTCGTAGTTCGGCTGATTTTAGAGGAATATTTGTAAGTTCCAAAACTCCACACTTCGAAGAATTTCCAAGTGAAAAAAGTCAATGTTAGCCTATGGAAGGAAATTCAAGTTACTGGTAAGTATGGTTAGAATGACTTTTCAGGATCAGTACTGGGCTTAAACATGCAGCACTGAGGTCTCTCCTGATAACAGGTGAGTAAATCGGAATTCTTAGTTTGGCTGATTTTAGAGGAATATTTGTAACTTCCAAAACTCCACACTTTGAAACTTTTCTGCTGAAAACCACACAATGGATTCCTATGAAAGGAAATATAAGTTGCAGGTAAGTACACTTAGAATTACTTTTCAGGATCAGTACTGGGCTTAAACATGCAGCACTGAGGTCTCTCCTGATAGGTGAGTAAATCGGAATTCGTAGCTCGGCTGATTTTAGAGGAGTATTTGTAAGTTCCAAAACTCCACACTTCGAAGAATTACCAAATGAAACCAGTCAATGTTAGCCTATGGAAGGAAATTCAAGTTACTGGTAAGTACGGTTAGAATTACTTTTCAGGATCAGTACTGGCCTTAAAGATTCAGCACTGAGGTCTCTCCTGATAAAAGGTGAATAAATCGGAATTCGTAGTTCGGCTGATTTTAGAGGAATTTTTGTACGTTCCAAAAATCGACACTGAATCTTTTCTGCTGAAAACCACACAATGGATTCCTATGGAAGGAAATACAAGTTGCTGGTAAGTACGCTTAGAATTACTTTTCAGGGTCAGTGCTGGGCTAAAAGATGCAGCACTGGGTTCTCACTTGATAACAGGTGAGTAAATCGGAATTCGTAGTTCGGCTGATTTTAGAGGAATATTTGTAAGTTCCAAAACTCCACACTTAGAATATTTTCTGCTGAAAACCACACAATGGATTCCTATGGACGGAAATACAAGTTGCTGGTAAGTATATTTAGAATTACTTTTCAGGGTCAGTGCTGGGCTAAAAGATGCAGCACTGGGTTCTCTCCTGATAACAGTTGAGTAAATCGTAATTCGAAGTTCGGCTGATTTTAGAGGAATATTTGTAAGTTCCAAAATTCCACACTTAGAAACTTTTCTGCTGAAAACCACACAGTGGATTCCTATGGAAGGAAATACAAGTTACTGGTAAGTACAGTTAGAATTACTTTTCAGGGTCAGTGCTGGGCTAAAAGATGCAGCACTGGGTTCTCTCCTGATAACAGTTGAGTAAATCGTAATTCGAAGTTCGGCTGATTTTAGAGGAATATTTGTAAGTTCCAAAATTCCACACTTCGAAACTTTTCTGCTGAAAACCACACAGTGGATTCCTATGGAAGGAAATTCAAGTTACTGGTAAGTACGGTTAGAATAACTTTTCAGGATCAGTACTGGGCTTAAACATGCAGCACTGAGGTCTCTCCTGATAACAGGAGAGTAAATCGGAATTCATAGTTCGGCTGATTTTAGAGGAATATTTGTAAGTTCCAAAATTCCACACTTCGAAGAATTTCCAAGTGAAACCAGTCAATGTTAGCCTATGGAATGAAATTCAATGTCCTGGTAAGCACGCTTAGAATTACTTTTCAGGATCAGTACTGGGCTTAAAGATGCAGCATTGAGGTCTCTCCTGATAACAGGTGAGTAAATCGGAATTCGTAGTTCGGCTGATTTTAGAGGAATATTTGTAACTTCCAAAACTCCACACTTTGAAGATTTTCCAAGTGAAACCAGTCAATGTTAGCCTATGGAATGAAATTCAAGTTCCTGGTAAGTACGGTTAGAATTACTTTTTAGGATCAGTACTGGCCTTAAAGATTCAGCACTGAGGTCTCTCCTGATAACAGGTGAGTAAATCAGAATTCGTAGTTCGGCTGATTTTAGAGGAATTTTTGTACGTTCCAAAAATCGACACTTAGAAACTTTTCTGCTGAAAACAACACAATGGATTCCTATGGAAGGAAGTACAAGTTACTGGTAAGTACGCTTAGAATTACTTTTCAGGGTCAGTGCTGGGCTAAAAGATGCAGCACTGGGTTCTCACTTGATAACAGGCGAGTAAATCAGAATTCGTAGTTCGGCTGATTTTAGAGGAATTTTTGTACGTTCCAAAAATCGACACTTAGAAACTTTTCTGCTGAAAACCACACAATGGATTCCTATGGAAGGAAATATAAGTTGCAGGTAAGTACACTTAGAATTACTTTTCAGGATCAGTACTGGGCTTAAACATGCAGCACTGAGGTCTCTCCTGATAGGTGAGTAAATCGGAATTCGTAGCTCGGCTGATTTTAGAGGAGTATTTGTAAGTTCCAAAACTCCACACTTCGAAGAATTACCAAATGAAACCAGTCAATGTTAGCCTATGGAAGGAAATTCAAGTTACTGGTAAGTACGGTTAGAATTACTTTTCAGGATCAGTACTGGCCTTAAAGATTCAGCACTGAGGTCTCTCCTGATAAAAGGTGAATAAATCGGAATTCGTAGTTCGGCTGATTTTAGAGGAATTTTTGTACGTTCCAAAAATCGACACTGAATCTTTTCTGCTGAAAACCACACAATGGATTCCTATGGAAGGAAATACAAGTTGCTGGTAAGTACATTTAGAATTACTTTTCAGGGTCAGTGCTGGGCTAAAAGATGCAGCACTGAGTTCTCTCCTGATAACAGGTAAGTAAACCGGAATTCGTAGTTCGGCTGATTTTAGAGGAATATTTGTAAGTTTCAAAACTCCACACTTCGAAGAATTTCCAAGTAAAACCAGTCAATGTTAGCCTATGGAAGGACATTCAAGTTACTGGTAAGTACGGTTAGAATTACTTTTCAGGATCAGTACTGGGCTTAAACATGCAGCACTGAGGTTTCTCCTGATAACAGTTGAGTAAATCGGAATTCGTAGTTCGGCTGATTTTAGAGGAATTTTTGTACGTTCCAAAAATCGACACTTAGAATCTTTTCTGCTGAAAACCACACAATGGATTCCTATGGAAGGAAATACAAGTTACTGGTAAGTACGCTTGGAATTACTTTTCAGGATCAGTGCTGGGCTAAAGCATGCAGCACTGGTTTCTCTCTTGATAACAGGCGAGTAAATCGGAATTCGGAATTCAGGTGATTTTAGAGGAATATTTGTAAGTTCCAAAACTCCACACTTTGAAACTTTACTGCTGAAAACCACACAATGGATTCCTATGGAATGAAATACAAGTTACTGGTAAGTACGCTTAGAATTACTTTTCAGGGTCAGTGCTGGGCTAAAAGATGCAGCACTGGGTTCTCACTTGATAACAGGTGAGTAAATCGGAATTCGTAGTTCGGCTGATTTTAGAGGAATATTTGTAAGTTCCAAAACTCCACACTTAGAATATTTTCTGCTGAAAACCACACAATGGATTCCTATGGACGGAAATACAAGTTGCTGGTAAGTATATTTAGAATTACTTTTCAGGGTCAGTGCTGGGCTAAAAGATGCAGCACTGGGTTCTCTCCTGATAACAGTTGAGTAAATCGTAATTCGAAGTTCGGCTGATTTTAGAGGAATATTTGTAAGTTCCAAAATTCCACACTTAGAAACTTTTCTGCTGAAAACCACACAGTGGATTCCTATGGAAGGAAATACAAGTTACTGGTAAGTACAGTTAGAATTACTTTTCAGGGTCAGTGCTGGGCTAAAAGATGCAGCACTGGGTTCTCTCCTGATAACAGTTGAGTAAATCGTGATTCGAAGTTCGGCTGATTTTAGAGGAATATTTGTAAGTTCCAAAATTCCACACTTCGAAACTTTTCTGCTGAAAACCACACAGTGGATTCCTATGGAAGGAAATTCAAGTTACTGGTAAGTACGGTTAGAATAACTTTTCAGGATCAGTACTGGGCTTAAACATGCAGCACTGAGGTCTCTCCTGATAACAGGTGAGTAAATCGGAATTCATAGTTCGGCTGATTTTAGAGGAATATTTGTAAGTTCCAAAATTCCACACTTCGAAGAATTTCCAAGTGAAACCAGTCAATGTTAGCCTATGGAATGAAATTCAATGTCCTGGTAAGCACGCTTAGAATTACTTTTCAGGATCAGTACTGGGCTTAAAGATGCAGCATTGAGGTCTCTCCTGATAACAGGTGAGTAAATCAGAATTCGTAGTTCGGCTGATTTTAGAGGAATATTTGTAACTTCCAAAACTCCACACTTCGAAGATTTTCCAAGTGAAACCAGTCAATGTTAGCCTATGGAATGAAATTCAAGTTCCTGGTAAGTACGGTTAGAATTACTTTTCAGGATCAGTACTGGCCTTAAAGATTCAGCACTGAGGTCTCTCCTGATAACAGGTGAGTAAATCAGAATTCGTAGTTCGGCTGATTTTAGAGGAATTTTTGTACGTTCCAAAAATCGACACTTAGAAACTTTTCTGCTGAAAACCACACAATGGATTCCTATGGAAGGAAGTACAAGTTACTGGTAAGTACGCTTAGAATTACTTTTCAGGGTCAGTGCTGGGCTAAAAGATGCAGCACTGGGTTCTCACTTGATAACAGGCGAGTAAATCAGAATTCATAGTTCGGCTGATTTTAGAGGAATATTTGTAAGTTCCAAAACTCCACACTTAGAAACTTTTCTGCTGAAAACCACACAATGGATTCCCATGGAATGAAGTACAAGTTACTGGTAAGTACACTTAGAATTACTTTTCAGGGTCAGTGCTGGGCTAAAAGATGCAGCACTGGGTTCTCTCCTGATAACAGGTGAGTAAATCGGAATTCGAAGTTCGGCCGATTTTAGAGGGATATTTATAAGTTTCAAAATTCCAAACTTCGAAACTTTTCTGCTGAAAAACACACAGTGGATTCCTATGGAAGGAAATACAAGTTACTGGTAAGTACGCTAAGAATACATTTTCAGGGTCAGTGCTGTGCTAAAAGATGCAGCACTGAGTTCTCTCCTGATAACAGGTAAGTAAATCGGAATTTGAAATTCGGCTGATTTTAGAGGAATATTTGTAAGTTTCAAAACTCCACACTTCGAAGAATTTTCAAGTGAAACCAGTCAATGTTAGCCTATGGAAGGAAATTCAAGTTACTGGTAAGAACGGTTAGAATTACTTTTCAGGATCAGTACTGGGCTTAAACATGCAGCACTGAGGTCTCTCCCGATAACAGGTGAGTAAATCGGAATTCGTAGTTCGGCCGATTTTAGAGGAATAAATGTAAGTTCCAAAATTCCACACTTCGAAGAATTTCCAAGTGAAACCAGTCAATATTAGCCTATGGAATGAAATTCAAGGTCCTGGTAAGCACGCTTAGAATTACTTTTCAGGATCAGTACTGGGCTTAAAGATGCAGTATTGAGGTCTCTCCTGATAACAGGTGAGTAAATCGGAATTCGTAGTTCAGCTGATTTTAGAGGAATTTTTGTACGTTCCAAAAATCGACACTTAGAAACTTTTCTGCTGAAAACCACACAATGGATTCCTATGGAAGGAAATACAAGTTACTGGTAAGTACGCTTAGAATTACTTTTCAGGGTCAGTGCTGGGCTAAAAGATGCAGCACTGAGTTCTCTCCTGATAACAGGTAAGTAAATCGGAATTCGTAGTTCGGCTGATTTTAGAGGAATATTTGTAAGTTTCAAAACTCCACACTTCGAAGAATTTCCAAGTGAAACCAGTCAATGTTAGCCTATGGAAGGAAATTCAAGTTACTGGTAAGAACGGTTAGAATTACTTTTCAGGATCAGTACTGGGCTTAAACATGCAGCACTGAGGTCTCTCCTGATAACAGGTGAGTAAATCGGAATTCGTAGTTCGGCCGATTTTAGAGGAATAAATGTAAGTTCCAAAATTCCACACTTCGAAGAATTTCCAAGTGAAACCAGTCAATATTAGCCTATGGAATGAAATTCAAGGTCCTGGTAAGCACGCTTAGAATTACTTTTCAGGATCAGTACTGGGCTTAAAGATGCAGTATAGAGGTCTCTCATGATAACAGGTGAGTAAATCGGAATTCGTAGTTCAGCTGATTTTAGAGGAATTTTTGTACGTTCCAAAAATCGACACTTAGAAACTTTTCTGCTGAAAACCACACAATGGATTCCTATGGAAGGAAATACAAGTTACTGGTGAGTACGCTTAGAATTACTTTTCAGGGTCAGTGCTTGACTAAAAGATGCGGCACTGGGTTCTCTCCTGATAACAGGTGAGTAAATCGGAATTCGTAGTTCGGCTGATTTTAGAGGAATATTTGTAAGTTCCAAAACTCCACACTTCGAAGAATTTCCAAGTGAAAAAAGTCAATGTTAGCCTATGGAAGGAAATTCAAGTTACTGGTAAGTATGGTTAGAATGACTTTTCAGGATCAGTACTGGGCTTAAACATGCAGCACTGAGGTCTCTCCTGATAACAGGTGAGTAAATCGGAATTCTTAGTTTGGCTGATTTTAGAGGAATATTTGTAACTTCCAAAACTCCACACTTTGAAACTTTTCTGCTGAAAACCACACAATGGATTCCTATGGAAGGAAATATAAGTTGCAGGTAAGTACACTTAGAATTACTTTTCAGGATCAGTACTGGGCTTAAACATGCAGCACTGAGGTCTCTCCTGATAGGTGAGCAAATCGGAATTCGTAGCTCGGCTGATTTTAGAGGAGTATTTTTAAGTTCCAAAACTCCACACTTCGAAGAATTACCAAATGAAACCAGTCAATGTCAGCCTATGGAAGGAAATTCAAGTTACTGGTAAGTATGGTTAGAATTACTTTTCAGGATCAGTACTGGCCTTAAAGATTCAGCACTGAGGTCTCTCCTGATAAAAGGTGAATAAATCGGAATTCGTAGTTCGGCTGATTTTAGAGGAATTTTTGTACGTTCCAAAAATCGACACTGAAACTTTTCTGCTGAAAACCACACAATGGATTCCTATGGAAGGAAATACAAGTTGCTGGTAAGTACATTTAGAATTACTTTTCAGGGTCAGTGCTGGGCTAAAAGATGCAGCACTGGGTTCTCTCCTGATAACTGGAGAGTAAATCAGAATTCGAAGTTTGACTGATTTTAGAGAAATATTTGTAAGTTCCAAAATTCCACACTTCGAAACTTTTCTGCTGAAAACCACACAGTGGATTCCTACGGAAGGAAATACAAGTTACTGGTAAGTATGCTTAGAATTACTTTTCAGGGTCAGTGCTGGGCTAAAAGATGCAGCACTGAGTTCTCTCCTGATAACAGGTGAGTAAATCGGAATTCGTAGTTTAGCTGATTTTAGAGGAATATTTGTATGTTTCAAAACTCCACACTTCGAAGAATTTCCAAGTGAAACCAGTCAATGTTAGCCTATGGAAGGAAATTCAAGTTACTGGTAAGTACGGTTAGAATTACTTTTCAGGATCAGTACTGTGCTTAAACATGCAGCACTGAGGTCTCTCCTGATAACAGGTGAGTAAATCGGAATTCGTAGTTCGGCTGATTTTAGAGGAATTTTTGTACGTTCCAAAAATCGACACTTAGAAACTTTTCTGCTGAAAACCACACAATGGATTCCTATGGAAGGAAATACAAGTTACTGGTGAGTACGCTTAGAATTACATTTCAGGATCAGTACTGGGCTTAAACATGCAGCACTGAGGTCTCTCCTGATAACAGGTGAGTAAATCGGAATTCGTAGTTCGGCTGATTTTAGAGGAATATTTCTAAGTTCCAAAACTCCACACTTCGAAGAATTTCCAAGTGAAACCAGTCAATGTTAGCCTATGGAATGAAATTCAAGTTCCTGGTAAGTACGGTTAGAATTACTTTTCAGGATCAGTACTGGGCTTAAAGATGCAGCACTGAGGTCTCTCCTGATAACAGGTGAGTAAATCGGAATTCCTAGTTCGGCAGATTTTAGAGGAATTTTTGTACGTTCCAAAAATCGACACTTAGAAACTTTTCTTCTGAAAACCACACAGTGGATTCCTATGGAAGGAAATACAAGTTACTGGTAAGTACTTTTAGAATTACTTTTCAGGATCAGTACTGGGCTTAAAGATGCAGCATTGAGGTCTCTCCTGATAACAGGTGAGTAAATCGGAATTCGTAGTTCGGCTGATTTTAGAGGAATTTATGTACGTTCCAAAAATCGACACTTAGAAACTTTTCCGCTGAAAACCACATAATGGATTCCTATGGAAGGAAATACAAGTTACTGGTGAGTACGCTTAGAATTACTTTTCAGGGTCAGTGCTTGGCTAAAAGATGCAGCACTGGGTTCTCTCCTGCTAACAGGTGAGTAAATCGGAATTCGTAGTTTGGCTGATTTTAGAGGAATATTTGTAATTTCCAAAACTCCACACTTCGAAGAATTTCCAATTGAAACCAGTCAATGTTAGCCTATGGAAGGAAATTCAAGTTACTGGTAAGTATGGTTAGAATGACTTTTCAGGATCAGTACTGGGCTTAAACATGCAGCACTGAGGTCTCTCCTGATAACAGGAGAGTAAATCGGAATTCGTAGTTCGGCTGATTTTAGAGGAATATTTGTAACTTCCACAACTCCACACTTCGAAGAATTTCCAAGTGAAACCAGTCAATGTTAGCCTATGGAATGAAATTCAAGTTCCTGGTAAGTACGGTTAGAATTACTTTTCAGGATCAGTACTGGGCTTAAACATGCAGCACTGAGGTCTCTCCTGATAACAGATGAGTAAATCGGAATTCGTAGTTCGGCTGTTTTTAGAGGAATAAATGTAAGTTCCAAAATTCCACACTTCGAAGAATTTCCAAGTGAAACCAGTCAATGTTAGCCTATGGAATGAAATTCAAGGTCCTGGTAAGCACGCTTAGAATTACTTTTCAGGATCAGTACTGGGCTTAAAGATGCAGCATTGAGGTCTCTCCTGATAACAGGTGAGTAAATCGGAATTCGTAGTTCGGCTGATTTTAGAGGAATATTTGTAAGTTCCAAAACTCCACACTTCGAAGAATTTCCAAGTGAAAAAAGTCAATGTTAGCCTATGGAAGGAAATTCAAGTTACTGGTAAGTATGGTTAGAATGACTTTTCAGGATCAGTACTGGGCTTAAACATGCAGCACTGAGGTCTCTCCTGATAACAGGTGAGTAAATCGGAATTCTTAGTTTGGCTGATTTTAGAGGAATATTTGTAACTTCCAAAACTCCACACTTTGAAACTTTTCTGCTGAAAACCACACAATGGATTCCTATGGAAGGAAATATAAGTTGCAGGTAAGTACACTTAGAATTACTTTTCAGGATCAGTACTGGGCTTAAACATGCAGCACTGAGGTCTCTCCTGATAGGTGAGCAAATCGGAATTCGTAGCTCGGCTGATTTTAGAGGAGTATTTTTAAGTTCCAAAACTCCACACTTCGAAGAATTACCAAATGAAACCAGTCAATGTCAGCCTATGGAAGGAAATTCAAGTTACTGGTAAGTATGGTTAGAATTACTTTTCAGGATCAGTACTGGCCTTAAAGATTCAGCACTGAGGTCTCTCCTGATAAAAGGTGAATAAATCGGAATTCGTAGTTCGGCTGATTTTAGAGGAATTTTTGTACGTTCCAAAAATCGACACTGAAACTTTTCTGCTGAAAACCACACAATGGATTCCTATGGAAGGAAATACAAGTTGCTGGTAAGTACATTTAGAATTACTTTTCAGGGTCAGTGCTGGGCTAAAAGATGCAGCACTGGGTTCTCTCCTGATAACTGGAGAGTAAATCAGAATTCGAAGTTTGACTGATTTTAGAGAAATATTTGTAAGTTCCAAAATTCCACACTTCGAAACTTTTCTGCTGAAAACCACACAGTGGATTCCTACGGAAGGAAATACAAGTTACTGGTAAGTATGCTTAGAATTACTTTTCAGGGTCAGTGCTGGGCTAAAAGATGCAGCACTGAGTTCTCTCCTGATAACAGGTGAGTAAATCGGAATTCGTAGTTTAGCTGATTTTAGAGGAATATTTGTATGTTTCAAAACTCCACACTTCGAAGAATTTCCAAGTGAAACCAGTCAATGTTAGCCTATGGAAGGAAATTCAAGTTACTGGTAAGTACGGTTAGAATTACTTTTCAGGATCAGTACTGTGCTTAAACATGCAGCACTGAGGTCTCTCCTGATAACAGGTGAGTAAATCGGAATTCGTAGTTCGGCTGATTTTAGAGGAATTTTTGTACGTTCCAAAAATCGACACTTAGAAACTTTTCTGCTGAAAACCACACAATGGATTCCTATGGAAGGAAATACAAGTTACTGGTGAGTACGCTTAGAATTACATTTCAGGATCAGTACTGGGCTTAAACATGCAGCACTGAGGTCTCTCCTGATAACAGGTGAGTAAATCGGAATTCGTAGTTCGGCTGATTTTAGAGGAATATTTCTAAGTTCCAAAACTCCACACTTCGAAGAATTTCCAAGTGAAACCAGTCAATGTTAGCCTATGGAATGAAATTCAAGTTCCTGGTAAGTACTGGGCTTAAAGATGCAGCACTGAGGTCTCTCCTGATAACAGGTGAGTAAATCGGAATTCCTAGTTCGGCAGATTTTAGAGGAATTTTTGTACGTTCCAAAAATCGACACTTAGAAACTTTTCTTCTGAAAACCACACAGTGGATTCCTATGGAAGGAAATACAAGTTACTGGTAAGTACTTTTAGAATTACTTTTCAGGATCAGTACTGGGCTTAAAGATGCAGCATTGAGGTCTCTCCTGATAACAGGTGAGTAAATCGGAATTCGTAGTTCGGCTGATTTTAGAGGAATTTATGTACGTTCCAAAAATCGACACTTAGAAACTTTTCCGCTGAAAACCACATAATGGATTCCTATGGAAGGAAATACAAGTTACTGGTGAGTACGCTTAGAATTACTTTTCAGGGTCAGTGCTTGGCTAAAAGATGCAGCACTGGGTTCTCTCCTGATAACAGGTGAGTAAATCGGAATTCGTAGTTTGGCTGATTTTAGAGGAATATTTGTAATTTCCAAAACTCCACACTTCGAAGAATTTCCAATTGAAACCAGTCAATGTTAGCCTATGGAAGGAAATTCAAGTTACTGGTAAGTATGGTTAGAATGACTTTTCAGGATCAGTACTGGGCTTAAACATGCAGCACTGAGGTCTCTCCTGATAACAGGAGAGTAAATCGGAATTCGTAGTTCGGCTGATTTTAGAGGAATATTTGTAACTTCCACAACTCCACACTTCGAAGAATTTCCAAGTGAAACCAGTCAATGTTAGCCTATGGAATGAAATTCAAGTTCCTGGTAAGTACGGTTAGAATTACTTTTCAGGATCAGTACTGGGCTTAAACATGCAGCACTGAGGTCTCTCCTGATAACAGATGAGTAAATCGGAATTCGTAGTTCGGCTGTTTTTAGAGGAATAAATGTAAGTTCCAAAATTCCACACTTCGAAGAATTTCCAAGTGAAACCAGTCAATGTTAGCCTATGGAATGAAATTCAAGGTCCTGGTAAGCACGCTTAGAATTACTTTTCAGGATCAGTACTGGGCTTAAAGATGCAGCATTGAGGTCTCTCCTGATAACAGGTGAGTAAATCGGAATTCGTAGTTCGGCTGATTTTAGAGGAATTTTTGTACGTTCCAAAAATCGACACTTAGAAACTTTTCTGCTGAAAACCACACAATAGATTCCTATGGACGGAAATACAAGTTACTGGTAAGTACGCTTAGAATTACTTTTCAGGGTCAGTGCTGGGCTAAAAGATGCAGCACTGGGTTCTCACTTGATAACAGGTGAGAAAATCGGAATTCGTAGTTCGGCTGATTTTAGAGGAATATTTGTAAGTTCCGAAACTCCACACTTCGAAACTTTTCTGCTCAAAACCACACAGTGGATTCCTATGGAAGGAAATACAAGTTACTGGTAAGTACGCTTAGAATTACTTTTCAGGGTCAGTGCTGGGCTAAAAGATGCAGCACTGAGTTCTCTCCTGATAACAGGTGAGTAAATCGGAATTCGAAGTTCGGCTGATTTTAGAGGAATATTTGCAAGTTCCAAAATTCCACACTTCGAAACTTTTCTGCTGAAAACCACACAGTGGATTTCTATCGAAGGAAATACAAAATACTGGTAAGTACGCTTAGAATTACTTTTCAGGGTCAGTGCTGGGCTAAAAGATGCAGCACTGAGTTCTCTCCTGATAACAGGTAAGTAAATCAGAATTCGTAGTTCGGCTGATTTTAGAGGAATATTTGTAAGTTTCAAAACACCACACTTCGAAGAATTTCCAAGTGAAACCAGTCAATGTTAGCCTATGGAAGGAAATTCAAGTTACTGGTAAGTACGGTTAGAATTACTTTTCAGGATCAGTACTGGGCTTAAATATGCAGCACTGAGGTCTCTCCTGATAACAGGTGAGTAAATCGGAATTCGTAGTTCAGCTGATTTTAGAGGAATATTTGTAAATTCCAAAACTCCACACTTCGAAGAATTTCCAAGGGAAACCAGTCAATGTTAGGCTATGGAATGAAATTCAAGTTCCTGGTAAGTACGGTTAGAATTACTTTTCAGGATCAGTACTGGTCTTAAAGATGCAGCATTGAGGTCTCTCCTGATAACAGGTGAGAAAATTGGAATTCGTAGTTCGGCTGATTTTAGAGGAATTTTTGTAAGTTCCAAAAATCGACACTTAGAAACATTTCTGCTGAAAACCACACAATGGATTCCTATGGAAGGAAATGCAAGTTACTGGTAAGTACGCTTAGAATTACTTTTCAGGGTCAGTGCTGGGCTAAAAGATGCAGCACTGGGGTCTCTCCTGATAACAGGTGAGTAAATCGAAATTCGTAGTTCGGCTGATTTTAGAGGAATATTTGTAAGTTCCAAAACTCCACACTTAGAAACTTTTCTGCTGAAAACCACACAGTGGATTCCAATGGAAGGAAATGCAAGTTACTGGTAAGTACGCTTAGAATTACTTTTCAGGGTCAGTGCTGGGTGAAAAGATGCAGCACTGGGTTCTCACTTGATAACAGGTGAGTAAATCGAAATTTGTAGTTCGGCTGATTTTAGAGGAATATTTGTAAGTTCCAAAACTCCACACTTAGAAACTTTTCTGCTGAAAACCACACAGTGTATTTCTATGGAATGAAATACAAGTTACTGGTAAGTACGCTTAGAATTACTTTTCAGGGTCAGTGCTGGGATAAAAGATGCAGCACTGGGTTCTAACTTGATAACAGGTGAGTAAATCGGAATTCGTAGTTTGGCTGATTTTAGAGGAATATTTGTAAGTTCCAAAATTCCACACTTCGAAGAATTTCAAAAGTGAAACCAGTCAATGTTAGCCTATGGAATTAAATTCAAGGTCCTGGTAAGCACGCTTAGAATTACTTTTCAGGATCAGTACTGGGCTTAAAGATGCAGCATTGAGGTCTCTCCTGATAACAGGTGAGTAAATCGGAATTCGTAGTTCGGCTGATTTTAGAGGAATATTTGTAACTTCCAAAACTCCACACTTCGAAGAATTTCCAAGTGAAACCAGTCAGTGTTAGCCTATGGAAGGAAATTCAAGTTACTGGTAAGTACGGTTAGAACTACTTTTCAGGATCAGTACTGGCCTTAAAGATTAAGCACTGAGGTCTCTCCTGATAACAGGTGAATAAATCGGAATTCGTAGTTCGGCTGATTTTAGAGGAATTTTTGTACGTTCCAAAAATCGACACTGAAACTTTTCTGCTGAAAACCACACAATGGATTCCTATGGAAGGAAGTACAAGTTACTGGTAAGTACGCTTAGAATTACTTTTCAGGGTCAGTGCTGGGCTAAAACATGCAGCACTGGGTTCTCTCTTGATAACAGGCGAGTAAATCGGAATTCGTAGTTCGGCTGATTTTAGAGGAATATTTGTAAGTTCCAAAACTCTACACTAAGAAACTTTTTTGCTGAAAACCACACAATGGATTCCTATGGAATGAAATACAAGTTACTGGTAAGTACGCTTAGAATTTCTTTTCAGGGTCAGTGCTGGGCTAAAAGATGCAGCACTGGGTTCTCACTTGATAACAGGTAAGTAAATCGGAATTCGTAGGTCCGCTGATTTTAGAGGAATATTTGTAAGTTCCAAAACTCCACACTTAGAAACGTTTCTGCAGAAAGCCACACAATAGATTCCTATGGAAGAAATACAAGTTGCTGGTAAGTACATTTAGAATTACTTTTCAGGGTCAGTGGTGGGCTAAAAGATGCAGCACTGAGTTCTCTCCTGATAACAGGTGAGTAATTCGGAATTCGAAGTTCAACTGATTTTAGAGGAATATTTGTAAGTTCCAAAATTCCACACTTCGAAACTTTTCTGCTGAAAACCACACAGTGGATTCCTATGGAAGGAAATACAAGTTACTGGTAATTACGCTTAGAATTACTTTTCAGGGTCAGTGCTGGGCTAAAAGATGCAGCACCGAGGTCTCTCCTGATAACAGGTGAGTAAATCGGAATTCGAAGTTCGGCTGATTTTAGAGGAATATTTGCAAGTTCAAAATTCCACACTTCGAAACTTTTCTGCTGAAAACCACACAGTGGATTCCTATCGAAGGAAATACAAGTTACTGGTAGGTGCGCTTAGAATTACTTTTCAGGATCAGTACTGGGCTTAAACATGCAGCACTGAGGTCTCTCCTGATAACAGGTGAGTAAATCGGAATTCGTAGTACGGCTCACTTTAGAGGAATTTTTGTACGTTCCAAAAATCGACACTTAGAAACTTTTCTGCTGAAAACCACACAGTGGATTCCTATGGAAGGAAATACAAGTTACTGGTGAGTACGCTTAGAATTACTTTTCAGGGTCAGTGCTTGGCTAAAAGATGCAGCACTGGGTTCTCTCCTGATAACAGGTGAGTAAATCGGAATTCATAGTTCGGCTGATTTTAGAGGAATATTTGTAAGTTCCAAAACTCCACACTTCGAAGAATTTCCAAGTGAAACCAGTCAATGTTAGCCTATGGAAGGAAATTCATGTTACTGGTAAGTATGGTTAGAATGACTTTTCAGGATCAGTACTGGGCTTAAACATGCAGCACTGAGGTCTCTCCCGATAACAGGTGAGTAAATCGGAATTTGTAGTTCGGCTGATTTTAGAGGAATATTTGTAAGTTCCAAAACTCCACACTTCGAAGAATTTCCAAGTGAAATCAGCCAATGTTAGCCTATGGAAGGAAATTCATGTTACTGGTAAGTATGGTTAGAATGACTTTTTAGGATCAGTACTGGGCTTAAACATGCAGCACTGAGGTCTCGCCTGATAACAGGTGAGTAAATCGGAATTCGTAGTTCGGCTGATTTTAGAGGAATATTTGTAACTTCCAAAACTCCACACTTCGAAGAATTTCCAAGTGAAACCAGTCAATGTTAGCCTATGGAATGAAATTCAAGTTCCTGGTAAGTACGGTTAGAATTACTTTTCAGGATCAGTACTGGGCTTAAAGATGCAGCATTGAGGTCTCTCCTGATAACAGGTGAGTAAATCGGAATTCGTAGTTCGGCAGATTTTAGAGAAATTTTTGTACGTTCCAAAAATCGACACTTAGAAGCTTTTCTGCTGAAAACCACACAATGGATTCCTATGGAAGGAAATACAAGTTACTGGTGAGTACGCTTTGAATTACATTTCAGGATCAGTACTGGGCTTAAACATGCAGCACTGAGGTCTCTCCTGATAACAGGTGAGTAAATCAGAATTCGAAGTTCGACTGATTTTAGAGGAATATTTGTAAGTTCCAAAATTCCACACTTAGAAACTTTTCTGCTGAAAACCACACAGTGGATTCCTACGGAAGGAAATACAAGTTACTGGTAAGTATGCTTAGAATTACTTTTCAGGGTCAGTGCTGGGCTAAAAGATGCAGCACTGAGTTCTCTCCTAATAACAGGTGAGTAAATCGGAATTCGTAGTTCAGCTGATTTTAGAGGAATATTTGTAAGTTTCAAAACTCCACACTTCGAAGAATTTCCAAGTGAAACCAGTCAATGTTAGCCTATGGAAGGAAATTCAAGTTACTGGTAAGTACGGTTAGAATTACTTTTCAGGATCAGTACTGGGCTTAAACATGCAGCACTGAGGTCTCTCCTGATAACAGGTGAGTAAATCGGAATTCGTAGTTCGGCTGATTTTAGAGGAATATTTGTAAGTTCCAAAATTCCACACTTCGAAGAATTTCAAAAGTGAAACCAGTCAATGTTAGCCTATGGAATGAAATTCAAGGTCCTGGTAAGCACGCTTAGAATTACTTTTCAGGATCAGTACTGGGCTTAAAGATGCAGCATTGAGGTCTCTCCTGATAACAGGTGAGTAAATCGGAATTCGTAGTTCGGCTGATTTTAGAGGAATTTTTGTACGTTCCAAAAATCGACACTTAGAAACTTTTCCGCTGAAAACCACATAATGGATTCCTATGAAAGGAAAAACAATTTACTGGTGAGTATGCTTAGAATTACTTTTCAGGGTCAGTGCTTGGCTAAAAGATGCAGCACTGGGTTCTCTCTTGATAACAGGCGAGTAAATTGGAATTCGGAATTCGGCTGATTTTAAAGGAATATTTGTAAGTTCCAAAACTCCACACTTTGAAACTTTACTGCTGAAAACCACACAATGGATTCCTATGGAATGAAATACAAGTTACTGGTAAGTACGCTTAGAATTACTTTTCAGGGTCAGTGCTGGGCTAAAAGATGCAGCACTGGGTTCTCACTTGATAACAGGTGAGTAAATCGGAATTCGTAGTTCGGCTGATTTTAGAGGAATATTTGTAAGTTCCAAAACTCCACACTTAGAATATTTTCTGCTGAAAACCACACAATGGATTCCTATGGACGGAAATACAAGTTGCTGGTAAGTATATTTAGAATTACTTTTCAGGGTCAGTGCTGGGCTAAAAGATGCAGCACTGGGTTCTCTCCTGATAACAGTTGAGTAAATCGTAATTCGAAGTTCGGCTGATTTTAGAGGAATATTTGTAAGTTCCAAAATTCCACACTTCGAAACTTTTCTGCTGAAAACCACACGGTGGATTCCTCTGGAAGGAAATACAAGTTACTGGTAAGTACGCTTAGAATTACTTTTCAGGGTCAGTGCTGGGCTAAAAGATGCAGCACTGAGTTCTCTCCTGATAACAGGTAAGTAAATCGGAATTCGTAGTTCGGATGATTTTAGAGGAATATTTGTAAGTTTCAAAACTCCACACTTCGAAGAATTTCCAAGTGAAACCAGTCAATGTTAGCCTATAGAAGGAAATTCAAGTTACTGGTAAGTACGGTTAGAATTACTTTTCAGGATCAATACTGGGCTTAAACATGCAGCACTGAGGTCTCTCCTGATAACAGGTGAGTAAATCGGAATTCGTAGTTCGGCTGATTTTAGAGGAATAAATGTAAGTTCCAAAATTCCACACTTCGAAACTTTTTTGCTGAAAACCACACAGTGGATTCCTATGGAAGGAAATACAAGTTACTGGTAAGTATGCTTAGAATTACTTTTCAGGGTCAGTGCTGGGCTAAAAGATGCAGCACTGAGTTCTCTCCTGATAACAGGTGAGTAAATCGGAATTCGTAGTTTAGCTGATTTTAGAGGAATATTTGTAAGTTTCAAAACTCCACACTTCGAAGAATTTCCAAGTGAAACCAGTCAATGTTAGCCTATGGAAGGAAATTCAAGTTACTGGTAAGTATGGTTAGAATTACTTTTCAGGATCAGTACTGTGCTTAAACATGCAGCACTGAGGTCTCGCCTGATAACAGGTGAGTAAATCGGAATTCGTAGTTCGGCTGATTTTAGAGGAATTTTTGTACGTTCCAAAAATCGACACTTCGAAGAATTTCCAAGTGAAACCAGCCAATGTTACCCTATGGAAGGAAATTCATGTTACTGGTAAGTATGGTTAGAATGACTTTTCAGGATCAGTACTGGGCTTAAACATGCAGCACTGAGGTCTCTCCTGATAACAGGTGCGTAAATCGGAATTCGTAGTTCGGCTGATTTTAGAGGAATATTTGTAAGTTCCAAAACTCCACACTTCGAAGAATTTCCAAGTGAAACCAGCCAATGTTACCCTATGGAAGGAAATTCATGTTACTGGTAAGTATGGTTAGAATGACTTTTCAGGATCAGTACTGGGCTTAAACATGCAGCACTGAGGTCTCTCCTGATAACAGGTGAGTAAATCGGAATTCGTAGTTCGGCTGATTTTAGAGGAATATTTGTAACTTCCAAAACTCCACACTTCGAAGAATTTCCAAGTGAAACCAGTCAATGTTAGCCTATGGAATGAAATTCAAGTTCCTGGTAAGTACGGTTAGAATTACTTTTCAGGATCAGTACTGGGCTTAAAGATGCAGCATTGAGGTCTCTCCTGATAACAGGTGAGTAAATCGGAATTCGTAGTTCGGCAGATTTTAGAGGAATTTTTGTACGTTCCAAAAATCGACACTTAGAAACTTTTCTTCTGAAAACCACACAGTGGATTCCTATGGAAGGAAATACAAGTTACTGGTAAGTACTTTTAGAATTACTTTTCAGGATCAGTACTGGGCTTAAAGATGCAGCATTGAGGTCTCTCCTGATAACAGGTGAGTAAATCGGAATTCGTAGTTCGGCTGATTTTAGAGGAATTTTTGTACGTTCCAAAAATCGACACTTAGAAACTTTTCCGCTGAAAACCACATAATGGATTCCTATGGAAGGAAATACAAGTTACTGGTGAGTATGCTTAGAATTACTTTTCAGGGTCAGTGCTTGGCTAAAAGATGCAGCACTGGGTTCTCTCCTGATAATTATTATTTATTATTATTATTATTTTGACATTTGTAAAGCGCGAAACGAAGGCCCGTGGGCATCTCGGCGCTAAGTATCTGCAATGTTTAGCCAACAAGGGGACTGGGAGATCAATGATTAAAAAGCCAGGTTTTGAGGTTTTTTCGGAAAGACCAGAGGGACGTGCTGGTCTTGATGGGATGAGGCAGTGTGTTCCATAATTTTGGAGCAGCCACAAGAAATCTTCTGTCACCCCAGTTGACAGATTTAGTTCGGGGGATCACCAGGTCCAGGGAGCTGGAAGAGTGCAGTGCTCTGGATGGACAGTAGGGGGTAAGGTTCTGAGTGAAGAACGCTGGGACAGCGTTGTGTAAAGCCTTGTATACCAGGCACAAGGTTTTGAACATAATCCTCTTCCTCACCGGAAGCCAATGAAGTTGTTTCATGGTGGGTAAAACCGGATGGAATTTGGGGATTCGCCCTAGGAGCCTGGCGGCCGCGTTCTGTATGGACTGCATTTTTGTTAACACTCTCTCCTGGGCCCCTAGAAACAAAGCGTTACAATAGTCTAGGGTGGAGAGCACCAGGGAGCTTACCAGCGTTTTCGCCATGTTTTCAGGTAAAAAGAGCAGAATTTTTTTGATGAGCCTAAGTTTATGAAAGGCTGAAGAGGATATCTGATTGGCGTGTGGTAGGAAGTTCAGACGGTTGTCAAACATGACTCCCAGGTTCCTCACTTTATCAACCGGGACTGGGGGCTGGCCCATGGATGACGGCCACCAACGGGGGGACCACTCCGGAGAGAGATTGCCGAAGATTACAACCTCCGATTTATCGGAGTTTAGCTTCAGACAATTGTGTGACATCCAGTTCCCGATAGCCGACATGCCCTGGTTGAACATGTTGGCTTTCTGAAGGCCGTCGTTTTTGACGGCTAGGACCAGTTGAGTGTCATCAGCGTATAAAGTGAGGCTCATCCCGTGTGCCCTGATGACATTGGCAAGGTCCGACACATAAATGTTAAATAGTGTCGGACTAAGGGATGAGCCTTGGGGAACTCCACACGGTAGTGACAGGGGGGAGGATTCAAAAGGTCCCACTGTGACGACCTGGGTCCTGTTGGCCAGGAAGGAGGCAAGAAGATTTTTGGCGTTACCTTGGATGCCTATGCTCTCGACACGGTCGACCAAGGTGGTATGGTCGACCGTGTCAAAGGCCGCCGACAGGTCTAGTAATATCAGGACGGCGGTACCTCCCGCATCCCGGATAGATCTGATGTCGTCCGCCGCTTTGACCAAGGCCGTCTCGGTTCCGTGGAAGCGACGGAATCCAAACTGTGATTCATCTAGGCATTTGTTATCCTCGATGAAGGAGGAGAGTTGGGCATTCATAATTTTTTCCACAATTTTTGCTAATAGTGGGAGACTGGCAATGGGGCGGTAGCTTTTGGGTTCTTCTTTATTAAGGGTAGGTTTTTTGAGCAACGGTTTTATTAGGGTTTTCTTTAGTGTCTCGGGATAGATGCCAGTGCTAAACATGGAGTTGCAGATATTGGTTATAGAGGGTAAGACTGCATCCATGATAAGTCTCAGGACCTTCAAGGGACAAGGGTCGAGGGCCGATCCCGATTTGATGGTGGATATCGTTTTTAGCACCTGCGGACACGTGACCTCGCTGAACTGCGAGAGAATGGGTCCTTCAGGTTGAATTGATGGGCTGTGGAAGAGAGTGACGTTATTGGCGAAAACCCTGTAAATGTCATCAACTTTGCTGAAGAAGAACTTAGATAAAGCGTCGCAAAGGGTTTGGGACGGGGGAGGTGTGAGATCCACAGAGAAACCCACCAATTGTTTGATGGTCTCATATAGACATTTATTGGAGTTTTGTGCTGTTTCAATTTTATTGCAATAATACTTTTTTTTTTGCGTCCAGGATAACAGGTGAGTAAATCGGAATTCGTAGTTCGGCTGATTTTAGAGGAATATTTGTAAGTTCCAAACTCCACACTTCGAAGAATTTCCAAGTGAAACCAGTCAATGTTAGCCTATGGAAGGAAATTCAAGTTACTGGTAAGTACGGTTAGAATTACTTTTCAGGATCAGTACTGGGCTTAAACATGCAGCACTGAGGTCTCTCCTGATAACAGATGAGTAAATCGGAATTCGTAGTTCGGCTGATTTTAGAGGAATATTTGTAACTTCCAAAACTCCACACTTCGAAGAATTTCCAAGTGAAACCAGTCAATGTTAGCCTATGGAATGAAATTCAAGTTCCTGGTAAGTACGGTTAGAATTACTTTTCAGGATCAGTACTGGGCTTAAAGATGCAGCATTGAGGTCTCTCCTGATAACAGGTGAGTAAATCGGAATTCGTAGTTCGGCAGATTTTAGAGGAATTTTTGTACGTTCCAAAAATCGACACTTAGAAGCTTTTCTGCTGAAAACCACACAATGGATTCCTATGGAAGGAAATACAAGTTACTGGTAAATACGCTTAGAATTACTTTTCAGGGTCAGTGCTGGGCTAAAAGATGCAGCACTGGGTTCTCTCCTGATAACTGGTGAGTAAATCAGAATTCGAAGTTCGACTGATTTTAGAGGAATATTTGTAAGTTCCAAAATTCCACACTTCGAAACTTTTCTGCTGAAAACCACACAGTGGATTCCTACGGAAGGAAATACAAGTTACTGGTAAGTATGCTTAGAATTACTTTTCAGGGTCAGTGCTGGGCTAAAAGATGCAGCACTGAGTTCTCTCCTAATAACAGGTGAGTAAATCGGAATTCGTAGTTCAGCTGATTTTAGAGGAATATTTGTAAGTTTCAAAACTCCACACTTCGAAGAATTTCCAAGTGAAACCAGTCAATGTTAGCCTATGGAAGGAAATTCAAGTTACTGGTAAGTACGGTTAGAATTACTTTTCAGGATTAGTACTGGGCTTAAACATGCAGCACTGAGGTCTCTCCTGATAACAGGTGAGTAAATCGGAATTCGTAGTTCGGCTGATTTTAGAGGAATATTTGTAAGTTCCAAAATTCCACACTTCGAAGAATTTCAAAAGTGAAACCAGTCAATGTTAGCCTATGGAATGAAATTCAAGGTCCTGGTAAGCACGCTTAGAATTACTTTTCAGGATCAGTACTGGGCTTAAAGATGCAGCATTGAGGTCTCTCCTGATAACAGGTGAGTAAATCGGAATTCGTAGTTCGGCTGATTTTAGAGGAATTTTTGTACGTTCCAAAAATCGACACTTAGAAACTTTACTGCTGAAAACCACACAATGGATTCCTATGGAATGAAATACAAGTTACTGGTAAGTACGCTTAGAATTACTTTTCAGGGTCAGTGCTGAGCTAAAAGATGCAGCACTGGGTTCTCACTTGATAACAGGTGAGTAAATCGGAATTCGTAGTTCGGCTGATTTTAGAGGAATATTTGTAAGTTCCAAAACTCCACACTTCGAAACTTTTCTGCTGAAAACCACACGGTGGATTCCTCTGGAAGGAAATACAAGTTACTGGTAAGTACGCTTAGAATTACTTTTCAGGGTCAGTGCTGGGCTAAAAGATGCAGCACTGAGTTCTCTCCTGATAACAGGTAAGTAAATCGGAATTCGTAGTTCGGATGATTTTAGAGGAATATTTGTAAGTTTCAAAACTCCACACTTCGAAGAATTTCCAAGTGAAACCAGTCAATGTTAGCCTATGGAAGGAAATTCAAGTTACTGGTAAGTACGGTTAGAATTACTTTTCAGGATCAATACTGGGCTTAAACATGCAGCACTGAGGTCTCTCCTGATAACAGGTGAGTAAATCGGAATTCGTAGTTCGGCTGATTTTAGAGGAATAAATGTAAGTTCCAAAATTCCACACTTCGAAACTTTTTTGCTGAAAACCACACAGTGGATTCCTATGGAAGGAAATACAAGTTACTGGTAAGTATGCTTAGAATTACTTTTCAGGGTCAGTGCTGGGCTAAAAGATGCAGCACTGAGTTCTCTCCTGATAACAGGTGAGTAAATCGGAATTCATAGTTTAGCTGATTTTAGAGGAATATTTGTAAGTTTCAAAACTCCACACTTCGAAGAATTTCCAAGTGAAACCAGTCAATGTTAGCCTATGGAAGGAAATTCAAGTTACTGGTAAGTATGGTTAGAATTACTTTTCAGGATCAGTACTGTGCTTAAACATGCAGCACTGAGGTCTCGCCTGATAACAGGTGAGTAAATCGGAATTCGTAGTTCGGCTGATTTTAGAGGAATTTTTGTACGTTCCAAAAATCGACACTTAGAAACTTTTCTGCTGAAAACCACACAATGGATTTCTATGGAAGGAAATACAAGTTACTGGTGAGTACGCTTAGAATTACTTTTCAGGATCAGTACTGGGCTTAAACATGCAGCACTGAGGTCTCTCCTGATAACAGGTGCGTAAATCGGAATTCGTAGTTGGGCTGATTTTAGAGGAATATTTGTAAGTTCCAAAACTCCACACTTCGAAGAATTTCCAAGTGAAACCAGCCAATGTTACCCTATGGAAGGAAATTCATGTTACTGGTAAGTATGGTTAGAATGACTTTTCAGGATCAGTACTGGGCTTAAACATGCAGCACTGAGGTCTCTCCTGATAACAGGTGAGTAAATCGGAATTCGTAGTTCGGCTGATTTTAGAGGAATATTTGTAACTTCCAAAACTCCACACTTCAAAGAATTTCCAAGTGAAACCAGTCAATGTTAGCCTATGGAATGAAATTCAAGTTCCTGGTAAGTACGGTTAGAATTACTTTTCAGGATCAGTACTGGGCTTAAAGATGCAGCATTGAGGTCTCTCCTGATAACAGGTGAGTAAATCGGAATTCGTAGTTCGGCAGATTTTAGAGGAATTTTTGTACGTTCCAAAAATCGACACTTAGAAACTTTTCTTCTGAAAACCACACAGTGGATTCCTATGGAAGGAAATACAAGTTACTGGTAAGTACTTTTAGAATTACTTTTCAGGATCAGTACTGGGCTTAAAGATGCAGCATTGAGGTCTCTCCTGATAACAGGTGAGTAAATCGGAATTCGTAGTTCGGCTGATTTTAGAGGAATTTTTGTACTTTCCAAAAATCGACACTTAGAAACTTTTCCGCTGAAAACCACATAATGGATTCCTATGGAAGGAAATACAAGTTACTGGTGAGTATGCTTAGAATTACTTTTCAGGGTCAGTGCTTGGCTAAAAGATGCAGCACTGGGTTCTCTCCTGATAATTATTATTTATTATTATTATTATTTTGACATTTGTAAAGCGCGAAACGAAGGCCCGTGGGCATCTCGGCGCTAAGTATCTGCAATGTTTAGCCAACAAGGGGACTGGGAGATCAATGATTAAAAAGCCAGGTTTTGAGGTTTTTTCGGAAAGACCAGAGGGACGTGCTGGTCTTGATGGGATGAGGCAGTGTGTTCCATAATTTTGGAGCAGCCACAAGAAATCTTCTGTCACCCCAGTTGACAGATTTAGTTCGGGGGATCACCAGGTCCAGGGAGCTGGAAGAGTGCAGTGCTCTGGATGGACAGTAGGGGGTAAGGTTCTGAGTGAAGAACGCTGGGACAGCGTTGTGTAAAGCCTTGTATACCAGGCACAAGGTTTTGAACATAATCCTCTTCCTCACCGGAAGCCAATGAAGTTGTTTCATGGTGGGTAAAACCGGATGGAATTTGGGGATTCGCCCTAGGAGCCTGGCGGCCGCGTTCTGTATGGACTGCATTTTTGTTAACACTCTCTCCTGGGCCCCTAGAAACAAAGCGTTACAATAGTCTAGGGTGGAGAGCACCAGGGAGCTTACCAGCGTTTTCGCCATGTTTTCAGGTAAAAAGAGCAGAATTTTTTTGATGAGCCTAAGTTTATGAAAGGCTGAAGAGGATATCTGATTGGCGTGTGGTAGGAAGTTCAGACGGTTGTCAAACATGACTCCCAGGTTCCTCACTTTATCAACCGGGACTGGGGGCTGGCCCATGGATGACGGCCACCAACGGGGGGACCACTCCGGAGAGAGATTGCCGAAGATTACAACCTCCGATTTATCGGAGTTTAGCTTCAGACAATTGTGTGACATCCAGTTCCCGATAGCCGACATGCCCTGGTTGAACATGTTGGCTTTCTGAAGGCCGTCGTTTTTGACGGCTAGGACCAGTTGAGTGTCATCAGCGTATAAAGTGAGGCTCATCCCGTGTGCCCTGATGACATTGGCAAGGTCCGACACATAAATGTTAAATAGTGTCGGACTAAGGGATGAGCCTTGGGGAACTCCACACGGTAGTGACAGGGGGGAGGATTCAAAAGGTCCCACTGTGACGACCTGGGTCCTGTTGGCCAGGAAGGAGGCAAGAAGATTTTTGGCTTTACCTTGGATGCCTATGCTCTCGACACGGTCGACCAAGGTGGTATGGTCGACCGTGTCAAAGGCCGCCGACAGGTCTAGTAATATCAGGACGGCGGTACCTCCCGCATCCCGGATAGATCTGATGTCGTCCGCCGCTTTGACCAAGGCCGTCTCGGTTCCGTGGAAGCGACGGAAGCCAAACTGTGATTCATCTAGGCATTTGTTATCCTCGATGAAGGAGGAGAGTTGGGCATTCATATTTTTTTCCACAATTTTTGCTAATAGTGGGAGACTGGCAATGGGGCGGTAGCTTTTGGGTTCTTCTTTATTAAGGGTAGGTTTTTTGAGCAACGGTTTTATTAGGGTTTTCTTTAGTGTCTCGGGATAGATGCCAGTGCTAAACATGGAGTTGCAGATATTGGTTATAGAGGGTAAGACTGCATCCATGATAAGTCTCAGGACCTTCAAGGGACAAGGGTCGAGGGCCGATCCCGATTTGATGGTGGATATCGTTTTTAGCACCTGCGGACACGTGACCTCGCTGAACTGCGAGAGAATGGGTCCTTCAGGTTGAATTGATGGGCTGTGGAAGAGAGTGACGTTATTGGCGAAAACCCTGTAAATGTCATCAACTTTGCTGAAGAAGAACTTAGATAAAGCGTCGCAAAGGGTTTGGGACGGGGGAGGTGTGAGATCCACAGAGAAACCCACCAATTGTTTGGTGGTCTCATATAGACATTTATTGGAGTTTTGTGCTGTTTCAATTTTATTGCAATAATACTTTTTTTTTTGCGTCCAGGATAACAGGTGAGTAAATCGGAATTCGTAGTTCGGCTGATTTTAGAGGAATATTTGTAAGTTCCAAACTCCACACTTCGAAGAATTTCCAAGTGAAACCAGTCAATGTTAGCCTAAGGAAGGAAATTCAAGTTACTGGTAAGTACGGTTAGAATTACTTTTCAGGATCAGTACTGGGCTTAAACATGCAGCACTGAGGTCTCTCCTGATAACAGATGAGTAAATCGGAATTCGTAGTTCGGCTGATTTTAGAGAAATATTTGTAACTTCCAAAACTCCACACTTCGAAGAATTTCCAAGAGAAACCAGTCAATGTTAGCCTATGGAATGAAATTCAAGTTCCTGGTAAGTACGGTTAGAATTACTTTTCAGGATCAGTACTGGGCTTAAAGATGCAGCATTGAGGTCTCTCCTGATAACAGGTGAGCAAATCGGAATTCGTAGTTCGGCAGATTTTAGAGGAATTTTTGTACGTTCCAAAAATCGACACTTAGAAGCTTTTCTGCTGAAAACCACACAATGGATTCCTATGGAAGGAAATACAAGTTACTGGTAAGTACGCTTAGAATTACTTTTCAGGGTCAGTGCTGGGCTAAAAGATGCAGCACTGGGTTCTCTCCTGATAACTGGTGAGTAAATCAGAATTCGAAGTTCGACTGATTTTAGAGGAATATTTGTAAGTTCCAAAATTCCACACTTCGAAACTTTTCTGCTGAAAACCACACAGTGGATTCCTACGGAAGGAAATACAAGTTACTGGTAAGTATGCTTAGAATTACTTTTCAGGGTCAGTGCTGGGCTAAAAGATGCAGCACTGAGTTCTCTCCTAATAACAGGTGAGTAAATCGGAATTCGTAGTTCAGCTGATGTTAGAGGAATATTTGTAAGTTTCAAAACTCCACACTTCGAAGAATTTCCAAGTGAAACCAGTCAATGTTAGCCTATGGAAGGAAATTCAAGTTACTGGTAAGTACGGTTAGAATTACTTTTCAGGATCAGTACTGGGCTTAAACATGCAGCACTGAGGTCTCTCCTGATAACAGGTGAGTAAATCGGAATTCGTAGTTCGGCTGATTTTAGAGGAATATTTGTAAGTTCCAAAATTCCACACTTCGAAGAATTTCAAAAGTGAAACCAGTCAATGTTAGCCTATGGAATGAAATTCAAGGTCCTGGTAAGCACGCTTAGAATTACTTTTCAGGATCAGTACTGGACTTAAAGATGCAGCATTGAGGTCTCTCCTGATAACAGGTGAGTAAATCGGAATTCGTAGTTCGGCTGATTTTAGAGGAATTTTTGTACGTTCCAAAAATCGACACTTAGAAACTTTTCCGCTGAAAACCACATAATGGATTCCTATGGAAGGAAAAACAATTTACTGGTGAGTACGCTTAGAATTACTTTTCAGGGTCAGTGCTTGGCTAAAAGATGCAGCACTGGGTTCTCTCTTGATAACAGGCGAGTATATTGGAATTCGGAATTCGGCTGATTTTAGAGGAATATTTGTAAGTTCCAAAACTCCACACTTTGAAACTTTACTGCTGAAAACCACACAATGGATTCCTATGGAATGAAATACAAGTTACTGGTAAGTACGCTTAGAATTACTTTTCAGGGTCAGTGCTGGGCTAAAAGATGCAGCACTGGGTTCTCACTTGATAACAGGTGAGTAAATCGGAATTCGTAGTTCAGCTGATTTTAGAGGAATATTTGTAAGTTCCAAAACTCCACACTTAGAATATTTTCTGCTGAAAACCACACAATGGATTCCTATGGACGGAAATACAAGTTGCTGGTAAGTATATTTAGAATTACTTTTCAGGGTCAGTGCTGGGCTAAAAGATGCAGCACTGGGTTCTCTCCTGATAACAGTTGAGTAAATCGTAATTCGAAGTTCGGCTGATTTTAGAGGAATATTTGTAAGTTCCAAAATTCCACACTTCGAAACTTTTCTGCTGAAAACCACACGGTGGATTCCTCTGGAAGGAAATACAAGTTACTGGTAAGTACGCTTAGAATTACTTTTCAGGGTCAGTGCTGGGCTAAAAGATGCAGCACTGAGTTCTCTCCTGATAACAGGTAAGTAAATCGGAATTCGTAGTTCGGATGATTTTAGAGGAATATTTGTAAGTTTCAAAACTCCACACTTCGAAGAATTTCCAAGTGAAACCAGTCAATGTTAGCCTATGGAAGGAAATTCAAGTTACTGGTAAGTACGGTTAGAATTACTTTTCAGGATCAATACTGGGCTTAAACATGCAGCACTGAGGTCTCTCCTGATAACAGGTGAGTAAATCGGAATTCGTAGTTCGGCTGATTTTAGAGGAATAAATGTAAGTTCCAAAATTCCACACTTCGAAACTTTTTTGCTGAAAACCACACAGTGGATTCCTATGGAAGGAAATACAAGTTACTGGTAAGTATGCTTAGAATTACTTTTCAGGGTCAGTGCTGGGCTAAAAGATGCAGCACTGAGTTCTCTCCTGATAACAGGTGAGTAAATCGGAATTCGTAGTTAAGCTGATTTTAGAGGAATATTTGTAAGTTTCAAAACTCCACACTTCGAAGAATTTCCAAGTGAAACCAGTCAATGTTAGCCTATGGAAGGAAATTCAAGTTACTGGTAAGTATGGTTAGAATTACTTTTCAGGATCAGTACTGTGCTTAAACATGCAGCACTGAGGTCTCGCCTGATAACAGGTGAGTAAATCGGAATTCGTAGTTCGGCTGATTTTAGAGGAATTTTTGTACGTTCCAAAAATCGACACTTAGAAACTTTTCTGCTGAAAACCACACAATGGATTTCTATGGAAGGAAATACAAGTTACTGGTGAGTACGCTTAGAATTACTTTTCAGGATCAGTACTGGGCTTAAACATGCAGCACTGAGGTCTCTCCTGATAACAGGTGCGTAAATCGGAATTCGTAGTTCGGCTGATTTTAGAGGAATATTTGTAAGTTCCAAAACTCCACACTTCGAAGAATTTCCAAGTGAAACCAGCCAATGTTACCCTATGGAAGGAAATTCATGTTACTGGTAAGTATGGTTAGAATGACTTTTCAGGATCAGTACTGGGCTTAAACATGCAGCACTGAGGTCTCTCCTGATAACAGGTGAGTAAATCGGAATTCATAGTTCGGCTGATTTTAGAGGAATATTTGTAACTTCCAAAACTCCACACTTCGAAGAATTTCCAAGTGAAACCAGTCAATGTTAGCCTATGGAATGAAATTCAAGTTCCTGGTAAGTACGGTTAGAATTACTTTTCAGGATCAGTACTGGGCTTAAAGATGCAGCATTGAGGTCTCTCCTGATAACAGGTGAGTAAATCGGAATTCGTAGTTCGGCAGATTTTAGAGGAATTTTTGTACGTTCCAAAAATCGACACTTAGAAACTTTTCTTCTGAAAACCACACAGTGGATTCCTATGGAAGGAAATACAAGTTACTGGTAAGTACTTTTAGAATTACTTTTCAGGATCAGTACTGGGCTTAAAGATGCAGCATTGAGGTCTCTCCTGATAACAGGTGAGTAAATCGGAATTCGTAGTTCGGCTGATTTTACAGGAATTTTTGTACGTTCCAAAAATCGACACTTAGAAACTTTTCCGCTGAAAACCACATAATGGATTCCTATGGAAGGAAATACAAGTTACTGGTGAGTATGCTTAGAATTACTTTTCAGGGTCAGTGCTTGGCTAAAAGATGCAGCACTGGGTTCTCTCCTGATAATTATTATTTATTATTATTATTATTTTGACATTTGTAAAGCGCGAAACGAAGGCCCGTGGGCATCTCGGCGCTAAGTATCTGCAATGTTTAGCCAACAAGGGGACTGGGAGATCAATGATTAAAAAGCCAGGTTTTGAGGTTTTTTCGGAAAGACCAGAGGGACGTGCTGGTCTTGATGGGATGAGGCAGTGTGTTCCATAATTTTGGAGCAGCCACAAGAAATCTTCTGTCACCCCAGTTGACAGATTTAGTTCGGGGGATCACCAGGTCCAGGGAGCTGAAAAAGCGCAGTGCTCTGGATGGACAGTAGGGGGTAAGGTTCTGAGTGATGAACGCTGGGACAGCGTTGTGTAAAGCCTTGTATACCAGGCACAAGGTTTTGAACATAATCCTCTTCCTCACCGGAAGCCAATGAAGTTGTTTCATGGTGGGTAAAACCGGATGGAATTTGGGGATTCGCCCTAGGAGCCTGGCGGCCGCGTTCTGTATGGACTGCATTTTTGTTAACACTCTCTCCTGGGCCCCTAGAAACAAAGCGTTACAATAGTCTAGGGTGGAGAGCACCAGGGAGCTTACCAGCGTTTTCGCCATGTTTTCAGGTAAAAAGGGCAGAATTTTTTTGATGAGCCTAAGTTTATGAAAGGCTGAAGAGGATATCTGATTGCCGTGTGGTAGGAAGTTCAGACGGTTGTCAAACATGACTCCCAGGTTCCTCACTTTATCAACCGGGACTGGGGGCTGGCCCATGGATGACGGCCACCAACGGGGGGACCACTCCGGAGAGAGATTGCCGAAGATTACAACCTCCGATTTATCGGAGTTTAGCTTCAGACAATTGTGTGACATCCAGTTCCCGATAGCCGACATGCCCTGGTTGAACATGTTGGCTTTCTGAAGGCCGTCGTTTTTGACGGCTAGGACCAGTTGAGTGTCATCAGCGTATAAAGTGAGGCTCATCCCGTGTGCCCTGATGACATTGGCAAGGTCCGACACATAAATGTTAAATAGTGTCGGACTAAGGGATGAGCCTTGGGGAACTCCACATGGTAGTGACAGGGGGGAGGATTCAAAAGGTCCCACTGTGACGACCTGGGTCCTGTTGGCCAGGAAGGAGGCAAGAAGATTTTTGGCGTTACCTTGGATGCCTATGCTCTCGACACGGTCGACCAAGGTGGTATGGTCGACCGTGTCAAAGGCCGCCGACAGGTCTAGTAATATCAGGACGGCGGTACCTCCCGCATCCCGGATAGATCTGATGTCGTCCGCCGCTTTGACCAAGGCCGTCTCGGTTCCGTGGAAGCGACGGAAGCCAAACTGTGATTCATCTAGGCATTTGTTATCCTCGATGAAGGAGGAGAGTTGGGCATTCATAATTTTTTCCACAATTTTTGCTAATAGTGGGAGACTGGCAATGGGGCGGTAGCTTTTGGGTTCTTCTTTATTAAGGGTAGGTTTTTTGAGCAACGGTTTTATTAGGGTTTTCTTTAGTGTCTCGGGATAGATGCCGGTGCTAAACATGGAGTTGCAGATATTGGTTATAGAGGGTAAGACTGCATCCATGATAAGTCTCAGGACCTTCAAGGGACAGGGGTCGAGGGCCGATCCCGATTTGATGGTGGATATCGTTTTTAGCACCTGCGGACACGTGACCTCTCTGAACTGCGAGAGAATGGGTCCTTCAGGTTGAATTGATGGGCTGTGGAAGAGAGTGACGTTATTGGCGAAAACCCTGTAAATGTCATCAACTTTGCTGAAGAAGAACTTAGATAAAGCGTCGCAAAGGGTTTGGGACGGGGGAGGTGTGAGATCCACAGAGAAACCCGCCAATTGTTTGGTGGTCTCATATAGACATTTATTGGAGTTTTGTGCTGTTTCAATTTTATTGCAATAATACTTTTTTTTTTGCGTCCAGGATAACAGGTGAGTAAATCGGAATTCGTAGTTCGGCTGATTTTAGAGGAATATTTGTAAGTTCCAAACTCCACACTTCGAAGAATTTCCAAGTGAAACCAGTCAATGTTAGCCTATGGAAGGAAATTCAAGTTACTGGTAAGTACAGTTAGAATTACTTTTCAGGATCAGTACTGGGCTTAAACATGCAGCACTGAGGTCTCTCCTGATAACAGATGAGTAAATCGGAATTCGTAGTTTGGCTGATTTTAGAGGAATATTTGTAACTTCCAAAACTCCACACTTCGAAGAATTTCCAAGTGAAACCAGTCAATGTTAGCCTATGGAATGAAATTCAAGTTCCTGGTAAGTACGGTTAGAATTACTTTTCAGGATCAGTACTGGGCTTAAAGATGCAGCATTGAGGTCTCTCCTGATAACAGGTGAGTAAATCGGAATTCGTAGTTCGGCAGATTTTAGAGGAATTTTTGTACGTTCCAAAAATCGACACTTAGAAGCTTTTCTGCTGAAAACCACACAATGGATTCCTATGGAAGGAAATACAAGTTACTGGTAAGTACGCTTAGAATTACTTTTCAGGGTCAGTGCTGGGCTAAAAGATGCAGCACTGGGTTCTCTCCTGATAACTGGTGAGTAAATCAGAATTCGAAGTTCGACTGATTTTAGAGGAATATTTGTAAGTTCCAAAATTCCACACTTCGAAACTTTTCTGCTGAAAACCACACAGTGGATTCCTACGGAAGGAAATACAAGTTACTGGTAAGTATGCTTAGAATTACTTTTCAGGGTCAGTGCTGGGCTAAAAGATGCAGCACTGAGTTCTCTCCTAATAACAGGTGAGTAAATCGGAATTCGTAGTTCAGCTGATTTTAGAGGAATATTTGTAAGTTTCAAAATTCCACACTTCGAAGAATTTCCAAGTGAAACCAGTCAATGTTAGCCTATGGAATGAAATTCTATGTCCTGGTAAGCACGCTTAGAATTACTTTTCAGGGTCAGTGCTGGGCTAAAAGATGCAGCACTGAGTTCTCTCCTGATAACAAGTAAGTAAATCGGAATTCGTAGTTCGGCTGATTTTAGAGGAATATTTGTAACTTCCAAAACTCCACACTTCGAAGATTTTCCAAGTGAAACCAGTCAATGTTAGCCTATGGAATGAAATTCAAGTTCCTGGTAAGTACGGTTAGAATTACTTTTCAAGATCAGTACTGGCCTTAAAGATTCAGCACTGAGGTCTCTCCTGATAACAGGTGAGTAAATCAGAATTCGTAGTTCGGCTGCTTTTAGAGGAATTTTTGTACGTTCCAAAAATCGACACTTAGAAACTTTTCTGCTGAAAACCACACAATGGATTCCTATGGAAGGAAGTACAAGTTACTGGTAAGTACGCTTAGAAGTACTTTTCAGGGTCAGTGCAGGGCTAAAAGATGCAGCACTGGGTTCTCACTTGATAACAGGCGAGTAAATCAGAATTCGTAGTTCGGCTGATTTAGAGGAATATTTGTAAGTTCCAAAACTCCACACTTAGAAACTTTTCTGCTGAAAACCACACAATGGATTCCTATGGAATGAAATACAAGTTACTGGTAAGTACACTTAGAATTACTTTTCAGGGTCAGTGCTGGGCTAAAAGATGCAGCACTGGGTTCTCTCCTGATAACAGTTGAGTAAATCGTAATTCGAAGTTCGGCTGATTTTAGAGGAATATTTGTAAGTTCCAAAATTCCACACTTCGAAACTTTTCTGCTGAAAACCACACAGTGGATTCCTATGGAAGGAAATACAAGTTACTGGTAAGTACGGTTAGAATTACTTTTCAGGGTCAGTGCTGGGCTAAAAGATGCAGCACTGGGTTCTCTCCTGATAACAGTTGAGTAAATCGTAATTTGAAGTTCGGCTGATTTTAGAGGAATATTTGTAAGTTCCAAAATTCCACACTTCGAAACTTTTCTGCTGAAAACCACACAGTGGATTCCTATGGAAGGAAATTCAAGTTACTGGTAAGTACGGTTAGAATTACTTTTCAGGATCAGTACTGGGCTTAAACATGCAGCACTGAGGACTCTCCTGATAACAGGTGAGTAAAACGGAATTCATAGTTCGGCTGATTTTAGAGGAATATTTGTAAGTTCCAAAATTCCACACTTCGAAAAATTTCCAAGTGAAACCAGTCAATGTTAGCCTATGGAATGAAATTCAATGTCCTGGTAAGCACGCTTAGAATTACTTTTCAGGGTCGGTGCTGGGCTAAAAGATGCAGCACTGAGTTCTCTCCTGATAACAGGTAAGTAAATCGGAATTCGTAGTTCGGCTGATTTTAGAGGAATATTTGTAACTTCCAAAACTCCACACTTCGAAGATTTTCCAAGTGAAACCAGTCAATGTTAGCCTATGGAATGAAATTCAAGTTCCTGGTAAGTACGGTTAGAATTACTTTTCAGGATCAGTACTGGCCTTAAAGATTCAGCACTGAGGTCTCTCCTGATAACAGGTGAGTAAATCAGAATTCGTAGTTCGGCTGATTTTAGAGGAATTTTTGTACGTTCCAAAAATCGACACTTAGAAACTTTTCTGCTGAAAACCACACAATGGATTCCTATGGAAGGAAGTACAAGTTACTGGTAAGTACGCTTAGAATTACTTTTCAGGGTCAGTGCTGGGCTAAAAGATGCAGCACTGGGTTCTCACTTGATAACAGGCGAGTAAATCAGAATTCGTAGTTCGGCTGATTTTAGAGGAATATTTGTAAGTTCCAAAACTCCACACTTAGAAACTTTTCTGCTGAAAACCACACAATGGATTCCTATGGAATAAAATACAAGTTACTGGTAAGTACACTTAGAATTACTTTTCAGGGTCAGTGCTGGGCTAAAAGATGCAGCACTGGGTTCTCTCCTGATAACAGGTGAGTAAATCGGAATTCGAAGTTCGGCTGATTTTAGAGGAATATTTGTAAGTTCCAAAATTCCACACTTCGAAACTTTTCTGTTGAAAACCACACAGTGGATTCCTATGGAAGGAAATACAAGTTGCTGGTAAGTACGCTAAGAATAAATTTTCAGGGTCAGTGCTGTGCTAAAAGATGCAGCACTGAGTTCTCTCCTGATAACAGGTAAGTAAATCGGAATTTGAAATTCGGCTGATTTTAGAGGAATATTTGTAAGTTCCAAAATTCCACACTTCGAAACTTTTCTGCTGAAAACCACACGGTGGATTCCTATGGAAGGAAATACAAGTTACTGGTAAGTACGCTTAGAATTACTTTTCAGGGTCAGTGCTGGGCTAAAAGATGCAGCACTGATTTCTCTCCTGATAACAGGTAAGTAAATCGGAATTCGTAGTTCGGCTGATTTTAGAGGAATATTTGTAAGTTTCAAAACTCCACACTTCGAAGAATTTCCAAGTGAAACCAGTCAATGTTAGCCTATGGAAGGAAATTCAAGTTACTGGTAAGTACGGTTAGAATTACTTTTCAGGATCAGTACTGGGCTTAAACATGCAGCACTGAGGTCTCTCCTGATAACAGGTGAGTAAATCGGAATTCGTAGTTCGGCTGATTTTAGAGGAATAAAAGTAAGTTCCAAAATTCCACACTTCGAAGAATTTCCAAGTGAAACCAGTCAATATTAGCCTATGGAATGAAATTCAAGGTCCTGGTAAGCACGCTTAGAATTACTTTTCAGGATCAGTACCGGGCTTAAAGATGCAGTATTGAGGTCTCTCCTGATAACAGGTGAGTAAATCGGAATTCGTAGTTCAGCTGATTTTAGAGGAATTTTTGTACGTTCCAAAAATCGACACTTAGAAACTTTTCTGCTGAAAACCACACAATGGATTCCTATGGAAGGAAATACAAGTTACTGGTGAGTACGCTTAGAATTACTTTTCAGGGTCAGTGCTTGACTAAAAGATGCGGCACTGGGTTCTCTCCTGATAACAGGTGAGTAAATCGGAATTCGTAGTTCGGCTGATTTTAGAGGAATATTTGTAATTTCCAAAACTCCACACTTCGAAGAATTTCCAATTGAAGCCAGTCAATGTTAGCCTATGGAAGGAAATTCAAGTTACTGGTAAGTATGGTTAGAATGACTTTTCAGGATCAGTACTGGGCTTAAACATGCAGCACTGAGGTCTCTCCTGATAACAGGTGAGTAAATCGGAATTCGTAGTTCGGCTGATTTTAGAGGAATATTTGTAACTCCAAAACTCCACACTTCGAAGAATTTCCAAGTGAAACCAGTCAGTGTTAGCCTATGGAAGGAAATTCAAAATACTGGTAAGTACGGTTAGAATTACATTTCAGGATCAGTACTGGCCTTAAAGATTAAGCACTGAGGTCTCTCCTGATAACAGGTGAATAAATCGGAATTTGTAGTTCGGCTGATTTTAGAGGAATTTTTGTACGTTCCAAAAATCGACACTGAAACTTTTCTGCTGAAAACCACACAATGGATTCCTATGGAAGGAAATACAAGTTGCTGGTAAGTACATTTAGAATTACTTTTCAGGGTCAGTGCTGGGCTAAAACATGCAGCACTGGGTTCTCTCTTGATAACAGGCGAGTAAATCGGAATTCGTAGTTCGGCTGATTTTAGAGGAATATTTGTAAGTTCCAAAACTCCACACTTCGAAACTTTTCTGCTGAAAACCACACAGTGGATTCCTATGGAAGGAAATACAAGTTACTGGTAAGTACACTTAGAATTACTTTTCAGGGTCAGTGCTGGGCTAAAAGATGCAGCACTGGGTTGTCTCCTGATAACAGGTGAGTAAATCAGAATTCGTAGTTCGGCTGATTTTAGAGGAATATTTGTAAGTTCCAAAACTCCACACTTAGAAACTTTCCTGCTGAAAACCACACAATGGATTCCTATGAAAGGAAATACAATTTGCAGGTAAGTACACTTAGAATTACTTTTCAGGATCAGTACTGGGCTTAAACATGCAGCACTGAGGTCTCTCCTGATAACAGGTGAGTAAATCAGAATTCGTAGTTCGGCTGATTTTATAGGAATATTTGTAAGTTCCAAAACTCCACACTTCGAAGAATTTCCAAGTGAAACCAGTCAATGTGAGCCTATGGAAGGAAATTCAAGTTACTGGTAAGTACGGTTAGAATTACTTTTCACGATCAGTACTGGGCTTAAACATGCAGCATTGAGGTCTCTCCTGATAACAGTTGAGTACATCGGAATTCGTAGTTCGGCTGATTTGAGAGGAATTTTTGTAGGTTCCAAAAATCGACACTTAGAAACTTTTCTGCTGAAAACCACACAATGGATTCCTATGGAAGGAAATACAAGTTACTGGTAAGTACGCTTAGAATTACTTTTCAGGGTCAGTGCTGGGCTAAAAGATGCAGCACTGGGTTGTCTCCTGATAACAGGTGAGTAAATCAGAATTCGTAGTTCGGCTGATTTTAGAGGAATATTTGTAAGTTCCAAAACTCCACACTTAAAAACTTTCCTGCTGAAAACCACACAATGGATTCCTATGAAAGGAAATACAATTTGCAGGTAAGTACACTTAGAATTACTTTTCAGGATCAGTACTGGGCTTAAACATGCAGCACTGAGGTCTCTCCTGATAACAGGTGAGTAAATCGGAATTCGTAGTTCGGCTGATTTTAGAGGAATATTTGTAAGTTCCAAAACTCCACACTTCGAAGATTTTCCAAGTGAAACCAGTCAATGTTAGCCTATGGAAGGAAATTCAAGTTACTGGTAAGTACGGTTAGAATTACTTTTCAGGATCAGTACTGGGCTTAAACATGCAGCACTGAGGTCTCTCCTGATAACAGTTGAGTAAATCGGAATTCGTAGTTCGGCTGATTTTAGAGGAATTTTTGTACGTTCCAAAAATCGACACTTAGAATCTTTTCTGCTGAAAACCACACAATGGATTCCTATGGAAGGAAATACAAGTTACTGGTAAGTACGCTTAGAATTACTTTTCAGGATCAGTGCTGGGCTAAAGCATGCAGCACTGGTTTCTCTCTTGATAACAGGCGAGTAAATCGGAATTCGGAATTCGGCTGATTTTAGAGGAACATTTGTAAGTTCCAAAACTCCACACTTTGAAACTTTTCTGCTGAAAACCACACAGTGGATTCCTATGGAAGGAAATACATGTTACTGGTAAGTACACTTAGAATTACTTTTCAGGGTCAGTGCTGGGCTAAAAGATGCATCACTGGGTTCTCTCCTGATAACAGGTGAGTAAATTGCAATTCGTAGTTCGGCTGATTTTAGAGCAATATTTGTACGTTTCAAAAATGGACACAAATTTTTCTATTGAAAACCACACAATGGAATCCTATGGAAGGGAATACAAGTTACTGGTAAGTACGCTTAGAATTACTTTTCATGGTCAGTGCTGGGCTAAAAGATGCAGCACCGGGTTGTCTCCTAATAACAGGTGAGTAAATCAGAATTCGTAGTTCGGCTGATTTTAGAGGAATATTTGTAAGTTCCAAAACTCCACACTTAGAATATTTTCTGCTGAAAACCACAAAATGGATTCCTATGGACGGAAATACAAGTTGCTGGTAAGTATATTTAGAATTACTTTTCAGGGTCAGTGCTGGGCTAAAAGATGCAGCACTGGGTTCTCTCCTGATAACAGTTGAGTAAATCGTAATTCGAAGTTCGGCTGATTTTAGAGGAATTTTTGTACGTTCCAAAAATCGACACTTAGAAACTTTTCTGCTGAAAACCCGACAATGGATTCCCATGGAAGGAAATACAAGTTACTGGTAAGTACGCTTAGAATTACTTTTCAGGGTCAGTGCTGGGCTAAAAGATGCAGCACTGAGGTCTCTCCTGATAACAGGTGAGTAAATCGGAATTCGTAGTTCGGCTGATTTTCGAGGAATATTTGTAAGTTCCAAAACTCCACACTTCGAAGATTTTCCAAGTGAAACCAGTCAATGTTAGCCTATGGAAGGAAATTCAAGTTACTGGTAAGTATGGTTAGAATTACTTTTCAGGATCAGTACTGGGCTTACACATGCAGCACTGAGGTCTCTCCTGATAACAGTTGAGTAAATTGGAATTCGTAGTTCGGCTGATTTTAGAGGAATTTTTGTACGTTCCAAAAATCGACACTTAGAATCTTTTCTGCTGAAAACCACACAATGGATTCCTATGGAAGGAAATACAAGTTACTGGTAAGTACGCTTAGAATTACTTTTGAGGATCAGTGCTGGGCTAAAGCATGCAGCACTGGTTTCTCTCTTGATAACAGGCGAGTAAATCGGAATTCGGAATTCGGCTGATTTTAGAGGAATATTTGTAAGTTCCAAAACTCCACACTTTGAAACTTTACTACTGAAAACCACACAATGGGTTCCTATGGAATGAAATACAAGTTACTGGTAAGTACGCTTAGAATTACTTTTCAGGGTCAGTGCTGGGCTAAAAGATGCAGCACTGAGTTCTCACTTGATAACAGGTGAGTAAATCGGAATTCGTAGTTCGGCTGATTTTAGAGGAATATTTGTAAGTTCCAAAACTCCACACTTAGAATATTTTCTGCTGAAAACCACACAATGGATTCCTATGGACGGAAATACAAGTTACTGGTAAATATATTTAGAATTACTTTTCAGGGTCTGTGCTGGGCTAAAAGATGCAGCACTGGGTTCTCTCCTGATAACTGGTGAGTAAATCAGAATTCGAAGTTCGACTTATTTTAGAGGAATATTTGTAAGTTCCAAAATTCCACACTTCGAAACTTTTCTGCTGAAAACCACACAGTGGATTCCTATGGAAGGAAATTCAAGTTACTGGTAAGTACGGTTAGAATTACTGTTCAGGATCAGTACTGGGCTTAAATATGCAGCACCGAGGTCTCTCCTGATAACAGGTGAGTAAATCGGAATTCGTAGTTCGGCTGATTTTAGAGGAATATTTGTAACTTCCAAAACTCCACACTTCGAAGATTTTCCAAGTGAAACCAGTCAATGTTAGCCTATGAAATGAAATTCAAGTTCCTGGTAAGTACGGTTAGAATTACTTTTCAGGATCAGTACTGGCCTTAAAGATTCAGCACTGAGGTCTCTCCTGATAACAGGTGAGTAAATCAGAATTCATAGTTCGGCTGATTTTAGAGGAATTTTTGAACGTTCCAAAAATCTACACTTAGAAACTTTTCTGCTGAAAACCACACAATGGATTCCTATGGAAGGAAGTACAAGTTACTGGTAAGTATGCTTAGAATTACTTTTCAGGGTCAGTGCTGGGCTAAAAGATGCAGCACTGGGTTCTCTCCTGATAACAGGTGAGTAAATCGGAATTCGAAGTTCGGCTGATTTTAGAGGAATATTTGTAAGTTCCAAAATTCCACACTTCGAAACTTTTCTGCTGAAAACCACACAGTGGATTCCTATGGAAGGAAATACAAGTTACTGGTAAGTACGGTTAGAATTACTTTTCAGGGTCAGTGCTGGGCTAAAAGATGCAGCACTGGGTTCTCTCCTGATAACAGTTGAGTAAATCGGAATTCATAGTTCGGCTGATTTTAGAGGAATATTTGTAAGTTCCAAAATTCCACACTTCGAAGAATTTCCAAGTGAAACCAGTCAATGTTAGCCTATGGAATGAAATTCTATGTCCTGGTAAGCACTCTTAGAATTACTTTTCAGGGTCAGTGCTGGGCGAAAAGATGCAGCACTGAGTTCTCTCCTGATAACAGGTAAGTAAATCGGAATTCGTAGTTCGGCTAATTTTAGAGGAATATTTGTAACTTCCAAAACTCCACACTTCGAAGATTTTCCAAGTGAAACCAGTCAATGTTAGCCTATGGAGTGAAATTCAAGTTCCTGGTAAGTACGGTTAGAATTACTTTTCAAGATCAGTACTGGCCTTAAAGATTCAGCACTGAGGTCTCTCCTGATAACAGGTGAGTAAATCAGAATTCGTAGTTCGGCTGCTTTTAGAGGAATTTTTGTACATTCTAAAAATCGACACTTTGAAACTTTACTACTGAAAACCACACAATGGGTTCCTATGGAATGAAATACAAGTTACTGGTAAGTACGCTTAGAATTACTTTTCAGGGTCAGTGCTGGGCTAAAAGATGCAGCACTGGGTTCTCACTTGATAACAGGTGAGTAAATCGGAATTCGTAGTTCGGCTGATTTTAGAGGAATATTTGTAAGTTCCAAAACTCCACACTTAGAATATTTTCTGCTGAAAACCACACAATGGATTCCTATGGACGGAAATACAAGTTACTGGTAAATATATTTAGAATTACTTTTCAGGGTCTGTGCTGGGCTAAAAGATGCAGCACTGGGTTCTCTCCTGATAACTGGTGAGTAAATCAGAATTCGAAGTTCGACTGATTTTAGAGGAATATTTGTAAGTTCCAAAATTCCACACTTCGATACTTTTCTGCTGAAAACCACACAGTGGATTCCTATGGAAGGAAATTCAAGTTACTGGTAAGTACGGTTAGAATTACTGTTCAGGATCAGTACTGGGCTTAAATATGCAGCACCGAGGTCTCTCCTGATAACAGGTGAGTAAATCGGAATTCGTAGTTCGGCTGATTTTAGAGGAATATTTGTAACTTCCAAAACTCCACACTTCGAAGATTTTCCAAGTGAAACCAGTCAATGTTAGCCTATGAAATGAAATTCAAGTTCCTGGTAAGTACGGTTAGAATTACTTTTCAGGATCAGTACTGGCCTTAAAGATTCAGCACTGAGGTCTCTCCTGATAACAGGTGAGTAAATCAGAATTCGTAGTTCGGCTGATTTTAGAGGAATTTTTGAACGTTCCAAAAATCTACACTTAGAAACTTTTCTGCTGAAAACCACACAATGGATTCCTATGGAAGGAAGTACAAGTTACTGGTAAGTATGCTTAGAATTACTTTTCAGGGTCAGTGCTGGGCTAAAAGATGCAGCACTGGGTTCTCTCCTGATAACAGGTGAGTAAATCGGAATTCGAAGTTCGGCTGATTTTAGAGGAATATTTGTAAGTTCCAAAATTCCACACTTCGAAACTTTTCTGCTGAAAACCACACAGTGGATTCCTATGGAAGGAAATACAAGTTACTGGTAAGTACGGTTAGAATTACTTTTCAGGGTCAGTGCTGGGCTAAAAGATGCAGCACTGGGTTCTCTCCTGATAACAGTTGAGTAAATCGGAATTCATAGTTCGGCTGATTTTAGAGGAATATTTGTAAGTTCCAAAATTCCACACTTCGAAAAATTTCCAAGTGAAACCAGTCAATGTTAGCCTATGGAATGAAATTCTATGTCCTGGTAAGCACTCTTAGAATTACTTTTCAGGGTCAGTGCTGGGCGAAAAGATGCAGCACTGAGTTCTCTCCTGATAACAGGTAAGTAAATCGGAATTCGTAGTTCGGCTAATTTTAGAGGAATATTTGTAACTTCCAAAACTCCACACTTCGAAGATTTTCCAAGTGAAACCAGTCAATGTTAGCCTATGGAGTGAAATTCAAGTTCCTGGTAAGTACGGTTAGAATTACTTTTCAAGATCAGTACTGGCCTTAAAGATTCAGCACTGAGGTCTCTCCTGATAACAGGTGAGTAAATCAGAATTCGTAGTTCGGCTGCTTTTAGAGGAATTTTTGTACGTTCTAAAAATCGACACTTAGAAACTTTTCTGCTGAAAACCACACAATGGATTCCTATGGAAGGAAGTACAAGTTACTGGTAAGTACGCTTAGAATTACTTTTCAGGGTCAGTGCTGGGCTAAAAGATGCAGCACTGGGTTCTCACTTGATAACAGGCGAGTAAATCAGAATTCGTAGTTCGGCTGATTTTAGAGGAATATTTGTAAGTTCCAAAACTCCACACTTAGAAACTTTTCTGCTGAAAACCACACAATGGATTCCTATGGAATGAAATACAAGTTACTGGTAAGTACACTTAGAATTACTTTTCAGGGTCAGTGCTGGGCTAAAAGATGCAGCACTGGGTTCTCTCCTGATAACAGTTGAGTAAATCGTTATTCGAAGTTCGGCTGATTTTAGAGGAATATTTGTAAGTTCCAAAATTCCACACTTCGAAACTTTTCTGCTGAAAACCACACAGTGGATTCCTATGGAAGGAAATACAAGTTACTGGTAAGTACGGTTAGAATTACTTTTCAGGGTCAGTGCTGGGCTAAAAGATGCAGCACTGGGTTCTCTCCTGATAACAGTTGAGTAAATCGTAATTCGAAGTTCGGCTGATTTTAGAGGAATATTTGTAAGTTCCAAAATTCCACACTTCGAAACTTTTCTGCTGAAAACCACACAGTGGATTCCTATGGAAGGAAATTCAAGTTACTGGTAAGTACGGTTAGAATTACTTTTCAGGATCAGTACTGGGCTTAAACATGCAGCACTGAGGTCTCTCCTGATAACAGGTGAGTAAATCAGAATTCGTAGTTCGGCTGATTTTAGAGGAATTTTTGTACGTTCCAAAAATCGACACTTAGAAACTTTTCTGCTGAAAACCACACAATGGATTCCTATGGAAGGAAGTACAAGTTACTGGTAAGTACGCTTAGAATTACTTTTCAGGGTCAGTGCTGGGCTAAAAGATGCAGCACTGGGTTCTCACTTGATAACAGGCGAGTAAATCAGAATTCGTAGTTCGGCTGATTTTAGAGGAATATTTGTAAGTTCCAAAACTCCACACTTAGAAACTTTTCTGCTGAAAACCACACAATGGATTCCTATGGAATGAAATACAAGTTACTGGTAAGTACACTTAGAATTACTTTTCAGGGTCAGTGCTGGGCTAAAAGATGCAGCACTGGGTTCTCTCCTGATAACAGGTGAGTAAATCGGAATTCGAAGTTCGGCTGATTTTAGAGGAATATTTGTAAGTTCCAAAATTCCACACTTCGAAACTTTTCTGTTGAAAACCACACAGTGGATTCCTATGGAAGGAAATACAAGTTGCTGGTAAGTACGCTAAGAATAAATTTTCAGGGTCAGTGCTGTGCTAAAAGATGCAGCACTGAGTTCTCTCCTGATAACAGGTAAGTAAATCGGAATTTGAAATACGGCTGATTTTAGAGGAATATTTGTAAGTTCCAAAATTCCACACTTCGAAACTTTTCTGCTGAAAACCACACGGTGGATTCCTATGGAAGGAAATACAAGTTACTGGTAAGTATGCTTAGAATTACTTTTCAGGGTCAGTGCTGGGCTAAAAGATGCAGCACTGATTTCTCTCCTGATAACAGGTAAGTAAATCGGAATTCGTAGTTCGGCTGATTTTAGAGGAATATTTGTAAGTTTCAAAACTCCACACTTCGAAGAATTTCCAAGTGAAACCAGTCAATGTTAGCCTATGGAAGGAAATTCAAGTTACTGGTAAGTACGGTGAGAATTACTTTTCAGGATCAATACTGGGCTTAAACATGCAGCACTGAGGTCTCTCTTGATAACAGGTGAGTAAATCGGAATTCGTAGTTCGGCTGATTTTAGAGGAATAAAAGTAAGTTCCAAAATTCCACACTTCGAAGAATTTCCAAGTGAAACCAGTCAATATTAGCCTATGGAATGAAATTCAAGGTCCTGGTAAGCACGCTTAGAATTACTTTTCAGGATCAGTACTGGGCTTAAAGATGCAGTATTGAGGTCTCTCCTGATAACAGGTGAGTAAATCGGAATTCGTAGTTCAGCTGATTTTAGAGGAATTTTTGTACATTCCAAAAATCGACACTTAGAAACTTTTCTGCTGAAAACCACACAATGGATTCCTATGGAAGGAAATACAAGTTACTGGTGAGTACGCTTAGAATTACTTTTCAGGGTCAGTGCTTGACTAAAAGATGCGGCACTGGGTTCTCTCCTGATAACAGGTGAGTAAATCGGAATTCGTAGTTCGGCTGATTTTAGAGGAATATTTGTAATTTCCAAAACTCCACACTTCGAAGAATTTCCAATTGAAGCCAGTCAATGTTAGCCTATGGAAGGAAATTCAAGTTACTGGTAAGTATGGTTAGAATGACTTTTCAGGATCAGTACTGGGCTTAAACATGCAGCACTGAGGTCTCTCCTGATAACAGGTGAGTAAATCGGAATTCGTAGTTCAGCTGATTTTAGAGGAATATTTGTAACTTCCAAAACTCCACACTTCGAAGAATTTCCAAGTGAAACCAGTCAGTGTTAGCCTATGGAAGGAAATTCAAGTTACTGGTAAGTACGGTTAGAATTACATTTCAGGATCAGTACTGGCCTTAAAGATTAAGCACTGAGGTCTCTCCTGATAACAGGTGAATAAATCGGAATTTGTAGTTCGTCTGATTTTAGAGGAATTTTTGTACGTTCCAAAAATCGACACTGAAACTTTTCTGCTGAAAACCACACAATGGATTCCTATGGAAGGAAATACAAGTTGCTGGTAAGTACATTTAGAATTATTTTTCAGGGTCAGTGCTGGGCTAAAACATGCAGCACTGGGTTCTCTCTTGATAACAGGCGAGTAAATCGGAATTCGTAGTTCGGCTGATTTTAGGGGAATATTTGTAAGTTCCAAAACTCCACACTTCAAAACTTTTCTGCTGAAAACCACACAGTGGATTCCTATGGAAGGAAATACAAGTTACTGGTAAGTACACTTAGAATTACTTTTCAGGGTCAGTGCTGGGCAAAAAGATGCAGCACTGGGTTCTCTCCTGATAACAGGTGAGTAAATTGCAATTCGTAGTTCGGCTGATTTTAGAGCAATATTTGTACGTTTCAAAAATGGACACAAATTTTTCTATTGAAAACCACACAATGGAATCCTATGGAAGGAAATACAAGTTACTGGTAAGTACGCTTAGAATTACTTTTCATGGTCAGTGCTGGGCTAAAAGATGCAGCACTGGGTTCTCTCTTGATAACAGGTGAGTAAATCAGAATTCGTAGTTCGGCTGATTTTAGAGGAATATTTGTAAGTTCCAAAACTCCACACTTCGAAGAATTTCCAAGTGAAACCAGTCAATGTGAGCCTATGGAAGGAAATTCAAGTTACTGGTAAGTACGGTTAGAATTACTTTTCACGATCAGTACTGGGCTTAAACATGCAGCATTGAGGTCTCTCCTGATAGCAGTTGTGTAAATCGGAATTCGTAGTTCGGCTGATTTTAGAGGAATTTTTGTACGTTCCAAAAATCGACACTTAGAAACTTTTCTGCTGAAAACCCGACAATGGATTCCTATGGAAGGAAATACAAGTTACTGGTAAGTACGCTTAGAATTACTTTTCAGGGTCAGTGCTGGGCTAAAAGATGCAGCACTGAGGTCTCTCCTGATAACAGGTGAGTAAATCGGAATTCGTAGTTCGGCTGATTTTAGAGGAATATTTGTAAGTTCCAAAACTCCACACTTCGAAGATTTTCCAAGTGAAACCAGTCAATGTTAGCCTATGGAAGGAAATTCAAGTTACTGGTAAGTACGGTTAGAATTACTTTTCAGGATCAGTACTGGGCTTAAACATGCAGCACTGAGGTCTCTCCTGATAACAGTTGAGTAAATTGGAATTCGTAATTCGGCTGATTTTAGAGGAATTTTTGTACGTTCCAAAGATCGACACTTAGAATCTTTTCTGCTGAAAACCACACAATGGATTCCTATGGAAGGAAATACAAGTTACTGGTAAGTACGCTTAGAATTACTTTTCAGGATCAGTGCTGGGCTAAAGCATGCAGCACTGATTTCTCTCTTGATAACAGGCGAGTAAATCGGAATTCGGAATTCGGCTGATTTTAGAGGAATATTTGTAAGTTCCAAAACTCCACACTTTGAAACTTTACTGCTGAAAACCACACAATGGGTTCCTATGGAATGAAATACAAGTTACTGGTAAGTACGCTTAGAATTACTTTTCAGGGTCAGTGCTGGGCTAAAAGATGCAGCACTGGGTTCTCACTTGATAACAGGTGAGTAAATCGGAATTCGTAGTTCGGCTGATTTTAGAGGAATATTTGTAAGTTCCAAAACTCCACACTTAAAATATTTTCTGCTGAAAACCACACAATGGATTCCTATGGACGGAAATACAAGTTGCTGGTAAATATATTTAGAATTACTTTTCAGGGTCTGTGCTGTGCTAAAAGATGCAGCACTGGGTTCTCTCCTGATAACTGGTGAGTAAATCAGAATTCGAAGTTCGACTGATTTTAGAGGAATATTTGTAAGTTCCAAAATTCCACACTTCGAAACTTTTCTGCTGAAAACCACACAGTGGATTCCTATGGAAGGAAATTCAAGTTACTGGTAAGTACGGTTAGAATTACTTTTCAGGATCAGTACTGGGCTTAAACATGCAGCACTGAGGTCTCTCCTGATAACAGGTGAGTAAATCGGAATTCATAGTTCGGCTGATTTTAGAGGAATATTTGTAAGTTCCAAAATTCCACACTTCGAAGAATTTCCAAGTGAAACCAGTCAATGTTAGCCTATGGAATGAAATTCAATGTCCTGGTAAGCATGCTTAGAATTACTTTTCAGGGTCGGTGCTGGGCTAAAAGATGCAGCACTGAGTTCTCTCCTGATAACAGGTAAGTAAATCGGAATTCGTAGTTCGGCTGATTTTAGAGGAATATTTGTAACTTCCAAAACTCCACACTTCGAAGATTTTCCAAGTGAAACCAGTCAATGTTAGCCTATGGAATGAAATTCAAGTTCCTGGTAAGTACGGTTAGAATTACTTTTCAGGATCAGTACTGGCCTTAAAGATTCAGCACTGAGGTCTCTCCTGATAACAGGCGAGTAAATCAGAATTCGTAGTTCGGCTGATTTTAGAGGAATATTTGTAAGTTCCAAAACTCCACACTTAGAAACTTTTCTGCTGAAAACCACACAATGGATTCCTATGGAATGAAATACAAGTTACTGGTAAGTACACTTAGAATTACTTTTCAGGGTCAGTGCTGGGCTAAAAGATGCAGCACTGGGTTCTCTCCTGATAACAGGTGAGTAAATCGGAATTCGTAGTTCGGCTGATTTTAGAGGAATATTTGTAAGTTCCAAAATTCCACACTTCGAAATTTTTCTGTTGAAAACCACACAGTGGATTCCTATGGAAGGAAATACAAGTTGCTGGTAAGTACGCTAAGAATACATTTTCAGGGTCAGTGCTGTGCTAAAAGATGCAGCACTGAGTTCTCTCCTGATAACAGGTAAGTAAATCGGAATTTGAAATTCGGCTGATTTTAGAGGAATATTTGTAAGTTCCAAAATTCCACACTTCGAAACTTTTCTGCTGAAAACCACACGGTGGATTCCTATGGAAGGAAATACAAGTTACTGGTAAGTACGCTTAGAATTACTTTTCAGGGTCAGTGCTGGGCAAAAAGATGCAGCACTGGGTTCTCTCCTGATAACAGGTGAGTAAAGCCGAATTCGAAGTTCGGCTGATTTTAGAGGAATATTTGTAAGTTCCAAAATTCCACACTTCGAAACTTTTCTGTTGAAAACCACACAGTGGATTCCTATGGAAGGAAATACAAGTTGCTGGTAAGTACGCTAAGAATACATTTTCAGGGTCAGTGCTGTGCTAAAAGATGCAGCACTGAGTTCTCTCCTGATAACAGGTAAGTAAATCGGAATTTGAAATTCGGCTGATTTTAGAGGAATATTTGTAAGTTTCAAAACTCCACACTTCGAAGAATTTCCAAGTGAAACCAGTCAATGTTAGCCTATGGAAGGAAATTCAAGTTACTGGTAAGTACGGTGAGAATTACTTTTCAGGATCAATACTGGGCTTAAACATGCAGCACTGAGGTCTCTCTTGATAACAGGTGAGTAAATCGGAATTCGTAGTTCGGCTGATTTTAGAGGAATAAAAGTAAGTTCCAAAATTCCACACTTCGAAGAATTTCCAAGTGAAACCAGTCAATATTAGCCTATGGAATGAAATTCAAGGTCCTGGTAAGCACGCTTAGAATTACTTTTCAGGATCAGTACTGGGCTTAAAGATGCAGTATTGAGGTCTCTCCTGATAACAGGTGAGTAAATCGGAATTCGTAGTTCAGCTGATTTTAGAGGAATTTTTGTACATTCCAAAAATCGACACTTAGAAACTTTTCTGCTGAAAACCACACAATGGATTCCTATGGAAGGAAATACAAGTTACTGGTGAGTACGCTTAGAATTACTTTTCAGGGTCAGTGCTTGACTAAAAGATGCGGCACTGGGTTCTCTCCTGATAACAGGTGAGTAAATCGAAATTCGTAGTTCGGCTGATTTTAGAGGAATATTTGTAATTTCCAAAACTCCACACTTCGAAGAATTTCCAATTGAAGCCAGTCAATGTTAGCCTATGGAAGGAAATTCAAGTTACTGGTAAGTATGGTTAGAATGACTTTTCAGGATCAGTACTGGGCTTAAACATGCAGCACTGAGGTCTCTCCTGATAACAGGTGAGTAAATCGGAATTCGTAGTTCAGCTGATTTTAGAGGAATATTTGTAACTTCCAAAACTCCACACTTCGAAGAATTTCCAAGTGAAACCAGTCAGTGTTAGCCTATGGAAGGAAATTCAAGTTACTGGTAAGTACGGTTAGAATTACATTTCAGGATCAGTACTGGCCTTAAAGATTAAGCACTGAGGTCTCTCCTGATAACAGGTGAATAAATCGGAATTTGTAGTTCGTCTGATTTTAGAGGAATTTTTGTACGTTCCAAAAATCGACACTGAAACTTTTCTGCTGAAAACCACACAATGGATTCCTATGGAAGGAAATACAAGTTACTGGTAAGTACGCTTAGAATTACTTTTCAGGATCAGTGCTGGGCTAAAGCATGCAGCACTGATTTCTCTCTTGATAACAGGCGAGTAAATCGGAATTCGGAATTCGGCTGATTTTAGAGGAATATTTGTAAGTTCCAAAACTCCACACTTTGAAACTTTACTGCTGAAAACCACACAATGGGTTCCTATGGAATGAAATACAAGTTACTGGTAAGTACGCTTAGAATTACTTTTCAGGGTCAGTGCTGGGCTAAAAGATTAAGCACTGAGGTCTCTCCTGATAACAGGTGAATAAATCGGAATTTGTAGTTCGTCTGATTTTAGAGGAATTTTTGTACGTTCCAAAAATCGACACTGAAACTTTTCTGCTGAAAACCACACAATGGATTCCTATGGAAGGAAATACAAGTTGCTGGTAAGTACATTTAGAATTACTTTTCAGGGTCAGTGCTGGGCTAAAACATGCAGCACTGGGTTCTCTCTTGATAACAGGCGAGTAAATCGGAATTCGTAGTTCGGCTGATTTTAGGGGAATATTTGTAAGTTCCAAAACTCCACACTTCAAAACTTTTCTGCTGAAAACCACACAGTGGATTCCTATGGAAGGAAATACAAGTTACTGGTAAGTACACTTAGAATTACTTTTCAGGGTCAGTGCTGGGCAAAAAGATGCAGCACTGGGTTCTCTCCTGATAACAGGTGAGTAAATTGCAATTCGTAGTTCGGCTGATTTTAGAGCAATATTTGTACGTTTCAAAAATGGACACAAATTTTTCTATTGAAAACCACACAATGGAATCCTATGGAAGGAAATACAAGTTACTGGTAAGTACGCTTAGAATTACTTTTCATGGTCAGTGCTGGGCTAAAAGATGCAGCACTGGGTTCTCTCTTGATAACAGGTGAGTAAATCAGAATTCGTAGTTCGGCTGATTTTAGAGGAATATTTGTAAGTTCCAAAACTCCACACTTCGAAGAATTTCCAAGTGAAACCAGTCAATGTGAGCCTATGGAAGGAAATTCAAGTTACTGGTAAGTACGGTTAGAATTACTTTTCACGATCAGTACTGGGCTTAAACATGCAGCATTGAGGTCTCTCCTGATAGCAGTTGTGTAAATCGGAATTCGTAGTTCGGCTGATTTTAGAGGAATTTTTGTACGTTCCAAAAATCGACACTTAGAAACTTTTCTGCTGAAAACCCGACAATGGATTCCTATGGAAGGAAATACAAGTTACTGGTAAGTACGCTTAGAATTACTTTTCAGGGTCAGTGCTGGGCTAAAAGATGCAGCACTGAGGTCTCTCCTGATAACAGGTGAGTAAATCGGAATTCGTAGTTCGGCTGATTTTAGAGGAATATTTGTAAGTTCCAAAACTCCACACTTCGAAGATTTTCCAAGTGAAACCAGTCAATGTTAGCCTATGGAAGGACATTCAAGTTACTGGTAAGTATGGTTAGAATTACTTTTCAGGATCAGTACTGGGCTTAAACATGCAGCACTGAGGTCTCTCCTGATAACAGTTGAGTAAATTGGAATTCGTAATTCGGCTGATTTTAGAGGAATTTTTGTACGTTCCAAAGATCGACACTTAGAATCTTTTCTGCTGAAAACCACACAATGGATTCCTATGGAAGGAAATACAAGTTACTGGTAAGTACGCTTAGAATTACTTTTCAGGATCAGTGCTGGGCTAAAGCATGCAGCACTGATTTCTCTCTTGATAACAGGCGAGTAAATCGGAATTCGGAATTCGGCTGATTTTAGAGGAATATTTGTAAGTTCCAAAACTCCACACTTTGAAACTTTACTGCTGAAAACCACACAATGGGTTCCTATGGAATGAAATACAAGTTACTGGTAAGTACGCTTAGAATTACTTTTCAGGGTCAGTGCTGGGCTAAAAGATGCAGCACTGGGTTCTCACTTGATAACAGGTGAGTAAATCGGAATTCGTAGTTCGGCTGATTTTAGAGGAATATTTGTAAGTTCCAAAACTCCACACTTAAAATATTTTCTGCTGAAAACCACACAATGGATTCCTATGGACGGAAATACAAGTTGCTGGTAAATATATTTAGAATTACTTTTCAGGGTCTGTGCTGTGCTAAAAGATGCAGCACTGGGTTCTCTCCTGATAACTGGTGAGTAAATCAGAATTCGAAGTTCGACTGATTTTAGAGGAATATTTGTAAGTTCCAAAATTCCACACTTCGAAACTTTTCTGCTGAAAACCACACAGTGGATTCCTATGGAAGGAAATTCAAGTTACTGGTAAGTACGGTTAGAATTACTTTTCAGGATCAGTACTGGGCTTAAACATGCAGCACTGAGGTCTCTCCTGATAACAGGTGAGTAAATCGGAATTCATAGTTCGGCTGATTTTAGAGGAATATTTGTAAGTTCCAAAATTCCACACTTCGAAGAATTTCCAAGTGAAACCAGTCAATGTTAGCCTATGGAATGAAATTCAATGTCCTGGTAAGCATGCTTAGAATTACTTTTCAGGGTCGGTGCTGGGCTAAAAGATGCAGCACTGAGTTCTCTCCTGATAACAGGTAAGTAAATCGGAATTCGTAGTTCGGCTGATTTTAGAGGAATATTTGTAACTTCCAAAACTCCACACTTCGAAGATTTTCCAAGTGAAACCAGTCAATGTTAGCCTATGGAATGAAATTCAAGTTCCTGGTAAGTACGGTTAGAATTACTTTTCAGGATCAGTACTGGCCTTAAAGATTCAGCACTGAGGTCTCTCCTGATAACAGGCGAGTAAATCAGAATTCGTAGTTCGGCTGATTTTAGAGGAATATTTGTAAGTTCCAAAACTCCACACTTAGAAACTTTTCTGCTGAAAACCACACAATGGATTCCTATGGAATGAAATACAAGTTACTGGTAAGTACACTTAGAATTACTTTTCAGGGTCAGTGCTGGGCTAAAAGATGCAGCACTGGGTTCTCTCCTGATAACAGGTGAGTAAATCGGAATTCGTAGTTCGGCTGATTTTAGAGGAATATTTGTAAGTTCCAAAATTCCACACTTCGAAACTTTTCTGTTGAAAACCACACAGTGGATTCCTATGGAAGGAAATACAAGTTGCTGGTAAGTACGCTAAGAATACATTTTCAGGGTCAGTGCTGTGCTAAAAGATGCAGCACTGAGTTCTCTCCTGATAACAGGTAAGTAAATCGGAATTTGAAATTCGGCTGATTTTAGAGGAATATTTGTAAGTTCCAAAATTCCACACTTCGAAACTTTTCTGCTGAAAACCACACGGTGGATTCCTATGGAAGGAAATACAAGTTACTGGTAAGTACGCTTAGAATTACTTTTCAGGGTCAGTGCTGGGCAAAAAGATGCAGCACTGGGTTCTCTCCTGATAACAGGTGAGTAAAGCCGAATTCGAAGTTCGGCTGATTTTAGAGGAATATTTGTAAGTTCCAAAATTCCACACTTCGAAACTTTTCTGTTGAAAACCACACAGTGGATTCCTATGGAAGGAAATACAAGTTGCTGGTAAGTACGCTAAGAATACATTTTCAGGGTCAGTGCTGTGCTAAAAGATGCAGCACTGAGTTCTCTCCTGATAACAGGTAAGTAAATCGGAATTTGAAATTCGGCTGATTTTAGAGGAATATTTGTAAGTTTCAAAACTCCACACTTCGAAGAATTTCCAAGTGAAACCAGTCAATGTTAGCCTATGGAAGGAAATTCAAGTTACTGGTAAGTACGGTGAGAATTACTTTTCAGGATCAATACTGGGCTTAAACATGCAGCACTGAGGTCTCTCTTGATAACAGGTGAGTAAATCGGAATTCGTAGTTCGGCTGATTTTAGAGGAATAAAAGTAAGTTCCAAAATTCCACACTTCGAAGAATTTCCAAGTGAAACCAGTCAATATTAGCCTATGGAATGAAATTCAAGGTCCTGGTAAGCACGCTTAGAATTACTTTTCAGGATCAGTACTGGGCTTAAAGATGCAGTATTGAGGTCTCTCCTGATAACAGGTGAGTAAATCGGAATTCGTAGTTCAGCTGATTTTAGAGGAATTTTTGTACATTCCAAAAATCGACACTTAGAAACTTTTCTGCTGAAAACCACACAATGGATTCCTATGGAAGGAAATACAAGTTACTGGTGAGTACGCTTAGAATTACTTTTCAGGGTCAGTGCTTGACTAAAAGATGCGGCACTGGGTTCTCTCCTGATAACAGGTGAGTAAATCAGAATTCGTAGTTCGACTGATTTTAGAGGAATATTTGTAATTTCCAAAACTCCACACTTCGAAGAATTTCCAATTGAAGCCAGTCAATGTTAGCCTATGGAAGGAAATTCAAGTTACTGGTAAGTATGGTTAGAATGACTTTTCAGGATCAGTACTGGGCTTAAACATGCAGCACTGAGGTCTCTCCTGATAACAGGTGAGTAAATCGGAATTCGTAGTTCAGCTGATTTTAGAGGAATATTTGTAACTTCCAAAACTCCACACTTCGAAGAATTTCCAAGTGAAACCAGTCAGTGTTAGCCTATGGAAGGAAATTCAAGTTACTGGTAAGTACGGTTAGAATTACATTTCAGGATCAGTACTGGCCTTAAAGATTAAGCACTGAGGTCTCTCCTGATAACAGGTGAATAAATCGTAATTTGTAGTTCGTCTGATTTTAGAGGAATTTTTGTACGTTCCAAAAATCGACACTGAAACTTTTCTGCTGAAAACCACACAATGGATTCCTATGGAAGGAAATACAAGTTGCTGGTAAGTACATTTAGAATTACTTTTCAGGGTCAGTGCTGGGCTAAAACATGCAGCACTGGGTTCTCTCTTGATAACAGGCGAGTAAATCGGAATTCGTAGTTCGGCTGATTTTAGGGGAATATTTGTAAGTTCCAAAACTCCACACTTCAAAACTTTTCTGCTGAAAACCACACAGTGGATTCCTATGGAAGGAAATACAAGTTACTGGTAAGTACACTTAGAATTACTTTTCAGGGTCAGTGCTGGGCAAAAAGATGCAGCACTGGGTTCTCTCCTGATAACAGGTGAGTAAATTGCAATTCGTAGTTCGGCTGATTTTAGAGCAATATTTGTACGTTTCAAAAATGGACACAAATTTTTCTATTGAAAACCACACAATGGAATCCTATGGAAGGAAATACAAGTTACTGGTAAGTACGCTTAGAATTACTTTTCATGGTCAGTGCTGGGCTAAAAGATGCAGCACTGGGTTCTCTCTTGATAACAGGTGAGTAAATCAGAATTCGTAGTTCGGCTGATTTTAGAGGAATATTTGTAAGTTCCAAAACTCCACACTTCGAAGAATTTCCAAGTGAAACCAGTCAATGTGAGCCTATGGAAGGAAATTCAAGTTACTGGTAAGTACGGTTAGAATTACTTTTCACGATCAGTACTGGGCTTAAACATGCAGCATTGAGGTCTCTCCTGATAGCAGTTGTGTAAATCGGAATTCGTAGTTCGGCTGATTTTAGAGGAATTTTTGTACGTTCCAAAAATCGACACTTAGAAACTTTTCTGCTGAAAACCCGACAATGGATTCCTATGGAAGGAAATACAAGTTACTGGTAAGTACGCTTAGAATTACTTTTCAGGGTCAGTGCTGGGCTAAAAGATGCAGCACTGAGGTCTCTCCTGATAACAGGTGAGTAAATCGGAATTCGTAGTTCGGCTGATTTTAGAGGAATATTTGTAAGTTCCAAAACTCCACACTTCGAAGATTTTCCAAGTGAAACCAGTCAATGTTAGCCTATGGAAGGACATTCAAGTTACTGGTAAGTATGGTTAGAATTACTTTTCAGGATCAGTACTGGGCTTAAACATGCAGCACTGAGGTCTCTCCTGATAACAGTTGAGTAAATTGGAATTCGTAATTCGGCTGATTTTAGAGGAATTTTTGTACGTTCCAAAGATCGACACTTAGAATCTTTTCTGCTGAAAACCACACAATGGATTCCTATGGAAGGAAATACAAGTTACTGGTAAGTACGCTTAGAATTACTTTTCAGGATCAGTGCTGGCCTAAAGCATGCAGCACTGATTTCTCTCTTGATAACAGGCGAGTAAATCGGAATTCGGAATTCGGCTGATTTTAGAGGAATATTTGTAAGTTCCAAAACTCCACACTTTGAAACTTTACTGCTGAAAACCACACAATGGGTTCCTATGGAATGAAATACAAGTTACTGGTAAGTACGCTTAGAATTACTTTTCAGGGTCAGTGCTGGGCTAAAAGATGCAGCACTGGGTTCTCACTTGATAACAGGTGAGTAAATCGGAATTCGTAGTTCGGCTGATTTTAGAGGAATATTTGTAAGTTCCAAAACTCCACACTTAAAATATTTTCTGCTGAAAACCACACAATGGATTCCTATGGACGGAAATACAAGTTGCTGGTAAATATATTTAGAATTACTTTTCAGGGTCTGTGCTGTGCTAAAAGATGCAGCACTGGGTTCTCTCCTGATAACTGGTGAGTAAATCAGAATTCGAAGTTCGACTGATTTTAGAGGAATATTTGTAAGTTCCAAAATTCCACACTTCGAAACTTTTCTGCTGAAAACCACACAGTGGATTCCTATGGAAGGAAATTCAAGTTACTGGTAAGTACGGTTAGAATTACTTTTCAGGATCAGTACTGGGCTTAAACATGCAGCACTGAGGTCTCTCCTGATAACAGGTGAGTAAATCGGAATTCATAGTTCGGCTGATTTTAGAGGAATATTTGTAAGTTCCAAAATTCCACACTTCGAAGAATTTCCAAGTGAAACCAGTCAATGTTAGCCTATGGAATGAAATTCAATGTCCTGGTAAGCATGCTTAGAATTACTTTTCAGGGTCGGTGCTGGGCTAAAAGATGCAGCACTGAGTTCTCTCCTGATAACAGGTAAGTAAATCGGAATTCGAAGTTCGGCTGATTTTAGAGGAATATTTGTAACTTCCAAAACTCCACACTTCGAAGATTTTCCAAGTGAAACCAGTCAATGTTAGCCTATGGAATGAAATTCAAGTTCCTGGTAAGTACGGTTAGAATTACTTTTCAGGATCAGTACTGGCCTTAAAGATTCAGCACTGAGGTCTCTCCTGATAACAGGCGAGTAAATCAGAATTCGTAGTTCGGCTGATTTTAGAGGAATATTTGTAAGTTCCAAAACTCCACACTTAGAAACTTTTCTGCTGAAAACCACACAATGGATTCCTATGGAATGAAATACAAGTTACTGGTAAGTACACTTAGAATTACTTTTCAGGGTCAGTGCTGGGCTAAAAGATGCAGCACTGGGTTCTCTCCTGATAACAGGTGAGTAAATCGGAATTCGTAGTTCGGCTGATTTTAGAGGAATATTTGTAAGTTCCAAAATTCCACACTTCGAAACTTTTCTGTTGAAAACCACACAGTGGATTCCTATGGAAGGAAATACAAGTTGCTGGTAAGTACGCTAAGAATACATTTTCAGGGTCAGTGCTGTGCTAAAAGATGCAGCACTGAGTTCTCTCCTGATAACAGGTAAGTAAATCGGAATTTGAAATTTGGCTGATTTTAGAGGAATATTTGTAAGTTCCAAAATTCCACACTTCGAAACTTTTCTGCTGAAAACCACACGGTGGATTCCTATGGAAGGAAATACAAGTTACTGGTAAGTACGCTTAGAATTACTTTTCAGGGTCAGTGCTGGGCAAAAAGATGCAGCACTGGGTTCTCTCCTGATAACAGGTGAGTAAAGCCGAATTCGAAGTTCGGCTGATTTTAGAGGAATATTTGTAAGTTCCAAAATTCCACACTTCGAAACTTTTCTGTTGAAAACCACACAGTGGATTCCTATGGAAGGAAATACAAGTTGCTGGTAAGTACGCTAAGAATACATTTTCAGGGTCAGTGCTGTGCTAAAAGATGCAGCACTGAGTTCTCTCCTGATAACAGGTAAGTAAATCGGAATTTGAAATTCGGCTGATTTTAGAGGAATATTTGTAAGTTCCAAAATTCCACACTTCGAAACTTTTCTGCTGAAAACCACACGGTGGATTCCTATGGAAGGAAATACAAGTTACTGGTAAGTACGCTTAGAATTACTTTTCAGGGTCAGTGCTGGGCTAAAAGATGCAGCACTGATTTCTCTCCTGATAACAGGTAAGTAAATCGGAATTCGTAGTTCGGCTGATTTTAGAGGAATATTTGTAAGTTTCAAAACTCCACACTTCGAAGAATTTCCAAGTGAAACCAGTCAATGTTAGCCTATGGAAGGAAATTCAAGTTACTGGTAAGTACGGTTAGAATTACTTTTCAGGATCAGTACTGGGCTTAAACATGCAGTATTGAGGTCTCTCCTGATAACAGGTGAGTAAATCGGAATTCGTAGTTCGGCTGATTTTAGAGGAATTTTTGAACGTTCCAAAAATCTACACTTAGAAACTTTTCTGCTGAAAACCACACAATGGATTCCTATGGAAGGAAGTACAAGTTACTGGTAAGTATGCTTAGAATTACTTTTCAGGGTCAGTGCTGGGCTAAAAGATGCAGCACTGGGTTCTCTCCTGATAACAGGTGAGTAAATCGGAATTCGAAGTTCGGCTGATTTTAGAGGAATATTTGTAAGTTCCAAAATTCCACACTTCGAAACTTTTCTGCTGAAAACCACACAGTGGATTCCTATGGAAGGAAATACAAGTTACTGGTAAGTACGGTTAGAATTACTTTTCAGGGTCAGTGCTGGGCTAAAAGATGCAGCACTGGGTTCTCTCCTGATAACAGTTGAGTAAATCGGAATTCATAGTTCGGCTGATTTTAGAGGAATATTTGTAAGTTCCAAAATTCCACACTTCGAAAAATTTCCAAGTGAAACCAGTCAATGTTAGCCTATGGAATGAAATTCTATGTCCTGGTAAGCACTCTTAGAATTACTTTTCAGGGTCAGTGCTGGGCGAAAAGATGCAGCACTGAGTTCTCTCCTGATAACAGGTAAGTAAATCGGAATTCGTAGTTCGGCTAATTTTAGAGGAATATTTGTAACTTCCAAAACTCCACACTTCGAAGATTTTCCAAGTGAAACCAGTCAATGTTAGCCTATGGAGTGAAATTCAAGTTCCTGGTAAGTACGGTTAGAATTACTTTTCAAGATCAGTACTGGCCTTAAAGATTCAGCACTGAGGTCTCTCCTGATAACAGGTGAGTAAATCAGAATTCGTAGTTCGGCTGCTTTTAGAGGAATTTTTGTACGTTCTAAAAATCGACACTTAGAAACTTTTCTGCTGAAAACCACACAATGGATTCCTATGGAAGGAAGTACAAGTTACTGGTAAGTACGCTTAGAATTACTTTTCAGGGTCAGTGCTGGGCTAAAAGATGCAGCACTGGGTTCTCACTTGATAACAGGCGAGTAAATCAGAATTCGTAGTTCGGCTGATTTTAGAGGAATATTTGTAAGTTCCAAAACTCCACACTTAGAAACTTTTCTGCTGAAAACCACACAATGGATTCCTATGGAATGAAATACAAGTTACTGGTAAGTACACTTAGAATTACTTTTCAGGGTCAGTGCTGGGCTAAAAGATGCAGCACTGGGTTCTCTCCTGATAACAGTTGAGTAAATCGTAATTCGAAGTTCGGCTGATTTTAGAGGAATATTTGTAAGTTCCAAAATTCCACACTTCGAAACTTTTCTGCTGAAAACCACACAGTGGATTCCTATGGAAGGAAATACAAGTTACTGGTAAGTACGGTTAGAATTACTTTTCAGGGTCAGTGCTGGGCTAAAAGATGCAGCACTGGGTTCTCTCCTGATAACAGTTGAGTAAATCGTAATTCGAAGTTCGGCTGATTTTAGAGGAATATTTGTAAGTTCCAAAATTCCACACTTCGAAACTTTTCTGCTGAAAACCACACAGTGGATTCCTATGGAAGGAAATTCAAGTTACTGGTAAGTACGGTTAGAATTACTTTTCAGGATCAGTACTGGGCTTAAACATGCAGCACTGAGGTCTCTCCTGATAACAGGTGAGTAAATCAGAATTCGTAGTTCGGCTGATTTTAGAGGAATTTTTGTACGTTCCAAAAATCGACACTTAGAAACTTTTCTGCTGAAAACCACACAATGGATTCCTATGGAAGGAAGTACAAGTTACTGGTAAGTACGCTTAGAATTACTTTTCAGGGTCAGTGCTGGGCTAAAAGATGCAGCACTGGGTTCTCACTTGATAACAGGCGAGTAAATCAGAATTCGTAGTTCGGCTGATTTTAGAGGAATATTTGTAAGTTCCAAAACTCCACACTTAGAAACTTTTCTGCTGAAAACCACACAATGGATTCCTATGGAATGAAATACAAGTTACTGGTAAGTACACTTAGAATTACTTTTCAGGGTCAGTGCTGGGCTAAAAGATGCAGCACTGGGTTCTCTCCTGATAACAGGTGAGTAAATCGGAATTCGAAGTTCGGCTGATTTTAGAGGAATATTTGTAAGTTCCAAAATTCCACACTTCGAAACTTTTCTGTTGAAAACCACACAGTGGATTCCTATGGAAGGAAATACAAGTTGCTGGTAAGTACGCTAAGAATAAATTTTCAGGGTCAGTGCTGTGCTAAAAGATGCAGCACTGAGTTCTCTCCTGATAACAGGTAAGTAAATCGGAATTTGAAATACGGCTGATTTTAGAGGAATATTTGTAAGTTCCAAAATTCCACACTTCGAAACTTTTCTGCTGAAAACCACACGGTGGATTCCTATGGAAGGAAATACAAGTTACTGGTAAGTATGCTTAGAATTACTTTTCAGGGTCAGTGCTGGGCTAAAAGATGCAGCACTGATTTCTCTCCTGATAACAGGTAAGTAAATCGGAATTCGTAGTTCGGCTGATTTTAGAGGAATATTTGTAAGTTTCAAAACTCCACACTTCGAAGAATTTCCAAGTGAAACCAGTCAATGTTAGCCTATGGAAGGAAATTCAAGTTACTGGTAAGTACGGTGAGAATTACTTTTCAGGATCAATACTGGGCTTAAACATGCAGCACTGAGGTCTCTCTTGATAACAGGTGAGTAAATCGGAATTCGTAGTTCGGCTGATTTTAGAGGAATAAAAGTAAGTTCCAAAATTTCACAATTCGAAGAATTTCCAAGTGAAACCAGTCAATATTAGCCTATGGAATGAAATTCAAGGTCCTGGTAAGCACGCTTAGAATTACTTTTCAGGATCAGTACTGGGCTTAAAGATGCAGTATTGAGGTCTCTCCTGATAACAGGTGAGTAAATCGGAATTCGTAGTTCAGCTGATTTTAGAGGAATTTTTGTACATTCCAAAAATCGACACTTAGAAACTTTTCTGCTGAAAACCACACAATGGATTCCTATGGAAGGAAATACAAGTTACTGGTGAGTACGCTTAGAATTACTTTTCAGGGTCAGTGCTTGACTAAAAGATGCGGCACTGGGTTCTCTCCTGATAACAGGTGAGTAAATCGGAATTCGTAGTTCGGCTGATTTTAGAGGAATATTTGTAATTTCCAAAACTCCACACTTCGAAGAATTTCCAATTGAAGCCAGTCAATGTTAGCCTATGGAAGGAAATTCAAGTTACTGGTAAGTATGGTTAGAATGACTTTTCAGGATCAGTACTGGGCTTAAACATGCAGCACTGAGGTCTCTCCTGATAACAGGTGAGTAAATCGGAATTCGTAGTTCAGCTGATTTTAGAGGAATATTTGTAACTTCCAAAACTCCACACTTCGAAGAATTTCCAAGTGAAACCAGTCAGTGTTAGCCTATGGAAGGAAATTCAAGTTACTGGTAAGTACGGTTAGAATTACATTTCAGGATCAGTACTGGCCTTAAAGATTAAGCACTGAGGTCTCTCCTGATAACAGGTGAATAAATCGGAATTTGTAGTTCGTCTGATTTTAGAGGAATTTTTGTACGTTCCAAAAATCGACACTGAAACTTTTCTGCTGAAAACCACACAATGGATTCCTATGGAAGGAAATACAAGTTGCTGGTAAGTACATTTAGAATTACTTTTCAGGGTCAGTGCTGGGCTAAAACATGCAGCACTGGGTTCTCTCTTGATAACAGGCGAGTAAATCGGAATTCGTAGTTCGGCTGATTTTAGGGGAATATTTGTAAGTTCCAAAACTCCACACTTCAAAACTTTTCTGCTGAAAACCACACAGTGGATTCCTATGGAAGGAAATACAAGTTACTGGTAAGTACACTTAGAATTACTTTTCAGGGTCAGTGCTGGGCTAAAAGATGCAGCACTGGGTTCTCTCCTGATAACAGGTGAGTAAATTGCAATTCGTAGTTCGGCTGATTTTACAGCAATATTTGTACGTTTCAAAAATGGACACAAATTTTTCTATTGAAAACCACACAATGGAATCCTATGGAAGGAAATACAAGTTACTGGTAAGTACGCTTAGAATTACTTTTTTTATGGTCAGTGCTGGGCTAAAAGATGCAGCACTGGGTTCTCTCTTGATAACAGGTGAGTAAATCAGAATTCGTAGTTCGGCTGATTTTAGAGGAATATTTGTAAGTTCCAAAACTCCACACTTCGAAGAATTTCCAAGTGAAACCAGTCAATGTGAGCCTATGGAAGGAAATTCAAGTTACTGGTAAGTACGGTTAGAATTACTTTTCACGATCAGTACTGGGCTTAAACATGCAGCATTGAGGTCTCTCCTGATAGCAGTTGTGTAAATCGGAATTCGTAGTTCGGCTGATTTTAGAGGAATTTTTGTACGTTCCAAAAATCGACACTTAGAAACTTTTCTGCTGAAAACCCGACAATGGATTCCTATGGAAGGAAATACAAGTTACTGGTAAGTATGCTTAGAATTACTTTTCAGGGTCAGTGCTGGGCTAAAAGATGCAGCACTGAGGTCTCTCCTGATAACAGGTGAGTAAATTGGAATTCGTAGTTCGGCTGATTTTAGAGGAATATTTGTAAGTTCCAAAACTCCACACTTCGAAGATTTTCCAAGTGAAACCAGTCAATGTTAGCCTATGGAAGGACATTCAAGTTACTGGTAAGTATGGTTAGAATTACTTTTCAGGATCAGTACTGGGCTTAAACATGCAGCACTGAGGTCTCTCCTGATAACAGTTGAGTAAATTGGAATTCGTAATTCGGCTGATTTTAGAGGAATTTTTGTACGTTCCAAAAATCGACACTTAGAATCTTTTCTGCTGAAAACCACACAATGGATTCCTATGGAAGGAAATACAAGTTACTGGTAAGTACGCTTAGAATTACTTTTCAGGATCAGTGCTGGGCTAAAGCATGCAGCACTGATTTCTCTCTTGATAACAGGCGAGTAAATCGGAATTCGGAATTCGGCTGATTTTAGAGGAATATTTGTAAGTTCCAAAACTCCACACTTTGAAACTTTACTGCTGAAAACCACACAATGGGTTCCTATGGAATGAAATACAAGTTACTGGTAAGTACGCTTAGAATTACTTTTCAGGGTCAGTGCTGGGCTAAAAGATGCAGCACTGGGTTCTCACTTGATAACAGGTGAGTAAATCGGAATTCGTAGTTCGGCTGATTTTAGAGGAATATTTGTAAGTTCCAAAACTCCACACTTAAAATATTTTCTGCTGAAAACCACACAATGGATTCCTATGGACGGAAATACAAGTTGCTGGTAAATATATTTAGAATTACTTTTCAGGGTCTGTGCTGTGCTAAAAGATGCAGCACTGGGTTCTCTCCTGATAACTGGTGAGTAAATCAGAATTCGAAGTTCGACTGATTTTAGAGGAATATTTGTAAGTTCCAAAATTCCATACTTCGAAACTTTTCTGCTGAAAACCACACAGTGGATTCCTATGGAAGGAAATTCAAGTTACTGGTAAGTACGGTTAGAATTACTTTTCAGGATCAGTACTGGGCTTAAACATGCAGCACTGAGGTCTCTCCTGATAACAGGTGAGTAAATCGGAATTCATAGTTCGGCTGATTTTAGAGGAATATTTGTAAGTTCCAAAATTCCACACTTCGAAGAATTTCCAAGTGAAACCAGTCAATGTTAGCCTATGGAATGAAATTAAATGTCCTGGTAAGCATGCTTAGAATTACTTTTCAGGGTCGGTGCTGGGCTAAAAGATGCAGCACTGAGTTCTCTCCTGATAACAGGTAAGTAAATCGGAATTCGTAGTTCGGCTGATTTTAGAGGAATATTTGTAACTTCCAAAACTCCACACTTCGAAGATTTTCCAAGTGAAACCAGTCAATGTTAGCCTATGGAATGAAATTCAAGTTCCTGGTAAGTACGGTTAGAATTACTTTTCAGGATCAGTACTGGCCTTAAAGATTCAGCACTGAGGTCTCTCCTGATAACAGGCGAGTAAATCAGAATTCGTAGTTCGGCTGATTTTAGAGGAATATTTGTAAGTTCCAAAACTCCACACTTAGAAACTTTTCTGCTGAAAACCACACAATGGATTCCTATGGAATGAAATACAAGTTACTGGTAAGTACACTTAGAATTACTTTTCAGGGTCAGTGCTGGGCTAAAAGATGCAGCACTGGGTTCTCTCCTGATAACAGGTGAGTAAATCGGAATTCGTAGTTCGGCTGATTTTAGAGGAATATTTGTAAGTTCCAAAATTCCACACTTCGAAACTTTTCTGTTGAAAACCACACAGTGGATTCCTATGGAAGGAAATACAAGTTGCTGGTAAGTACGCTAAGAATACATTTTCAGGGTCAGTGCTGTGCTAAAAGATGCAGCACTGAGTTCTCTCCTGATAACAGGTAAGTAAATCGGAATTTGAAATTCGGCTGATTTTAGAGGAATATTTGTAAGTTCCAAAATTCCACACTTCGAAACTTTTCTGCTGAAAACCACACGGTGGATTCCTATGGAAGGAAATACAAGTTACTGGTAAGTACGCTTAGAATTACTTTTCAGGGTCAGTGCTGGGCAAAAAGATGCAGCACTGGGTTCTCTCCTGATAACAGGTGAGTAAAGCCGAATTCGAAGTTCGGCTGATTTTAGAGGAATATTTGTAAGTTCCAAAATTCCACACTTCGAAACTTTTCTGTTGAAAACCACACAGTGGATTCCTATGGAAGGAAATACAAGTTGCTGGTAAGTACGCTAAGAATACATTTTCAGGGTCAGTGCTGTGCTAAAAGATGCAGCACTGAGTTCTCTCCTGATAACAGGTAAGTAAATCGGAATTTGAAATTCGGCTGATTTTAGAGGAATATTTGTAAGTTTCAAAACTCCACACTTCGAAGAATTTCCAAGTGAAACCAGTCAATGTTAGCCTATGGAAGGAAATTCAAGTTACTGGTAAGTACGGTGAGAATTACTTTTCAGGATCAATACTGGGCTTAAACATGCAGCACTGAGGTCTCTCTTGATAACAGGTGAGTAAATCGGAATTCGTAGTTCGGCTGATTTTAGAGGAATAAAAGTAAGTTCCAAAATTCCACACTTCGAAGAATTTCCAAGTGAAACCAGTCAATATTAGCCTATGGAATGAAATTCAAGGTCCTGGTAAGCACGCTTAGAATTACTTTTCAGGATCAGTACTGGGCTTAAAGATGCAGTATTGAGGTCTCTCCTGATAACAGGTGAGTAAATCGGAATTCGTAGTTCAGCTGATTTTAGAGGAATTTTTGTACATTCCAAAAATCGACACTTAGAAACTTTTCTGCTGAAAACCACACAATGGATTCCTATGGAAGGAAATACAAGTTACTGGTGAGTACGCTTAGAATTACTTTTCAGGGTCAGTGCTTGACTAAAAGATGCGGCACTGGGTTCTCTCCTGATAACAGGTGAGTAAATCAGAATTCGTAGTTCGACTGATTTTAGAGGAATATTTGTAATTTCCAAAACTCCACACTTCGAAGAATTTCCAATTGAAGCCAGTCAATGTTAGCCTATGGAAGGAAATTCAAGTTACTGGTAAGTATGGTTAGAATGACTTTTCAGGATCAGTACTGGGCTTAAACATGCAGCACTGAGGTCTCTCCTGATAACAGGTGAGTAAATCGGAATTCGTAGTTCAGCTGATTTTAGAGGAATATTTGTAACTTCCAAAACTCCACACTTCGAAGAATTTCCAAGTGAAACCAGTCAGTGTTAGCCTATGGAAGGAAATTCAAGTTACTGGTAAGTACGGTTAGAATTACATTTCAGGATCAGTACTGGCCTTAAAGATTAAGCACTGAGGTCTCTCCTGATAACAGGTGAATAAATCGTAATTTGTAGTTCGTCTGATTTTAGAGGAATTTTTGTACGTTCCAAAAATCGACACTGAAACTTTTCTGCTGAAAACCACACAATGGATTCCTATGGAAGGAAATACAAGTTGCTGGTAAGTACATTTAGAATTACTTTTCAGGGTCAGTGCTGGGCTAAAACATGCAGCACTGGGTTCTCTCTTGATAACAGGCGAGTAAATCGGAATTCGTAGTTCGGCTGATTTTAGGGGAATATTTGTAAGTTCCAAAACTCCACACTTCAAAACTTTTCTGCTGAAAACCACACAGTGGATTCCTATGGAAGGAAATACAAGTTACTGGTAAGTACACTTAGAATTACTTTTCAGGGTCAGTGCTGGGCAAAAAGATGCAGCACTGGGTTCTCTCCTGATAACAGGTGAGTAAATTGCAATTCGTAGTTCGGCTGATTTTAGAGCAATATTTGTACGTTTCAAAAATGGACACAAATTTTTCTATTGAAAACCACACAATGGAATCCTATGGAAGGAAATACAAGTTACTGGTAAGTACGCTTAGAATTACTTTTCATGGTCAGTGCTGGGCTAAAAGATGCAGCACTGGGTTCTCTCTTGATAACAGGTGAGTAAATCAGAATTCGTAGTTCGGCTGATTTTAGAGGAATATTTGTAAGTTCCAAAACTCCACACTTCGAAGAATTTCCAAGTGAAACCAGTCAATGTGAGCCTATGGAAGGAAATTCAAGTTACTGGTAAGTACGGTTAGAATTACTTTTCACGATCAGTACTGGGCTTAAACATGCAGCATTGAGGTCTCTCCTGATAGCAGTTGTGTAAATCGGAATTCGTAGTTCGGCTGATTTTAGAGGAATTTTTGTACGTTCCAAAAATCGACACTTAGAAACTTTTCTGCTGAAAACCCGACAATGGATTCCTATGGAAGGAAATACAAGTTACTGGTAAGTACGCTTAGAATTACTTTTCAGGGTCAGTGCTGGGCTAAAAGATGCAGCACTGAGGTCTCTCCTGATAACAGGTGAGTAAATCGGAATTCGTAGTTCGGCTGATTTTAGAGGAATATTTGTAAGTTCCAAAACTCCACACTTCGAAGATTTTCCAAGTGAAACCAGTCAATGTTAGCCTATGGAAGGACATTCAAGTTACTGGTAAGTATGGTTAGAATTACTTTTCAGGATCAGTACTGGGCTTAAACATGCAGCACTGAGGTCTCTCCTGATAACAGTTGAGTAAATTGGAATTCGTAATTCGGCTGATTTTAGAGGAATTTTTGTACGTTCCAAAGATCGACACTTAGAATCTTTTCTGCTGAAAACCACACAATGGATTCCTATGGAAGGAAATACAAGTTACTGGTAAGTACGCTTAGAATTACTTTTCAGGATCAGTGCTGGGCTAAAGCATGCAGCACTGATTTCTCTCTTGATAACAGGCGAGTAAATCGGAATTCGGAATTCGGCTGATTTTAGAGGAATATTTGTAAGTTCCAAAACTCCACACTTTGAAACTTTACTGCTGAAAACCACACAATGGGTTCCTATGGAATGAAATACAAGTTACTGGTAAGTACGCTTAGAATTACTTTTCAGGGTCAGTGCTGGGCTAAAAGATGCAGCACTGGGTTCTCACTTGATAACAGGTGAGTAAATCGGAATTCGTAGTTCGGCTGATTTTAGAGGAATATTTGTAAGTTCCAAAACTCCACACTTAAAATATTTTCTGCTGAAAACCACACAATGGATTCCTATGGACGGAAATACAAGTTGCTGGTAAATATATTTAGAATTACTTTTCAGGGTCTGTGCTGTGCTAAAAGATGCAGCACTGGGTTCTCTCCTGATAACTGGTGAGTAAATCAGAATTCGAAGTTCGACTGATTTTAGAGGAATATTTGTAAGTTCCAAAATTCCACACTTCGAAACTTTTCTGCTGAAAACCACACAGTGGATTCCTATGGAAGGAAATTCAAGTTACTGGTAAGTACGGTTAGAATTACTTTTCAGGATCAGTACTGGGCTTAAACATGCAGCACTGAGGTCTCTCCTGATAACAGGTGAGTAAATCGGAATTCATAGTTCGGCTGATTTTAGAGGAATATTTGTAAGTTCCAAAATTCCACACTTCGAAGAATTTCCAAGTGAAACCAGTCAATGTTAGCCTATGGAATGAAATTCAATGTCCTGGTAAGCATGCTTAGAATTACTTTTCAGGGTCGGTGCTGGGCTAAAAGATGCAGCACTGAGTTCTCTCCTGATAACAGGTAAGTAAATCGGAATTCGTAGTTCGGCTGATTTTAGAGGAATATTTGTAACTTCCAAAACTCCACACTTCGAAGATTTTCCAAGTGAAACCAGTCAATGTTAGCCTATGGAATGAAATTCAAGTTCCTGGTAAGTACGGTTAGAATTACTTTTCAGGATCAGTACTGGCCTTAAAGATTCAGCACTGAGGTCTCTCCTGATAACAGGCGAGTAAATCAGAATTCGTAGTTCGGCTGATTTTAGAGGAATATTTGTAAGTTCCAAAACTCCACACTTAGAAACTTTTCTGCTGAAAACCACACAATGGATTCCTATGGAATGAAATACAAGTTACTGGTAAGTACACTTAGAATTACTTTTCAGGGTCAGTGCTGGGCTAAAAGATGCAGCACTGGGTTCTCTCCTGATAACAGGTGAGTAAATCGGAATTCGTAGTTCGGCTGATTTTAGAGGAATATTTGTAAGTTCCAAAATTCCACACTTCGAAACTTTTCTGTTGAAAACCACACAGTGGATTCCTATGGAAGGAAATACAAGTTGCTGGTAAGTACGCTAAGAATACATTTTCAGGGTCAGTGCTGTGCTAAAAGATGCAGCACTGAGTTCTCTCCTGATAACAGGTAAGTAAATCGGAATTTGAAATTCGGCTGATTTTAGAGGAATATTTGTAAGTTCCAAAATTCCACACTTCGAAACTTTTCTGCTGAAAACCACACGGTGGATTCCTATGGAAGGAAATACAAGTTACTGGTAAGTACGCTTAGAATTACTTTTCAGGGTCAGTGCTGGGCAAAAAGATGCAGCACTGGGTTCTCTCCTGATAACAGGTGAGTAAAGCCGAATTCGAAGTTCGGCTGATTTTAGAGGAATATTTGTAAGTTCCAAAATTCCACACTTCGAAACTTTTCTGTTGAAAACCACACAGTGGATTCCTATGGAAGGAAATACAAGTTGCTGGTAAGTACGCTAAGAATACATTTTCAGGGTCAGTGCTGTGCTAAAAGATGCAGCACTGAGTTCTCTCCTGATAACAGGTAAGTAAATCGGAATTTGAAATTCGGCTGATTTTAGAGGAATATTTGTAAGTTCCAAAATTCCACACTTCGAAACTTTTCTGCTGAAAACCACACGGTGGATTCCTATGGAAGGAAATACAAGTTACTGGTAAGTACGCTTAGAATTACTTTTCAGGGTCAGTGCTGGGCTAAAAGATGCAGCACTGATTTCTCTCCTGATAACAGGTAAGTAAATCGGAATTCGTAGTTCGGCTGATTTTAGAGGAATATTTGTAAGTTTCAAAACTCCACACTTCGAAGAATTTCCAAGTGAAACCAGTCAATGTTAGCCTATGGAAGGAAATTCAAGTTACTGGTAAGTACGGTTAGAATTACTTTTCAGGATCAGTACTGGGCTTAAACATGCAGTATTGAGGTCTCTCCTGATAACAGGTGAGTAAATCGGAATTCGTAGTTCGGCTGATTTTAGAGGAATTTTTGAACGTTCCAAAAATCTACACTTAGAAACTTTTCTGCTGAAAACCACACAATGGATTCCTATGGAAGGAAGTACAAGTTACTGGTAAGTATGCTTAGAATTACTTTTCAGGGTCAGTGCTGGGCTAAAAGATGCAGCACTGGGTTCTCTCCTGATAACAGGTGAGTAAATCGGAATTCGAAGTTCGGCTGATTTTAGAGGAATATTTGTAAGTTCCAAAATTCCACACTTCGAAACTTTTCTGCTGAAAACCACACAGTGGATTCCTATGGAAGGAAATACAAGTTACTGGTAAGTACGGTTAGAATTACTTTTCAGGGTCAGTGCTGGGCTAAAAGATGCAGCACTGGGTTCTCTCCTGATAACAGTTGAGTAAATCGGAATTCATAGTTCGGCTGATTTTAGAGGAATATTTGTAAGTTCCAAAATTCCACACTTCGAAAAATTTCCAAGTGAAACCAGTCAATGTTAGCCTATGGAATGAAATTCTATGTCCTGGTAAGCACTCTTAGAATTACTTTTCAGGGTCAGTGCTGGGCGAAAAGATGCAGCACTGAGTTCTCTCCTGATAACAGGTAAGTAAATCGGAATTCGTAGTTCGGCTAATTTTAGAGGAATATTTGTAACTTCCAAAACTCCACACTTCGAAGATTTTCCAAGTGAAACCAGTCAATGTTAGCCTATGGAGTGAAATTCAAGTTCCTGGTAAGTACGGTTAGAATTACTTTTCAAGATCAGTACTGGCCTTAAAGATTCAGCACTGAGGTCTCTCCTGATAACAGGTGAGTAAATCAGAATTCGTAGTTCGGCTGCTTTTAGAGGAATTTTTGTACGTTCTAAAAATCGACACTTAGAAACTTTTCTGCTGAAAACCACACAATGGATTCCTATGGAAGGAAGTACAAGTTACTGGTAAGTACGCTTAGAATTACTTTTCAGGGTCAGTGCTGGGCTAAAAGATGCAGCACTGGGTTCTCACTTGATAACAGGCGAGTAAATCAGAATTCGTAGTTCGGCTGATTTTAGAGGAATATTTGTAAGTTCCAAAACTCCACACTTAGAAACTTTTCTGCTGAAAACCACACAATGGATTCCTATGGAATGAAATACAAGTTACTGGTAAGTACACTTAGAATTACTTTTCAGGGTCAGTGCTGGGCTAAAAGATGCAGCACTGGGTTCTCTCCTGATAACAGTTGAGTAAATCGTAATTCGAAGTTCGGCTGATTTTAGAGGAATATTTGTAAGTTCCAAAATTCCACACTTCGAAACTTTTCTGCTGAAAACCACACAGTGGATTCCTATGGAAGGAAATACAAGTTACTGGTAAGTACGGTTAGAATTACTTTTCAGGGTCAGTGCTGGGCTAAAAGATGCAGCACTGGGTTCTCTCCTGATAACAGTTGAGTAAATCGTAATTCGAAGTTCGGCTGATTTTAGAGGAATATTTGTAAGTTCCAAAATTCCACACTTCGAAACTTTTCTGCTGAAAACCACACAGTGGATTCCTATGGAAGGAAATTCAAGTTACTGGTAAGTACGGTTAGAATTACTTTTCAGGATCAGTACTGGGCTTAAACATGCAGCACTGAGGTCTCTCCTGATAACAGGTGAGTAAATCAGAATTCGTAGTTCGGCTGATTTTAGAGGAATTTTTGTACGTTCCAAAAATCGACACTTAGAAACTTTTCTGCTGAAAACCACACAATGGATTCCTATGGAAGGAAGTACAAGTTACTGGTAAGTACGCTTAGAATTACTTTTCAGGGTCAGTGCTGGGCTAAAAGATGCAGCACTGGGTTCTCACTTGATAACAGGCGAGTAAATCAGAATTCGTAGTTCGGCTGATTTTAGAGGAATATTTGTAAGTTCCAAAACTCCACACTTAGAAACTTTTCTGCTGAAAACCACACAATGGATTCCTATGGAATGAAATACAAGTTACTGGTAAGTACACTTAGAATTACTTTTCAGGGTCAGTGCTGGGCTAAAAGATGCAGCACTGGGTTCTCTCCTGATAACAGGTGAGTAAATCGGAATTCGAAGTTCGGCTGATTTTAGAGGAATATTTGTAAGTTCCAAAATTCCACACTTCGAAACTTTTCTGTTGAAAACCACACAGTGGATTCCTATGGAAGGAAATACAAGTTGCTGGTAAGTACGCTAAGAATAAATTTTCAGGGTCAGTGCTGTGCTAAAAGATGCAGCACTGAGTTCTCTCCTGATAACAGGTAAGTAAATCGGAATTTGAAATACGGCTGATTTTAGAGGAATATTTGTAAGTTCCAAAATTCCACACTTCGAAACTTTTCTGCTGAAAACCACACGGTGGATTCCTATGGAAGGAAATACAAGTTACTGGTAAGTATGCTTAGAATTACTTTTCAGGGTCAGTGCTGGGCTAAAAGATGCAGCACTGATTTCTCTCCTGATAACAGGTAAGTAAATCGGAATTCGTAGTTCGGCTGATTTTAGAGGAATATTTGTAAGTTTCAAAACTCCACACTTCGAAGAATTTCCAAGTGAAACCAGTCAATGTTAGCCTATGGAAGGAAATTCAAGTTACTGGTAAGTACGGTGAGAATTACTTTTCAGGATCAATACTGGGCTTAAACATGCAGCACTGAGGTCTCTCTTGATAACAGGTGAGTAAATCGGAATTCGTAGTTCGGCTGATTTTAGAGGAATAAAAGTAAGTTCCAAAATTTCACAATTCGAAGAATTTCCAAGTGAAACCAGTCAATATTAGCCTATGGAATGAAATTCAAGGTCCTGGTAAGCACGCTTAGAATTACTTTTCAGGATCAGTACTGGGCTTAAAGATGCAGTATTGAGGTCTCTCCTGATAACAGGTGAGTAAATCGGAATTCGTAGTTCAGCTGATTTTAGAGGAATTTTTGTACATTCCAAAAATCGACACTTAGAAACTTTTCTGCTGAAAACCACACAATGGATTCCTATGGAAGGAAATACAAGTTACTGGTGAGTACGCTTAGAATTACTTTTCAGGGTCAGTGCTTGACTAAAAGATGCGGCACTGGGTTCTCTCCTGATAACAGGTGAGTAAATCGGAATTCGTAGTTCGGCTGATTTTAGAGGAATATTTGTAATTTCCAAAACTCCACACTTCGAAGAATTTCCAATTGAAGCCAGTCAATGTTAGCCTATGGAAGGAAATTCAAGTTACTGGTAAGTATGGTTAGAATGACTTTTCAGGATCAGTACTGGGCTTAAACATGCAGCACTGAGGTCTCTCCTGATAACAGGTGAGTAAATCGGAATTCGTAGTTCAGCTGATTTTAGAGGAATATTTGTAACTTCCAAAACTCCACACTTCGAAGAATTTCCAAGTGAAACCAGTCAGTGTTAGCCTATGGAAGGAAATTCAAGTTACTGGTAAGTACGGTTAGAATTACATTTCAGGATCAGTACTGGCCTTAAAGATTAAGCACTGAGGTCTCTCCTGATAACAGGTGAATAAATCGGAATTTGTAGTTCGTCTGATTTTAGAGGAATTTTTGTACGTTCCAAAAATCGACACTGAAACTTTTCTGCTGAAAACCACACAATGGATTCCTATGGAAGGAAATACAAGTTGCTGGTAAGTACATTTAGAATTACTTTTCAGGGTCAGTGCTGGGCTAAAACATGCAGCACTGGGTTCTCTCTTGATAACAGGCGAGTAAATCGGAATTCGTAGTTCGGCTGATTTTAGGGGAATATTTGTAAGTTCCAAAACTCCACACTTCAAAACTTTTCTGCTGAAAACCACACAGTGGATTCCTATGGAAGGAAATACAAGTTACTGGTAAGTACACTTAGAATTACTTTTCAGGGTCAGTGCTGGGCTAAAAGATGCAGCACTGGGTTCTCTCCTGATAACAGGTGAGTAAATTGCAATTCGTAGTTCGGCTGATTTTACAGCAATATTTGTACGTTTCAAAAATGGACACAAATTTTTCTATTGAAAACCACACAATGGAATCCTATGGAAGGAAATACAAGTTACTGGTAAGTACGCTTAGAATTACTTTTTTTATGGTCAGTGCTGGGCTAAAAGATGCAGCACTGGGTTCTCTCTTGATAACAGGTGAGTAAATCAGAATTCGTAGTTCGGCTGATTTTAGAGGAATATTTGTAAGTTCCAAAACTCCACACTTCGAAGAATTTCCAAGTGAAACCAGTCAATGTGAGCCTATGGAAGGAAATTCAAGTTACTGGTAAGTACGGTTAGAATTACTTTTCACGATCAGTACTGGGCTTAAACATGCAGCATTGAGGTCTCTCCTGATAGCAGTTGTGTAAATCGGAATTCGTAGTTCGGCTGATTTTAGAGGAATTTTTGTACGTTCCAAAAATCGACACTTAGAAACTTTTCTGCTGAAAACCCGACAATGGATTCCTATGGAAGGAAATACAAGTTACTGGTAAGTATGCTTAGAATTACTTTTCAGGGTCAGTGCTGGGCTAAAAGATGCAGCACTGAGGTCTCTCCTGATAACAGGTGAGTAAATTGGAATTCGTAGTTCGGCTGATTTTAGAGGAATATTTGTAAGTTCCAAAACTCCACACTTCGAAGATTTTCCAAGTGAAACCAGTCAATGTTAGCCTATGGAAGGACATTCAAGTTACTGGTAAGTATGGTTAGAATTACTTTTCAGGATCAGTACTGGGCTTAAACATGCAGCACTGAGGTCTCTCCTGATAACAGTTGAGTAAATTGGAATTCGTAATTCGGCTGATTTTAGAGGAATTTTTGTACGTTCCAAAAATCGACACTTAGAATCTTTTCTGCCGAAAACCACACAATGGATTCCTATGGAAGGAAATACAAGTTACTGGTAAGTACGCTTAGAATTACTTTTCAGGATCAGTGCTGGGCTAAAGCATGCAGCACTGATTTCTCTCTTGATAACAGGCGAGTAAATCGGAATTCGGAATTCGGCTGATTTTAGAGGAATATTTGTAAGTTCCAAAACTCCACACTTTGAAACTTTACTGCTGAAAACCACACAATGGGTTCCTATGGAATGAAATACAAGTTACTGGTAAGTACGCTTAGAATTACTTTTCAGGGTCAGTGCTGGGCTAAAAGATGCAGCACTGGGTTCTCACTTGATAACAGGTGAGTAAATCGGAATTCGTAGTTCGGCTGATTTTAGAGGAATATTTGTAAGTTCCAAAACTCCACACTTAAAATATTTTCTGCTGAAAACCACACAATGGATTCCTATGGACGGAAATACAAGTTGCTGGTAAATATATTTAGAATTACTTTTCAGGGTCTGTGCTGTGCTAAAAGATGCAGCACTGGGTTCTCTCCTGATAACTGGTGAGTAAATCAGAATTCGAAGTTCGACTGATTTTAGAGGAATATTTGTAAGTTCCAAAATTCCATACTTCGAAACTTTTCTGCTGAAAACCACACAGTGGATTCCTATGGAAGGAAATTCAAGTTACTGGTAAGTACGGTTAGAATTACTTTTCAGGATCAGTACTGGGCTTAAACATGCAGCACTGAGGTCTCTCCTGATAACAGGTGAGTAAATCGGAATTCATAGTTCGGCTGATTTTAGAGGAATATTTGTAAGTTCCAAAATTCCACACTTCGAAGAATTTCCAAGTGAAACCAGTCAATGTTAGCCTATGGAATGAAATTAAATGTCCTGGTAAGCATGCTTAGAATTACTTTTCAGGGTCGGTGCTGGGCTAAAAGATGCAGCACTGAGTTCTCTCCTGATAACAGGTAAGTAAATCGGAATTCGTAGTTCGGCTGATTTTAGAGGAATATTTGTAACTTCCAAAACTCCACACTTCGAAGATTTTCCAAGTGAAACCAGTCAATGTTAGCCTATGGAATGAAATTCAAGTTCCTGGTAAGTACGGTTAGAATTACTTTTCAGGATCAGTACTGGCCTTAAAGATTCAGCACTGAGGTCTCTCCTGATAACAGGCGAGTAAATCAGAATTCGTAGTTCGGCTGATTTTAGAGGAATATTTGTAAGTTCCAAAACTCCACACTTAGAAACTTTTCTGCTGAAAACCACACAATGGATTCCTATGGAATGAAATACAAGTTACTGGTAAGTACACTTAGAATTACTTTTCAGGGTCAGTGCTGGGCTAAAAGATGCAGCACTGGGTTCTCTCCTGATAACAGGTGAGTAAATCGGAATTCGTAGTTCGGCTGATTTTAGAGGAATATTTGTAAGTTCCAAAATTCCACACTTCGAAACTTTTCTGTTGAAAACCACACAGTGGATTCCTATGGAAGGAAATACAAGTTGCTGGTAAGTACGCTAAGAATACATTTTCAGGGTCAGTGCTGTGCTAAAAGATGCAGCACTGAGTTCTCTCCTGATAACAGGTAAGTAAATCGGAATTTGAAATTCGGCTGATTTTAGAGGAATATTTGTAAGTTCCAAAATTCCACACTTCGAAACTTTTCTGCTGAAAACCACACAGTGGATTCCTATGGAAGGAAATACAAGTTACTGGTAAGTACGCTTAGAATTACTTTTCAGGGTCAGTGCTGGGCAAAAAGATGCAGCACTGGGTTCTCTCCTGATAACAGGTGAGTAAAGCCGAATTCGAAGTTCGGCTGATTTTAGAGGAATATTTGTAAGTTCCAAAATTCCACACTTCGAAACTTTTCTGTTGAAAACCACACAGTGGATTCCTATGGAAGGAAATACAAGTTGCTGGTAAGTACGCTAAGAATACATTTTCAGGGTCAGTGCTGTGCTAAAAGATGCAGCACTGAGTTCTCTCCTGATAACAGGTAAGTAAATCGGAATTTGAAATTCGGCTGATTTTAGAGGAATATTTGTAAGTTCCAAAATTCCACACTTCGAAACTTTTCTGCTGAAAACCACACGGTGGATTCCTATGGAAGGAAATACAAGTTACTGGTAAGTACGCTTAGAATTACTTTTCAGGGTCAGTGCTGGGCTAAAAGATGCAGCACTGATTTCTCTCCTGATAACAGGTAAGTAAATCGGAATTCGTAGTTCGGCTGATTTTAGAGGAATATTTGTAAGTTTCAAAACTCCACACTTCGAAGAATTTCCAAGTGAAACCAGTCAATGTTAGCCTATGGAAGGAAATTCAAGTTACTGGTAAGTACGGTTAGAATTACTTTTCAGGATCAGTACTGGGCTTAAACATGCAGTATTGAGGTCTCTCCTGATAACAGGTGAGTAAATCGGAATTCGTAGTTCAGCTGATTTTAGAGGAATTTTTGTACGTTCCAAAAATCGACACAGTACGCTTAGAATTACTTTTCAGGGTCAGTGCTTGACTAAAAGATGCGGCACTGGGTTCTCTCCTGATAACAGGTGAGTAAATCGGAATTCGTAGTTCGGCTGATTTTAGAGGAATATTTGTAATTTCCAAAACTCCACACTTCGAAGAATTTCCAATTGAAGCCAGTCAATGTTAGCCTATGGAAGGAAATTCAAGTTACTGGTAAGTATGGTTAGAATGACTTTTCAGGAACAGTACTGGGCTTAAACATGCAGCACTGAGGTCTCTCCTGATAACAGGTGAGTAAATCGGAATTCGTAGTTCGGCTGATTTTAGAGGAATATTTGTAACTTCCAAAACTCCACACTTCGAAGAATTTCCAAGTGAAACCAGTCAGTGTTAGCCTATGGAAGGAAATTCAAGTTACTGGTAAGTACGGTTAGAATTACATTTCAGGATCAGTACTGGCCTTAAAGATTAAGCACTGAGGTCTCTCCTGATAACAGGTGAATAAATCGGAATTTGTAGTTCGGCTGATTTTAGAGGAATTTTTGTACGTTCCAAAAATCGACACTGAAACTTTTCTGCTGAAAACCACACAATGGATTCCTATGGAAGGAAATACAAGTTGCTGGTAAGTACATTTAGAATTACTTTTCAGGGTCAGTTCTGGGCTAAAACATGCAGCACTGGGTTCTCTCTTGATAACAGGCGAGTAAATCGGAATTCGTAGTTCGGCTGATTTTAGAGGAATATTTGTAAGTTCCAAAACTCCACACTTCGAAACTTTTCTGCTGAAAACCACACAGTGGATTCCTATGGAAGGAAATACAAGTTACTGGTAAGTACACTTAGAATTACTTTTCAGGGTCAGTGCTGGGCTAAAAGATGCAGCACTGGGTTCTCTCCTGATAACAGGTGAGTAAATTGCAATTCGTAGTTCGGCTGATTTTAGAGCAATATTTGTACGTTTCAAAAATGGACACAAATTTTTCTATTGAAAACCACACAATGGAATCCTATGGAAGGAAATACAAGTTACTGGTAAGTACGCTTAGAATTACTTTTCATGGTCAGTGCTGGGCTAAAAGATGCAGCACTGGGTTCTCTCCTGATAACAGGTGAGTAAATCAGAATTCGTAGTTCGGCTGATTTTAGAGGAATATTTGTAAGTTCCAAAACTCCACACTTAGAAACTTTCCTGCTGAAAACCACACAATGGATTCCTATGAAAGGAAATACAATTTGCAGGTAAGTACACTTAGAATTACTTTTCAGGATCAGTACTGGGCTTAAACATGCAGCACTGAGGTCTCTCCTGATAACAGGGGAGTAAATCGGAATTCGTAGTTCGGCTGATTTTATAGGAATATTTGTAAGTTCCAAAACTCCACACTTCGAAGAATTTCCAAGTGAAACCAGTCAATGTGAGCCTATGGAAGGAAATTCAAGTTACTGGTAAGTACGGTTAGAATTACTTTTCACGATCAGTACTGGGCTTAAACATGCAGCATTGAGGTCTCTCCTGATAACAGTTGAGTAAATCGGAATTCGTAGTTCGGCTGATTTTAGAGGAATTTTTGTACGTTCCAAAAATCGACACTTAGAAACTTTTCTGCTGAAAACCCGACAATGGATTCCCATGGAAGGAAATACAAGTTACTGGTAAGTACGCTTAGAATTACTTTTCAGGGTCAGTGCTGGGCTAAAAGATGCAGCACTGAGGTCTCTCCTGATAACAGGTGAGTAAATCGGAATTCGTAGTTCGGCTGATTTTCGAGGAATATTTGTAAGTTCCAAAACTCCACACTTCGAAGATTTTCCAAGTGAAACCAGTCAATGTTAGCCTATGGAAGGAAATTCAAGTTACTGGTAAGTATGGTTAGAATTACTTTTCAGGATCAGTACTGGGCTTACACATGCAGCACTGAGGTCTCTCCTGATAACAGTTGAGTAAATTGGAATTCGTAGTTCGGCTGATTTTAGAGGAATTTTTGTACGTTCCAAAAATCGACACTTAGAATCTTTTCTGCTGAAAACCACACAATGGATTCCTATGGAAGGAAATACAAGTTACTGGTAAGTACGCTTAGAATTACTTTTCAGGATCAGTGCTGGGCTAAAGCATGCAGCACTGGTTTCTCTCTTGATAACAGGCGAGTAAATCGGAATTCGGAATTCGGCTGATTTTAGAGGAATATTTGTAAGTTCCAAAACTCCACACTTTGAAACTTTACTACTGAAAACCACACAATGGGTTCCTATGGAATGAAATACAAGTTACTGATAAGTACGCTTAGAATTACTTTTCAGGGTCAGTGCTGGGCTAAAAGATGCAGCACTGGGTTCTCACTTGATAACAGGTGAGTAAATCGGAATTCGTAGTTCGGCTGATTTTAGAGGAATATTTGTAAGTTCCAAAACTCCACACTTAGAATATTTTCTGCTGAAAACCACACAATGGATTCCTATGGACGGAAATACAAGTTACTGGTAAATATATTTAGAATTACTTTTCAGGGTCTGTGCTGGGCTAAAAGATGCAGCACTGGGTTCTCTCCTGATAACTGGTGAGTAAATCAGAATTCGAAGTTCGACTGATTTTAGAGGAATATTTGTAAGTTCCAAAATTCCACACTTCGAAACTTTTCTGCTGAAAACCACACAGTGGATTCCTATGGAAGGAAATTCAAGTTACTGGTAAGAATGGTTAGAATGACTTTTCAAGATCAGTACTGGGCTTAAACATGCAGCACTGAGGTCTCTCCTGATAACAGGTGAGTAAATCGGAATTCTTAGTTCGGCTGATTTTAGAGGAATATTTGTAAGTTCCAAAATTCCACACTTCGAAAAATTTCCAAGTGAAACCAGTCAATGTTAGCCTATGGAATGAAATTCTATGTCCTGGTAAGCACTCTTAGAATTACTTTTCAGGGTCAGTGCTGGGCGAAAAGATGCAGCACTGAGTTCTCTCCTGATAACAGGTAAGTAAATCGGAATTCGTAGTTCGGCTAATTTTAGAGGAATATTTGTAACTTCCAAAACTCCACACTTCGAAGATTTTCCAAGTGAAACCAGTCAATGTTAGCCTATGGAGTGAAATTCAAGTTCCTGGTAAGTACGGTTAGAATTACTTTTCAAGATCAGTACTGGCCTTAAAGATTCAGCACTGAGGTCTCTCCTGATAACAGGTGAGTAAATCAGAATTCGTAGTTCGGCTGCTTTTAGAGGAATTTTTGTACGTTCTAAAAATCGACACTTAGAAACTTTTCTGCTGAAAACCACACAATGGACTCCTATGGAATGAAATACAAGTTACTGGTAAGTACACTTAGAATTACTTTTCAGGGTCAGTGCTGGGCTAAAAGATGCAGCACTGGGTTCTCTCCTGATAACAGTTGAATAAATCGTAATTCGAAGTTCGGCTGATTTTAGAGGAATATTTGTAAGTTCCAAAATTCCACACTTCGAAACTTTTCTGCTGAAAACCACACAGTGGATTCCTATGGAAGGAAATACAAGTTACTGGTAAGTACGGTTAGAATTACTTTTCAGGGTCAGTGCTGGGCTAAAAGATGCAGCACTGGGTTCTCTCCTGATAAAAGTTGAGTAAATCGTAATTCGAAGTTCGGCTGATTTTAGAGGAATATTTGTAAGTTCCAAAATTCCACACTTCAAAACTTTTCTGCTGAAAACCACACAGTGGATTCCTATGGAAGGAAATTCAAGTTACTGGTAAGTACGGTTAGAATTACTTTTCAGGATCAGTACTGGGCTTAAACATGCAGCACTGAGGTCTCTCCTGATAACAGGTGAGTAAATCAGAATTCGTAGTTCGGCTGATTTTAGAGGAATTTTTGTACGTTCCAAAAATCGACACTTAGAAACTTTTCTGCTGAAAACCACACAATGGATTCCTATGGAAGGAAGTACAAGTTACTGGTAAGTACGCTTAGAATTACTTTTCAGGGTCAGTGCTGGGCTAAAAGATGCAGCACTGGGTTCTCACTTGATAACAGGCGAGTAAATCAGAATTCGTAGTTCGGCTGATTTTAGAGGAATATTTGTAAGTTCCAAAACTCCACACTTAGAAACTTTTCTGCTGAAAACCACACAATGGATTCCTATGGAATGAAATACAAGTTACTGGTAAGTAAACTTAGAATTACTTTTCAGGGTCAGTGCTGGGCTAAAAGATGCAGCACTGGGTTCTCTCCTGATAACAGGTGAGTAAATCGGAATTCGAAGTTCGGCTGATTTTAGAGGAATATTTGTAAGTTCCAAAATTCCACACTTCGAAACTTTTCTGTTGAAAACCACACAGTGGATTCCTATGGAAGGAAATACAAGTTGCTGGTAAGTACGCTAAGAATACATTTTCAGGGTCAGTGCTGTGCTAAAAGATGCAGCACTGAGTTCTCTCCTGATAACAGGTAAGTAAATCGGAATTTGAAATTCGGCTGATTTTAGAGGAATATTTGTAAGTTCCAAAATTCCACACTTCGAAACTTTTCTGCTGAAAACCACACGGTGGATTCCTATGGAAGGAAATACAAGTTACTGGTAAGTACGGTTAGAATTACTTTTCAGGGTCAGTGCTGGGCTAAAAGATGCAGCACTGGGTTCTCTCCTGATAACAGTTGAGTAAATCGGAATTCATAGTTCGGCTGATTTTAGAGGAATATTTGTAAGTTCCAAAATTCCACACTTCGAAGAATTTCGAAGTGAAACCAGTCAATGTTAGCCTATGGAATGAAATTCTATGTCCTGGTAAGCACTCTTAGAATTACTTTTCAGGGTCAGTGCAGGGCGAAAAGATGCAGCACTGAGTTCTCTCCTGATAACAGGTAAGTAAATCGGAATTCGTAGTTCGGCTAATTTTAGAGGAATATTTGTAACTTCCAAAACTCCACACTTCGAAGATTTTCCAAGTGAAACCAGTCAATGTTAGCCTATGGAGTGAAATTCAAGTTCCTGGTAAGTACGGTTAGAATTACTTTTCAAGATCAGTACTGGCCTTAAAGATTCAGCACTGAGGTCTCTCCTGATAACAGGTGAGTAAATCAGAATTCGTAGTTCGGCTGCTTTTAGAGGAATTTTTGTACGTTCTAAAAATCGACACTTAGAAACTTTTCTGCTGAAAACCACACAATGGATTCCTATGGAAGGAAGTACAAGTTACTGGTAAGTACGCTTAGAATTACTTTTCAGGGTCAGTGCTGGGCTAAAAGATGCAGCACTGGGTTCTCACTTGATAACAGGCGAGTAAATCAGAATTCGTAGTTCGGCTGATTTTAGAGGAATATTTGTAAGTTCCAAAACTCCACACTTAGAAACTTTTCTGCTGAAAACCACACAATGGACTCCTATGGAATGAAATACAAGTTACTGGTAAGTACACTTAGAATTACTTTTCAGGGTCAGTGCTGGGCTAAAAGATGCAGCACTGGGTTCTCTCCTGATAACAGTTGAGTAAATCGTAATTCGAAGTTCGGCTGATTTTAGAGGAATATTTGTAAGTTCCAAAATTCCACACTTCGAAACTTTTCTGCTGAAAACCACACAGTGGATTCCTATGGAAGGAAATACAAGTTACTGGTAAGTACGGTTAGAATTACTTTTCAGGGTCAGTGCTGGGCTAAAAGATGCAGCACTGGGTTCTCTCCTGATAAAAGTTGAGTAAATCGTAATTCGAAGTTCGGCTGATTTTAGAGGAATATTTGTAAGTTCCAAAATTCCACACTTCGAAACTTTTCTGCTGAAAACCACACAGTGGATTCCTATGGAAGGAAATTCAAGTTACTGGTAAGTACGGTTAGAATTACTTTTCATGATCAGTACTGGTCTTAAACATGCAGCACTGAGGTCTCTCCTGATAACAGGTGAGTAAATCAGAATTCGTAGTTCGGCTGATTTTAGAGGAATTTTTGTACGTTCCAAAAATCGACACTTAGAAACTTTTCTGCTGAAAACCACACAATGGATTCCTATGGAAGGAAGTACAAGTTACTGGTAAGTACGCTTAGAATTACTTTTCAGGGTCAGTGCTGGGCTAAAAGATGCAGCACTGGGTTCTCACTTGATAACAGGCGAGTAAATCAGAATTCGTAGTTCGGCTGATTTTAGAGGAATATTTGTAAGTTCCAAAACTCCACACTTAGAAACTTTTCTGCTGAAAACCACACAATGGATTCCTATGGAATGAAATACAAGTTACTGGTAAGTAAACTTAGAATTACTTTTCAGGGTCAGTGCTGGGCTAAAAGATGCAGCACTGGGTTCTCTCCTGATAACAGGTGAGTAAATCGGAATTCGAAGTTCGGCTGATTTTAGAGGAATATTTGTAAGTTCCAAAATTCCACACTTCGAAACTTTTCTGTTGAAAACCACACAGTGGATTCCTATGGAAGGAAATACAAGTTGCTGGTAAGTACGCTAAGAATACATTTTCAGGGTCAGTGCTGTGCTAAAAGATGCAGCACTGAGTTCTCTCCTGATAACAGGTAAGTAAATCGGAATTTGAAATTCGGCTGATTTTAGAGGAATATTTGTAAGTTCCAAAATTCCACACTTCGAAACTTTTCTGCTGAAAACCACACGGTGGATTCCTATGGAAGGAAATACAAGTTACTGGTAAGTATGCTTAGAATTACTTTTCAGGGTCAGTGCTGGGCTAAAAGATACAGCACTGATTTCTCTCCTGATAACAGGTAAGTAAATCGGAATTCGTAGTTCGGCTGATTTTAGAGGAATATTTGTAAGTTTCAAAACTCCACACTTCGAGGAATTTCCAAGTGAAACCAGTCAATGTTAGCCTATGGAAGGAAATTCAAGTTACTGGTAAGTACGGTGAGAATTACTTTTCAGGATCAATACTGGGCTTAAACATGCAGCACTGAGGTCTCTCCTGATAACAGGTGAGTAAATCGGAATTCGTAGTTCGGCTGATTTTAGAGGAATAAAAGTAAGTTCCAAAATTCCACACTTCGAAGAATTTCCAAGTGAAACCAGTCAATATTAGCCTATGGAATGAAATTCAAGGTCCTGGTAAGCACGCTTAGAATTACTTTTCAGGATCAGTACTGGGCTTAAAGATGCAGTATTGAGGTCTCTCCTGATAACAGGTGAGTAAATCGGAATTCGTAGTTCAGCTGATTTTAGAGGAATTTTTGTACGTTCCAAAAATCGACACTTAGAAACTTTTCTGCTGAAAACCACACAATGGATTCCTATGGAAGGAAATACAAGTTACTGGTGAGTACGCTTAGAATTACTTTTCAGGGTCAGTGCTTGACTAAAAGATGCGGCACTGGGTTCTCTCCTGATAACAGGTGAGTAAATCGGAATTCGTAGTTCGGCTGATTTTAGAGGAATATTTGTAATTTCCAAAACTCCACACTTCGAAGAATTTCCAATTGAAGCCAGTCAATGTTAGCCTATGGAAGGAAATTCAAGTTACTGGTAAGTATGGTTAGAATGACTTTTCAGGATCAGTACTGGGCTTAAACATGCAGCACTGAGGTCGCTCCTGATAACAGGTGAGTAAATCGGAATTCGTAGTTCAGCTGATTTTAGAGGAATATTTGTAACTTCCAAAACTCCACACTTCGAAGAATTTCCAAGTGAAACCAGTCAGTGTTAGCCTATGGAAGGAAATTCAAGTTACTGGTAAGTACGGTTAGAATTACATTTCAGGATCAGTACTGGCCTTAAAGATTAAGCACTGAGGTCTCTCCTGATAACAGGTGAATAAATCGGAATTTGTAGTTCGTCTGATTTTAGAGGAATTTTTGTACGTTCCAAAAATCGACACTGAAACTTTTCTGCTGAAAACCACACAATGGATTCCTATGGAAGGAAATACAAGTTGCTGGTAAGTACATTTAGAATTACTTTTCAGGGTCAGTGCTGGGCTAAAACATGCAGCACTGGGTTCTCTCTTGATAACAGGCGAGTAAATCGGAATTCGTAGTTCGGCTGATTTTAGGGGAATATTTGTAAGTTCCAAAACTCCACACTTCAAAACTTTTCTGCTGAAAACCACACAGTGGATTCCTATGGAAGGAAATACAAGTTACTGGTAAGTACACTTAGAATTACTTTTCAGGATCAGTGCTGGGCTAAAAGATGCAGCACTGGGTTCTCTCCTGATAACAGGTGAGTAAATTGCAATTCGTAGTTCGGCTGATTTTAGAGCAATATTTGTACGTTTCAAAAATGGACACAAATTTTTCTATTGAAAACCACACAATGGAATCCTATGGAAGGAAATACAAGTTACTGGTAAGTACGCTTAGAATTACTTTTCATGGTCAGTGCTGGGCTAAAAGATGCAGCACTGGGTTCTCTCCTGATAACAGGTGAGTAAATCAGAATTCGTAGTTCGGCTGATTTTAGAGGAATATTTGTAAGTTCCAAAACTCCACACTTCGAAGAATTTCCAAGTGAAACCAGTCAATGTGAGCCTATGGAAGGAAATTAAATTTACTGGTAAGTACGGTTAGAATTACTTTTCACGATCAGTACTGGGCTTAAACATGCAGCATTGAGGTCTCTCCTGATAGCAGTTGAGTAAATCGGAATTCGTAGTTCGGCTGATTTTAGAGGAATTTTTGTACGTTCCAAAAATCGACACTTAGAAACTTTTCTGCTGAAAACCACACAATGGATTCCTATGGAAGGAAGTACAAGTTACTGGTAAGTACGCTTAGAATTACTTTTCAGGGTCAGTGCTGGGCTAAAAGATGCAGCACTGGGTTCTCACTTGATAACAGGCGAGTAAATCAGAATTCGTAGTTCGGCTGATTTTAGAGGAATATTTGTAAGTTCCAAAACTCCACACTTAGAAACTTTTCTGCTGAAAACCACACAATGGACTCCTATGGAATGAAATACAAGTTACTGGTAAGTACACTTAGAATTACTTTTCAGGGTCAGTGCTGGGCTAAAAGATGCAGCACTGGGTTCTCTCCTGATAACAGTTGAGTAAATCGTAATTCGAAGTTCGGCTGATTTTAGAGGAATATTTGTAAGTTCCAAAATTCCACACTTCGAAACTTTTCTGCTGAAAACCACACAGTGGATTCCTATGGAAGGAAATACAAGTTACTGGTAAGTACGGTTAGAATTACTTTTCAGGGTCAGTGCTGGGCTAAAAGATGCAGCACTGGGTTCTCTCCTGATAAAAGTTGAGTAAATCGTAATTCGAAGTTCGGCTGATTTTAGAGGAATATTTGTAAGTTCCAAAATTCCACACTTCGAAACTTTTCTGCTGAAAACCACACAGTGGATTCCTATGGAAGGAAATTCAAGTTACTGGTAAGTACGGTTAGAATTACTTTTCACGATCAGTACTGGGCTTAAACATGCAGCACTGAGGTCTCTCCTGATAACAGGTGAGTAAATCAGAATTCGTAGTTCGGCTGATTTTAGAGGAATTTTTGTACGTTCCAAAAATCGACACTTAGAAACTTTTCTGCTGAAAACCACACAATGGATTCCTATGGAAGGAAGTACAAGTTACTGGTAAGTACGCTTAGAATTACTTTTCAGGGTCAGTGCTGGGCTAAAAGATGCAGCACTGGGTTCTCACTTGATAACAGGCGAGTAAATCAGAATTCGTAGTTCGGCTGATTTTAGAGGAATATTTGTAAGTTCCAAAACTCCACACTTAGAAACTTTTCTGCTGAAAACCACACAATGGATTCCTATGGAATGAAATACAAGTTACTGGTAAGTAAACTTAGAATTACTTTTCAGGGTCAGTGCTGGGCTAAAAGATGCAGCACTGGGTTCTCTCCTGATAACAGGTGAGTAAATCGGAATTCGAAGTTCGGCTGATTTTAGAGGAATATTTGTAAGTTCCAAAATTCCACACTTCGAAACTTTTCTGTTGAAAACCACACAGTGGATTCCTATGGAAGGAAATACAAGTTGCTGGTAAGTACGCTAAGAATACATTTTCAGGGTCAGTGCTGTGCTAAAAGATGCAGCACTGAGTTCTCTCCTGATAACAGGTAAGTAAATCGGAATTTGAAATTCGGCTGATTTTAGAGGAATATTTGTAAGTTCCAAAATTCCACACTTCGAAACTTTTCTGCTGAAAACCACACGGTGGATTCCTATGGAAGGAAATACAAGTTACTGGTAAGTATGCTTAGAATTACTTTTCAGGGTCAGTGCTGGGCTAAAAGATACAGCACTGATTTCTCTCCTGATAACAGGTAAGTAAATCGGAATTCGTAGTTCGGCTGATTTTAGAGGAATATTTGTAAGTTTCAAAACTCCACACTTCGAGGAATTTCCAAGTGAAACCAGTCAATGTTAGCCTATGGAAGGAAATTCAAGTTACTGGTAAGTACGGTGAGAATTACTTTTCAGGATCAATACTGGGCTTAAACATGCAGCACTGAGGTCTCTCCTGATAACAGGTGAGTAAATCGGAATTCGTAGTTCGGCTGATTTTAGAGGAATAAAAGTAAGTTCCAAAATTCCACACTTCGAAGAATTTCCAAGTGAAACCAGTCAATATTAGCCTATGGAATGAAATTCAAGGTCCTGGTAAGCACGCTTAGAATTACTTTTCAGGATCAGTACTGGGCTTAAAGATGCAGTATTGAGGTCTCTCCTGATAACAGGTGAGTAAATCGGAATTCGTAGTTCAGCTGATTTTAGAGGAATTTTTGTACGTTCCAAAAATCGACACTTAGAAACTTTTCTGCTGAAAACCACACAATGGATTCCTATGGAAGGAAATACAAGTTACTGGTGAGTACGCTTAGAATTACTTTTCAGGGTCAGTGCTTGACTAAAAGATGCGGCACTGGGTTCTCTCCTGATAACAGGTGAGTAAATCGGAATTCGTAGTTCGGCTGATTTTAGAGGAATATTTGTAATTTCCAAAACTCCACACTTCGAAGAATTTCCAATTGAAGCCAGTCAATGTTAGCCTATGGAAGGAAATTCAAGTTACTGGTAAGTATGGTTAGAATGACTTTTCAGGATCAGTACTGGGCTTAAACATGCAGCACTGAGGTCGCTCCTGATAACAGGTGAGTAAATCGGAATTCGTAGTTCAGCTGATTTTAGAGGAATATTTGTAACTTCCAAAACTCCACACTTCGAAGAATTTCCAAGTGAAACCAGTCAGTGTTAGCCTATGGAAGGAAATTCAAGTTACTGGTAAGTACGGTTAGAATTACATTTCAGGATCAGTACTGGCCTTAAAGATTAAGCACTGAGGTCTCTCCTGATAACAGGTGAATAAATCGGAATTTGTAGTTCGTCTGATTTTAGAGGAATTTTTGTACGTTCCAAAAATCGACACTGAAACTTTTCTGCTGAAAACCACACAATGGATTCCTATGGAAGGAAATACAAGTTGCTGGTAAGTACATTTAGAATTACTTTTCAGGGTCAGTGCTGGGCTAAAACATGCAGCACTGGGTTCTCTCTTGATAACAGGCGAGTAAATCGGAATTCGTAGTTCGGCTGATTTTAGGGGAATATTTGTAAGTTCCAAAACTCCACACTTCAAAACTTTTCTGCTGAAAACCACACAGTGGATTCCTATGGAAGGAAATACAAGTTACTGGTAAGTACACTTAGAATTACTTTTCAGGATCAGTGCTGGGCTAAAAGATGCAGCACTGGGTTCTCTCCTGATAACAGGTGAGTAAATTGCAATTCGTAGTTCGGCTGATTTTAGAGCAATATTTGTACGTTTCAAAAATGGACACAAATTTTTCTATTGAAAACCACACAATGGAATCCTATGGAAGGAAATACAAGTTACTGGTAAGTACGCTTAGAATTACTTTTCATGGTCAGTGCTGGGCTAAAAGATGCAGCACTGGGTTCTCTCCTGATAACAGGTGAGTAAATCAGAATTCGTAGTTCGGCTGATTTTAGAGGAATATTTGTAAGTTCCAAAACTCCACACTTCGAAGAATTTCCAAGTGAAACCAGTCAATGTGAGCCTATGGAAGGAAATTAAATTTACTGGTAAGTACGGTTAGAATTACTTTTCACGATCAGTACTGGGCTTAAACATGCAGCATTGAGGTCTCTCCTGATAGCAGTTGAGTAAATCGGAATTCGTAGTTCGGCTGATTTTAGAGGAATTTTTGTACGTTCCAAAAATCGACACTTAGAAACTTTTCTGCTGAAAACCCGACAATGGATTCCTATGGAAGGAAATACAAGTTACTGGTAAGTACGCTTAGAATTACTTTTCAGGGTCAGTGCTGGGCTAAAAGATGCAGCACTGAGGTCTCTCCTGATAACAGGTGAGTAAATCGGAATTCGTAGTTCGGCTGATTTTAGAGGAATATTTGTAAGTTCCAAAACTCCACACTTCGAAGATTTTCCAAGTGAAACCAGTCAATGTTAGCCTATGGAAGGACATTCAAGTTACTGGTAAGTATGGTTAGAATTACTTTTCAGGATCAGTACTGGGCTTAAACATGCAGCACTGAGGTCTCTCCTGATAACAGTTGAGTAAATTGGAATTCGTAGTTCGGCTGATTTTAGAGGAATTTTTGTACGTTCCAAAAATCGACACTTAGAATCTTTTCTGCTGAAAACCACACAATGGATTCCTATGGAAGGAAATACAAGTTACTGGTAAGTACGCTTAGAATTACTTTTCAGGATCAGTGCTGGGCTAAAGCATGCAGCACTGGTTTCTCTCTTGATAACAGGCGAGTAAATCGGAATTCGGAATTCGGCTGATTTTAGAGGAATATTTGTAAGTTCCAAAACTCCACACTTTGAAACTTTACTGCTGAAAACCACACAATGGGTTCCTATGGAATGAAATACAAGTTACTGGTAAGTACGCTTAGAATTACTTTTCAGGGTCAGTGCTGGGCTAAAAGATGCAGCACTGGGTTCTCACTTGATAACAGGTGAGTAAATCGGAATTCGTAGTTCGGCTGATTTTAGAGGAATATTTGTAAGTTCCAAAACTCCACACTTAAAATATTTTCTGCTGAAAACCACACAATGGATTCCTATGGACGGAAATACAAGTTGCTGGTAAATATATTTAGAATTACTTTTCAGGGTCTGTGCTGGGCTAAAAGATGCAGCACTGGGTTCTCTCCTGATAACTGGTGAGTAAATCAGAATTCGAAGTTCGACTGATTTTAGAGGAATATTTGTAAGTTCCAAAATTCCACACTTCGAAACTTTTCTGCTGAAAACCACACAGTGGATTCCTATGGAAGGAAATTCAAGTTACTGGTAAGTACGGTTAGAATTACTTTTCAGGATCAGTACTGGGCTTAAACATGCAGCACTGAGGTCTCTCCTGATAACAGGTGAGTAAATCGGAATACATAGTTCGGCTGATTTTAGAGGAATATTTGTAAGTTCCAAAATTCCACACTTCGAAGAATTTCCAAGTGAAACCAGTCAATGTTAGCCTATGGAATGAAATTCAATGTCCTGGTAAGCACGCTTAGAATTACTTTTCAGGATCAGTACTGGGCTTAAAGATGCAGCATTGAGGTCTCTCCTGATAACAGGTGAGTAAATCGGAATTCGTAGTTCAGCTGATTTTAGAGGAATATTTGTAACTTCCAAAACTCCACACTTCGAAGATTTTCCAAGTGAAACCAGTCAATATTAGCCTATGAAATGAAATTCAAGTTCCTGGTAAGTACGGTTAGAATTACTTTTCAGGATCAGTACTGGCCTTAAAGATTCAGGACTGAGGTCTCTCCTGATAACAGGTGAGTAAATCAGAATTCGTAGGTCGGCTGATTTTAGAGGAATTTTTGAACGTTCCAAAAATCGACACTTAGAAACTTTTCTGCTGAAAACCACACAATGGATTCCTATGGAAGGAAGTACAAGTTACTGGTAAGTATGCTTAGAATTACTTTTCAGGGTCAGTGCTGGGCTAAAAGATGCAGCACTGGGTTCTCTCCTGATAACAGGTGAGTAAATCGGAATTCGAAGTTCGGCTGATTTTAGAGGAATATTTGTAAGTTCCAAAATTCCAGACTTCGAAACTTTTCTGCTGAAAACCACACAGTGGATTCCTATGGAAGGAAATACAAGTTACTGGTAAGTACGGTTAGAATTACTTTTCAGGGTCAGTGCTGGGCTAAAAGATGCAGCACTGGGTTCTCTCCTGATAACAGTTGAGTAAATCGTAATTCGAAGTTCGGCTGATTTTAGAGGAATATTTGTAAGTTCCAAAATTCCACACTTCGAAACTTTTCTGCTGAAAACCACACAGTGGATTCCTATGGAAGGAAATTCAAGTTACTGGTAAGTACGGTTAGAATTACTTTTCAGGATCAGTACTGGGCTTAAACATGCAGCACTGAGGTCTCTCCTGATAACAGGTGAGTAAATCAGAATTCGTAGTTCGGCTGATTTTAGAGGAATTTTTGTACGTTCCAAAAATCGACACTTAGAAACTTTTCTGCTGAAAACCACACAATGGATTCCTATGGAAGGAAGTACAAGTTACTGGTAAGTACGCTTAGAATTACTTTTCAGGGTCAGTGCTGGGCTAAAAGATGCAGCACTGGGTTCTCACTTGATAACAGGCGAGTAAATCAGAATTCGTAGTTCGGCTGATTTTAGAGGAATATTTGTAAGTTCCAAAACTCCACACTTAGAAACTTTTCTGCTGAAAACCACACAATGGATTCCTATGGAATGAAATACAAGTTACTGGTAAGTACACTTAGAATTACTTTTCAGGGTCAGTGCTGGGCTAAAAGATGCAGCACTGGGTTCTCTCCTGATAACAGGTGAGTAAATCGGAATTCAAAGTTCGGCTGATTTTAGAGGAATATTTGTAAGTTCCAAAATTCCACACTTCGAAACTTTTCTGTTGAAAACCACAAAGTGGATTCCTATGGAAGGAAATACAAGTTGCTGGTAAGTACGCTAAGAATAAATTTTCAGGGTCAGTGCTGTGCTAAAAGATGCAGCACTGAGTTCTCTCCTGATAACAGGTAAGTAAATCGGAATTTGAAATTCGGCTGATTTTAGAGGAATATTTGTAAGTTCCAAAATTCCACACTTCGAAACTTTTCTGCTGAAAACCACACGGTGGATTCCTATGGAAGGAAATACAAGTTACTGGTAAGTATGCTTAGAATTACTTTTCAGGGTCAGTGCTGGGCTAAAAGATGCAGCACTGATTTCTCTCCTGATAACAGGTAAGTAAATCGGAATTCGTAGTTCGGCTGATTTTAGAGGAATATTTGTAAGTTTCAAAACTCCACACTTCGAAGAATTTCCAAGTGAAACCAGTCAATGTTAGCCTATGGAAGGAAATTCAAGTTACTGGTAAGTACGGTTAGAATTACTTTTCAGGATCAGTACTGGGCTTAAACATGCAGCACTGAGGTCTCTCCTGATAACAGGTGAGTAAATCGGAATTCGTAGTTCGGCTGATTTTAGAGGAATAAAAGTAAGTTCCAAAATTCCACACTTCGAAGAATTTCCAAGTGAAACCAGTCAATATTAGCCTATGGAATGAAATTCAAGGTCCTGGTAAGCACGCTTAGAATTACTTTTCAGGATCAGTACTGGGCTTAAAGATGCAGTATTGAGGTCTCTCCTGATAACAGGTGAGTAAATCGGAATTCGTAGTTCAGCTGATTTTAGAGGAATTTTTGTATGTTCCAAAAATCGACACTTAGAAACTTTTCTGCTGAAAACCACACAATGGATTCCTATGGAAGGAAATACAAGTTACTGGTGAGTACACTTAGAATTACTTTTCAGGGTCAGTGCTTGACTAAAAGATGCGGCACTGGGTTCTCTCCTGATAACAGGTGAGTAAATCGGAATTCGTAGTTCGGCTGATTTTAGAGGAATATTTGTAACTTCCAAAACTCCACACTTCGAAGAATTTCCAAGTGAAACCAGTCAGTGTTAGCCTATGGAAGGAAATTCAAGTTACTGGTAAGTACGGTTAGAATTACATTTCAGGATCAGTACTGGCCTTAAAGATTAAGCACTGAGGTCTCTCCTGATAACAGGTGAATAAATCGGAATTTGTAGTTCGTCTGATTTTAGAGGAATTTTTGTACGTTCCAAAAATCGACACTGAAACTTTTCTGCTGAAAACCACACAATGGATTCCTATGGAAGGAAATACAAGTTGCTGGTAAGTACATTTAGAATTACTTTTCAGGGTCAGTGCTGGGCTAAAACATGCAGCACTGGGTTCTCTCTTGATAACAGGCGAGTAAATCGGAATTCGTAGTTCGGCTGATTTTAGGGGAATATTTGTAAGTTCCAAAACTCCACACTTCAAAACTTTTCTGCTGAAAACCACACAGTGGATTCCTATGGAAGGAAATACAAGTTACTGGTAAGTACACTTAGAATTACTTTTCAGGGTCAGTGCTGGGCTAAAAGATGCAGCACTGGGTTCACTCCTGATAACAGGTGAGTAAATTGCAATTCGTAGTTCGGCTGATTTTAGAGCAATATTTGTACGTTTCAAAAATGGACACAAATTTTTCTATTGAAAACCACACAATGGAATCCTATGGAAGGAAATACAAGTTACTGGTAAGTACGCTTAGAATTACTTTTCATGGTCAGTGCTGGGCTAAAAGATGCAGCACTGGGTTCTCTCCTGATAACAGGTGAGTAAATCAGAATTCGTAGTTCGGCTGATTTTAGAGGAATATTTGTAAGTTCCAAAACTCCACACTTCGAAGATTTTCCAAGTGAAACCAGTCAATGTTAGCCTATGGAAGGACATTCAAGTTACTGGTAAGTATGGTTAGAATTACTTTTCAGGATCAGTACTGGGCTTAAACATGCAGCACTGAGGTCTCTCCTGATAACAGTTGAGTAAATTGGAATTCGTAGTTCGGCTGATTTTAGAGGAATTTTTGTACGTTCCAAAAATCGACACTTAGAATCTTTTCTGCTGAAAACCACACAATGGATTCCTATGGAAGGAAATACAAGTTACTGGTAAGTACGCTTAGAATTACTTTTCAGGATCAGTGCTGGGCTAAAGCATGCAGCACTGGTTTCTCTCTTGATAACAGGCGAGTAAATCGGAATTCGGAATTCGGCTGATTTTAGAGGAATATTTGTAAGTTCCAAAACTCCACACTTTGAAACTTTACTGCTGAAAACCACACAATGGGTTCCTATGGAATGAAATACAAGTTACTGGTAAGTACGCTTAGAATTACTTTTCAGGGTCAGTGCTGGGCTAAAAGATGCAGCACTGGGTTCTCACTTGATAACAGGTGAGTAAATCGGAATTCGTAGTTCGGCTGATTTTAGAGGAATATTTGTAAGTTCCAAAACTCCACACTTAAAATATTTTCTGCTGAAAACCACACAATGGATTCCTATGGACGGAAATACAAGTTGCTGGTAAATATATTTAGAATTACTTTTCAGGGTCTGTGCTGGGCTAAAAGATGCAGCACTGGGTTCTCTCCTGATAACTGGTGAGTAAATCAGAATTCGAAGTTCGACTGATTTTAGAGGAATATTTGTAAGTTCCAAAATTCCACACTTCGAAACTTTTCTGCTGAAAACCACACAGTGGATTCCTAAGGAAGGAAATTCAAGTTACTGGTAAGTACGGTTAGAATTACTTTTCAGGATCAGTACTGGGCTTAAACATGCAGCACTGAGGTCTCTCCTGATAACAGGTGAGTAAATCGGAATTCATAGTTCGGCTGATTTTAGAGGAATATTTGTAAGTTCCAAAATTCCACACTTCGAAGAATTTCCAAGTGAAACCAGTCAATGTTAGCCTATGGAATGAAATTCAATGTCCTGGTAAGCACGCTTAGAATTACTTTTCAGGATCAGTACAGGGCTTAAAGATGCAGCATTGAGGTCTCTCCTGATAACAGGTGAGTAAATCGGAATTCGTAGTTCGGCTGATTTTAGAGGAATATTTGTAACTTCCAAAACTCCACACTTCGAAGATTTTCCAAGTGAAACCAGTCAATGTTAGCCTATGAAATGAAATTCAAGTTCCTGGTAAGTACGGTTAGAATTACTTTTCAGGATCAGTACTGGCCTTAAAGATTCAGGACTGAGGTCTCTCCTGATAACAGGTGAGTAAATCAGAATTCGTAGGTCGGCTGATTTTAGAGGAATTTTTGAACGTTCCAAAAATCGACACTTAGAAACTTTTCTGCTGAAAACCACACAATGGATTCCTATGGAAGGAAGTACAAGTTACTGGTAAGTATGCTTAGAATTACTTATCAGGGTCAGTGATGGGCTAAAAGATGCAGCACTGGGTTCTCTCCTGATAACAGGTGAGTAAATCGGAATTCGAAGTTCGGCTGATTTTAGAGGAATATTTGTAAGTTCCAAAATTCCACACTTCGAAACTTTTCTGCTGAAAACCACACAGTGGATTCCTATGGAAGGAAATACAAGTTACTGGTAAGTATGGTTAGAATTACTTTTCAGGGTCAGTGCTGGGCTAAAAGATGCAGCACTGGGTTCTCTCCTGATAACAGTTGAGTAAATCGGAATTCATAGTTCGGCTGATTTTAGAGGAATATTTGTAAGTTCCAAAATTCCACACTTCGAAGAATTTCCAAGTGAAACCAGTCAATGTTAGCCTATGGAATGAAATTCTATGTCCTGGTAAGCACGCTTAGAATTACTTTTCAGGGTCAGTGCTGGGCTAAAAGATGCAGCACTGAGTTCTCTCCTGATAACAGGTAAGTAAATCGGAATTCGTAGTTCGGCTGATTTTAGAGGAATATTTGTAACTTCCAAAACTCCACACTTCGAAGATTTTCCAAGTGAAACCAGTCAATGTTAGCCTATGGAATGAAATTCAAGTTCCTGGTAAGTACGGTTAGAATTACTTTTCAAGATCAGTACTGGCCTTAAAGATTCAGCACTGAGGTCTCTCCTGATAACAGGTGAGTACATCAGAATTCGTAGTTCGGCTGCTTTTAGAGGAATTTTTGTACGTTCCAAAAATCGACACTTAGAAACTTTTCTGCTGAAAACCACACAATGGATTCCTATGGAAGGAAGTACAAGTTACTGGTAAGTACGCTTAGAATTACTTTTCAGGGTCAGTGCTGGGCTAAAAGATGCAGCACTGGGTTCTCACTTGATAACAGGCGAGTAAATCAGAATTCGTAGTTCGGCTGATTTTAGAGGAATATTTGTAAGTCCCAAAACTCCACACTTAGAATATTTTCTGCTGAAAACCACACAATGGATTCCTATGGAATGAAATACAAGTTACTGGTAAGTACACTTAGAATTACTTTTCAGGGTCAGTGCTGGGCTAAAAGATGCAGCACTGGGTTCTCTCCTGATAACAGTTGAGTAAATCGTAATTCGAAGTTCGGCTGATTTTAGAGGAATATTTGTAAGTTCCAAAATTCTACACTTCGAAACTTTTCTGCTGAAAACCACACAGTGGATTCCTATGGAAGGAAATACAAGTTACTGGTAAGTACGGTTAGAATTACTTTTCAGGGTCAGTGCTGGGCTAAAAGATGCAGCACTGGGTTCTCTCATGATAACAGTTGAGTAAATCGTAATTCGAAGTTCGGCTGATTTTAGAGGAATATTTGTAAGTTCCAAAATTCCACACTTCGAAACTTTTCTGCTGAAAACCACACAGTGGATTCCTATGGAATGAAATTCAAGTTACTGGTAAGTACGGTTAGAATTACTTTTCAGGATCAGTACTGGGCTTAAACATGCAGCACTGAGGTCTCTCCTGATAACAGGTGAGTAAATCGGAATTCATAGTTCGGCTGATTTTAGAGGAATATTTGTAAGTTCCAAAATTCCACACTTCGAAGAATTTCCAAGTGAAACCAGTCAATTTTAGCCTATGGAATGAAATTCAATGTCCTGGTAAGCACGCTTAGAATTACTTTTCAGGGTCGGTGCTGGGCTAAAAGATGCAGCACTGAGTTCTCTCCTGATAACAGGTAAGTAAATCGGAATTCGTAGTTCGGCTGATTTTAGAGGAATATTTGTAACTTCCAAAACTCCACACTTAGAAACTTTTCTGCTGAAAACCACACAATGGATTCCTATGGAAGGAAGTACAAGTTGCTGGTAAGTACGCTTAGAATTACTTTTCAGGGTCAGTGCTGGGCTAAAAGATGCAGCACTGGGTTCTCACTTGATAACAGGCGAGTAAATAAGAATTCGTAGTTCGGCTGATTTTAGAGGAATATTTGTAAGTTCCAAAACTCCACACTTAGAAACTTTTCTGCTGAAAACCACACAATGGATTCCTATGGAATGAAATACAAGTTACTGGTAAGTACACTTAGAATTACTTTTCAGGGTCAGTGCTGGGCTAAAAGATGCAGCACTGGGTTCTCTCCTGATAACAGGTGAGTAAATCGGAATTCGAAGTTCGGCTGATTTTAGAGGAATATTTGTAAGTTCCAAAATTCCACACTTCGAAACTTTTCTGCTGAAAACCACACAGTGGATTCCTATGGAAGGAAATACAAGTTGCTGGTAAGTACGCTAAGAATACATTTTCAGGGTCAGTGCTGTGCTAAAAGATGCAGCACTGAGTTCTCTCCTGATAACAGGTAAGTAAATCGGAATTTGAAATTCGGCTGATTTTAGAGGAATATTTGTAAGTTCCAAAATTCCACACTTCGAAACTTTTCTGCTGAAAACCACACGGTGGATTCCTATGGAAGGAAATACAAGTTACTGGTAAGTACGCTTAGAATTACTTTTCAGGGTCAGTGCTGGGCTAAAAGATGCAGCACTGATTTCTCTCCTGATAACAGGTAAGTAAATCGGAATTCGTAGTTCGGCTGATTTTAGAGGAATATTTGTAAGTTTCAAAACTCCACACTTCGAAGAATTTCCAAGTGAAACCAGTCAATGTTAGCCTATGGAAGGAAATTCAAGTTACTGGTAAGTACGGTTAGAATTACTTTTCAGGATCAGTACTGGGCTTAAACATGCAGCACTGAGGTCTCTCCTGATAACAGGTGAGTAAATCGGAATTCGTAGTTCGGCTGATTTTAGAGGAATAAAAGTAAGTTCCAAAATTCCACACTTCGAAGAATTTCCAAGTGAAACCAGTCAATATTAGCCTATGGAATGAAATTCAAGGTCCTGGTAAGCACGCTTAGAATTACTTTTCAGGATCAGTACTGGGCTTAAAGATGCAGTATTGAGGTCTCTCCTGATAACAGGTGAATAAATCGGAATTCGTAGTTCAGCTGATTTTAGAGGAATTTTTGTATGTTCCAAAAATCGACACTTAGAAACTTTTCTGCTGAAAACAACACAATGGATTCCTATGGAAGGAAATACAAGTTACTGGTGAGTACGCTTAGAATTACTTTTCAGGGTCAGTGCTTGACTAAAAGATGTGGCACTGGGTTCTCTCCTGATAACAGGTGAGTAAATCGGAATTCGTAGTTCGGCTGATTTTAGAGGAATATTTGTAATTTCCAAAACTCCACACTTCGAAGAATTTCCAATTGAAGCCAGTCAATGTTAGCCTATGGAAGGAAAATTCAAGTTACTGGTAAGTATGGTTAGAATGACTTTTCAGGATCAGTACTGGCCTTAAAGATTAAGCACTGAGGTCTCTCCTGATAACAGGTGAATAAATCGGAATTTGTAGTTCGGCTGATTTTAGAGGAATTTTTGTACGTTCCAAAAATCGACACTGAAACTTTTCTACTGAAAACCACACAATGGATTCCTATGGAAGGAAATACAAGTTGCTGGTAAGTACATTTAGAATTACTTTTCAGGGTCAGTGCTGGGCTAAAACATGCAGCACTGGGTTCTCTCTTGATAACAGGCGAGTAAATCGGAATTCGTAGTTCGGCTGATTTTAGAGGAATATTTGTAAGTTCCAAAACTCCACACTTCGAAACTTTTCTGCTGAAAACCACACAGTGGATTCCTATGGAAGGAAATACAAGTTACTGGTAAGTACACTTAGAATTACTTTTCAGGATCAGTGCTGGGCTAAAAGATGCAGCACTGGGTTCTCTCCTGATAACAGGTGAGTAAATTGCAATTCGTAGTTCGGCTGATTTTAGAGCAATATTTGTACGTTTCAAAAATGGACACAAATTTTTCTATTGAAAACCACACAATGGAATCCTATGGAAGGAAATACAAGTTACTGGAAAGTACGCTTAGAATTTCTTTTCATGGTCAGTGCTGGGCTAAAAGATGCAGCACTGGGTTCTCTCCTGATAACAGGTGAGTAAATCAGAATTCGTAGTTCGGCTGATTTTAGAGGAATATTTGTAAGTTCCAAAACTCCACACTTAGAAACTTTCCTGCTGAAAACCACACAATGGATTCCTATGAAAGGAAATACAATTTGCAGGTAAGTACACTTAGAATTACTTTTCAGGATCAGTACTGGGCTTAAACATGCAGCACTGAGGTCTCTCCTGATAACAGGTGAGTAAATCGGAATTCGTAGTTCGGCTGATTTTATAGGAATATTTGTAAGTTCCAAAACTCCACACTTCGAAGAATTTCCAAGTGAAACCAGTCAATGTGAGCCTATGGAAGGAAATTCAAGTTACTGGTAAGTACGGTTAGAATTACTTTTCACGATCAGTACTGGGCTTAAACATGCAGCACTGAGGTCTCTCCTGATAACAGATGAGTAAATCGGAATTAGTAGTTCGGCTGATTTTAGAGGAATATTTGTAACTTCCAAAACTCCACACTTCGAAGAATTTCCAAGTGAAACCAGTCAATGTTAGCCTATGGAATGAAATTCAAGTTCCTGGTAAGTACGGTTAGAATTACTTTTCAGGATCAGTACTGGGCTTAAAGATGCAGCATTGAGGTCTCTCCTGATAACAGGTGAGTAAATCGGAATTCGTAGTTCGGCAGATTTTAGAGGAATTTTTGTACGTTCCAAAAATCGACACTTAGAAGCTTTTCTGCTGAAAACCACACAATGGATTCCTATGGAAGGAAATACAAGTTACTGGTAAGTACGCTTAGAATTACTTTTCAGGGTCAGTGCTGGGCTAAAAGATGCAGCACTGGGTTCTCTCCTGATAACTGGTGAGTAAATCAGAATTCGAAGTTCGACTGATTTTAGAGGAATATTTGTAAGTTCCAAAATTCCACACTTCGAAACTTTTCTGCTGAAAACCACACAGTGGATTCCTACGGAAGGAAATACAAGTTACTGGTAAGTATGCTTAGAATTACTTTTCAGGGTCAGTGCTGGGCTAAAAGATGCAGCACTGAGTTCTCTCCTAATAACAGGTGAGTAAATCGGAATTCGTAGTTCAGCTGATTTTAGAGGAATATTTGTAAGTTTCAAAACTCCACACTTCGAAGAATTTCCAAGTGAAACCAGTCAATGTTAGCCTATGGAAGGAAATTCAAGTTACTGGTAAGTACGGTTAGAATTACTTTTCAGGATCAGTACTGGGCTTAAACATGCAGCACTGAGGTCTCTCCTGATAACAGGTGAGTAAATCGGAATTCGTAGTTCGGCTGATTTTAGAGGAATATTTGTAAGTTCCAAAATTCCACACTTCGAAGAATTTCAAAAGTGAAACCAGTCAATGTTAGCCTATGGAATGAAATTCAAGGTCCTGGTAAGCACGCTTAGAATTACTTTTCAGGATCAGTACTGGGCTTAAAGATGCAGCATTGAGGTCTCTCCTGATAACAGGTGAGTAAATCGGAATTCGTAGTTCGGCTGATTTTAGAGGAATTTTTGTACGTTCCAAAAATCGACACTTAGAAACTTTTCCGCTGAAAACCACATAATGGATTCCTATGGAAGGAAAAACAATTTACTGGTGAGTACGCTTAGAATTACTTTTCAGGGTCAGTGCTTGGCTAAAAGATGCAGCACTGGGTTCTCTCTTGATAACAGGCGAGTAAATTGGAATTCGGAATTCGGCTGATTTTAGAGGAATATTTGTAAGTTCCAAAACTCCACACTTTGAAACTTTACTGCTGAAAACCACACAATGGATTCCTATGGAATGAAATACAATTTACTGGTAAGTACGCTTAGAATTACTTTTCAGGGTCAGTGCTGGGCTAAAAGATGCAGCACTGGGTTCTCACTTGATAACAGGTGAGTAAATCGGAATTCGTAGTTCAGCTGATTTTAGAGGAATATTTGTAAGTTCCAAAACTCCACACTTCGAAACTTTTCTGCTGAAAACCACACAATGGATTCCTATGGACGGAAATACAAGTTGCTGGTAAGTATATTTAGAATTACTTTTCAGGGTCAGTGCTGGGCTAAAAGATGCAGCACTGGGTTCTCTCCTGATAACAGTTGAGTAAATCGTAATTCGAAGTTCGGCTGATTTTAGAGGAATATTTGTAAGTTCCAAAATTCCACACTTCGAAACTTTTCTGCTGAAAACCACACGGTGGATTCCTCTGGAAGGAAATACAAGTTACTGGTAAGTACGCTTAGAATTACTTTTCAGGGTCAGTGCTGGGCTAAAAGATGCAGCACTGAGTTCTCTCCTGATAACAGGTAAGTAAATCGGAATTCGTAGTTCGGATGATTTTAGAGGAATATTTGTAAGTTTCAAAACTCCACACTTCGAAGAATTTCCAAGTGAAACCAGTCAATGTTAGCCTATGGAAGGAAATTCAAGTTACTGGTAAGTACGGTTAGAATTACTTTTCAGGATCAATACTGGGCTTAAACATGCAGCACTGAGGTCTCTCCTGATAACAGGTGAGTAAATCGGAATTCTTAGTTCGGCTGATTTTAGAGGAATAAATGTAAGTTCCAAAATTCCACACTTCGAAACTTTTTTGCTGAAAACCACACAGTGGATTCCTATGGAAGGAAATACAAGTTACTGGTAAGTATGCTTAGAATTACTTTTCAGGGTCAGTGCTGGGCTAAAAGATGCAGCACTGAGTTCTCTCCTGATAACAGGTGAGTAAATCGGAATTTGTAGTTAAGCTGATTTTAGAGGAATATTTGTAAGTTTCAAAACTCCACACTTCGAAGAATTTCCAAGTGAAACCAGTCAATGTTAGCCTATGGAATGAAATTCAAGTTCCTGGTAAGTACGGTTAGAATTACTTTTCACGATCAGTACTGGGCTTAAACATGCAGCACTGAGGTCTCTCCTGATAACAGATGAGTAAATCGGAATTCGTAGTTCGGCTGATTTTAGAGGAATATTTGTAACTTCCAAAACTCCACACTTCGAAGAATTTCCAAGTGAAACCAGTCAATGTTAGCCTATGGAATGAAATTCAAGTTCCTGGTAAGTACGGTTAGAATTACTTTTCAGGATCAGTACTGGGCTTAAAGATGCAGCATTGAGGTCTCTCCTGATAACAGGTGAGTAAATCGGAATTCGTAGTTCGGCAGATTTTAGAGGAATTTTTGTACGTTCCAAAAATCGACACTTAGAAGCTTTTCTGCTGAAAACCACACAATGGATTCCTATGGAAGGAAATACAAGTTACTGGTAAGTACGCTTAGAATTACTTTTCAGGGTCAGTGCTGGGCTAAAAGATGCAGCACTGGGTTCTCTCCTGATAACTGGTGAGTAAATCAGAATTCGAAGTTCGACTGATTTTAGAGGAATATTTGTAAGTTCCAAAATTCCACACTTCGAAACTTTTCTGCTGAAAACCACACAGTGGATTCCTACGGAAGGAAATACAAGTTACTGGTAAGTATGCTTAGAATTACTTTTCAGGGTCAGTGCTGGGCTAAAAGATGCAGCACTGAGTTCTCTCCTAATAACAGGTGAGTAAATCGGAATTCGTAGTTCAGCTGATTTTAGAGGAATATTTGTAAGTTTCAAAACTCCACACTTCGAAGAATTTCCAAGTGAAACCAGTCAATGTTAGCCTATGGAAGGAAATTCAAGTTACTGGTAAGTACGGTTAGAATTACTTTTCAGGATCAGTACTGGGCTTAAACATGCAGCACTGAGGTCTCTCCTGATAACAGGTGAGTAAATCGGAATTCGTAGTTCGGCTGATTTTAGAGGAATATTTGTAAGTTCCAAAATTCCACACTTCGAAGAATTTCAAAAGTGAAACCAGTCAATGTTAGCCTATGGAATGAAATTCAAGGTCCTGGTAAGCACGCTTAGAATTACTTTTCAGGATCAGTACTGGGCTTAAAGATGCAGCATTGAGGTCTCTCCTGATAACAGGTGAGTAAATCGGAATTCGTAGTTCGGCTGATTTTAGAGGAATTTTTGTACGTTCCAAAAATCGACACTTAGAAACTTTTCCGCTGAAAACCACATAATGGATTCCTATGGAAGGAAAAACAATTTACTGGTGAGTACGCTTAGAATTACTTTTCAGGGTCAGTGCTTGGCTAAAAGATGCAGCACTGGGTTCTCTCTTGATAACAGGCGAGTAAATTGGAATTCGGAATTCGGCTGATTTTAGAGGAATATTTGTAAGTTCCAAAACTCCACACTTTGAAACTTTACTGCTGAAAACCACACAATGGATTCCTATGGAATGAAATACAAGTTACTGGTAAGTACGCTTAGAATTACTTTTCAGGGTCAGTGCTGGGCTAAAAGATGCAGCACTGGGTTCTCACTTGATAACAGGTGAGTAAATCGGAATTCGTAGTTCAGCTGATTTTAGAGGAATATTTGTAAGTTCCAAAACTCCACACTTAGAATATTTTCTGCTGAAAACCACACAATGGATTCCTATGGACGGAAATACAAGTTGCTGGTAAGTATATTTAGAATTACTTTTCAGGGTCAGTGCTGGGCTAAAAGATGCAGCACTGGATTCTCTCCTGATAACAGTTGAGTAAATCGTAATTCGAAGTTCGGCTGATTTTAGAGGAATATTTGTAAGTTCCAAAATTCCACACTTCAAAACTTTTCTGCTGAAAACCACACGGTGGATTCCTCTGGAAGGAAATACAAGTTACTGGTAAGTACGCTTAGAATTACTTTTCAGGGTCAGTGCTGGGCTAAAAGATGCAGCACTGAGTTCTCTCCTGATAACAGGTAAGTAAATCGGAATTCGTAGTTCGGATGATTTTAGAGGAATATTTGTAAGTTTCAAAACTCCACACTTCGAAGAATTTCCAAGTGAAACCAGTCAATGTTAGCCTATGGAAGGAAATTCAAGTTACTGGTAAGTACGGTTAGAATTACTTTTCAGGATCAATACTGGGCTTAAACATGCAGCACTGAGGTCTCTCCTGATAACAGGTGAGTAAATCGGAATTCTTAGTTCGGCTGATTTTAGAGGAATAAATGTAAGTTCCAAAATTCCACACTTCGAAACTTTTTTGCTGAAAACCACACAGTGGATTCCTATGGAAGGAAATACAAGTTACTGGTAAGTATGCTTAGAATTACTTTTCAGGGTCAGTGCTGGGCTAAAAGATGCAGCACTGAGTTCTCTCCTGATAACAGGTGAGTAAATCGGAATTTGTAGTTAAGCTGATTTTAGAGGAATATTTGTAAGTTTCAAAACTCCACACTTCGAAGAATTTCCAAGTGAAACCAGTCAATGTTAGCCTATGGAAGGAAATTCAAGTTACTGGTAAGTATGGTTAGAATTACTTTTCAGGATCAGTACTGTGCTTAAACATGCAGCACTGAGGTCTCACCTGATAACAGGTGAGTAAATCGGAATTCGTAGTTCGGCTGATTTTAGAGGAATTTTTGTACGTTCCAAAAATCGACACTTAGAAACTTTTCTGCTGAAAACCACACAATGGATTTCTATGGAAGGAAATACAAGTTACTGGTGAGTACGCTTAGAATTACTTTTCAGGATCAGTACTGGGCTTAAACATGCAGCACTGAGGTCTCTCCTGATAACAGGTGCGTAAATCGGAATTCGTAGTTCGGCTGATTTTAGAGGAATATTTGTAAGTTCCAAAACTCCACACTTCGAAGAATTTCCAAGTGAAACCAGCCAATGTTACCCTATGGAAGGAAATTCATGTTACTGGTAAGTATGGTTAGAATGACTTTTCAGGATCAGTACTGGGCTTAAACATGCAGCACTGAGGTCTCTCCTGATAACAGGTGAGTAAATCGGAATTCATAGTTCGGCTGATTTTAGAGGAATATTTGTAACTTCCAAAACTCCACACTTCGAAGAATTTCCAAGTGAAACCAGTCAATGTTAGCCTATGGAATGAAATTCAAGTTCCTGGTAAGTACGGTTAGAATTACTTTTCAGGATCAGTACTGGGCTTAAAGATGCAGCATTGAGGTCTCTCCTGATAACAGGTGAGTAAATCGGAATTCGTAGTTCGGCAGATTTTAGAGGAATTTTTGTACGTTCCAAAAATCGACACTTAGAAACTTTTCTTCTGAAAACCACACAGTGGATTCCTATGGAAGGAAATACAAGTTACTGGTAAGTACTTTTAGAATTACTTTTCAGGATCAGTACTGGGCTTAAAGATGCAGCATTGAGGTCTCTCCTGATAACAGGTGAGTAAATCGGAATTCGAAGTTCGGCTGATTTTAGAGGAATTTTTGTACGTTCCAAAAATCGACACTTAGAAACTTTTCCGCTGAAAACCACATAATGGATTCCTATGGAAGGAAATACAAGTTACTGGTGAGTATGCTTAGAATTACTTTTCAGGGTCAGTGCTTGGCTAAAAGATGCAGCACTGGGTTCTCTCCTGATAATTATTATTTATTATTATTATTATTTTGACATTTGTAAAGCGCGAAACGAAGGCCCGTGGGCATCTCGGCGCTAAGTATCTGCAATGTTTAGCCAACAAGGGGACTGGGAGATCAATGATTAAAAAGCCAGGTTTTGAGGTTTTTTCGGAAAGACCAGAGGGACGTGCTGGTCTTGATGGGATGAGGCAGTGTGTTCCATAATTTTGGAGCAGCCACAAGAAATCTTCTGTCACCCCAGTTGACAGATTTAGTTCGGGGGATCACCAGGTCCAGGGAGCTGGAAGAGCGCAGTGCTCTGGATGGACAGTAGGGGGTAAGGTTCTGAGTGAAGAACGCTGGGACAGCGTTGTGTAAAGCCTTGTATACCAGGCACAAGGTTTTGAACATAATCCTCTTCCTCACTGGAAGCCAATGAAGTTGTTTCATGGTGGGTAAAACCGGATGGAATTTGGGGATTCGCCCTAGGAGCCTGGCGGCCGCGTTCTGTATGGACTGCATTTTTGTTAACACTCTCTCCTGGGCCCCTAGAAACAAAGCGTTACAATAGTCTAGGGTGGAGAGCACCAGGGAGCTTACCAGCGTTTTCGCCATGTTTTCAGGTAAAAAGGGCAGAATTTTTTTGATGAGCCTAAGTTTATGAAAGGCTGAAGAGGATATCTGATTGGCGTGTGGTAGGAAGTTCAGACGGTTGTCAAACATGACTCCCAGGTTCCTCACTTTATCAACCGGGACTGGGGGCTGGCCCATGGATGACGGCCACCAACGGGGGGACCACTCCGGAGAGAGATTGCCGAAGATTACAACCTCCGATTTATCGGAGTTTAGCTTCAGACAATTGTGTGACATCCAGTTCCCGATAGCCGACATGCCCTGGTTGAACATCTTGGCTTTCTGAAGGCCGTCGTTTTTGACGGCTAGGACCAGTTGAGTGTCATCAGCGTATAAAGTGAGGCTCATCCCGTGTGCCCTGATGACATTGGCAAGGTCCAACACATAAATGTTAAATAGTGTCGGACTAAGGGATGAGCCTTGGGGAACTCCACACGGTAGTGACAGGGGGGAGGATTCAAAAGGTCCCACTGTGACGACCTGGGTCCTGTTGGCCAGGAAGGAGGCAAGAAGATTTTTGGCGTTACCTTGGATGCCTATGCTCTCGACACGGTCGACCAAGGTGGTATGGTCGACCGTGTCAAAGGCCGCCGACAGGTCTAGTAATATCAGGACGGCGGTACCTCCCGCATCCCGGATAGATCTGATGTCGTCCGCCGCTTTGACCAAGGCCGTCTCGGTTCCGTGGAAGCGACGGAATCCAAACTGTGATTCATCTAGGCATTTGTTATCCTCGATGAAGGAGGAGAGTTGGGCATTCATAATTTTTTCCACAATTTTTGCTAATAGTGGGAGACTGGCAATGGGGCGGTAGCTTTTGGGTTCTTCTTTATTAAGGGTAGGTTTTTTGAGCAACGGTTTTATTAGGGTTTTCTTTAGTGTCTCGGGATAGATGCCGGTGCTAAACATGGAGTTGCAGATATTGGTTATAGAGGGTAAGACTGCATCCATGATAAGTCTCAGGACCTTCAAGGGACAAGGGTCGAGGGCCGATCCCGATTTGATGGTGGATATCGTTTTTAGCACCTGCGGACACGTGACCTCGCTGAACTGCGAGAGAATGGGTCCTTCAGGTTGAATTGATGGGCTGTGGAAGAGAGTGACGTTATTGGCGAAAACCCTGTAAATGTCATCAACTTTGCTGAAGAAGAACTTAGATAAAGCGACGCAAAGGGTTTGGGACGGGGGAGGTGTGAGATCCACAGAGAAACCCGCCAATTGTTTGGTGGTCTCATATAGACATTTATTGGAGTTTTGTGCTGTTTCAATTTTATTGCAATAATACTTTTTTTTTTGCGTCCAGGATAACAGGTGAGTAAATCGGAATTCGTAGTTCGGCTGATTTTAGAGGAATATTTGTAAGTTCCAAACTCCACACTTCGAAGAATTTCCAAGTGAAACCAGTCAATGTTAGCCTATGGAAGGAAATTCAAGTTACTGGTAAGTACGGTTAGAATTACTTTTCAGGATCAGTACTGGGCTTAAACATGCAGCACTGAGGTCTCTCCTGATAACAGATGAGTAAATCGGAATTCGTAGTTTGGCTGATTTTAGAGGAATATTTGTAACTTCCAAAACTCCACACTTCGAAGAATTTCCAAGTGAAACCAGTCAATGTTAGCCTATGGAATGAAATTCAAGTTCCTGGTAAGTACGGTTAGAATTACTTTTCAGGATCAGTACTGGGCTTAAAGATGCAGCATTGAGGTCTCTCCTGATAACAGGTGAGTAAATCGGAATTCGTAGTTCGGCAGATTTTAGAGGAATTTTTGTACGTTCCAAAAATCGACACTTAGAAGCTTTTCTGCTGAAAACCACACAATGGATTCCTATGGAAGGAAATACAAGTTACTGGTAAGTACGCTTAGAATTACTTTTCAGGGTCAGTGCTGGGCTAAAAGATGCAGCACTGGGTTCTCTCCTGATAACTGGTGAGTAAATCAGAATTCGAAGTTCGACTGATTTTAGAGGAATATTTGTAAGTTCCAAAATTCCACACTTCGAAACTTTTCTGCTGAAAACCACACAGTGGATTCCTACGGAAGGAAATACAAGTTACTGGTAAGTATGCTTAGAATTACTTTTCAGGGTCAGTGCTGGGCTAAAAGATGCAGCACTGAGTTCTCTCCTAATAACAGGTGAGTAAATCGGAATTCGTAGTTCAGCTGATTTTAGAGGAATATTTGTAAGTTTCAAAATTCCACACTTCGAAGAATTTCCAAGTGAAACCAGTCAATGTTAGCCTATGGAATGACATTCTATGTCCTGGTAAGCACGCTTAGAATTACTTTTCAGGGTCAGTGCTGGGCTAAAAGATGCAGCACTGAGTTCTCTCCTGATAACAAGTAAGTAAATCGGAATTCGTAGTTCGGCTGATTTTAGAGGAATATTTGTAACTTCCAAAACTCCACACTTCGAAGATTTTCCAAGTGAAACCAGTCAATGTTAGCCTATGGAATGAAATTCAAGTTCCTGGTAAGTACGGTTAGAATTACTTTTCAAGATCAGTACTGGCCTTAAAGATTCAGCACTGAGGTCTCTCCTGATAACAGGTGAGTAAATCAGAATTCGTAGTTCGGCTGCTTTTAGAGGAATTTTTGTACGTTCCAAAAATCGACACTTAGAAACTTTTCTGCTGAAAACCACACAATGGATTCCTATGGAAGGAAGTACAAGTTACTGGTAAGTACACTTAGAAGTACTTTTCAGGGTCAGTGCAGGGCTAAAAGATGCAGCACTGGGTTCTCACTTGATAACAGGCGAGTAAATCAGAATTCGTCGGCTGATTTAGAGGAATATTTGTAAGTTCCAAAACTCCACACTTAGAAACTTTTCTGCTGAAAACCACACAATGGATTCCTATGGAATGAAATACAAGTTACTGGTAAGTACACTTAGAATTACTTTTCAGGGTCAGTGCTGGGCTAAAAGATGCAGCACTGGGTTCTCTCCTGATAACATTTGAGTAAATCGTAATTCGAAGTTCGGCTGATTTTAGAGGAATATTTGTAAGTTCCAAAATTCCACACTTCGAAACTTTTCTGCTGAAAACCACACAGTGGATTCCTATGGAAGGAAATACAAGTTACTGGTAAGTACGGTTAGAATTACTTTTCAGGGTCAGTGCTGGGCTAAAAGATGCAGCACTGGGTTCTCTCCTGATAACAGGTGAGTAAAACGGAATTCATAGTTCGGCTGATGTTAGAGGAATATTTGTAAGTTCCAAAATTCCACACTTCGAAAAATTTCCAAGTGAAACCAGTCAATGTTAGCCTATGGAATGAAATTCAATGTCCTGGTAAGCACGCTTAGAATTACTTTTCAGGGTCGGTGCTGGGCTAAAAGATGCAGCACTGAGTTCTTTCCTGATAACAGGTAAGTAAATCGGAATTCGTAGTTCGGCTGATTTTAGAGGAATATTTGTAACTTCCAAAACTCCACACTTCGAAGATTTTCCAAGTGAAACCAGTCAATGTTAGCCTATGGAATGAAATTCAAGTTCCTGGTAAGTACGGTTAGAATTACTTTTCAGGATCAGTACTGGCCTTAAAGATTCAGCACTGAGGTCTCTCCTGATAACAGGTGAGTAAATCAGAATTCGTAGTTCGGCTGATTTTAGAGGAATTTTTGTACGTTCCAAAAATCGACACTTAGAAACTTTTCTGCTGAAAACCACACAATGGATTCCTATGGAAGGAAGTACAAGTTACTGGTAAGTACGCTTAGAATTACTTTTCAGGGTCAGTGCTGGGCTAAAAGATGCAGCACTGGGTTCTCACTTGATAACAGGCAAGTAAATCAGAATTCGTAGTTCGGCTGATTTTAGAGGAATATTTGTAAGTTCCAAAACTCCACACTTAGAAACTTTTCTGCTGAAAACCACACAATGGATTCCTATGGAATAAAATACAAGTTACTGGTAAGTACACTTAGAATTACTTTTCAGGGTCAGTGCTGGGCTAAAAGATGCAGCACTGGGTTCTCTCCTGATAACAGGTGAGTAAATCGGAATTCGAAGTTCGGCTGATTTTAGAGGAATATTTGTAAGTTCCAAAATTCCACACTTCGAAACTTTTCTGTTGAAAACCACACAGTGGATTCCTATGGAAGGAAATACAAGTTGCTGGTAAGTACGCTAAGAATACATTTTCAGGGTCAGTGCTGTGCTAAAAGATGCAGCACTGAGTTCTCTCCTGATAACAGGTAAGTAAATCGGAATTTGAAATTCGGCTGATTTTAGAGGAATATTTGTAAGTTCCAAAATTCCACACTTCGAAACTTTTCTGCTGAAAACCACACGGTGGATTCCTATGGAAGGAAATACAAGTTACTGGTAAGTACGCTTAGAATTACTTTTCAGGGTCAGTGCTGGGCTAAAAGATGCAGCACTGATTTCTCTCCTGATAACAGGTAAGTAAATCGGAATTCGTAGTTCGGCTGATTTTAGAGGAATATTTGTAAGTTTCAAAACTCCACACTTCGAAGAATTTCCAAGTGAAACCAGTCAATGTTAGCCTATGGAAGGAAATTCAAGTTACTGGTAAGTACGGTTAGAATTACTTTTCAGGATCAGTACTGGGCTTAAACATGCAGCACTGAGGTCTCTCCTGATAACAGGTGAGTAAATCGGAATTCGTAGTTCGGCTGATTTTAGAGGAATAAAAGTAAGTTCCAAAATTCCACACTTCGAAGAATTTCCAAGTGAAACCAGTCAATATTAGCCTATGGAATGAAATTCAAGGTCCTGGTAAGCACGCTTAGAATTACTTTTCAGGATCAGTACTGGGCTTAAAGATGCAGTATTGAGGTCTCTCCTGATAACAGGTGAGTAAATCGGAATTCGTAGTTCAGCTGATTTTAGAGGAATTTTTGTACGTTCCAAAAATCGACACTTAGAAACTTTTCTGCTGAAAACCACACAATGGATTCCTATGGAAGGAAATACAAGTTACTGGTGAGTACGCTTAGAATTACTTTTCAGGGTCAGTGCTTGACTAAAAGATGCGGCACTGGGTTCTCTCCTGATAACAGGTGAGTAAATCGGAATTCGTAGTTCGGCTGATTTTAGAGGAATATTTGTAATTTCCAAAACTCCACACTTCGAAGAATTTCCAATTGAAGCCAGTCAATGTTAGCCTATGGAAGGAAATTCAAGTTACTGGTAAGTATGGTTAGAATGACTTTTCAGGATCAGTACTGGGCTTAAACATGCAGCACTGAGGTCTCTCCTGATAACAGGTGAGTAAATCGGAATTCGTAGTTCGGCTGATTTTAGAGGAATATTTGTAACTCCAAAACTCCACACTTCGAAGAATTTCCAAGTGAAACCAGTCAGTGTTAGCCTATGGAAGGAAATTCAAAATACTGGTAAGTACGGTTAGAATTACATTTCAGGATCAGTACTGGCCTTAAAGATTAAGCACTGAGGTCTCTCCTGATAACAGGTGAATAAATCGGAATTTGTAGTTCGGCTGATTTTAGAGGAATTTTTGTACGTTCCAAAAATCGACACTGAAACTTTTCTGCTGAAAACCACACAATGGATTCCTATGGAAGGAAATACAAGTTGCTGGTAAGTACATTTAGAATTACTTTTCAGGGTCAGTGCTGGGCTAAAACATGCAGCACTGGGTTCTCTCTTGATAACAGGCGAGTAAATCGGAATTCGTAGTTCGGCTGATTTTAGAGGAATATTTGTAAGTTCCAAAACTCCACACTTCGAAACTTTTCTGCTGAAAACCACACAGTGGATTCCTATGGAAGGAAATACAAGTTACTGGTAAGTACACTTAGAATTACTTTTCAGGGTCAGTGCTGGGCTAAAAGATGCAGCACTGGGTTCTCTCCTGATAACAGGTGAGTAAATTGCAATTCGTAGTTCGGCTGATTTTAGAGCAATATTTGTACGTTTCAAAAATGGACACAAATTTTTCTATTGAAAACCACACAATGGAATCCTATGGAAGGAAATACAAGTTACTGGTAAGTACGCTTAGAATTACTTTTCATGGTCAGTGCTGGGCTAAAAGATGCAGCACTGGGTTGTCTCCTGATAACAGGTGAGTAAATCAGAATTCGTAGTTCGGCTGATTTTAGAGGAATATTTGTAAGTTCCAAAACTCCACACTTAGAAACTTTCCTGCTGAAAACCACACAATGGATTCCTATGAAAGGAAATACAATTTGCAGGTAAGTACACTTAGAATTACTTTTCAGGATCAGTACTGGGCTTAAACATGCAGCACTGAGGTCTCTCCTGATAACAGGTGAGTAAATCAGAATTCGTAGTTCGGCTGATTTTATAGGAATATTTGTAAGTTCCAAAACTCCACACTTCGAAGAATTTCCAAGTGAAACCAGTCAATGTGAGCCTATGGAAGGAAATTCAAGTTACTGGTAAGTACGGTTAGAATTACTTTTCACGATCAGTACTGGGCTTAAACATGCAGCATTGAGGTCTCTCCTGATAACAGTTGAGTACATCGGAATTCGTAGTTCGGCTGATTTGAGAGGAATTTTTGTAGGTTCCAAAAATCGACACTTAGAAACTTTTCTGCTGAAAACCACACAATGGATTCCTATGGAAGGAAATACAAGTTACTGGTAAGTACGCTTAGAATTACTTTTCAGGGTCAGTGCTGGGCTAAAAGATGCAGCACTGAGGTCTCTCCTGATAACAGGTGCGTAAATCGGAATTCGTAGTTCGGCTGATTTTAGAGGAATATTTGTAAGTTCCAAAACTCCACACTTCGAAGAATTTCCAAGTGAAACCAGCCAATGTTACCCTATGGAAGGAAATTCATGTTACTGGTAAGTATGGTTAGAATGACTTTTCAGGATCAGTACTGGGCTTAAACATGCAGCACTGAGGTCTCTCCTGATAACAGGTGAGTAAATCGGAATTCATAGTTCGGCTGATTTTAGAGGAATATTTGTAACTTCCAAAACTCCACACTTCGAAGAATTTCCAAGTGAAACCAGTCAATGTTAGCCTATGGAATGAAATTCAAGTTCCTGGTAAGTACGGTTAGAATTACTTTTCAGGATCAGTACTGGGCTTAAAGATGCAGCATTGAGGTCTCTCCTGATAACAGGTGAGTAAATCGGAATTCGTAGTTCGGCAGATTTTAGAGGAATTTTTGTACGTTCCAAAAATCGACACTTAGAAACTTTTCTTCTGAAAACCACACAGTGGATTCCTATGGAAGGAAATACAAGTTACTGGTAAGTACTTTTAGAATTACTTTTCAGGATCAGTACTGGGCTTAAAGATGCAGCATTGAGGTCTCTCCTGATAACAGGTGAGTAAATCGGAATTCGAAGTTCGGCTGATTTTAGAGGAATTTTTGTACGTTCCAAAAATCGACACTTAGAAACTTTTCCGCTGAAAACCACATAATGGATTCCTATGGAAGGAAATACAAGTTACTGGTGAGTATGCTTAGAATTACTTTTCAGGGTCAGTGCTTGGCTAAAAGATGCAGCACTGGGTTCTCTCCTGATAATTATTATTTATTATTATTATTATTTTGACATTTGTAAAGCGCGAAACGAAGGCCCGTGGGCATCTCGGCGCTAAGTATCTGCAATGTTTAGCCAACAAGGGGACTGGGAGATCAATGATTAAAAAGCCAGGTTTTGAGGTTTTTTCGGAAAGACCAGAGGGACGTGCTGGTCTTGATGGGATGAGGCAGTGTGTTCCATAATTTTGGAGCAGCCACAAGAAATCTTCTGTCACCCCAGTTGACAGATTTAGTTCGGGGGATCACCAGGTCCAGGGAGCTGGAAGAGCGCAGTGCTCTGGATGGACAGTAGGGGGTAAGGTTCTGAGTGAAGAACGCTGGGACAGCGTTGTGTAAAGCCTTGTATACCAGGCACAAGGTTTTGAACATAATCCTCTTCCTCACTGGAAGCCAATGAAGTTGTTTCATGGTGGGTAAAACCGGATGGAATTTGGGGATTCGCCCTAGGAGCCTGGCGGCCGCGTTCTGTATGGACTGCATTTTTGTTAACACTCTCTCCTGGGCCCCTAGAAACAAAGCGTTACAATAGTCTAGGGTGGAGAGCACCAGGGAGCTTACCAGCGTTTTCGCCATGTTTTCAGGTAAAAAGGGCAGAATTTTTTTGATGAGCCTAAGTTTATGAAAGGCTGAAGAGGATATCTGATTGGCGTGTGGTAGGAAGTTCAGACGGTTGTCAAACATGACTCCCAGGTTCCTCACTTTATCAACCGGGACTGGGGGCTGGCCCATGGATGACGGCCACCAACGGGGGGACCACTCCGGAGAGAGATTGCCGAAGATTACAACCTCCGATTTATCGGAGTTTAGCTTCAGACAATTGTGTGACATCCAGTTCCCGATAGCCGACATGCCCTGGTTGAACATCTTGGCTTTCTGAAGGCCGTCGTTTTTGACGGCTAGGACCAGTTGAGTGTCATCAGCGTATAAAGTGAGGCTCATCCCGTGTGCCCTGATGACATTGGCAAGGTCCAACACATAAATGTTAAATAGTGTCGGACTAAGGGATGAGCCTTGGGGAACTCCACACGGTAGTGACAGGGGGGAGGATTCAAAAGGTCCCACTGTGACGACCTGGGTCCTGTTGGCCAGGAAGGAGGCAAGAAGATTTTTGGCGTTACCTTGGATGCCTATGCTCTCGACACGGTCGACCAAGGTGGTATGGTCGACCGTGTCAAAGGCCGCCGACAGGTCTAGTAATATCAGGACGGCGGTACCTCCCGCATCCCGGATAGATCTGATGTCGTCCGCCGCTTTGACCAAGGCCGTCTCGGTTCCGTGGAAGCGACGGAAGCCAAACTGTGATTCATCTAGGCATTTGTTATCCTCGATGAAGGAGGAGAGTTGGGCATTCATAATTTTTTCCACAATTTTTGCTAATAGTGGGAGACTGGCAATGGGGCGGTAGCTTTTGGGTTCTTCTTTATTAAGGGTAGGTTTTTTGAGCAACGGTTTTATTAGGGTTTTCTTTAGTGTCTCGGGATAGATGCCGGTGCTAAACATGGAGTTGCAGATATTGGTTATAGAGGGTAAGACTGCATCCATGATAAGTCTCAGGACCTTCAAGGGACAAGGGTCGAGGGCCGATCCCGATTTGATGGTGGATATCGTTTTTAGCACCTGCGGACACGTGACCTCGCTGAACTGCGAGAGAATGGGTCCTTCAGGTTGAATTGATGGGCTGTGGAAGAGAGTGACGTTATTGGCGAAAACCCTGTAAATGTCATCAACTTTGCTGAAGAAGAACTTAGATAAAGCGACGCAAAGGGTTTGGGACGGGGGAGGTGTGAGATCCACAGAGAAACCCGCCAATTGTTTGGTGGTCTCATATAGACATTTATTGGAGTTTTGTGCTGTTTCAATTTTATTGCAATAATACTTTTTTTTTTGCGTCCAGGATAACAGGTGAGTAAATCGGAATTCGTAGTTCGGCTGATTTTAGAGGAATATTTGTAAGTTCCAAACTCCACACTTCGAAGAATTTCCAAGTGAAACCAGTCAATGTTAGCCTATGGAAGGAAATTCAAGTTACTGGTAAGTACGGTTAGAATTACTTTTCAGGATCAGTACTGGGCTTAAACATGCAGCACTGAGGTCTCTCCTGATAACAGATGAGTAAATCGGAATTCGTAGTTTGGCTGATTTTAGAGGAATATTTGTAACTTCCAAAACTCCACACTTCGAAGAATTTCCAAGTGAAACCAGTCAATGTTAGCCTATGGAATGAAATTCAAGTTCCTGGTAAGTACGGTTAGAATTACTTTTCAGGATCAGTACTGGGCTTAAAGATGCAGCATTGAGGTCTCTCCTGATAACAGGTGAGTAAATCGGAATTCGTAGTTCGGCAGATTTTAGAGGAATTTTTGTACGTTCCAAAAATCGACACTTAGAAGCTTTTCTGCTGAAAACCACACAATGGATTCCTATGGAAGGAAATACAAGTTACTGGTAAGTACGCTTAGAATTACTTTTCAGGGTCAGTGCTGGGCTAAAAGATGCAGCACTGGGTTCTCTCCTGATAACTGGTGAGTAAATCAGAATTCGAAGTTCGACTGATTTTAGAGGAATATTTGTAAGTTCCAAAATTCCACACTTCGAAACTTTTCTGCTGAAAACCACACAGTGGATTCCTACGGAAGGAAATACAAGTTACTGGTAAGTATGCTTAGAATTACTTTTCAGGGTCAGTGCTGGGCTAAAAGATGCAGCACTGAGTTCTCTCCTAATAACAGGTGAGTAAATCGGAATTCGTAGTTCAGCTGATTTTAGAGGAATATTTGTAAGTTTCAAAATTCCACACTTCGAAGAATTTCCAAGTGAAACCAGTCAATGTTAGCCTATGGAATGACATTCTATGTCCTGGTAAGCACGCTTAGAATTACTTTTCAGGGTCAGTGCTGGGCTAAAAGATGCAGCACTGAGTTCTCTCCTGATAACAAGTAAGTAAATCGGAATTCGTAGTTCGGCTGATTTTAGAGGAATATTTGTAACTTCCAAAACTCCACACTTCGAAGATTTTCCAAGTGAAACCAGTCAATGTTAGCCTATGGAATGAAATTCAAGTTCCTGGTAAGTACGGTTAGAATTACTTTTCAAGATCAGTACTGGCCTTAAAGATTCAGCACTGAGGTCTCTCCTGATAACAGGTGAGTAAATCAGAATTCGTAGTTCGGCTGCTTTTAGAGGAATTTTTGTACGTTCCAAAAATCGACACTTAGAAACTTTTCTGCTGAAAACCACACAATGGATTCCTATGGAAGGAAGTACAAGTTACTGGTAAGTACACTTAGAAGTACTTTTCAGGGTCAGTGCAGGGCTAAAAGATGCAGCACTGGGTTCTCACTTGATAACAGGCGAGTAAATCAGAATTCGTCGGCTGATTTAGAGGAATATTTGTAAGTTCCAAAACTCCACACTTAGAAACTTTTCTGCTGAAAACCACACAATGGATTCCTATGGAATGAAATACAAGTTACTGGTAAGTACACTTAGAATTACTTTTCAGGGTCAGTGCTGGGCTAAAAGATGCAGCACTGGGTTCTCTCCTGATAACATTTGAGTAAATCGTAATTCGAAGTTCGGCTGATTTTAGAGGAATATTTGTAAGTTCCAAAATTCCACACTTCGAAACTTTTCTGCTGAAAACCACACAGTGGATTCCTATGGAAGGAAATACAAGTTACTGGTAAGTACGGTTAGAATTACTTTTCAGGGTCAGTGCTGGGCTAAAAGATGCAGCACTGGGTTCTCTCCTGATAACAGGTGAGTAAAACGGAATTCATAGTTCGGCTGATGTTAGAGGAATATTTGTAAGTTCCAAAATTCCACACTTCGAAAAATTTCCAAGTGAAACCAGTCAATGTTAGCCTATGGAATGAAATTCAATGTCCTGGTAAGCACGCTTAGAATTACTTTTCAGGGTCGGTGCTGGGCTAAAAGATGCAGCACTGAGTTCTTTCCTGATAACAGGTAAGTAAATCGGAATTCGTAGTTCGGCTGATTTTAGAGGAATATTTGTAACTTCCAAAACTCCACACTTCGAAGATTTTCCAAGTGAAACCAGTCAATGTTAGCCTATGGAATGAAATTCAAGTTCCTGGTAAGTACGGTTAGAATTACTTTTCAGGATCAGTACTGGCCTTAAAGATTCAGCACTGAGGTCTCTCCTGATAACAGGTGAGTAAATCAGAATTCGTAGTTCGGCTGATTTTAGAGGAATTTTTGTACGTTCCAAAAATCGACACTTAGAAACTTTTCTGCTGAAAACCACACAATGGATTCCTATGGAAGGAAGTACAAGTTACTGGTAAGTACGCTTAGAATTACTTTTCAGGGTCAGTGCTGGGCTAAAAGATGCAGCACTGGGTTCTCACTTGATAACAGGCAAGTAAATCAGAATTCGTAGTTCGGCTGATTTTAGAGGAATATTTGTAAGTTCCAAAACTCCACACTTAGAAACTTTTCTGCTGAAAACCACACAATGGATTCCTATGGAATAAAATACAAGTTACTGGTAAGTACACTTAGAATTACTTTTCAGGGTCAGTGCTGGGCTAAAAGATGCAGCACTGGGTTCTCTCCTGATAACAGGTGAGTAAATCGGAATTCGAAGTTCGGCTGATTTTAGAGGAATATTTGTAAGTTCCAAAATTCCACACTTCGAAACTTTTCTGTTGAAAACCACACAGTGGATTCCTATGGAAGGAAATACAAGTTGCTGGTAAGTACGCTAAGAATACATTTTCAGGGTCAGTGCTGTGCTAAAAGATGCAGCACTGAGTTCTCTCCTGATAACAGGTAAGTAAATCGGAATTTGAAATTCGGCTGATTTTAGAGGAATATTTGTAAGTTCCAAAATTCCACACTTCGAAACTTTTCTGCTGAAAACCACACGGTGGATTCCTATGGAAGGAAATACAAGTTACTGGTAAGTACGCTTAGAATTACTTTTCAGGGTCAGTGCTGGGCTAAAAGATGCAGCACTGATTTCTCTCCTGATAACAGGTAAGTAAATCGGAATTCGTAGTTCGGCTGATTTTAGAGGAATATTTGTAAGTTTCAAAACTCCACACTTCGAAGAATTTCCAAGTGAAACCAGTCAATGTTAGCCTATGGAAGGAAATTCAAGTTACTGGTAAGTACGGTTAGAATTACTTTTCAGGATCAGTACTGGGCTTAAACATGCAGCACTGAGGTCTCTCCTGATAACAGGTGAGTAAATCGGAATTCGTAGTTCGGCTGATTTTAGAGGAATAAAAGTAAGTTCCAAAATTCCACACTTCGAAGAATTTCCAAGTGAAACCAGTCAATATTAGCCTATGGAATGAAATTCAAGGTCCTGGTAAGCACGCTTAGAATTACTTTTCAGGATCAGTACTGGGCTTAAAGATGCAGTATTGAGGTCTCTCCTGATAACAGGTGAGTAAATCGGAATTCGTAGTTCAGCTGATTTTAGAGGAATTTTTGTACGTTCCAAAAATCGACACTTAGAAACTTTTCTGCTGAAAACCACACAATGGATTCCTATGGAAGGAAATACAAGTTACTGGTGAGTACGCTTAGAATTACTTTTCAGGGTCAGTGCTTGACTAAAAGATGCGGCACTGGGTTCTCTCCTGATAACAGGTGAGTAAATCGGAATTCGTAGTTCGGCTGATTTTAGAGGAATATTTGTAATTTCCAAAACTCCACACTTCGAAGAATTTCCAATTGAAGCCAGTCAATGTTAGCCTATGGAAGGAAATTCAAGTTACTGGTAAGTATGGTTAGAATGACTTTTCAGGATCAGTACTGGGCTTAAACATGCAGCACTGAGGTCTCTCCTGATAACAGGTGAGTAAATCGGAATTCGTAGTTCGGCTGATTTTAGAGGAATATTTGTAACTCCAAAACTCCACACTTCGAAGAATTTCCAAGTGAAACCAGTCAGTGTTAGCCTATGGAAGGAAATTCAAAATACTGGTAAGTACGGTTAGAATTACATTTCAGGATCAGTACTGGCCTTAAAGATTAAGCACTGAGGTCTCTCCTGATAACAGGTGAATAAATCGGAATTTGTAGTTCGGCTGATTTTAGAGGAATTTTTGTACGTTCCAAAAATCGACACTGAAACTTTTCTGCTGAAAACCACACAATGGATTCCTATGGAAGGAAATACAAGTTGCTGGTAAGTACATTTAGAATTACTTTTCAGGGTCAGTGCTGGGCTAAAACATGCAGCACTGGGTTCTCTCTTGATAACAGGCGAGTAAATCGGAATTCGTAGTTCGGCTGATTTTAGAGGAATATTTGTAAGTTCCAAAACTCCACACTTCGAAACTTTTCTGCTGAAAACCACACAGTGGATTCCTATGGAAGGAAATACAAGTTACTGGTAAGTACACTTAGAATTACTTTTCAGGGTCAGTGCTGGGCTAAAAGATGCAGCACTGGGTTCTCTCCTGATAACAGGTGAGTAAATTGCAATTCGTAGTTCGGCTGATTTTAGAGCAATATTTGTACGTTTCAAAAATGGACACAAATTTTTCTATTGAAAACCACACAATGGAATCCTATGGAAGGAAATACAAGTTACTGGTAAGTACGCTTAGAATTACTTTTCATGGTCAGTGCTGGGCTAAAAGATGCAGCACTGGGTTGTCTCCTGATAACAGGTGAGTAAATCAGAATTCGTAGTTCGGCTGATTTTAGAGGAATATTTGTAAGTTCCAAAACTCCACACTTAGAAACTTTCCTGCTGAAAACCACACAATGGATTCCTATGAAAGGAAATACAATTTGCAGGTAAGTACACTTAGAATTACTTTTCAGGATCAGTACTGGGCTTAAACATGCAGCACTGAGGTCTCTCCTGATAACAGGTGAGTAAATCAGAATTCGTAGTTCGGCTGATTTTATAGGAATATTTGTAAGTTCCAAAACTCCACACTTCGAAGAATTTCCAAGTGAAACCAGTCAATGTGAGCCTATGGAAGGAAATTCAAGTTACTGGTAAGTACGGTTAGAATTACTTTTCACGATCAGTACTGGGCTTAAACATGCAGCATTGAGGTCTCTCCTGATAACAGTTGAGTACATCGGAATTCGTAGTTCGGCTGATTTGAGAGGAATTTTTGTAGGTTCCAAAAATCGACACTTAGAAACTTTTCTGCTGAAAACCACACAATGGATTCCTATGGAAGGAAATACAAGTTACTGGTAAGTACGCTTAGAATTACTTTTCAGGGTCAGTGCTGGGCTAAAAGATGCAGCACTGGGTTGTCTCCTGATAACAGGTGAGTAAATCAGAATTCGTAGTTCGGCTGATTTTAGAGGAATATTTGTAAGTTCCAAAACTCCACACTTAGAAACTTTCCTGCTGAAAACCACACAATGGATTCCTATGAAAGGAAATACAATGTGCAGGTAAGTACACTTAGAATTACTTTTCAGGATCAGTACTGGGCTTAAACATGCAGCACTGAGGTCTCTCCTGATAACAGGTGAGTAAATCGGAATTCGTAGTTCGGCTGATTTTAGAGGAATATTTGTAAGTTCCAAAACTCCACACTTCGAAGATTTTCCAAGTGAAACCAGTCAATGTTAGCCTATGGAAGGAAATTCAAGTTACTGGTAAGTACGGTTAGAATTACTTTTCAGGATCAGTACTGGGCTTAAACATGCAGCACTGAGGTCTCTCCTGATAACAGTTGAGTAAATCGGAATTCGTAGTTCGGCTGATTTTAGAGGAATTTTTATACGTTCCAAAAATCGACACTTAGAATCTTTTCTGCTGAAAACCACACAATGGATTCCTATGGAAGGAAATACAAGTTACTGGTAAGTACGCTTAGAATTACTTTTCAGGATCAGTGCTGGGCTAAAGCATGCAGCACTGGTTTCTCTCTTGATAACAGGCGAGTAAATCGGAATTCGGAATTCGGCTGATTTTAGAGGAACATTTGTAAGTTCCAAAACTCCACACTTTGAAACTTTTCTGCTGAAAACCACACAGTGGATTCCTATGGAAGGAAATACATGTTACTGGTAAGTACACTTAGAATTACTTTTCAGGGTCAGTGCTGGGCTAAAAGATGCAGCACTGGGTTCTCTCCTGATAACAGGTGAGTAAATTGCAATTCGTAGTTCGGCTGATTTTAGAGCAATATTTGTACGTTTCAAAAATGGACACAAATTTTTCTATTGAAAACCACACAATGGAATCCTATGGAAGGGAATACAAGTTACTGGTAAGTACGCTTAGAATTACTTTTCATGGTCAGTGCTGGGCTAAAAGATGCAGCACCGGGTTGTCTCCTAATAACAGGTGAGTAAATCAGAATTCGTAGTTCGGCTGATTTTAGAGGAATATTTGTAAGTTCCAAAACTCCACACTTAGAATATTTTCTGCTGAAAACCACAAAATGGATTCCTATGGACGGAAATACAAGTTGCTGGTAAGTATATTTAGAATTACTTTTCAGGGTCAGTGCTGGGCTAAAAGATGCAGCACTGGGTTCTCTCCTGATAACAGTTTAGTAAATCGTAATTCGAAGTTCGGCTGATTTTAGAGGAATATTTGTAAGTTCCAAAATTCCACACTTCGAAACTTTTCTGCTGAAAACCACACAGTGGATTCCTATGGAAGGAAATACAAGTTACTGGTAAGTACGGTTAGAATTACTTTTCAGGGTCAGTGCTGGGCTAAAAGATGCAGCACTGGGTTCTCTCCTGATAACAGTTGAGTAAATCGGAATTCATAGTTCGGCTGATTTTAGAGGAATATTTGTAAGTTCCAAAATTCCACACTTCGAAGAATTTCCAAGTGAAACCAGTCAATGTTAGCCTATGGAATGAAATTCTATGTCCTGGTAAGCACGCTTAGAATTACTTTTCAGGGTCAGTGCTGGGCTAAAAGATGCAGCACTGAGTTCTCTCCTGATAACAAGTAAGTAAATCGGAATTCGTAGTTCTGCTGATTTTAGAGGAAGATTTGTAACTTCCAAAACTCCACACTTCGAAGATTTTCCAAGTGAAACCAGTCAATGTTAGCCTATGGAATGAAATTCAAGTTCCTGGTAAGTACGGTTAGAATTACTTTTCAAGATCAGTACTGGCCTTAAAGATTCAGCACTGAGGTCTCTCTTGATAACAGGTGAGTAAATCAGAATTCGTAGTTCGGCTGCTTTTAGAGGAATTTTTGTACGTTCCAAAAATCGACACTTAGAAACTTTTCTGCTGAAAACCACACAATGGATTCCTATGGAAGGAAGTACAAGTTACTGGTAAGTACGCTTAGAATTACTTTTCAGGGTCAGTGCTGGGCTAAAAGATGCAGCACTGGGTTCTCACTTGATAACAGGCGAGTAAATCAGAATTCGTAGTTCGGCTGATTTTAGAGGAATATTTGTAAGTTCCAAAACTCCACACTTAGAAACTTTTCTGCTGAAAACCACACAATGGATTCCTATGGAATGAAATACAATTTACTGGTAAGTACACTTAGAATTACTTTTCAGGGTCAGTGCTGGGCTAAAAGATGCAGCACTGGGTTCTCTCCTGATAACAGTTGAGTAAATCGTAATTCGAAGTTCGGCTGATTTTAGAGGAATATTTGTAAGTTCCAAAATTCCACACTTCGAAACTTTTCTGCTGAAAACCACACAGTGGATTCCTATGGAAGGAAATACAAGTTACTGGTAAGTACGGTTAGAATTACTTTTCAGGGTCAGTGCTGGGCTAAAAGATGCAGCACTGGGTTCTCTCCTGATAACAGTTGAGTAAATCGTAATTCGAAGTTCGGCTGATTTTAGAGGAATATTTGTAAGTTCCAAAATTCCACACTTCGAAACTTTTCTGCTGAAAACCACACAGTGGATTCCTATGGAAGGAAATTCAAGTTACTGGTAAGTACGGTTAGAATTACTTTTCAGGATCAGTACTGGGCTTAAACATGCAGCACTGAGGTCTCTCCTGATAACAGGTGAGTAAATCGGAATTCATAGTTCGGCTGATTTTAGAGGAATATTTGTAAGTTCCAAAATTCCACACTTCGAAGAATTTCCAAGTGAAACCAGTCAATGTTAGCCTATGGAATGAAATTCAATGTCCTGGTAAGCATGCTTAGAATTACTTTTCAGGGTCGGTGCTGGGCTAAAAGATGCAGCACTGAGTTCTCTCCTGATAACAGGTAAGTAAATCGGAATTCGTAGTTCGGCTGATTTTAGAGGAATATTTGTAACTTCCAAAACTCCACACTTCGAAGATTTTCCAAGTGAAACCAGTCAATGTTAGCCTATGGAATGAAATTCAAGTTCCTGGTAAGTACGGTTAGAATTACTTTTCAGGATCAGTACTGGCCTTAAAGATTCAGCACTGAGGTCTCTCCTGATAACAGGTGAGTAAATCAGAATTCATAGTTCGGCTGATTTTAGAGGAATTTTTGTACGTTCCAAAAATCGACACTTAGAAACTTTTCTGCTGAAAACCACACAATGGATTCCTATGGAAGGAAGTACAAGTTACTGGTAAGTACGCTTAGAATTACTTTTCAGGGTCAGTGCTGGGCTAAAAGATGCAGCACTGGGTTCTCACTTGATAACAGGCGAGTAAATCAGAATTCGTAGTTCGGCTGATTTTAGAGGAATATTTGTAAGTTCCAAAACTCCACACTTAGAAACTTTTCTGCTGAAAACCACACAATGGATTCCTATGGAATGAAATACAAGTTACTGGTAAGTACACTTAGAATTACTTTTCAGGGTCAGTGCTGGGCTAAAAGATGCAGCACTGGGTTCTCTCCTGATAACAGGTGAGTAAATCGGAATTCGTAGTTCGGCTGATTTTAGAGGAATATTTGTAAGTTCCAAAATTCCACACTTCGGTACTTTTCTGTTGAAAACCACACAGTGGATTCCTATGGAAGGAAATACAAGTTGCTGGTAAGTACGCTAAGAATACATTTTCAGGGTCAGTGCTGTGCTAAAAGATGCAGCACTGAGTTCTCTCCTGATAACAGGTAAGTAAATCGGAATTTGAAATTCGGCTGATTTTAGAGGAATATTTGTAAGTTCCAAAATTCCACACTTCGAAACTTTTCTGCTGAAAACCACACGGTGGATTCCTATGGAAGGAAATACAAGTTACTGGTAAGTACGCTTAGAATTACTTTTCAGGGTCAGTGCTGGGCAAAAAGATGCAGCACTGGGTTCTCTCCTGATAACAGGTGAGTAAATCCGAATTCGAAGTTCGGCTGATTTTAGAGGAATATTTGTAAGTTCCAAAATTCCACACTTCGAAACTTTTCTGTTGAAAACCACACAGTGGATTCCTATGGAAGGAAATACAAGTTGCTGGTAAGTACGCTAAGAATACATTTTCAGGGTCAGTGCTGTGCTAAAAGATGCAGCACTGCGTTCTCTCCTGATAACAGGTAAGTAAATCGGAATTTGAAATTCGGCTGATTTTAGAGGAATATTTGTAAGTTCCAAAATTCCACACTTCGAAACTTTTCTGCTGAAAACCACACGGTGGATTCCTATGGAAGGAAATACAAGTTACTGGTAAGTACGCTTAGAATTACTTTTCAGGGTCAGTGCTGGGCTAAAAGATGCAGCACTGATTTCTCTCCTGATAACAGGTAAGTAAATCGGAATTCGTAGTTCGGCTGATTTTAGAGGAATATTTGTAAGTTTCAAAACTCCACACTTCGAAGAATTTCCAAGTGAAACCAGTCAATGTTAGCCTATGGAAGGAAATTCAAGTTACTGGTAAGTACGGTTAGAATTACTTTTCAGGATCAGTACTGGGCTTAAACATGCAGTATTGAGGTCTCTCCTGATAACAGGTGAGTAAATCGGAATTCGTAGTTCAGCTGATTTTAGAGGAATTTTTGTACGTTCCAAAAATCGACACAGTACGCTTAGAATTACTTTTCAGGGTCAGTGCTTGACTAAAAGATGCGGCACTGGGTTCTCTCCTGATAACAGGTGAGTAAATCGGAATTCGTAGTTCGGCTGATTTTAGAGGAATATTTGTAATTTCCAAAACTCCACACTTCGAAGAATTTCCAATTGAAGCCAGTCAATGTTAGCCTATGGAAGGAAATTCAAGTTACTGGTAAGTATGGTTAGAATGACTTTTCAGGATCAGTACTGGGCTTAAACATGCAGCACTGAGGTCTCTCCTGATAACAGGTGAGTAAATCGGAATTCGTAGTTCGGCTGATTTTAGAGGAATATTTGTAACTTCCAAAACTCCACACTTCGAAGAATTTCCAAGTGAAACCAGTCAGTGTTAGCCTATGGAAGGAAATTCAAGTTACTGGTAAGTACGGTTAGAATTACATTTCAGGATCAGTACTGGCCTTAAAGATTAAGCACTGAGGTCTCTCCTGATAACAGGTGAATAAATCGGAATTTGTAGTTCGGCTGATTTTAGAGGAATTTTTGTACGTTCCAAAAATCGACACTGAAACTTTTCTGCTGAAAACCACACAATGGATTCCTATGGAAGGAAATACAAGTTGCTGGTAAGTACATTTAGAATTACTTTTCAGGGTCAGTTCTGGGCTAAAACATGCAGCACTGGGTTCTCTCTTGATAACAGGCGAGTAAATCGGAATTCGTAGTTCGGCTGATTTTAGAGGAATATTTGTAAGTTCCAAAACTCCACACTTCGAAACTTTTCTGCTGAAAACCACACAGTGGATTCCTATGGAAGGAAATACAAGTTACTGGTAAGTACACTTAGAATTACTTTTCAGGGTCAGTGCTGGGCTAAAAGATGCAGCACTGGGTTCTCTCCTGATAACAGGTGAGTAAATTGCAATTCGTAGTTCGGCTGATTTTAGAGCAATATTTGTACGTTTCAAAAATGGACACAAATTTTTCTATTGAAAACCACACAATGGAATCCTATGGAAGGAAATACAAGTTACTGGTAAGTACGCTTAGAATTACTTTTCATGGTCAGTGCTGGGCTAAAAGATGCAGCACTGGGTTCTCTCCTGATAACAGGTGAGTAAATCAGAATTCGTAGTTCGGCTGATTTTAGAGGAATATTTGTAAGTTCCAAAACTCCACACTTAGAAACTTTCCTGCTGAAAACCACACAATGGATTCCTATGAAAGGAAATACAATTTGCAGGTAAGTACACTTAGAATTACTTTTCAGGATCAGTACTGGGCTTAAACATGCAGCACTGAGGTCTCTCCTGATAACAGGGGAGTAAATCGGAATTCGTAGTTCGGCTGATTTTATAGGAATATTTGTAAGTTCCAAAACTCCACACTTCGAAGAATTTCCAAGTGAAACCAGTCAATGTGAGCCTATGGAAGGAAATTCAAGTTACTGGTAAGTACGGTTAGAATTACTTTTCACGATCAGTACTGGGCTTAAACATGCAGCATTGAGGTCTCTCCTGATAACAGTTGAGTAAATCGGAATTCGTAGTTCGGCTGATTTTAGAGGAATTTTTGTACGTTCCAAAAATCGACACTTAGAAACTTTTCTGCTGAAAACCCGACAATGGATTCCCATGGAAGGAAATACAAGTTACTGGTAAGTACGCTTAGAATTACTTTTCAGGGTCAGTGCTGGGCTAAAAGATGCAGCACTGAGGTCTCTCCTGATAACAGGTGAGTAAATCGGAATTCGTAGTTCGGCTGATTTTCGAGGAATGTTTGTAAGTTCCAAAACTCCACACTTCGAAGATTTTCCAAGTGAAACCAGTCAATGTTAGCCTATGGAAGGAAATTCAAGTTACTGGTAAGTATGGTTAGAATTACTTTTCAGGATCAGTACTGGGCTTACACATGCAGCACTGAGGTCTCTCCTGATAACAGTTGAGTAAATTGGAATTCGTAGTTCGGCTGATTTTAGAGGAATTTTTGTACGTTCCAAAAATCGACACTTAGAATCTTTTCTGCTGAAAACCACACAATGGATTCCTATGGAAGGAAATACAAGTTACTGGTAAGTACGCTTAGAATTACTTTTCAGGATCAGTGCTGGGCTAAAGCATGCAGCACTGGTTTCTCTCTTGATAACAGGCGAGTAAATCGGAATTCGGAATTCGGCTGATTTTAGAGGAATATTTGTAAGTTCCAAAACTCCACACTTTGAAACTTTACTACTGAAAACCACACAATGGGTTCCTATGGAATGAAATACAAGTTACTAGTAAGTACGCTTAGAATTACTTTTCAGGGTCAGTGCTGGGCTAAAAGATGCAGCACTGGGTTCTCACTTGATAACAGGTGAGTAAATCGGAATTCGTAGTTCGGCTGATTTTAGAGGAATATTTGTAAGTTCCAAAACTCCACACTTAGAATATTTTCTGCTGAAAACCACACAATGGATTCCTATGGACGGAAATACAAGTTACTGGTAAATATATTTAGAATTACTTTTCAGGGTCTGTGCTGGGCTAAAAGATGCAGCACTGGGTTCTCTCCTGATAACTGGTGAGTAAATCAGAATTCGAAGTTCGACTGATTTTAGAGGAATATTTGTAAGTTCCAAAATTCCACACTTCGAAACTTTTCTGCTGAAAACCACACAGTGGATTCCTATGGAAGGAAATTCAAGTTACTGGTAAGTACGGTTAGAATTACTGTTCAGGATCAGTACTGGGCTTAAATATGCAGCACCGAGGTCTCTCCTGATAACAGGTGAGTAAATCGGAATTCATAGTTCGGCTGATTTTAGAGGAATATTTGTAAGTTCCAAAATTCCACACTTCGAAGAATTTCCAAGTGAAACCAGTCAATGTTAGCCTATGGAATGAAATTCAATGTCCTGGTAAGCACGCTTAGAATTACTTTTCAGGATCAGTACTGGGCTCAAAGATGCAGCATTGAGGTCCCTCCTGATAACAGGTGAGTAAATCGGAATTCGTAGTTCGGCTGATTTTAGAGGAATATTTGTAACTTCCAAAACTCCACACTTCGAAGATTTTCCAAGTGAAACCAGTCAATGTTAGCCTATGAAATGAAATTCAAGTTCCTGGTAAGTACGGTTAGAATTACTTTTCAGGATCAGTACTGGCCTTAAAGATTCAGCACTGAGGTCTCTCCTGATAACAGGTGAGTAAATCAGAATTCGTAGTTCGGCTGCTTTTAGAGGAATTTTTGTACGTTCTAAAAATCGACACTTAGAAACTTTTCTGCTGAAAACCACACAATGGATTCCTATGGAAGGAAGTACAAGTTACTGGTAAGTACGCTTAGAATTACTTTTCAGGGTCAGTGCTGGGCTAAAAGATGCAGCACTGGGTTCTCACTTGATAACAGGCGAGTAAATCAGAATTCGTAGTTCGGCTGATTTTAGAGGAATATTTGTAAGTTCCAAAACTCCACACTTAGAAACTTTTCTGCTGAAAACCACACAATGGATTCCTATGGAATGAAATACAAGTTACTGGTAAGTACACTTAGAATTACTTTTCAGGGTCAGTGCTGGGCTAAAAGATGCAGCACTGGGTTCTCTCCTGATAACAGTTAAGTAAATCGTAATTCGAAGTTCGGCTGATTTTAGAGGAATATTTGTAAGTTCCAAAATTCCACACTTCGAAACTTTTCTGCTGAAAACCACACAGTGGATTCCTATGAAAGGAAATACAAGTTACTGGTAAGTACGGTTAGAATTACTTTTCAGGGTCAGTGCTGGGCTAAAAGATGCAGCACTGGGTTCTCTCCTGATAACAGTTGAGTAAATCGTAATTCGAAGTTCGGCTGATTTTAGAGGAATATTTGTAAGTTCCAAAATTCCACACTTCGAAACTTTTCTGCTGAAAACCACACAGTGGATTCCTATGGAAGGAAATTCAAGTTACTGGTAAGTAAGGTTAGAATTACTTTTCAGGATCAGTACTGGGCTTAAACATGCAGCACTGAGGTCTCTCCTGATAACAGGTGAGTAAATCAGAATTCGTAGTTCGGCTGATTTTAGAGGAATTGTTGTACGTTCCAAAAATCGACACTTAGAAACTTTTCTGCTGAAAACCACACAATGGATTCCTATGGAAGGAAGTACAAGTTACTGGTAAGTACGCTTAGAATTACTTTTCAAGGTCAGTGCTGGGCTAAAAGATGCAGCACTGGGTTCTCACTTGATAACAGGCGAGTAAATCAGAATTCGTAGTTCGGCTGATTTTAGAGGAATATTTGTAAGTTCCAAAATTCCACACTTCGAAACTTTTCTGTTGAAAACCACACAGTGGATTCCTATGGAAGGAAATACAAGGTGTCTGGTAAGTACGCTAAGAATACATTTTCAGGGTCAGTGCTGTGCTAAAAGATGCAGCACTGAGTTCTCTCCTGATAACAGGTAAGTAAATCGGAATTTGAAATTTGGCTGATTTTAGAGGAATATTTGTAAGTTCCAAAATTCCACACTTCGAAACTTTTCTGCTGAAAACCACACGGTGGATTCCTATGGAAGGAAATACAAGTTACTGGTAAGTATGCTTAGAATTACTTTTCAGGGTCAGTGCTGGGCTAAAAGATGCAGCACTGATTTCTCTCCTGATAACAGGTAAGTAAATCGGAATTCGTAGTTCGGCTGATTTTAGAGGAATATTTGTAAGTTTCAAAACTCCACACTTCGAAGAATTTCCAAGTGAAACCAGTCAATGTTAGCCTATGGAAGGAAATTCAAGTTACTGGTAAGTACGGTGAGAATTACTTTTCAGGATCAATACTGGGCTTAAACATGCAGCACTGAGGTCTCTCCTGATAACAGGTGAGTAAATCGGAATTCGTAGTTCGGCTGATTTTAGAGGAATAAAAGTAAGTTCCAAAATTCCACACTTCGAAGAATTTCCAAGTGAAACCAGTCAATATTAGCCTATGGAATGAAATTCAAGGTCCTGGTAAGCACGCTTAGAATTACTTTTCAGGATCAGTACTGGGCTTAAAGATGCAGTATTGAGGTCTCTCCTGATAACAGGTGAGTAAATCGGAATTCGTAGTTCAGCTGATTTTAGAGGAATTTTTGTACGTTCCAAAAATCGACACTTAGAAACTTTTCTGCTGAAAACCACACAATGGATTCCTATGGAAGGAAATACAAGTTACTGGTGAGTACGCTTAGAATTACTTTTCAGGGTCAGTGCTTGACTAAAAGATGCGGCACTGGGTTCTCTCCTGATAACAGGTGAGTAAATCGGAATTCGTAGTTCGGCTGATTTTAGAGGAATATTTGTAATTTCCAAAACTCCACACTTCGAAGAATTTCCAATTGAAGCCAGTCAATGTTAGCCTATGGAAGGAAATTCAAGTTACTGGTAAGTATGGTTAGAATGACTTTTCAGGATCAGTACTGGGCTTAAACATGCAGCACTGAGGTCTCTCCTGATAACAGGTGAGTAAATCGGAATTCGTAGTTCAGCTGATTTTAGAGGAATATTTGTAACTTCCAAAACTCCACACTTCGAAGAATTTCCAAGTGAAACCAGTCAGTGTTAGCCTATGGAAGGAAATTCAAGTTACTGGTAAGTACGGTTAGAATTACATTTCAGGATCAGTACTGGCCTTAAAGATTAAGCACTGAGGTCTCTCCTGATAACAGGTGAATAAATCGGAATTTGTAGTTCGTCTGATTTTAGAGGAATTTTTGTACGTTCCAAAAATCGACACTGAAACTTTTCTGCTGAAAACCACACAATGGATTCCTATGGAAGGAAATACAAGTTGCTGGTAAGTACATTTAGAATTACTTTTCAGGGTCAGTGCTGGGCTAAAACATGCAGCACTGGGTTCTCTCTTGATAACAGGCGAGTAAATCGGAATTCGTAGTTCGGCTGATTTTAGGGGAATATTTGTAAGTTCCAAAACTCCACACTTCAAAACTTTTCTGCTGAAAACCACACAGTGGATTCCTATGGAAGGAAATACAAGTTACTGGTAAGTACACTTAGAATTACTTTTCAGGGTCAGTGCTGGGCTAAAAGATGCAGCACTGGGTTCTCTCCTGATAACAGGTGAGTAAATTGCAATTCGTAGTTCGGCTGATTTTAGAGCAATATTTGTACGTTTCAAAAATGGACACAAATTTTTCTATTGAAAACCACACAATGGAATCCTATGGAAGGAAATACAAGTTACTGGTAAGTACGCTTAGAATTACTTTTCATGGTCAGTGCTGGGCTAAAAGATGCAGCACTGGGTTCTCTCCTGATAACAGGTGAGTAAATCAGAATTCGTAGTTCGGCTGATTTTAGAGGAATATTTGTAAGTTCCAAAACTCCACACTTAGAAACTTTCCTGCTGAAAACCACACAATGGATTCCTATGAAAGGAAATACAATTTGCAGGTAAGTACACTTAGAATTACTTTTCAGGATCAGTACTGGGCTTAAACATGCAGCACTGAGGTCTCTCCTGATAACAGGGGAGTAAATCGGAATTCGTAGTTCGGCTGATTTTATAGGAATATTTGTAAGTTCCAAAACTCCACACTTCGAAGAATTTCCAAGTGAAACCAGTCAATGTGAGCCTATGGAAGGAAATTCAAGTTACTGGTAAGTACGGTTAGAATTACTTTTCACGATCAGTACTGGGCTTAAACATGCAGCATTGAGGTCTCTCCTGATAACAGTTGAGTAAATCGGAATTCGTAGTTCGGCTGATTTTAGAGGAATTTTTGTACGTTCCAAAAATCGACACTTAGAAACTTTTCTGCTGAAAACCCGACAATGGATTCCCATGGAAGGAAATACAAGTTACTGGTAAGTACGCTTAGAATTACTTTTCAGGGTCAGTGCTGGGCTAAAAGATGCAGCACTGAGGTCTCTCCTGATAACAGGTGAGTAAATCGGAATTCGTAGTTCGGCTGATTTTCGAGGAATGTTTGTAAGTTCCAAAACTCCACACTTCGAAGATTTTCCAAGTGAAACCAGTCAATGTTAGCCTATGGAAGGAAATTCAAGTTACTGGTAAGTATGGTTAGAATTACTTTTCAGGATCAGTACTGGGCTTACACATGCAGCACTGAGGTCTCTCCTGATAACAGTTGAGTAAATTGGAATTCGTAGTTCGGCTGATTTTAGAGGAATTTTTGTACGTTCCAAAAATCGACACTTAGAATCTTTTCTGCTGAAAACCACACAATGGATTCCTATGGAAGGAAATACAAGTTACTGGTAAGTACGCTTAGAATTACTTTTCAGGATCAGTGCTGGGCTAAAGCATGCAGCACTGGTTTCTCTCTTGATAACAGGCGAGTAAATCGGAATTCGGAATTCGGCTGATTTTAGAGGAATATTTGTAAGTTCCAAAACTCCACACTTTGAAACTTTACTACTGAAAACCACACAATGTGTTCCTATGGAATGAAATACAAGTTACTGGTAAGTACGCTTAGAATTACTTTTCAGGGTCAGTGCTGGGCTAAAAGATGCAGCACTGGGTTCTCACTTGATAACAGGTGAGTAAATCGGAATTCGTAGTTCGGCTGATTTTAGAGGAATATTTGTAAGTTCCAAAACTCCACACTTAGAATATTTTCTGCTGAAAACCACACAATGGATTCCTATGGACGGAAATACAAGTTACTGGTAAATATATTTAGAATTACTTTTCAGGGTCTGTGCTGGGCTAAAAGATGCAGCACTGGGTTCTCTCCTGATAACTGGTGAGTAAATCAGAATTCGAAGTTCGACTGATTTTAGAGGAATATTTGTAAGTTCCAAAATTCCACACTTCGAAACTTTTCTGCTGAAAACCACACAGTGGATTCCTATGGAAGGAAATTCAAGTTACTGGTAAGTACTGTTAGAATTACTGTTCAGGATCAGTACTGGGCTTAAATATGCAGCACCGAGGTCTCTCCTGATAACAGGTGAGTAAATCGGAATTCATAGTTCGGCTGATTTTAGAGGAATATTTGTAAGTTCCAAAATTCCACACTTCGAAGAATTTCCAAGTGAAACCAGTCAATGTTAGCCTATGGAATGAAATTCAATGTCCTGGTAAGCACGCTTAGAATTACTTTTCAGGATCAGTACTGGGCTCAAAGATGCAGCATTGAGGTCCCTCCTGATAACAGGTGAGTAAATCGGAATTCGTAGTTCGGCTGATTTTAGAGGAATATTTGTAACTTCCAAAACTCCACACTTCGAAGATTTTCCAAGTGAAACCAGTCAATGTTAGCCTATGAAATGAAATTCAAGTTCCTGGTAAGTACGGTTAGAATTACTTTTCAGGATCAGTACTGGCCTTAAAGATTCAGCACTGAGGTCTCTCCTGATAACAGGTGAGTAAATCAGAATTCGTAGTTCGGCTGATTTTAGAGGAATTTTTGAACGTTCCAAAAATCTACACTTAGAAACTTTTCTGCTGAAAACCACACAATGGATTCCTATGGAAGGAAGTACAAGTTACTGGTAAGTATGCTTAGAATTACTTTTCAGGGTCAGTGCTGGGCTAAAAGATGCAGCACTGGGTTCTCTCCTGATAACAGGTGAGTAAATCGGAATTCGAAGTTCGGCTGATTTTAGAGGAATATTTGTAAGTTCCAAAATTCCACACTTCGAAACTTTTCTGCTGAAAACCACACAGTGGATTCCTATGGAAGGAAATACAAGTTACTGGTAAGTACGGTTAGAATTACTTTTCAGGGTCAGTGCTGGGCTAAAAGATGCAGCACTGGGTTCTCTCCTGATAACAGTTGAGTAAATCGGAATTCATAGTTCGGCTGATTTTAGAGGAATATTTGTAAGTTCCAAAATTCCACACTTCGAAGAATTTCCAAGTGAAACCAGTCAATGTTAGCCTATGGAATGAAATTCTATGTCCTGGTAAGCACTCTTAGAATTACTTTTCAGGGTCAGTGCTGGGCGAAAAGATGCAGCACTGAGTTCTCTCCTGATAACAGGTAAGTAAATCGGAATTCGTAGTTCGGCTGATTTTAGAGGAATATTTGTAACTTCCAAAACTCCACACTTCGAAGATTTTCCAAGTGAAACCAGTCAATGTTAGCCTATGAAATGAAAATTCAAGTTCCTGGTAAGTACGGTTAGAATTACTTTTCAGGATCAGTACTGGCCTTAAAGATTCAGCACTGAGGTCTCTCCTGATAACAGGTGAGTAAATCAGAATTCGTAGTTCGGCTGCTTTTAGAGGAATTTTTGTACGTTCTAAAAATCGACACTTAGAAACTTTTCTGCTGAAAACCACACAATGGATTCCTATGGAAGGAAGTACAAGTTACTGGTAAGTACGCTTAGAATTACTTTTCAGGGTCAGTGCTGGGCTAAAAGATGCAGCACTGGGTTCTCACTTGATAACAGGCGAGTAAATCAGAATTCGTAGTTCGGCTGATTTTAGAGGAATATTTGTAAGTTCCAAAACTCCACACTTAGAAACTTTTCTGCTGAAAACCACACAATGGATTCCTATGGAATGAAATACAAGTTACTGGTAAGTACACTTAGAATTACTTTTCAGGGTCAGTGCTGGGCTAAAAGATGCAGCACTGGGTTCTCTCCTGATAACAGTTAAGTAAATCGTAATTCGAAGTTCGGCTGATTTTAGAGGAATATTTGTAAGTTCCAAAATTCCACACTTCGAAACTTTTCTGCTGAAAACCACACAGTGGATTCCTATGGAAGGAAATACAAGTTACTGGTAAGTACGGTTAGAATTACTTTTCAGGGTCAGTGCTGGGCTAAAAGATGCAGCACTGGGTTCTCTCCTGATAACAGTTGAGTAAATCGTAATTCGAAGTTCGGCTGATTTTAGAGGAATATTTGTAAGTTCCAAAATTCCACACTTCGAAACTTTTCTGCTGAAAACCACACAGTGGATTCCTATGGAAGGAAATTCAAGTTACTGGTAAGTACTGTTAGAATTACTGTTCAGGATCAGTACTGGGCTTAAATATGCAGCACCGAGGTCTCTCCTGATAACAGGTGAGTAAATCGGAATTCATAGTTGGGCTGATTTTAGAGGAATATTTGTAAGTTCCAAAATTCCACACTTCGAAGAATTTCCAAGTGAAACCAGTCAATGTTAGCCTATGGAATGAAATTCAATGTCCTGGTAAGCACGCTTAGAATTACTTTTCAGGATCAGTACTGGGCTCAAAGATGCAGCATTGAGGTCCCTCCTGATAACAGGTGAGTAAATCGGAATTCGTAGTTCGGCTGATTTTAGAGGAATATTTGTAACTTCCAAAACTCCACACTTCGAAGATTTTCCAAGTGAAACCAGTCAATGTTAGCCTATGAAATGAAATTCAAGTTCCTGGTAAGTACGGTTAGAATTACTTTTCAGGATCAGTACTGGCCTTAAAGATTCAGCACTGAGGTCTCTCCTGATAACAGGTGAGTAAATCAGAATTCGTAGTTCGGCTGATTTTAGAGGAATTTTTGAACGTTCCAAAAATCTACACTTAGAAACTTTTCTGCTGAAAACCACACAATGGATTCCTATGGAAGGAAGTACAAGTTACTGGTAAGTATGCTTAGAATTACTTTTCAGGGTCAGTGCTGGGCTAAAAGATGCAGCACTGGGTTCTCTCCTGATAACAGGTGAGTAAATCGGAATTCGAAGTTCGGCTGATTTTAGAGGAATATTTGTAAGTTCCAAAATTCCACACTTCGAAACTTTTCTGCTGAAAACCACACAGTGGATTCCTATGGAAGGAAATACAAGTTACTGGTAAGTACGGTTAGAATTACTTTTCAGGGTCAGTGCTGGGCTAAAAGATGCAGCACTGGGTTCTCTCCTGATAACAGTTGAGTAAATCGGAATTCATAGTTCGGCTGATTTTAGAGGAATATTTGTAAGTTCCAAAATTCCACACTTCGAAGAATTTCCAAGTGAAACCAGTCAATGTTAGCCTATGGAATGAAATTCTATGTCCTGGTAAGCACTCTTAGAATTACTTTTCAGGGTCAGTGCTGGGCGAAAAGATGCAGCACTGAGTTCTCTCCTGATAACAGGTAAGTAAATCGGAATTCGTAGTTCGGCTGATTTTAGAGGAATATTTGTAACTTCCAAAACTCCACACTTCGAAGATTTTCCAAGTGAAACCAGTCAATGTTAGCCTATGAAATGAAATTCAAGTTCCTGGTAAGTACGGTTAGAATTACTTTTCAGGATCAGTACTGGCCTTAAAGATTCAGCACTGAGGTCTCTCCTGATAACAGGTGAGTAAATCAGAATTCGTAGTTCGGCTGCTTTTAGAGGAATTTTTGTACGTTCTAAAAATCGACACTTAGAAACTTTTCTGCTGAAAACCACACAATGGATTCCTATGGAAGGAAGTACAAGTTACTGGTAAGTACGCTTAGAATTACTTTTCAGGGTCAGTGCTGGGCTAAAAGATGCAGCACTGGGTTCTCACTTGATAACAGGCGAGTAAATCAGAATTCGTAGTTCGGCTGATTTTAGAGGAATATTTGTAAGTTCCAAAACTCCACACTTAGAAACTTTTCTGCTGAAAACCACACAATGGATTCCTATGGAATGAAATACAAGTTACTGGTAAGTACACTTAGAATTACTTTTCAGGGTCAGTGCTGGGCTAAAAGATGCAGCACTGGGTTCTCTCCTGATAACAGTTAAGTAAATCGTAATTCGAAGTTCGGCTGATTTTAGAGGAATATTTGTAAGTTCCAAAATTCCACACTTCGAAACTTTTCTGCTGAAAACCACACAGTGGATTCCTATGGAAGGAAATACAAGTTACTGGTAAGTACGGTTAGAATTACTTTTCAGGGTCAGTGCTGGGCTAAAAGATGCAGCACTGGGTTCTCTCCTGATAACAGTTGAGTAAATCGTAATTCGAAGTTCGGCTGATTTTAGAGGAATATTTGTAAGTTCCAAAATTCCACACTTCGAAACTTTTCTGCTGAAAACCACACAGTGGATTCCTATGGAAGGAAATTCAAGTTACTGGTAAGTAAGGTTAGAATTACTTTTCAGGATCAGTACTGGGCTTAAACATGCAGCACTGAGGTCTCTCCTGATAACAGGTGAGTAAATCAGAATTCGTAGTTCGGCTGATTTTAGAGGAATTGTTGTACGTTCCAAAAATCGACACTTAGAAACTTTTCTGCTGAAAACCACACAATGGATTCCTATGGAAGGAAGTACAAGTTACTGGTAAGTACGCTTAGAATTACTTTTCAGGGTCAGTGCTGGGCTAAAAGATGCAGCACTGGGTTCTCACTTGATAACAGGCGAGTAAATCAGAATTCGTAGTTCGGCTGATTTTAGAGGAATATTTGTAAGTTCCAAAACTCCACACTTAGAAACTTTTCTGCTGAAAACCACACAATGGATTCCTATGGAATGAAATACAAGTTACTGGTAAGTACACTTAGAATTACTTTTCAGGGTCAGTGCTGGGCTAAAAGATGCAGCACTGGGTTCTCTCCTGATAACAGGTGAGTAAATCGGAATTCGAAGTTCGGCTGATTTTAGAGGAATATTTGTAAGTTCCAAAATTCCACACTTCGAAACTTTTCTGTTGAAAACCACACAGTGGATTCCTATGGAAGGAAATACAAGGTGTCTGGTAAGTACGCTAAGAATACATTTTCAGGGTCAGTGCTGTGCTAAAAGATGCAGCACTGAGTTCTCTCCTGATAACAGGTAAGTAAATCGGAATTTGAAATTTGGCTGATTTTAGAGGAATATTTGTAAGTTCCAAAATTCCACACTTCGAAACTTTTCTGCTGAAAACCACACGGTGGATTCCTATGGAAGGAAATACAAGTTACTGGTAAGTATGCTTAGAATTACTTTTCAGGGTCAGTGCTGGGCTAAAAGATGCAGCACTGATTTCTCTCCTGATAGTAGGTAAGTAAATCGGAATTCGTAGTTCGGCTGATTTTAGAGGAATATTTGTAAGTTTCAAAACTCCACACTTCGAAGAATTTCCAAGTGAAACCAGTCAATGTTAGCCTATGGAAGGAAATTCAAGTTACTGGTAAGTACGGTGAGAATTACTTTTCAGGATCAATACTGGGCTTAAACATGCAGCACTGAGGTCTCTCCTGATAACAGGTGAGTAAATCGGAATTCGTAGTTCGGCTGATTTTAGAGGAATAAAAGTAAGTTCCAAAATTCCACACTTCGAAGAATTTCCAAGTGAAACCAGTCAATATTAGCCTATGGAATGAAATTCAAGGTCCTGGTAAGCACGCTTAGAATTACTTTTCAGGATCAGTACTGGGCTTAAAGATGCAGTATTGAGGTCTCTCCTGATAACAGGTGAGTAAATCGGAATTCGTAGTTCAGCTGATTTTAGAGGAATTTTTGTACGTTCCAAAAATCGACACTTAGAAACTTTTCTGCTGAAAACCACACAATGGATTCCTATGGAAGGAAATACAAGTTACTGGTGAGTACGCTTAGAATTACTTTTCAGGGTCAGTGCTTGACTAAAAGATGCGGCACTGGGTTCTCTCCTGATAACAGGTGAGTAAATCGGAATTCGTAGTTCGGCTGATTTTAGAGGAATATTTGTAATTTCCAAAACTCCACACTTCGAAGAATTTCCAATTGAAGCCAGTCAATGTTAGCCTATGGAAGGAAATTCAAGTTACTGGTAAGTACGGTTAGAATTACATTTCAGGATCAGTACTGGCCTTAAAGATTAAGCACTGAGGTCTCTCCTGATAACAGGTGAATAAATCGGAATTTGTAGTTCGTCTGATTTTAGAGGAATTTTTGTACGTTCCAAAAATCGACACTGAAACTTTTCTGCTGAAAACCACACAATGGATTCCTATGGAAGGAAATACAAGTTGCTGGTAAGTACATTTAGAATTACTTTTCAGGGTCAGTGCTGGGCTAAAACATGCAGCACTGGGTTCTCTCTTGATAACAGGCGAGTAAATCGGAATTCGTAGTTCGGCTGATTTTAGGGGAATATTTGTAAGTTCCAAAACTCCACACTTCAAAACTTTTCTGCTGAAAACCACACAGTGGATTCCTATGGAAGGAAATACAAGTTACTGGTAAGTACACTTAGAATTACTTTTCAGGGTCAGTGCTGGGCTAAAAGATGCAGCACTGGGTTCTCTCCTGATAACAGGTGAGTAAATCAGAATTCGTAGTTCGGCTGATTTTAGAGGAATATTTGTAAGTTCCAAAACTCCACACTTCGAAGAATTTCCAAGTGAAACCAGTCAATGTGAGCCTATGGAAGGAAATTCAAGTTACTGGTAAGTACGGTTAGAATTACTTTTCACGATCAGTACTGGGCTTAAACATGCAGCATTGAGGTCTCTCCTGATAGCAGTTGAGTAAATCGGAATTCGTAGTTCGGCTGATTTTAGAGGAATTTTTGTACGTTCCAAAAATCGACACTTAGAAACTTTTCTGCTGAAAACCCGACAATGGATTCCTATGGAAGGAAATACAAGTTACTGGTAAGTACGCTTAGAATTACTTTTCAGGGTCAGTGCTGGGCTAAAAGATGCAGCACTGAGGTCTCTCCTGATAACAGGTGAGTAAATCGGAATTCGTAGTTCGGCTGATTTTAGAGGAATATTTGTAAGTTCCAAAACTCCACACTTCGAAGATTTTCCAAGTGAAACCAGTCAATGTTAGCCTATGGAAGGACATTCAAGTTACTGGTAAGTATGGTTAGAATTACTTTTCAGGATCAGTACTGGGCTTAAACATGCAGCACTGAGGTCTCTCCTGATAACAGTTGAGTAAATTGGAATTCGTAGTTCGGCTGATTTTAGAGGAATTTTTGTACGTTCCAAAAATCGACACTTAGAATCTTTTCTGCTGAAAACCACACAATGGATTCCTATGGAAGGAAATACAAGTTACTGGTAAGTACGCTTAGAATTACTTTTCAGGATCAGTGCTGGGCTAAAGCATGCAGCACTGGTTTCTCTCTTGATAACAGGCGAGTAAATCGGAATTCGGAATTCGGCTGATTTTAGAGGAATATTTGTAAGTTCCAAAACTCCACACTTTGAAACTTTACTGCTGAAAACCACACAATGGGTTCCTATGGAATGAAATACAAGTTACTGGTAAGTACGCTTAGAATTACTTTTCAGGGTCAGTGCTGGGCTAAAAGATGCAGCACTGGGTTCTCACTTGATAACAGGTGAGTAAATCGGAATTCGTAGTTCGGCTGATTTTAGAGGAATATTTGTAAGTTCCAAAACTCCACACTTAAAATATTTTCTGCTGAAAACCACACAATGGATTCCTATGGACGGAAATACAAGTTGCTGGTAAATATATTTAGAATTACTTTTCAGGGTCTGTGCTGGGCTAAAAGATGCAGCACTGGGTTCTCTCCTGATAACTGGTGAGTAAATCAGAATTCGAAGTTCGACTGATTTTAGAGGAATATTTGTAAGTTCCAAAATTCCACACTTCGAAACTTTTCTGCTGAAAACCACACAGTGGATTCCTATGGAAGGAAATTCATGTTACTGGTAAGTACGGTTAGAATTACTTTTCAGGATCAGTACTGGGCTTAAACATGCAGCACTGAGGTCTCTCCTGATAACAGGTGAGTAAATCGGAATTCATAGTTCGGCTGATTTTAGAGGAATATTTGTAAGTTCCAAAATTCCACACTTCGAAGAATTTCCAAGTGAAACCAGTCAATGTTAGCCTATGGAATGAAATTCAATGTCCTGGTAAGCACGCTTGGAATTACTTTTCAGGATCAGTACTGGGCTTAAAGATGCAGCATTGAGGTCTCTCCTGATAACAGGTGAGTAAATCGGAATTCGTAGTTCGGCTGATTTTAGAGGAATATTTGTAACTTCCAAAACTCCACACTTCGAAGATTTTCCAAGTGAAACCAGTCAATATTAGCCTATGAAATGAAATTCAAGTTCCTGGTAAGTACGGTTAGAATTACTTTTCAGGATCAGTACTGGCCTTAAAGATTCAGGACTGAGGTCTCTCCTGATAACAGGTGAGTAAATCAGAATTCGTAGGTCGGCTGATTTTAGAGGAATTTTTGAACGTTCCAAAAATCGACACTTAGAAACTTTCCTGCTGAAAACCACACAATGGATTCCTATGGAAGGAAGTACAAGTTACTGGTAAGTATGCTTAGAATTACTTTTCAGGGTCAGTGCTGGGCTAAAAGATGCAGCACTGGGTTCTCTCCTGATAACAGGTGAGTAAATCGGAATTCGAAGTTCGGCTGATTTTAGAGGAATATTTGTAAGTTCCAAAATTCCACACTTCGAAACTTTTCTGCTGAAAACCACACAGTGGATTCCTATGGAAGGAAATACAAGTTACTGGTAAGTACGGTTAGAATTACTTTTCAGGGTCAGTGCTGGGCTAAAAGATGCAGCACTGGGTTCTCTCCTGATAACAGTTGAGTAAATCGTAATTCGAAGTTCGGCTGATTTTAGAGGAATATTTGTAAGTTCCAAAATTCCACACTTCGAAACTTTTCTGCTGAAAACCACACAGTGGATTCCTATGGAAGGAAATTCAAGTTACTGGTAAGTACGGTTAGAATTACTTTTCAGGATCAGTACTGGGCTTAAACATGCAGCACTGAGGTCTCTCCTGATAACAGGTGAGTAAATCAGAATTCGTAGTTCGGCTGATTTTAGAGGAATTTTTGTACGTTCCAAAAATCGACACTTAGAAACTTTTCTTCTGAAAACCACACAATGGATTCCTATGGAAGGAAGTACAAGTTACTGGTAAGTACGCTTAGAATTACTTTTCAGGGTCAGTGCTGGGCTAAAAGATGCAGCACTGGGTTCTCACTTGATAACAGGCGAGTAAATCAGAATTCGTAGTTCGGCTGATTTTAGAGGAATATTTGTAAGTTCCAAAACTCCACACTTAGAAACTTTTCTGCTGAAAACCACACAATGGATTCCTATGGAATGAAATACAAGTTACTGGTAAGTACACTTAGAATTACTTTTCAGGGTCAGTGCTGGGCTAAAAGATGCAGCACTGGGTTCTCTCCTGATAACAGGTGAGTAAATCGGAATTCGAAGTTCGGCTGATTTTAGAGGAATATTTGTAAGTTCCAAAATTCCACACTTCGAAACTTTTCTGTTGAAAACCACACAGTGGATTCCTATGGAAGGAAATACAAGTTGCTGGTAAGTACGCTAAGAATAAATTTTCAGGGTCAGTGCTGCGCTAAAAGATGCAGCACTGAGTTCTCTCCTGATAACAGGTAAGTAAATCGGAATTTGAAATTCGGCTGATTTTAGAGGAATATTTGTAAGTTCCAAAATTCCACACTTCGAAACTTTTCTGCTGAAAACCACACGGTGGATTCCTATGGAAGGAAATACAAGTTACTGGTAAGTATGCTTAGAATTACTTTTCAGGGTCAGTGCTGGGCTAAAAGATGCAGCACTGATTTCTCTCCTGATAACAGGTAAGTAAATCGGAATTCGTAGTTCGGCTGATTTTAGAGGAATATTTGTAAGTTTCAAAACTCCACACTTCGAAGAATTTCCAAGTGAAACCAGTCAATGTTAGCCTATGGAAGGAAATTCAAGTTACTGGTAAGTACGGTTAGAATTACTTTTCAGGATCAGTACTGGGCTTAAACATGCAGCACTGAGGTCTCTCCTGATAACAGGTGAGTAAATCGGAATTCGTAGTTCGGCTGATTTTAGAGGAATAAAAGTAAGTTCCAAAATTCCACACTTCGAAGAATTTCCAAGTGAAACCAGTCAATATTAGCCTATGGAATGAAATTCAAGGTCCTGGTAAGCACGCTTAGAATTACTTTTCAGGATCAGTACTGGGCTTAAAGATGCAGTATTGAGGTCTCTCCTGATAACAGGTGAGTAAATCGGAATTCGTAGTTCAGCTGATTTTAGAGGAATTTTTGTACGTTCCAAAAATCGACACTTAGAAACTTTTCTGCTGAAAACCACACAATGGATTCCTATGGAAGGAAATACAAGTTACTGGTGAGTACACTTAGAATTACTTTTCAGGGTCAGTGCTTGACTAAAAGATGCGGCACTGGGTTCTCTCCTGATAACAGGTGAGTAAATCGGAATTCGTAGTTCGGCTGATTTTAGAGGAATATTTGTAATTTCCAAAACTCCACACTTCGAAGAATTTCCAATTGAAGCCAGTCAATGTTAGCCTATGGAAGGAAATTCAAGTTACTGGTAAGTATGGTTAGAATGACTTTTCAGGATCAGTACTGGGCTTAAACATGCAGCACTGAGGTCTCTCCTGATAACAGGTGAGTAAATCGGAATTCGTAGTTCGGCTGATTTTAGAGGAATATTTGTAACTTCCAAAACTCCACACTTCGAAGAATTTCCAAGTGAAACCAGTCAGTGTTAGCCTATGGAATGAAATTCAAGGTCCTGGTAAGCACGCTTAGAATTACTTTTCAGGGTCAGTGCTGGGCTAAAAGATGCAGCACTGGGTTCTCTCCTGATAACAGGTGAGTAAATCGGAATTCGAAGTTCGGCTGATTTTAGAGGAATATTTGTAAGTTCCAAAATTCCACACTTCGAAACTTTTATGCTGAAAACCACACAGTGGATTCCTATGGAAGGAAATACAAGTTACTGGTAAGTACGGTTAGAATTACTTTTCAGGGTCAGTGCTGGGCTAAAAGATGCAGCACTGGGTTCTCTCCTGATAACAGTTGAGTAAATCGGAATTCATAGTTCGGCTGATTTTAGAGGAATATTTGTAAGTTCCAAAATTCCACACTTCGAAGAATTTCCAAGTGAAACCAGTCAATGTTAGCCTATGGAATGAAATTCTATGTCCTGGTAAGCACTCTTAGAATTACTTTTCAGGGTCAGTGCTGGGCGAAAAGATGCAGCACTGAGTTCTCTCCTGATAACAGGTAAGTAAATCGGAATTCGTAGTTCGGCTGATTTTAGAGGAATATTTGTAACTTCCAAAACTCCACACTTCGAAGATTTTCCAAGTGAAACCAGTCAATGTTAGCCTATGAAATGAAATTCAAGTTCCTGGTAAGTACGGTTAGAATTACTTTTCAGGATCAGTACTGGCCTTAAAGATTCAGCACTGAGGTCTCTCCTGATAACAGGTGAGTAAATCAGAATTCGTAGTTCGGCTGCTTTTAGAGGAATTTTTGTACGTTCTAAAAATCGACACTTAGAAACTTTTCTGCTGAAAACCACACAATGGATTCCTATGGAAGGAAGTACAAGTTACTGGTAAGTACGCTTAGAATTACTTTTCAGGGTCAGTGCTGGGCTAAAAGATGCAGCACTGGGTTCTCACTTGATAACAGGCGAGTAAATCAGAATTCGTAGTTCGGCTGATTTTAGAGGAATATTTGTAAGTTCCAAAACTCCACACTTAGAAACTTTTCTGCTGAAAACCACACAATGGATTCCTATGGAATGAAATACAAGTTACTGGTAAGTACACTTAGAATTACTTTTCAGGGTCAGTGCTGGGCTAAAAGATGCAGCACTGGGTTCTCTCCTGATAACAGTTAAGTAAATCGTAATTCGAAGTTCGGCTGATTTTAGAGGAATATTTGTAAGTTCCAAAATTCCACACTTCGAAACTTTTCTGCTGAAAACCACACAGTGGATTCCTATGGAAGGAAATACAAGTTACTGGTAAGTACGGTTAGAATTACTTTTCAGGGTCAGTGCTGGGCTAAAAGATGCAGCACTGGGTTCTCTCCTGATAACAGTTGAGTAAATCGTAATTCGAAGTTCGGCTGATTTTAGAGGAATATTTGTAAGTTCCAAAATTCCACACTTCGAAACTTTTCTGCTGAAAACCACACAGTGGATTCCTATGGAAGGAAATTCAAGTTACTGGTAAGTAAGGTTAGAATTACTTTTCAGGATCAGTACTGGGCTTAAACATGCAGCACTGAGGTCTCTCCTGATAACAGGTGAGTAAATCAGAATTCGTAGTTCGGCTGATTTTAGAGGAATTGTTGTACGTTCCAAAAATCGACACTTAGAAACTTTTCTGCTGAAAACCACACAATGGATTCCTATGGAAGGAAGTACAAGTTACTGGTAAGTACGCTTAGAATTACTTTTCAGGGTCAGTGCTGGGCTAAAAGATGCAGCACTGGGTTCTCACTTGATAACAGGCGAGTAAATCAGAATTCGTAGTTCGGCTGATTTTAGAGGAATATTTGTAAGTTCCAAAACTCCACACTTATAAACTTTTCTGCTGAAAACCACACAATGGATTCCTATGGAATGAAATACAAGTTACTGGTAAGTACACTTAGAATTACTTTTCAGGGTCAGTGCTGGGCTAAAAGATGCAGCACTGGGTTCTCTCCTGATAACAGGTGAGTAAATCGGAATTCGAAGTTCGGCTGATTTTAGAGGAATATTTGTAAGTTCCAAAATTCCACACTTCGAAACTTTTCTGTTGAAAACCACACAGTGGATTCCTATGGAAGGAAATACAAGGTGTCTGGTAAGTACGCTAAGAATACATTTTCAGGGTCAGTGCTGTGCTAAAAGATGCAGCACTGAGTTCTCTCCTGATAACAGGTAAGTAAATCGGAATTTGAAATTTGGCTGATTTTAGAGGAATATTTGTAAGTTCCAAAATTCCACACTTCGAAACTTTTCTGCTGAAAACCACACGGTGGATTCCTATGGAAGGAAATACAAGTTACTGGTAAGTATGCTTAGAATTACTTTTCAGGGTCAGTGCTGGGCTAAAAGATGCAGCACTGATTTCTCTCCTGATAACAGGTAAGTAAATCGGAATTCGTAGTTCGGCTGATTTTAGAGGAATATTTGTAAGTTTCAAAACTCCACACTTCGAAGAATTTCCAAGTGAAACCAGTCAATGTTAGCCTATGGAAGGAAATTCAAGTTACTGGTAAGTACGGTGAGAATTACTTTTCAGGATCAATACTGGGCTTAAACATGCAGCACTGAGGTCTCTCCTGATAACAGGTGAGTAAATCGGAATTCGTAGTTCGGCTGATTTTAGAGGAATAAAAGTAAGTTCCAAAATTCCACACTTCGAAGAATTTCCAAGTGAAACCAGTCAATATTAGCCTATGGAATGAAATTCAAGGTCCTGGTAAGCACGCTTAGAATTACTTTTCAGGATCAGTACTGGGCTTAAAGATGCAGTATTGAGGTCTCTCCTGATAACAGGTGAGTAAATCGGAATTCGTAGTTCAGCTGATTTTAGAGGAATTTTTGTACGTTCCAAAAATCGACACTTAGAAACTTTTCTGCTGAAAACCACACAATGGATTCCTATGGAAGGAAATACAAGTTACTGGTGAGTACGCTTAGAATTACTTTTCAGGGTCAGTGCTTGACTAAAAGATGCGGCACTGGGTTCTCTCCTGATAACAGGTGAGTAAATCGGAATTCGTAGTTCGGCTGATTTTAGAGGAATATTTGTAATTTCCAAAACTCCACACTTCGAAGAATTTCCAATTGAAGCCAGTCAATGTTAGCCTATGGAAGGAAATTCAAGTTACTGGTAAGTATGGTTAGAATGACTTTTCAGGATCAGTACTGGGCTTAAACATGCAGCACTGAGGTCTCTCCTGATAACAGGTGAGTAAATCGGAATTCGTAGTTCAGCTGATTTTAGAGGAATATTTGTAACTTCCAAAACTCCACACTTCGAAGAATTTCCAAGTGAAACCAGTCAGTGTTAGCCTATGGAAGGAAATTCAAGTTACTGGTAAGTACGGTTAGAATTACATTTCAGGATCAGTACTGGCCTTAAAGATTAAGCACTGAGGTCTCTCCTGATAACAGGTGAATAAATCGGAATTTGTAGTTCGTCTGATTTTAGAGGAATTTTTGTACGTTCCAAAAATCGACACTGAAACTTTTCTGCTGAAAACCACACAATGGATTCCTATGGAAGGAAATACAAGTTGCTGGTAAGTACATTTAGAATTACTTTTCAGGGTCAGTGCTGGGCTAAAACATGCAGCACTGGGTTCTCTCTTGATAACAGGCGAGTAAATCGGAATTCGTAGTTCGGCTGATTTTAGGGGAATATTTGTAAGTTCCAAAACTCCACACTTCAAAACTTTTCTGCTGAAAACCACACAGTGGATTCCTATGGAAGGAAATACAAGTTACTGGTAAGTACACTTAGAATTACTTTTCAGGGTCAGTGCTGGGCTAAAAGATGCAGCACTGGGTTCTCTCCTGATAACAGGTGAGTAAATTGCAATTCGTAGTTCGGCTGATTTTAGAGCAATATTTGTACGTTTCAAAAATGGACACAAATTTTTCTATTGAAAACCACACAATGGAATCCTATGGAAGGAAATACAAGTTACTGGTAAGTACGCTTAGAATTACTTTTCATGGTCAGTGCTGGGCTAAAAGATGCAGCACTGGGTTCTCTCCTGATAACAGGTGAGTAAATCAGAATTCGTAGTTCGGCTGATTTTAGAGGAATATTTGTAAGTTCCAAAACTCCACACTTAGAAACTTTCCTGCTGAAAACCACACAATGGATTCCTATGAAAGGAAATACAATTTGCAGGTAAGTACACTTAGAATTACTTTTCAGGATCAGTACTGGGCTTAAACATGCAGCACTGAGGTCTCTCCTGATAACAGGGGAGTAAATCGGAATTCGTAGTTCGGCTGATTTTATAGGAATATTTGTAAGTTCCAAAACTCCACACTTCGAAGAATTTCCAAGTGAAACCAGTCAATGTGAGCCTATGGAAGGAAATTCAAGTTACTGGTAAGTACGGTTAGAATTACTTTTCACGATCAGTACTGGGCTTAAACATGCAGCATTGAGGTCTCTCCTGATAACAGTTGAGTAAATCGGAATTCGTAGTTCGGCTGATTTTAGAGGAATTTTTGTACGTTCCAAAAATCGACACTTAGAAACTTTTCTGCTGAAAACCCGACAATGGATTCCCATGGAAGGAAATACAAGTTACTGGTAAGTACGCTTAGAATTACTTTTCAGGGTCAGTGCTGGGCTAAAAGATGCAGCACTGAGGTCTCTCCTGATAACAGGTGAGTAAATCGGAATTCGTAGTTCGGCTGATTTTCGAGGAATGTTTGTAAGTTCCAAAACTCCACACTTCGAAGATTTTCCAAGTGAAACTAGTCAATGTTAGCCTATGGAAGGAAATTCAAGTTACTGGTAAGTATGGTTAGAATTACTTTTCAGGATCAGTACTGGGCTTACACATGCAGCACTGAGGTCTCTCCTGATAACAGTTGAGTAAATTGGAATTCGTAGTTCGGCTGATTTTAGAGGAATTTTTGTACGTTCCAAAAATCGACACTTAGAATCTTTTCTGCTGAAAACCACACAATGGATTCCTATGGAAGGAAATACAAGTTACTGGTAAGTACGCTTAGAATTACTTTTCAGGATCAGTGCTGGGCTAAAGCATGCAGCACTGGTTTCTCTCTTGATAACAGGCGAGTAAATCGGAATTCGGAATTCGGCTGATTTTAGAGGAATATTTGTAAGTTCCAAAACTCCACACTTTGAAACTTTACTACTGAAAACCACACAATGGGTTCCTATGGAATGAAATACAAGTTACTGGTAAGTACGCTTAGAATTACTTTTCAGGGTCAGTGCTGGGCTAAAAGATGCAGCACTGGGTTCTCACTTGATAACAGGTGAGTAAATCGGAATTCGTAGTTCGGCTGATTTTAGAGGAATATTTGTAAGTTCCAAAACTCCACACTTAGAATATTTTCTGCTGAAAACCACACAATGGATTCCTATGGACGGAAATACAAGTTACTGGTAAATATATTTAGAATTACTTTTCAGGGTCTGTGCTGGGCTAAAAGATGCAGCACTGGGTTCTCTCCTGATAACTGGTGAGTAAATCAGAATTCGAAGTTCGACTGATTTTAGAGGAATATTTGTAAGTTCCAAAATTCCACACTTCGAAACTTTTCTGCTGAAAACCACACAGTGGATTCCTATGGAAGGAAATTCAAGTTACTGGTAAGTACGGTTAGAATTACTGTTCAGGATCAGTACTGGGCTTAAATATGCAGCACCGAGGTCTCTCCTGATAACAGGTGAGTAAATCGGAATTCATAGTTCGGCTGATTTTAGAGGAATATTTGTAAGTTCCAAAATTCCACACTTCGAAGAATTTCCAAGTGAAACCAGTCAATGTTAGCCTATGGAATGAAATTCAATGTCCTGGTAAGCACGCTTAGAATTACTTTTCAGGATCAGTACTGGGCTCAAAGATGCAGCATTGAGGTCCCTCCTGATAACAGGTGAGTAAATCGGAATTCGTAGTTCGGCTGATTTTAGAGGAATATTTGTAACTTCCAAAACTCCACACTTCGAAGATTTTCCAAGTGAAACCAGTCAATGTTAGCCTATGAAATGAAATTCAAGTTCCTGGTAAGTACGGTTAGAATTACTTTTCAGGATCAGTACTGGCCTTAAAGATTCAGCACTGAGGTCTCTCCTGATAACAGGTGAGTAAATCAGAATTCGTAGTTCGGCTGCTTTTAGAGGAATTTTTGTACGTTCTAAAAATCGACACTTAGAAACTTTTCTGCTGAAAACCACACAATGGATTCCTATGGAAGGAAGTACAAGTTACTGGTAAGTACGCTTAGAATTACTTTTCAGGGTCAGTGCTGGGCTAAAAGATGCAGCACTGGGTTCTCACTTGATAACAGGCGAGTAAATCAGAATTCGTAGTTCGGCTGATTTTAGAGGAATATTTGTAAGTTCCAAAACTCCACACTTAGAAACTTTTCTGCTGAAAACCACACAATGGATTCCTATGGAATGAAATACAAGTTACTGGTAAGTACACTTAGAATTACTTTTCAGGGTCAGTGCTGGGCTAAAAGATGCAGCACTGGGTTCTCTCCTGATAACAGTTAAGTAAATCGTAATTCGAAGTTCGGCTGATTTTAGAGGAATATTTGTAAGTTCCAAAATTCCACACTTCGAAACTTTTCTGCTGAAAACCACACAGTGGATTCCTATGGAAGGAAATACAAGTTACTGGTAAGTACGGTTAGAATTACTTTTCAGGGTCAGTGCTGGGCTAAAAGATGCAGCACTGGGTTCTCTCCTGATAACAGTTGAGTAAATCGTAATTCGAAGTTCGGCTGATTTTAGAGGAATATTTGTAAGTTCCAAAATTCCACACTTCGAAACTTTTCTGCTGAAAACCACACAGTGGATTCCTATGGAAGGAAATTCAAGTTACTGGTAAGTAAGGTTAGAATTACTTTTCAGGATCAGTACTGGGCTTAAACATGCAGCACTGAGGTCTCTCCTGATAACAGGTGAGTAAATCAGAATTCGTAGTTCGGCTGATTTTAGAGGAATTGTTGTACGTTCCAAAAATCGACACTTAGAAACTTTTCTGCTGAAAACCACACAATGGATTCCTATGGAAGGAAGTACAAGTTACTGGTAAGTACGCTTAGAATTACTTTTCAGGGTCAGTGCTGGGCTAAAAGATGCAGCACTGGGTTCTCACTTGATAACAGGCGAGTAAATCAGAATTCGTAGTTCGGCTGATTTTAGAGGAATATTTGTAAGTTCCAAAACTCCACACTTAGAAACTTTTCTGCTGAAAACCACACAATGGATTCCTATGGAATGAAATACAAGTTACTGGTAAGTACACTTAGAATTACTTTTCAGGGTCAGTGCTGGGCTAAAAGATGCAGCACTGGGTTCTCTCCTGATAACAGGTGAGTAAATCGGAATTCGAAGTTCGGCTGATTTTAGAGGAATATTTGTAAGTTCCAAAATTCCACACTTCGAAACTTTTCTGTTGAAAACCACACAGTGGATTCCTATGGAAGGAAATACAAGGTGTCTGGTAAGTACGCTAAGAATACATTTTCAGGGTCAGTGCTGTGCTAAAAGATGCAGCACTGAGTTCTCTCCTGATAACAGGTAAGTAAATCGGAATTTGAAATTTGGCTGATTTTAGAGGAATATTTGTAAGTTCCAAAATTCCACACTTCGAAACTTTTCTGCTGAAAACCACACGGTGGATTCCTATGGAAGGAAATACAAGTTACTGGTAAGTATGCTTAGAATTACTTTTCAGGGTCAGTGCTGGGCTAAAAGATGCAGCACTGATTTCTCTCCTGATAACAGGTAAGTAAATCGGAATTCGTAGTTCGGCTGATTTTAGAGGAATATTTGTAAGTTTCAAAACTCCACACTTCGAAGAATTTCCAAGTGAAACCAGTCAATGTTAGCCTATGGAAGGAAATTCAAGTTACTGGTAAGTACGGTTAGAATTACTTTTCAGGATCAATACTGGGCTTAAACATGCAGCACTGAGGTCTCTCCTGATAACAGGTGAGTAAATCGGAATTCGTAGTTCGGCTGATTTTAGAGGAATAAAAGTAAGTTCCAAAATTCCACACTTCGAAGAATTTCCAAGTGAAACCAGTCAATATTAGCCTATGGAATGAAATTCAAGGTCCTGGTAAGCACGCTTAGAATTACTTTTCAGGATCAGTACTGGGCTTAAAGATGCAGTATTGAGGTCTCTCCTGATAACAGGTGAGTAAATCAGAATTCGTAGTTCAGCTGATTTTAGAGGAATTTTTGTACGTTCCAAAAATCGACACTTAGAAACTTTTCTGCTGAAAACCACACAATGGATTCCTATGGAAGGAAATACAAGTTACTGGTGAGTACGCTTAGAATTACTTTTCAGGGTCAGTGCTTGACTAAAAGATGCGGCACTGGGTTCTCTCCTGATAACAGGTGAGTAAATCGGAATTCGTAGTTCGGCTGATTTTAGAGGAATATTTGTAATTTCCAAAACTCCACACTTCGAAGAATTTCCAATTGAAGCCAGTCAATGTTAGCCTATGGAAGGAAATTCAAGTTACTGGTAAGTATGGTTAGAATGACTTTTCAGGATCAGTACTGGGCTTAAACATGCAGCACTGAGGTCTCTCCTGATAACAGGTGAGTAAATCGGAATTCGTAGTTCAGCTGATTTTAGAGGAATATTTGTAACTTCCAAAACTCCACACTTCGAAGAATTTCCAAGTGAAACCAGTCAGTGTTAGCCTATGGAAGGAAATTCAAGTTACTGGTAAGTACGGTTAGAATTACATTTCAGGATCAGTACTGGCCTTAAAGATTAAGCACTGAGGTCTCTCCTGATAACAGGTGAATAAATCGGAATTTGTAGTTCATCTGATTTTAGAGGAATTTTTGTACGTTCCAAAAATCGACACTGAAACTTTTCTGCTGAAAACCACACAATGGATTCCTATGGAAGGAAATACAAGTTGCTGGTAAGTACATTTAGAATTACTTTTCAGGGTCAGTGCTGGGATAAAACATGCAGCACTGGGTTCTCTCTTGATAACAGGCGAGTAAATCGGAATTCGTAGTTCGGCTGATTTTAGGGGAATATTTGTAAGTTCCAAAACTCCACACTTCAAAACTTTTCTGCTGAAAACCACACAGTGGATTCCTATGGAAGGAAATACAAGTTACTGGTAAGTACACTTAGAATTACTTTTCAGGGTCAGTGCTGGGCTAAAAGATGCAGCACTGGGTTCTCTCCTGATAACAGGTGAGTAAATTGCAATTCGTAGTTCGGCTGATTTTAGAGCAATATTTGTACGTTTCAAAAATGGACACAAATTTTTCAATTGAAAACCACACAATGGAATCCTATGGAAGGAAATACAAGTTACTGGTAAGTACGCTTAGAATTACTTTTCATGGTCAGTGCTGGGCTAAAAGATGCAGCACTGGGTTCTCTCCTGATAACAGGTGAGTAAATCAGAATTCGTAGTTCAGCTGATTTTAGAGGAATATTTGTAAGTTCCAAAACTCCACACTTAGAAACTTTCCTGCTGAAAACCACACAATGGATTCCTATGAAAGGAAATACAATTTGCAGGTAAGTACACTTAGAATTACTTTTCAGGATCAGTACTGGGCTTAAACATGCAGCACTGAGGTCTCTCCTGATAACAGGGGAGTAAATCGGAATTCGTAGTTCGGCTGATTTTATAGGAATATTTGTAAGTTCCAAAACTCCACACTTCGAAGAATTTCCAAGTGAAACCAGTCAATGTGAGCCTATGGAAGGAAATTCAAGTTACTGGTAAGTACGGTTAGAATTACTTTTCACGATCAGTACTGGGCTTAAACATGCAGCATTGAGGTCTCTCCTGATAACAGTTGAGTAAATCGGAATTCGTAGTTCGGCTGATTTTAGAGGAATTTTTGTACGTTCCAAAAATCGACACTTAGAAACTTTTCTGCTGAAAACCCGACAATGGATTCCCATGGAAGGAAATACAAGTTACTGGTAAGTACGCTTAGAATTACTTTTCAGGGTCAGTGCTGGGCTAAAAGATGCAGCACTGAGGTCTCTCCTGATAACAGGTGAGTAAATCGGAATTCGTAGTTCGGCTGATTTTCGAGGAATGTTTGTAAGTTCCAAAACTCCACACTTCGAAGATTTTCCAAGTGAAACCAGTCAATGTTAGCCTATGGAAGGAAATTCAAGTTACTGGTAAGTATGGTTAGAATTACTTTTCAGGATCAGTACTGGGCTTACACATGCAGCACTGAGGTCTCTCCTGATAACAGTTGAGTAAATTGGAATTCGTAGTTTGGCTGATTTTAGAGGAATTTTTGTACGTTCCAAAAATCGACACTTAGAATCTTTTCTGCTGAAAACCACACAATGGATTCCTATGGAAGGAAATACAAGTTACTGGTAAGTACGCTTAGAATTACTTTTCAGGATCAGTGCTGGGCTAAAGCATGCAGCACTGGTTTCTCTCTTGATAACAGGCGAGTAAATCGGAATTCGGAATTCGGCTGATTTTAGAGGAATATTTGTAAGTTCCAAAACTCCACACTTTGAAACTTTACTACTGAAAACCACACAATGGGTTCCTATGGAATGAAATACAAGTTACTGGTAAGTACGCTTAGAATTACTTTTCAGGGTCAGTGCTGGGCTAAAAGATGCAGCACTGGGTTCTCACTTGATAACAGGTGAGTAAATCGGAATTCGTAGTTCGGCTGATTTTAGAGGAATATTTGTAAGTTCCAAAACTCCACACTTAGAATATTTTCTGCTGAAAACCACACAATGGATTCCTATGGACGGAAATACAAGTTACTGGTAAATATATTTAGAATTACTTTTCAGGGTCTGTGCTGGGCTAAAAGATGCAGCACTGGGTTCTCTCCTGATAACTGGTGAGTAAATCAGAATTCAAAGTTCGACTGATTTTAGAGGAATATTTGTAAGTTCCAAAATTCCACACTTCGAAACTTTTCTGCTGAAAACCACACAGTGGATTCCTATGGAAGGAAATTCAAGTTACTGGTAAGTACTGTTAGAATTACTGTTCAGGATCAGTACTGGGCTTAAATATGCAGCACCGAGGTCTCTCCTGATAACAGGTGAGTAAATCGGAATTCATAGTTCGGCTGATTTTAGAGGAATATTTGTAAGTTCCAAAATTCCACACTTCGAAGAATTTCCAAGTGAAACCAGTCAATGTTAGCCTATGGAATGAAATTCAATGTCCTGGTAAGCACGCTTAGAATTACTTTTCAGGATCAGTACTGGGCTCAAAGATGCAGCATTGAGGTCCCTCCTGATAACAGGTGAGTAAATCGGAATTCGTAGTTCGGCTGATTTTAGAGGAATATTTGTAACTTCCAAAACTCCACACTTCGAAGATTTTCCAAGTGAAACCAGTCAATGTTAGCCTATGAAATGAAATTCAAGTTCCTGGTAAGTACGGTTAGAATTACTTTTCAGGATCAGTACTGGCCTTAAAGATTCAGCACTGAGGTCTCTCCTGATAACAGGTGAGTAAATCAGAATTCGTAGTTCGGCTGATTTTAGAGGAATTTTTGAACGTTCCAAAAATCTACACTTAGAAACTTTTCTGCTGAAAACCACACAATGGATTCCTATGGAAGGAAGTACAAGTTACTGGTAAGTATGCTTAGAATTACTTTTCAGGGTCAGTGCTGGGCTAAAAGATGCAGCACTGGGTTCTCTCCTGATAACAGGTGAGTAAATCGGAATTCGAAGTTCGGCTGATTTTAGAGGAATATTTGTAAGTTCCAAAATTCCACACTTCGAAACTTTTCTGCTGAAAACCACACAGTGGATTCCTATGGAAGGAAATACAAGTTACTGGTAAGTACGGTTAGAATTACTTTTCAGGGTCAGTGCTGGGCTAAAAGATGCAGCACTGGGTTCTCTCCTGATAACAGTTGAGTAAATCGGAATTCATAGTTCGGCTGATTTTAGAGGAATATTTGTAAGTTCCAAAATTCCACACTTCGAAGAATTTCCAAGTGAAACCAGTCAATGTTAGCCTATGGAATGAAATTCTATGTCCTGGTAAGCACTCTTAGAATTACTTTTCAGGGTCAGTGCTGGGCGAAAAGATGCAGCACTGAGTTCTCTCCTGATAACAGGTAAGTAAATCGGAATTCGTAGTTCGGCTGATTTTAGAGGAATATTTGTAACTTCCAAAACTCCACACTTCGAAGATTTTCCAAGTGAAACCAGTCAATGTTAGCCTATGAAATGAAATTCAAGTTCCTGGTAAGTACGGTTAGAATTACTTTTCAGGATCAGTACTGGCCTTAAAGATTCAGCACTGAGGTCTCTCCTGATAACAGGTGAGTAAATCAGAATTCGTAGTTCGGCTGCTTTTAGAGGAATTTTTGTACGTTCTAAAAATCGACACTTAGAAACTTTTCTGCTGAAAACCACACAATGGATTCCTATGGAAGGAAGTACAAGTTACTGGTAAGTACGCTTAGAATTACTTTTCAGGGTCAGTGCTGGGCTAAAAGATGCAGCACTGGGTTCTCACTTGATAACAGGCGAGTAAATCAGAATTCGTAGTTCGGCTGATTTTAGAGGAATATTTGTAAGTTCCAAAACTCCACACTTAGAAACTTTTCTGCTGAAAACCACACAATGGATTCCTATGGAATGAAATACAAGTTACTGGTAAGTACACTTAGAATTACTTTTCAGGGTCAGTGCTGGGCTAAAAGATGCAGCACTGGGTTCTCTCCTGATAACAGTTAAGTAAATCGTAATTCGAAGTTCGGCTGATTTTAGAGGAATATTTGTAAGTTCCAAAATTCCACACTTCGAAACTTTTCTGCTGAAAACCACACAGTGGATTCCTATGGAAGGAAATACAAGTTACTGGTAAGTACGGTTAGAATTACTTTTCAGGGTCAGTGCTGGGCTAAAAGATGCAGCACTGGGTTCTCTCCTGATAACAGTTGAGTAAATCGTAATTCGAAGTTCGGCTGATTTTAGAGGAATATTTGTAAGTTCCAAAATTCCACACTTCGAAACTTTTCTGCTGAAAACCACACAGTGGATTCCTATGGAAGGAAATTCAAGTTACTGGTAAGTAAGGTTAGAATTACTTTTCAGGATCAGTACTGGGCTTAAACATGCAGCACTGAGGTCTCTCCTGATAACAGGTGAGTAAATCAGAATTCGTAGTTCGGCTGATTTTAGAGGAATTGTTGTACGTTCCAAAAATCGACACTTAGAAACTTTTCTGCTGAAAACCACACAATGGATTCCTATGGAAGGAAGTACAAGTTACTGGTAAGTACGCTTAGAATTACTTTTCAGGGTCAGTGCTGGGCTAAAAGATGCAGCACTGGGTTCTCACTTGATAACAGGCGAGTAAATCAGAATTCGTAGTTCGGCTGATTTTAGAGGAATATTTGTAAGTTCCAAAACTCCACACTTAGAAACTTTTCTGCTGAAAACCACACAATGGATTCCTATGGAATGAAATACAAGTTACTGGTAAGTACACTTAGAATTACTTTTCAGGGTCAGTGCTGGGCTAAAAGATGCAGCACTGGGTTCTCTCCTGATAACAGGTGAGTAAATCGGAATTCGAAGTTCGGCTGATTTTAGAGGAATATTTGTAAGTTCCAAAATTCCACACTTCGAAACTTTTCTGTTGAAAACCACACAGTGGATTCCTATGGAAGGAAATACAAGGTGTCTGGTAAGTACGCTAAGAATACATTTTCAGGGTCAGTGCTGTGCTAAAAGATGCAGCACTGAGTTCTCTCCTGATAACAGGTAAGTAAATCGGAATTTGAAATTTGGCTGATTTTAGAGGAATATTCGTAAGTTCCAAAATTCCACACTTCGAAACTTTTCTGCTGAAAACCACACGGTGGATTCCTATGGAAGGAAATACAAGTTACTGGTAAGTATGCTTAGAATTACTTTTCAGGGTCAGTGCTGGGCTAAAAGATGCAGCACTGATTTCTCTCCTGATAACAGGTAAGTAAATCGGAATTCGTAGTTCGGCTGATTTTAGAGGAATATTTGTAAGTTTCAAAACTCCACACTTCGAAGAATTTCCAAGTGAAACCAGTCAATGTTAGCCTATGGAAGGAAATTCAAGTTACTGGTAAGTACGGTGAGAATTACTTTTCAGGATCAATACTGGGCTTAAACATGCAGCACTGAGGTCTCTCCTGATAACAGGTGAGTAAATCGGAATTCGTAGTTCGGCTGATTTTAGAGGAATAAAAGTAAGTTCCAAAATTCCACACTTCGAAGAATTTCCAAGTGAAACCAGTCAATATTAGCCTATGGAATGAAATTCAAGGTCCTGGTAAGCACGCTTAGAATTACTTTTCAGGATCAGTACTGGGCTTAAAGATGCAGTATTGAGGTCTCTCCTGATAACAGGTGAGTAAATCGGAATTCGTAGTTCAGCTGATTTTAGAGGAATTTTTGTACGTTCCAAAAATCGACACTTAGAAACTTTTCTGCTGAAAACCACACAATGGATTCCTATGGAAGGAAATACAAGTTACTGGTGAGTACGCTTAGAATTACTTTTCAGGGTCAGTGCTTGACTAAAAGATGCGGCACTGGGTTCTCTCCTGATAACAGGTGAGTAAATCGGAATTCGTAGTTCGGCTGATTTTAGAGGAATATTTGTAATTTCCAAAACTCCACACTTCGAAGAATTTCCAATTGAAGCCAGTCAATGTTAGCCTATGGAAGGAAATTCAAGTTACTGGTAAGTATGGTTAGAATGACTTTTCAGGATCAGTACTGGGCTTAAACATGCAGCACTGAGGTCTCTCCTGATAACAGGTGAGTAAATCGGAATTCGTAGTTCAGCTGATTTTAGAGGAATATTTGTAACTTCCAAAACTCCACACTTCGAAGAATTTCCAAGTGAAACCAGTCAGTGTTAGCCTATGGAAGGAAATCCAAGTTACTGGTAAGTACGGTTAGAATTACATTTCAGGATCAGTACTGGCCTTAAAGATTAAGCACTGAGGTCTCTCCTGATAACAGGTGAATAAATCGGAATTTGTAGTTCGTCTGATTTTAGAGGAATTTTTGTACGTTCCAAAAATCGACACTGAAACTTTTCTGCTGAAAACCACACAATGGATTCCTATGGAAGGAAATACAAGTTGCTGGTAAGTACATTTAGAATTACTTTTCAGGGTCAGTGCTGGGCTAAAACATGCAGCACTGGGTTCTCTCTTGATAACAGGCGAGTAAATCGGAATTCGTAGTTCGGCTGAATTTAGGGGAATATTTGTAAGTTCCAAAACTCCACACTTCAAAACTTTTCTGCTGAAAACCACACAGTGGATTCCTATGGAAGGAAATACAAGTTACTGGTAAGTACACTTAGAATTACTTTTCAGGGTCAGTGCTGGGCTAAAAGATGCAGCACTGGGTTCTCTCCTGATAACAGGTGAGTAAATTGCAATTCGTAGTTCGGCTGATTTTAGAGCAATATTTGTACGTTTCAAAAATGGACAAAAATTTTTCTATTGAAAACCACACAATGGAATCCTATGGAAGGAAATACAAGTTACTGGTAAGTACGCTTAGAATTACTTTTCATGGTCAGTGCTGGGCTAAAAGATGCAGCACTGGGTTCTCTCCTGATAACAGGTGAGTAAATCAGAATTCGTAGTTCGGCTGATTTTAGAGGAATATTTGTAAGTTCCAAAACTCCACACTTCGAAGAATTTCCAAGTGAAACCAGTCAATGTGAGCCTATGGAAGGAAATTCAAGTTACTGGTAAGTACGGTTAGAATTACTTTTCACGATCAGTACTGGGCTTAAACATGCAGCATTGAGGTCTCTCCTGATAGCAGTTGAGTAAATCGGAATTCGTAGTTCGGCTGATTTTAGAGGAATTTTTGTACGTTCCAAAAATCGACACTTAGAAACTTTTCTGCTGAAAACCCGACAATGGATTCCTATGGAAGGAAATACAAGTTACTGGTAAGTACGCTTAGAATTACTTTTCAGGGTCAGTGCTGGGCTAAAAGATGCAGCACTGAGGTCTCTCCTGATAACAGGTGAGTAAATCGGAATTCGTAGTTCGGCTGATTTTAGAGGAATATTTGTAAGTTCCAAAACTCCACACTTCGAAGATTTTCCAAGTGAAACCAGTCAATGTTAGCCTATGGAAGGACATTCAAGTTACTGGTAAGTATGGTTAGAATTACTTTTCAGGATCAGTACTGGGCTTAAACATGCAGCACTGAGGTCTCTCCTGATAACAGTTGAGTAAATTGGAATTCGTAGTTCGGCTGATTTTAGAGGAATTTTTGTACGTTCCAAAAATCGACACTTAGAATCTTTTCTGCTGAAAACCACACAATGGATTCCTATGGAAGGAAATACAAGTTACTGGTAAGTACGCTTAGAATTACTTTTCAGGATCAGTGCTGGGCTAAAGCATGCAGCACTGGTTTCTCTCTTGATAACAGGCGAGTAAATCGGAATTCGGAATTCGGCTGATTTTAGAGGAATATTTGTAAGTTCCAAAACTCCACACTTTGAAACTTTACTGCTGAAAACCACACAATGGGTTCCTATGGAATGAAATACAAGTTACTGGTAAGTACGCTTAGAATTACTTTTCAGGGTCAGTGCTGGGCTAAAAGATGCAGCACTGGGTTCTCACTTGATAACAGGTGAGTAAATCGGAATTCGTAGTTCGGCTGATTTTAGAGGAATATTTGTAAGTTCCAAAACTCCACACTTAAAATATTTTCTGCTGAAAACCACACAATGGATTCCTATGGACGGAAATACAAGTTGCTGGTAAATATATTTAGAATTACTTTTCAGGGTCTGTGCTGGGCTAAAAGATGCAGCACTGGGTTCTCTCCTGATAACTGGTGAGTAAATCAAAATTCGAAGTTCGACTGATTTTAGAGGAATATTTGTAAGTTCCAAAATTCCACACTTCGAAACTTTTCTGCTGAAAACCACACAGTGGATTCCTATGGAAGGAAATTCAAGTTACTGGTAAGTACGGTTAGAATTACTTTTCAGGATCAGTACTGGGCTTAAACATGCAGCACTGAGGTCTCTCCTGATAACAGGTGAGTAAATCGGAATTCATAGTTCGGCTGATTTTAGAGGAATATTTGTAAGTTCCAAAATTCCACACTTCGAAGAATTTCCAAGTGAAACCAGTCAATGTTAGCCTATGGAATGAAATTCAATGTCCTGGTAAGCACGCTTAGAATTACTTTTCAGGATCAGTACTGGGCTTAAAGATGCAGCATTGAGGTCTCTCCTGATAACAGGTGAGTAAATCGGAATTCGTAGTTCGGCTGATTTTAGAGGAATATTTGTAACTTCCAAAACTCCACACTTCGAAGATTTTCCAAGTGAAACCAGTCAATATTAGCCTATGAAATGAAATTCAAGTTCCTGGTAAGTACGGTTAGAATTACTTTTCAGGATCAGTACTGGCCTTAAAGATTCAGGACTGAGGTCTCTCCTGATAACAGGTGAGTAAATCAGAATTCGTAGGTCGGCTGATTTTAGAGGAATTTTTGAACGTTCCAAAAATCGACACTTAGAAACTTTTCTGCTGAAAACCACACAATGGATTCCTATGGAAGGAAGTACAAGTTACTGGTAAGTATGCTTAGAATTACTTTTCAGGGTCAGTGCTGGGCTAAAAGATGCAGCACTGGGTTCTCTCCTGATAACAGGTGAGTAAATCGGAATTCGAAGTTCGGCTGATTTTAGAGGAATATTTGTAAGTTCCAAAATTCCACACTTCGAAACTTTTCTGCTGAAAACCACACAGTGGATTCCTATGGAAGGAAATACAAGTTACTGGTAAGTACGGTTAGAATTACTTTTCAGGGTCAGTGCTGGGCTAAAAGATGCAGCACTGGGTTCTCTCCTGATAACAGTTGAGTAAATCGTAATTCGAAGTTCGGCTGATTTTAGAGGAATATTTGTAAGTTCCAAAATTCCACACTTCGAAACTTTTCTGCTGAAAACCACACAGTGGATTCCTATGGAAGGAAATTCAAGTTACTGGTAAGTACGGTTAGAATTACTTTTCAGGATCAGTACTGGGCTTAAACATGCAGCACTGAGGTCTCTCCTGATAACAGGTGAGTAAATCAGAATTCGTAGTTCGGCTGATTTTAGAGGAATTTTTGTACGTTCCAAAAATCGACACTTAGAAACTTTTCTTCTGAAAACCACACAATGGATTCCTATGGAAGGAAGTACAAGTTACTGGTAAGTACGCTTAGAATTACTTTTCAGGGTCAGTGCTGGGCTAAAAGATGCAGCACTGGGTTCTCACTTGATAACAGGCGAGTAAATCAGAATTCGTAGTTCGGCTGATTTTAGAGGAATATTTGTAAGTTCCAAAACTCCACACTTAGAAACTTTTCTGCTGAAAACCACACAATGGATTCCTATGGAATGAAATACAAGTTACTGGTAAGTACACTTAGAATTACTTTTCAGGGTCAGTGCTGGGCTAAAAGATGCAGCACTAGGTTCTCTCCTGATAACAGGTGAGTAAATCAGAATTCGAAGTTCGGCTGATTTTAGAGGAATATTTGTAAGTTCCAAAATTCCACACTTCGAAACTTTTCTGTTGAAAACCACACAGTGGATTCCTATGGAAGGAAATACAAGTTGCTGGTAAGTACGCTAAGAATAAATTTTCAGGGTCAGTGCTGCGCTAAAAGATGCAGCACTGAGTTCTCTCCTGATAACAGGTAAGTAAATCGGAATTTGAAATTCGGCTGATTTTTGAGGAATATTTGTAAGTTCCAAAATTCCACACTTCGAAACTTTTCTGCTGAAAACCACACGGTGGATTCCTATGGAAGGAAATACAAGTTACTGGTAAGTATGCTTAGAATTACTTTTCAGGGTCAGTGCTGGGCTAAAAGATGCAGCACTGATTTCTCTCCTGATAACAGGTAAGTAAATCGGAATTCGTAGTTCGGCTGATTTTAGAGGAATATTTGTAAGTTTCAAAACTCCACACTTCGAAGAATTTCCAAGTGAAACCAGTCAATGTTAGCCTATGGAAGGAAATTCAAGTTACTGGTAAGTACGGTTAGAATTACTTTTCAGGATCAGTACTGGGCTTAAACATGCAGCACTGTGGTCTCTCCTGATAACAGGTGAGTAAATCGGAATTCGTAGTTCGGCTGATTTTAGAGGAATAAAAGTAAGTTCCAAAATTCCACACTTCGAAGAATTTCCAAGTGAAACCAGTCAATATTAGCCTATGGAATGAAATTCAAGGTCCTGGTAAGCACGCTTAGAATTACTTTTCAGGATCAGTACTGGGCTTAAAGATGCAGTATTGAGGTCTCTCCTGATAACAGGTGAGTAAATCGGAATTCGTAGTTCAGCTGATTTTAGAGGAATTTTTGTACGTTCCAAAAATCGACACTTAGAAACTTTTCTGCTGAAAACCACACAATGGATTCCTATGGAAGGAAATACAAGTTACTGGTGAGTACACTTAGAATTACTTTTCAGGGTCAGTGCTAGACTAAAAGATGCGGCACTGGGTTCTCTCCTGATAACAGGTGAGTAAATCGGAATTCGTAGTTCGGCTGATTTTAGAGGAATATTTGTAATTTCCAAAACTCCACACTTCGAAGAATTTCCAATTGAAGCCAGTCAATGTTAGCCTATGGAAGGAAATTCAAGTTACTGGTAAGTATGGTTAGAATGACTTTTCAGGATCAGTACTGGGCTTAAACATGCAGCACTGAGGTCTCTCCTGATAACAGGTGAGTAAATCGGAATTCGTAGTTCGGCTGATTTTAGAGGAATATTTGTAACTTCCAAAACTCCACACTTCGAAGAATTTCCAAGTGAAACCAGTCAGTGTTAGCCTATGGAATGAAATTCAAGGTCCTGGTAAGCACGCTTAGAATTACTTTTCAGGATCAGTACTGGGCTTAAAGATTAAGCACTGAGGTCTCTCCTGATAACAGGTGAATAAATCGGAATTTGTAGTTCGTCTGATTTTAGAGGAATTTTTGTACGTTCCAAAAATCGACACTGAAACTTTTCTGCTGAAAACCACACAATGGATTCCTATGGAAGGAAATACAAGTTGCTGGTAAGTACATTTAGAATTACTTTTCAGGGTCAGTGCTGGGCTAAAACATGCAGCACTGGGTTCTCTCTTGATAACAGGCGAGTAAATCGGAATTCGTAGTTCGGCTGATTTTAGGGGAATATTTGTAAGTTCCAAAACTCCACACTTCAAAACTTTTCTGCTGAAAACCACACAGTGGATTCCTATGGAAGGAAATACAAGTTACTGGTAAGTACACTTAGAATTACTTTTCAGGGTCAGTGCTGGGCTAAAAGATGCAGCACTGGGTTCTCTCCTGATAACAGGTGAGTAAATTGCAATTCGTAGTTCGGCTGATTTTAGAGCAATATTTGTACGTTTCAAAAATGGACACAAATTTTTCTATTGAAAACCACACAATGGAATCCTATGGAAGGAAATACAAGTTACTGGTAAGTACGCTTAGAATTACTTTTCATGGTCAGTGCTGGGCTAAAAGATGCAGCACTGGGTTCTCTCCTGATAACAGGTGAGTAAATCAGAATTCGTAGTTCGGCTGATTTTAGAGGAATATTTGTAAGTTCCAAAACTCCACACTTCGAAGATTTTCCAAGTGAAACCAGTCAATGTTAGCCTATGGAAGGACATTCAAGTTACTGGTAAGTATGGTTAGAATTACTTTTCAGGATCAGTACTGGGCTTAAACATGCAGCACTGAGGTCTCTCCTGATAACAGTTGAGTAAATTGGAATTCGTAGTTCGGCTGATTTTAGAGGAATTTTTGTACGTTCCAAAAATCGACACTTAGAATCTTTTCTGCTGAAAACCACACAATGGATTCCTATGGAAGGAAATACAAGTTACTGGTAAGTACGCTTAGAATTACTTTTCAGGATCAGTGCTGGGCTAAAGCATGCAGCACTGGTTTCTCTCTTGATAACAGGCGAGTAAATCGGAATTCGGAATTCGGCTGATTTTAGAGGAATATTTGTAAGTTCCAAAACTCCACACTTTGAAACTTTACTGCTGAAAACCACACAATGGGTTCCTATGGAATGAAATACAAGTTACTGGTAAGTACGCTTAGAATTACTTTTCAGGGTCAGTGCTGGGCTAAAAGATGCAGCACTGGGTTCTCACTTGATAACAGGTGAGTAAATCGGAATTCGTAGTTCGGCTGATTTTAGAGGAATATTTGTAAGTTCCAAAACTCCACACTTAAAATATTTTCTGCTGAAAACCACACAATGGATTCCTATGGACGGAAATACAAGTTGCTGGTAAATATATTTAGAATTACTTTTCAGGGTCTGTGCTGGGCTAAAAGATGCAGCACTGGGTTCTCTCCTGATAACTGGTGAGTAAATCAGAATTCGAAGTTCGACTGATTTTAGAGGAATATTTGTAAGTTCCAAAATTCCACACTTCGAAACTTTTCTGCTGAAAACCACACAGTGGATTCCTATGGAAGGAAATTCAAGTTACTGGTAAGTACGGTTAGAATTACTTTTCAGGATCAGTACTGGGCTTAAACATGCAGCACTGAGGTCTCTCCTGATAACAGGTGAGTAAATCGGAATTCATAGTTCGGCTGATTTTAGAGGAATATTTGTAAGTTCCAAAATTCCACACTTCGAAGAATTTCCATGTGAAACCAGTCAATGTTAGCCTATGGAATGAAATTCAATGTCCTGGTAAGCACGCTTAGAATTACTTTTCAGGATCAGTACTGGGCTTAAAGATGCAGCATTGAGGTCTCTCCTGATAACAGGTGAGTAAATCGGAATTCGTAGTTCGGCTGATTTTAGAGGAATATTTGTAACTTCCAAAACTCCACACTTCGAAGATTTTCCAAGTGTAACCAGTCAATGTTAGCCTATGAAATGAAATTCAAGTTCCTGGTAAGTACGGTTAGAATTACTTTTCAGGATCAGTACTGGCCTTAAAGATTCAGGACTGAGGTCTCTCCTGATAACAGGTGAGTAAATCAGAATTCGTAGGTCGGCTGATTTTAGAGGAATTTTTGAACGTTCCAAAAATCGACACTTAGAAACTTTTCTGCTGAAAACCACACAATGGATTCCTATGGAAGGAAGTACAAGTTACTGGTAAGTATGCTTAGAATTACTTTTCAGGGTCAGTGCTGGGCTAAAAGATGCAGCACTGGGTTCTCTCCTGATAACAGGTGAGTAAATCGGAATTCGAAGTTCGGCTGATTTTAGAGGAATATTTGTAAGTTCCAAAATTCCACACTTCGAAACTTTTCTGCTGAAAACCACACAGTGGATTCCTATGGAAGGAAATACAAGTTACTGGTAAGTACGGTTAGAATTACTTTTCAGGGTCAGTGCTGGGCTAAAAGATGCAGCACTGGGTTCTCTCCTGATAACAGTTGAGTAAATCGGAATTCATAGTTCGGCTGATTTTAGAGGAATATTTGTAAGTTCCAAAATTCCACACTTCGAAGAATTTCCAAGTGAAACCAGTCAATGTTAGCCTATGGAATGAAATTCTATGTCCTGGTAAGCACGCTTAGAATTACTTTTCAGGGTCAGTGCTGGGCTAAAAGATGCAGCACTGAGTTCTCTCCTGATAACAGGTAAGTAAATCGGAATTCGTAGTTCGGCTGATTTTAGAGGAATATTTGTAACTTCCAAAACTCCACACTTCGAAGATTTTCCAAGTGAAACCAGTCAATGTTAGCCTATGGAATGAAATTCAAGTTCCTGGTAAGTACGGTTAGAATTACTTTTCAAGATCAGTACCGGCCTTAAAGATTCAGCACTGAGGTCTCTCCTGATAACAGGTGAGTACATCAGAATTCGTAGTTCGGCTGCTTTTAGAGGAATTTTTGTACGTTCCAAAAATCGACACTTAGAAACTTTTCTGCTGAAAACCACACAATGGATTCCTATGGAAGGAAGTACAAGTTACTGGTAAGTACGCTTAGAATTACTTTTCAGGGTCAGTGCTGGGCTAAAAGATGCAGCACTGGGTTCTCACTTGATAACAGGCGAGTAAATCAGAATTCGTAGTTCGGCTGATTTTAGAGGAATATTTGTAAGTCCCAAAACTCCACACTTAGAATATTTTCTGCTGAAAACCACACAATGGATTCCTATGGAATGAAATACAAGTTACTGGTAAGTACACTTAGAATTACTTTTCAGGGTCAGTGCTGGGCTAAAAGATGCAGCACTGGGTTCTCTCCTGATAACAGTTGAGTAAATCGTAATTCGAAGTTCGGCTGATTTTAGAGGAATATTTGTAAGTTCCAAAATTCTACACTTCGAAACTTTTCTGCTGAAAACCACACAGTGGATTCCTATGGAAGGAAATACAAGTTACTGGTAAGTATGCTTAGAATTACTTTTCAGGGTCAGTGCTGGGCTAAAAGATGCAGCACTGATTTCTCTCCTGATAACAGGTAAGTAAATCGGAATTCGTAGTTCGGCTGATTTTAGAGGAATATTTGTAAGTTTCAAAACTCCACACTTCGAAGAATTTCCAAGTGAAACCAGTCAATGTTAGCCTATGGAAGGAAATTCAAGTTACTGGTAAGTACGGTTAGAATTACTTTTCAGGATCAGTACTGGGCTTAAACATGCAGCACTGAGGTCTCTCCTGATAACAGGTGAGTAAATCGGAATTCGTAGTTCGGCTGATTTTAGAGGAATAAAAGTAAGTTCCAAAATTCCACACTTCGAAGAATTTCCAAGTGAAACCAGTCAATATTAGCCTATGGAATGAAATTCAAGGTCCTGGTAAGCACGCTTAGAATTACTTTTCAGGATCAGTACTGGGCTTAAAGATGCAGTATTGAGGTCTCTCCTGATAACAGGTGAGTAAATCGGAATTCGTAGTTCAGCTGATTTTAGAGGAATTTTTGTACGTTCCAAAAATCGACACTTAGAAACTTTTCTGCTGAAAACCACACAATGGATTCCTATGGAAGGAAATACAAGTTACTGGTGAGTACACTTAGAATTACTTTTCAGGGTCAGTGCTTGACTAAAAGATGCGGCACTGGGTTCTCTCCTGATAACAGGTGAGTAAATCGGAATTCGTAGTTTGGCTGATTTTAGAGGAATATTTGTAATTTCCAAAACTCCACACTTCGAAGAATTTCCAATTGAAGCCAGTCAATGTTAGCCTATGGAAGGAAATTCAAGTTACTGGTAAGTATGGTTAGAATGACTTTTCAGGATCAGTACTGGGCTTAAACATGCAGCACTGAGGTCTCTCCTGATAACAGGTGAGTAAATCGGAATTCGTAGTTCGGCTGATTTTAGAGGAATATTTGTAACTTTCAAAACTCCACACTTCGAAGAATTTCCAAGTGAAACCAGTCAGTGTTAGCCTATGGAAGGAAATTCAAGTTACTGGTAAGTACGGTTAGAATTACATTTCAGGATCAGTACTGGCCTTAAAGATTAAGCACTGAGGTCTCTCCTGATAACAGGTGAATAAATCGGAATTTGTAGTTCGTCTGATTTTAGAGGAATTTTTGTACGTTCCAAAAATCGACACTGAAACTTTTCTGCTGAAAACCACACAATGGATTCCTATGGAAGGAAATACAAGTTGCTGGTAAGTACATTTAGAATTACTTTTCAGGGTCAGTGCTGGGCTAAAACATGCAGCACTGGGTTCTCTCATGATAACAGTTGAGTAAATCGTAATTCGAAGTTCGGCTGATTTTAGAGGAATATTTGTAAGTTCCAAAACTCCACACTTCAAAACTTTTCTGCTGAAAACCACACAGTGGATTCCTATGGAAGGAAATACAAGTTACTGGTAAGTACACTTAGAATTACTTTTCAGGGTCAGTGCTGGGCTAAAAGATGCAGCACTGGGTTCTCTCATGATAACAGTTGAGTAAATCGTAATTCGAAGTTCGGCTGATTTTAGAGGAATATTTGTAAGTTCCAAAATTCCACACTTCGAAACTTTTCTGCTGAAAACCACACAGTGGATTCCTATGGAATGAAATTCAAGTTACTGGTAAGTACGGTTAGAATTACTTTTCAGGATCAGTACTGGGCTTAAACATGCAGCACTGAGGTCTCTCCTGATAACAGGTGAGTAAATCGGAATTCATAGTTCGGCTGATTTTAGAGGAATATTTGTAAGTTCCAAAATTCCACACTTCGAAGAATTTCCAAGTGAAACCAGTCAATGTTAGCCTATGGAATGAAATTCAATGTCCTGGTAAGCACGCTTAGAATTACTTTTCAGGGTCGGTGCTGGGCTAAAAGATGCAGCACTGAGTTCTCTCCTGATAACAGGTAAGTAAATCGGAATTCGTAGTTCGGCTGATTTTAGAGGAATATTTGTAACTTCCAAAACTCCACACTTAGAAACTTTTCTGCTGAAAACCACACAATGGATTCCTATGGAAGGAAGTACAAGTTACTGGTAAGTACGCTTAGAATTACTTTTCAGGGTCAGTGCTGGGCTAAAAGATGCAGCACTGGGTTCTCACTTGATAACAGGCGAGTAAATAAGAATTCGTAGTTCGGCTGATTTTAGAGGAATATTTGTAAGTTCCAAAACTCCACACTTAGAAACTTTTCTGCTGAAAACCACACAATGGATTCCTATGGAATGAAATACAAGTTACTGGTAAGTACACTTAGAATTACTTTTCAGGGTCAGTGCTGGGCTAAAAGATGCAGCACTGGGTTCTCTCCTGATAACAGGTGAGTAAATCGGAATTCGAAGTTCGGCTGATTTTAGAGGAATATTTGTAAGTTCCAAAATTCCACACTTCGAAACTTTTCTGCTGAAAACCACACAGTGGATTCCTATGGAAGGAAATACAAGTTGCTGGTAAGTACGCTAAGAATAAATTTTCAGGGTCAGTGCTGTGCTAAAAGATGCAGCACTGAGTTCTCTCCTGATAACAGGTAAGTAAATCGGAATTTGAAATTCGGCTGATTTTAGAGGAATATTTGTAAGTTCCAAAATTCCACACTTCGAAACTTTTCTGCTGAAAACCACACGGTGGATTCCTATGGAAGGAAATACAAGTTACTGGTAAGTACGCTTAGAATTACTTTTCAGGGTCAGTGCTGGGCTAAAAGATGCAGCACTGAGTTCTCTCCTGATAACAGGTAAGTAAATCGGAATTCGTAGTTCGGCTGATTTTAGAGGAATATTTGTAAGTTTCAAAACTCCACACTTCGAAGAATTTCCAAGTGAAACCAGTCAATGTTAGCCTATGGAAGGAAATTCAAGTTACTGGTAAGAACGGTTAGAATTACTTTTCAGGATCAGTACTGTGCTTAAACATGCAGCACTGAGGTCTCTCCTGATAACAGGTGAGTAAATCGGAATTCGTAGTTCGGCTGATTTTAGAGGAATTTTTGTACGTTCCAAAAATCGACACTTAGAAACTTTTCTGCTGAAAACCACACAATGGATTCCTATGGAAGGAAATACAAGTTACTGGTGAGTACGCTTAGAATTACATTTCAGGATCAGTACTGGGCTTAAACATGCAGCACTGAGGTCTCTCCTGATAACAGGTGAGTAAATCGGAATTCGTAGTTCGGCTGATTTTAGAGGAATATTTGTAAGTTCCAAAACTCCACACTTCGAAGAATTTCCAAGTGAAACCAGTCAATGTTAGCCTATGGAATGAAATTCAAGTTCCTGGTAAGTACGGTTAGAATTACTTTTCAGGATCAGTACTGGGCTTAAAGATGCAGCATTGAGGTCTCTCCTGATAACAGGTGAGTAAATCGGAATTCCTAGTTCGGCAGATTTTAGAGGAATTTTTGTACGTTCCAAAAATCGACACTTAGAAACTTTTCCGCTGAAAACCACATAATGGATTCCTATGGAAGGAAATACAAGTTACTGGTGAGTACGCTTAGAATTACTTTTCAGGGTCAGTGCTTGGCTAAAAGATGCAGCACTGGGTTCTCTCCTGATAACAGGTGAGTAAATCGGAATTCGTAGTTTGGCTGATTTTAGAGGAATATTTGTAATTTCCAAAACTCCACACTTCGAAGAATTTCCAATTGAAACCAGTCAATGTTAGCCTATGGAAGGAAATTCAAGTTACTGGTAAGTACGGTTAGAATTACTTTTCAGGATCAGTACTGGGCTTAAACATGCAGCACTGAGGTCTCTCCTGATAACAGGTGAGTAAATCGGAATTCGTAGTTCAGCTGATTTTAGAGGAATATTTGTAACTTCCAAAACTCCACACTTCGAAGAATTTCCAAGGGAAACCAGTCAATGTTAGGCTATGGAATGAAATTCAAGTTCCTGGTAAGTACGGTTAGAATTACTTTTCAGGATCAGTACTGGTCTTAAAGATGCAGCATTGAGGTCTCTCCTGATAACAGGTGAGAAAATTGGAATTCGTAGTTCGGCTGATTTTAGAGGAATTTTTGTAAGTTCCAAAAATCGACACTTAGAAACATTTCTGCTGAAAACCACACAATGGATTCCTATGGAAGGAAATGCAAGTTACTGGTAAGTACGCTTAGAATTACTTTTCAGGGTCAGTGCTGGGCTAAAAGATGCAGCACTGGGGTCTCTCCTGATAACAGGTGAGTAAATCGAAATTCGTAGTTCGGCTGATTTTAGAGGAATATTTGTAAGTTCCAAAACTCCACACTTAGAAACTTTTCTGCTGAAAACCACACAGTGGATTCCAATGGAAGGAAATGCAAGTTACTGGTAAGTACGCTTAGAATTACTTTTCAGGGTCAGTGCTGGGTGAAAAGATGCAGCACTGGGTTCTCACTTGATAACAGGTGAGTAAATCGAAATTTGTAGTTCGGCTGATTTTAGAGGAATATTTGTAAGTTCCAAAACTCCACACTTAGAAACTTTTCTGCTGAAAACCACACAGTGGATTTCTATGGAATGAAATACAAGTTACTGGTAAGTACGCTTAGAATTACTTTTCAGGGTCAGTGCTGGGCTAAAAGATGCAGCACTGGGTTCTAACTTGATAACAGGTGAGTAAATCGGAATTCGTAGTTTGGCTGATTTTAGAGGAATATTTGTAAGTTCCAAAATACCACACTTCGAAGAATTTCAAAAGTGAAACCAGTCAATGTTAGCCTATGGAATTAAATTCAAGGTCCTGGTAAGCACGCTTAGAATTACTTTTCAGGATCAGTACTGGGCTTAAAGATGCAGCATTGAGGTCTCTCCTGATAACAGGTGAGTAAATCGGAATTCGTAGTTCGGCTGATTTTAGAGGAATATTTGTAACTTCCAAAACTCCACACTTCGAAGAATTTCCAAGTGAAACCAGTCAGTGTTAGCCTATGGAAGGAAATTCAAGTTACTGGTAAGTACGGTTAGAACTACTTTTCAGGATCAGTACTGGCCTTAAAGATTAAGCACTGAGGTCTCTCCTGATAACAGGTGAATAAATCGGAATTCGTAGTTCGGCTGATTTTAGAGGAATTTTTGTACGTTCCAAAAATCGACACTGAAACTTTTCTGCTGAAAACCACACAATGGATTCCTATGGAAGGAAGTACAAGTTACTGGTAAGTACGCTTAGAATTACTTTTCAGGGTCAGTGCTGGGCTAAAACATGCAGCACTGGGTTCTCTCTTGATAACAGGCGAGTAAATCGGAATTCGTAGTTCGGCTGATTTTAGAGGAATATTTGTAAGTTCCAAAACTCTACACTAAGAAACTTTTCTGCTGAAAACCACACAATGGATTCCTATGGAATGAAATACAAGTTACTGGTAAGTACGCTTAGAATTTCTTTTCAGGGTCAGTGCTGGGCTAAAAGATGCAGCACTGGGTTCTCACTTGATAACAGGTAAGTAAATCGGAATTCGTAGTTCCGCTGATTTTAGAGGAATATTTGTAAGTTCCAAAACTCCACACTTAGAAACGTTTCTGCAGAAAGCCACACAATAGATTCCTATGGAAGGAAATACAAGTTGCTGGTAAGTACATTTAGAATTACTTTTCAGGGTCAGTGGTGGGCTAAAAGATGCAGCACTGAGTTCTCTCCTGATAACAGGTGAGTAATTCGGAATTCGAAGTTCAACTGATTTTAGAGGAATATTTGTAAGTTCCAAAATTCCACACTTCGAAACTTTTCTGCTGAAAACCACACAGTGGATTCCTATGGAAGGAAATACAAGTTACTGGTAATTACGCTTAGAATTACTTTTCAGGGTCAGTGCTGGGCTAAAAGATGCAGCAATGAGGTCTCTCCTGATAACAGGTGAGTAAATCGGAATTCGAAGTTCGGCTGATTTTAGAGGAATATTTGCAAGTTCAAAATTCCACACTTCGAAACTTTTCTGCTGAAAACCACACAGTGGATTCCTATCGAAGGAAATACAAGTTACTGGTAGGTGCGCTTAGAATTACTTTTCAGGATCAGTACTGGGCTTAAACATGCAGCACTGAGGTCTCTCCTGATAACAGGTGAGTAAATCGGAATTCGTAGTTCGGCTCACTTTAGAGGAATTTTTGTACGTTCCAAAACTCGACACTTAGAAACTTTTCTGCTGAAAACCACACAGTGGATTCCTATGGAAGGAAATACAAGTTACTGGTGAGTACGCTTAGAATTACTTTTCAGGGTCAGTGCTTGGCTAAAAGATGCAGCACTGGGTGCTCTCCTGATAACAGGTGAGTAAATCGGAATTCGTAGTTCGGCTGATTTTAGAGGAATATTTGTAAGTTCCAAAACTCCACACTTCGAAGAATTTCCAAGTGAAACCAGTCAATGTTAGCCTATGGAAGGAAATTCATGTTACTGGTAAGTATGGTTAGAATGACTTTTCAGGATCAGTACTGGGCTTAAACATGCAGCACTGAGGTCTCTCCTGATAACAGGTGAGTAAATCGGAATTTGTAGTTCGGCTGATTTTAGAGGAATATTTGTAAGTTCCAAAACTCCACACTTCGAAGAATTTCCAAGTGAAACCAGCCAATGTTAGCCTATGGAAGGAAATTCATGTTACTGGTAAGCATGGTTAGAATGACTTTTTAGGATCAGTACTGGGCTTAAACATGCAGCACTGAGGTCTCGCCTGATAACAGGTGAGTAAATCGGAATTCGTAGTTCGGCTGATTTTAGAGGAATATTTGTAACTTCCAAAACTCCACACTTAGAAACTTTTCTGCTGAAAACCACACAATGGATTCCTATGGAATGAAATACAAGTTACTGGTAAGTACACTTAGAATTACTTTTCAGGGTCAGTGCTCGGCTAAAAGATGCAGCACTGGGTGCTCTCCTGATAACAGGTGAGTAAATCGGAATTCGTAGTTCGGCTGATTTTAGAGGAATATTTGTAAGTTCCAAAACTCCACACTTCGAAGAATTTCCAAGTGAAACCAGTCAATGTTAGCCTATGGAAGGAAATTCATGTTACTGGTAAGTATGGTTAGAATGACTTTTCAGGATCAGTACTGGGCTTAAACATGCAGCACTGAGGTCTCTCCTGATAACAGGTGAGTAAATCGGAATTTGTAGTTCGGCTGATTTTAGAGGAATATTTGTAAGTTCCAAAACTCCACACTTCGAAGAATTTCCAAGTGAAACCAGCCAATGTTAGCCTATGGAAGGAAATTCATGTTACTGGTAAGCATGGTTAGAATGACTTTTTAGGATCAGTACTGGGCTTAAACATGCAGCACTGAGGTCTCGCCTGATAACAGGTGAGTAAATCGGAATTCGTAGTTCGGCTGATTTTAGAGGAATATTTGTAACTTCCAAAACTCCACACTTAGAAACTTTTCTGCTGAAAACCACACAATGGATTCCTATGGAATGAAATACAAGTTACTGGTAAGTACGCTTAGAATTACTTTTCAGGGTCAGTGCTGGGCTAAAAGATGCAGCACTGAGTTCAACAGGTAAGTAAATCGGAATTCGTAGTTCGGATGATTTTAGAGGAATATTTGTAAGTTTCAAAACTCCACACTTCGAAGAATTTCCAAGTGAAACCAGTCAATGTTAGCCTATGGAAGGAAATTCAAGTTACTGGTAAGTACGGTTAGAATTACTTTTCAGGATCAATACTGGGCTTAAACATGCAGCACTGAGGTCTCTCCTGATAACAGGTGAGTAAATCGGAATTCGTAGTTCGGCTGATTTTAGAGGAATAAATGTAAGTTCCAAAATTCCACACTTTGAAAGAATTTCCAAGTGAAACCAGTCAATATTAGCCTATGGAATGAAATTCAAGGTCCTGGTAAGCACGCTTAGAATTACTTTTCAGGATCAGTACTGGGCTTAAAGATGCAGTATTGAGGTCTCTCCTGATAACAGGTGAGTAAATCGGAATTCGTAGTTCAGCTGATTTTAGAGGAATTTTTGTACGTTCCAAAAATCGACACTTCGAAACTTTTCTGCTGAAAACCACACAATGGATTCATATGGAAGGAAATACAAGTTACTGGTGAGTACGCTTAGAATTACTTTTCAGGGTCAGTGCTTGACTAAAAGATGCGGCACTGGGTTCTCTCCTGATAACAGGTGAGTAAATCGGAATTCGTAGTTCGGCTGATTTTAGAGGAATATTTGTAAGTTCCAAAACTCCACACTTCGAAGAATTTCCAAGTGAAAAAAGTCAATGTTAGCCTATGGAAGGAAATTCAAGTTACTGGTAAGTATGGTTAGAATGACTTTTCAAGATCAGTACTGGGCTTAAACATGCAGCACTGAGGTCTCTCCTGATAACAGGTGAGTAAATCGGAATTCTTAGTTCGGCTGATTTTAGAGGAATATTTGTAACTTCCAAAACTCCACACTTTGAAGAATTTCCACGTGAAACCAGTCAATGTTAGCCTATGGAATGAAATTCAAGTTCCTGGTAAGTATGGTTAGAATTACTTTTCAGGATCAGTACTGGGCGTAAAGATACAGCATTGAGGTCTCTCCTGATAACAGGTGAGTAAATCGGAATTCGTAGTTCAGCTGATTTTAGAGGAATTTTTGTACGTTCCAAAAATCGACACTTAGAAACTTTTCTGCTGAAAACCACACAATGGATTCCTATGGAAGGAAATATAAGTTGCAGGTAAGTACACTTAGAATTACTTTTTAGGATCAGTACTGGGCTTAAACATGCAGCACTGAGGTCTCTCCTGATAACAGATGAGTAAATCGGAATTCGTAGCTCGGCTGATTTTAGAGAAGTATTTGTAAGTTCCAAAACTCCACACTTCGAAGAATTACCAAGTAAAACCAGTCAATGTTAGCCTATGGAAGGAAATTCAAGTTACTGGTAAGTACGGTTAGAATTACTTTTCAGGATCAGTACTGGCCTTAAAGATTCAGCACTGAGGTCTCTCCTGATGAAAGGTGAATAAATCGGAATTCGTAGTTCGGCTGATTTTAGAGGAATTTTTGTGCGTTCCAAAAATCGACACTGAAACTTTTCTGCTGAAAACCACACAATGGATTCCTATGGAAGGAAATACAAGTTGCTGGTAAGTACATTTAGAATTACTTTTCAGGGTCAGTGCTGGGCTAAAAGATGCAGCACTGGGTTCTCTCCTGATAACTGGAGAGTAAATCAGAATTCGAAGTTCGACTGATTTTAGAGGAATATTTGTAAGTTCCAAAATTCCACACTTCGAAACTTTTTTGCTGAAAACCACACAGTGGATTCCTATGGAAGGAAATACAAGTTACTGGTAAGTATGCTTAGAATTACTTTTCAGGGTCAGTGCTGGGCTAAAAGATGCAGCACTGAGTTCTCTCCTGATAACAGGTGAGTAAATCGGAATTCGTAGTTTAGCTGATTTTAGAGGAATATTTGTAAGTTTCAAAACTCCACACTTCGAAGAATTTCCAAGTGAAACCAGTCAATGTTAGCCTATGGAAGGAAATTCAAGTTACTGGTAAGTACGGTTAGAATTACTTTTCAGGATCAGTACTGTGCTTAAACATGCAGCACTGAGGTCTCGCCTGATAACAGGTGAGTAAATCGGAATTCGTAGTTCGGCTGATTTTAGAGGAATTTTTGTACGTTCCAAAAATCGACACTTAGAAACTTTGCTGCTGAAAACCACACAATGGATTCCTATGGAAGGAAATACAAGTTACTGGTGAGTACGCTTAGAATTACTTTTCAGGATCAGTACTGGGCTTAAACATGCAGCACTGAGGTCTCTCCTGATAACAGGTGCGTAAATCGGAATTCGTAGTTCGGCTGATTTTAGAGGAATATTTGTAAGTTCCAAAACTCCACACTTCGAAGAATTTCCAAGTGAAACCAGCCAATGTTACCCTATGGAAGGAAATTCATGTTACTGGTAAGTATGGTTAGAATGACTTTTCAGGATCAGTACTGGGCTTAAACATGCAGCACTGAGGTCTCTCCTGATAACAGGTGAGTAAATCGGAATTCGTAGTTCGGCTGATTTTAGAGGAATATTTGTAACTTCCAAAACTCCACACTTCGAAGAATTTCCAAGTGAAACCAGTCAATGTTAGCCTATGGAATGAAATTCAAGTTCCTGGTAAGTACGGTTAGAATTACTTTTCAGGATCAGTACTGGGCTTAAAGATGCAGCATTGAGGTCTCTCCTGATAACAGGTGAGTAAATCGGAATTCGTAGTTCGGCAGATTTTAGAGGAATTTTTGTACATTCCAAAAATCGACACTTAGAAACTTTTCTTCTGAAAACCACTCAGTGGATTCCCATGGAAGGAAATACAAGTTACTGGTAAGTACTTTTAGAATTACTTTTCAGGATCAGTACTGGGCTTAAAGATGCAGCATTGAGGTCTCTCCTGATAACAGGTGAGTAAATCGGAATTCGTAGTTCGGCTGATTTTAGAGGAATTTTTGTACGTTCCAAAAATCGACACTTAGAAACTTTTCCGCTGAAAACCACATAATGGATTCCTATGGAAGGAAATAGAAGTTACTGGTGAGTATGCTTAGAATTACTTTTCAGGGTCAGTGCTTGGCTAAAAGATGCAGCACTGGGTTCTCTCCTGATAATTATTATTTATTATTATTATTATTTTGACATTTGTAAAGCGCGAAACGAAGGACCGTGGGCATCTCGGCGCTAAGTATCTGCAATGTTTAGCCAACAAGGGGACTGGGAGATCAATGATTAAAAAGCCAGGTTTTGAGGTTTTTTCGGAAAGACCAGAGGGACGTGCTGGTCTTGATGGGATGAGGCAGTGTGTTCCATAATTTTGGAGCAGCCACAAGAAATCTTCTGTCACCCCAGTTGACAGATTTAGTTCGGGGGATCACCAGGTCCAGGGAGCTGGAAGAGCGCAGTGCTCTGGATGGACAGTAGGGGGTAAGGTTCTGAGTGAAGAACGCTGGGACAGCGTTGTGTAAAGCCTTGTATACCAGGCACAAGGTTTTGAACATAATCATCTTCCTCACCGGAAGCCAATGAAGTTGTTTCATGGTGGGTAAAACCGGATGGAATTTGGGGATTCGCCCTAGGAGCCTGGCGGCCGCGTTCTGTATGGACTGCATTTTTGTTAACACTCTCTCCTGGGCCCCTAGAAACAAAGCGTTACAATAGTCTAGGGTGGAGAGCACCAGGGAGCTTACCAGCGTTTTCGCCATGTTTTCAGGTAAAAAGGGCAGAATTTTTTTGATGAGCCTAAGTTTATGAAAGGCTGAAGAGGATATCTGATTGGCGTGTGGTAGGAAGTTCAGACGGTTGTCAAACATGACTCCCAGGTTCCTCACTTTATCAACCGGGACTGGGGGCTGGCCCATGGATGATGGCCACCAACGGGGGGACCACTCCGGAGAGAGATTGCTGAAGATTACAACCTCCGATTTCTCGGAGTTTAGCTTCAGACAATTGTGTGACATCCAGTTCCCGATAGCCGACATGCCCTGGTTGAACATGTTGGCTTTCTGAAGGCCGTCGTTTTTGACGGCTAGGACCAGTTGAGTGTCATCAGCGTATAAAGTGAGGCTCATCCCGTGTGCCCTGATGACATTGGCAAGGTCCGACACATAAATGTTAAATAGTGTCGGACTAAGGGATGAGCCTTGGGGAACTCCACACGGTAGTGACAGGGGGGAGGATTCAAAAGGTCCCACTGTGACGACCTGGGTCCTGTTGGCCAGGAAGGAGGCAAAAAGATTTTTGGCGTTACCTTGGATGCCTATGCTCTCGACACGGTCGACCAAGGTGGTATGGTCGACCGTGTCAAAGGCCGCCGACAGGTCTAGTAATATCAGGACGGCGGTACCTCCCGCATCCCGGATAGATCTGATGTCGTCCGCCGCTTTGACCAAGGCCGTCTCGGTTCCGTGGAAGCGACGGAAGCCAAACTGTGATTCATCTAGGCATTTGTTATCCTCGATGAAGGAGGAGAGTTGGGCATTCATAATTTTTTCCACAATTTTTGCTAATAGTGGGAGACTGGCAATGGGGCGGTAGCTTTTGGGTTCTTCTTTATTAAGGGTAGGTTTTTTGAGCAACGGTTTTATTGGGGTTTTCTTTAGTGTCTCGGGATAGATGCCGGTGCTAAACATGGAGTTGCAGATATTGGTTATAGAGGGTAAGACTGCATCCATGATAAGTCTCAGGACCTTCAAGGGACAAGGGTCGAGGGCCGATCCCGATTTGATGGTGGATATCGTTTTTAGCACCTGCGGACACGTGACCTCGCTGAACTGCGAGAGAATGGGTCCTTCAGGTTGAATTGATGGGCTGTGGAAGAGAGTGACGTTATTGGCGAAAACCCTGTAAATGTCATCAACTTTGCTGAAGAAGAACTTAGATAAAGCGTCGCAAAGGGTTTGGGACGGGGGAGGTGTGAGATCCACAGAGAAACCCGCCAATTGTTTGGTGGTCTCATATAGACATTTATTGGAGTTTTGTGCTGTTTCAATTTTATTGCAATAATACTTTTTTTTTTGCGTCCGGGATAACAGGTGAGTAAATCGGAATTCGTAGTTCGGCTGATTTTAGAGGAATATTTGTAAGTTCCAAACTCCACACTTCGAAGAATTTCCAAGTGAAACCAGTCAATGTGAGCCCATGGAAGGAAATTCAAGTTACTGGTAAGTTAGAATTACTTTTCAGGATCAGTACTGGGCTTAAACATGCAGCACTGAGGTCTCTCCTGATAACAGATGAGTAAATCGGAATTCGTAGTTCGGCTGATTTTAGAGGAATATTTGTAACTTCCAAAACTCCACACTTCGAAGAATTTCCAAGTGAAACCAGTCAATGTTAGCCCATGGAAGGAAATTCAAGTTACTGGTAAGTACGGTTAGAATTACTTTTCAGGATCAGTACTGGGCTTAAAGATGCAGCATTGAGGTCTCTCCTGATAACAGGTGAGTAAATCGGAATTCGTAGTTCGGCAGATTTTAGAGGAATATTTGTAAGTTCCAAAATTCCACACTTCGAAACTTTTCTGCTGAAAACCACACAGTGGATTCCTATGGAAGGAAATACAAGTTACTGGTAAGTATGCTTAGAATTACTTTTCAGGGTCAGTGCTGGGCTAAAAGATGCAGCACTGAGTTCTCTCCTGATAACAGGTGAGTAAATCGGAATTCGTAGTTCAGCTGATTTTAGAGGAATATTTGTAAGTTTCAAAACTCCACACTTCGAAGAATTTCCAAGTGAAACCAGTCAATGTTAGCCTATGGAAGGAAATTCAAGTTACTGGTAAGTACGGTTAGAATTACTTTTCAGGATCAGTACTGGGCTTAAAGATGCAGCATTGAGGTCTCTCCTGATAACAGGTGAGTAAATCGGAATTCGTAGTTCGGCTGATTTTAGAGGAATTTTTGTACGTTCCAAAAATCGACACTTAGAAACTTTTCCGCTGAAAACCACATAATGGATTCCTATGGAAGGAAAAACAATTTACTGGTGAGTACGCTTAGAATTACTTTTCAGGGTCAGTGCTTGGCTAAAAGATGCAGCACTGGGTTCTCTCCTGATAACAGGTGAGTAAATCGGAATTCGTAGTTCGGCTGATTTTAGAGGAATTTTTGTACGTTCCAAAAATCGACACTTAGAATCTTTTCTTCTGAAAACCACACAATGGATTCCTATGGAAGGAAATACAAGTTACTGGTAAGTACGCTTAGAATTACTTTTCAGGATCAGTGCTGGGCTAAAGCATGCAGCACTGGTTTCTCTCTTGATAACAGGCGAGTAAATCGGAATTCGGAATTCGGCTGATTTTAGAGGAATATTTGTAAGTTCCAAAACTCCACACTTTGAAACTTTACTGCTGAAAACCACACAATGGATTCCTATGGAATGAAATACAAGTTACTGGTAAGTACGCTTAGAATTACTTTTCAGGGTCAGTGCTGGGCTAAAAGATGCAGCACTGGGTTCTCACTTGATAACAGGTGAGTAAATCGGAATTCGTAGTTTGGCTGATTTTAGAGGAATATTTGTAAGTTCCAAAATTCCACACTTCGAAACTTTTCTGCTGAAAACCACACAGTGGATTCCTATGGAAGGAAATACAAGTTACTGGTAGGTATGGTTAGAATTACTTTTCAGGGTCAGTGCTGGGCTAAAAGATGCAGCACTGGGTTCTCTCCTGATAACAGTTGAGTAAATCGTAATTCGAAGTTCGGCTGATTTTAGAGGAATATTTGTAAGTTCCAAAATTCCACACTTCGAAACTTTTCTGCTGAAAACCACACAGTGGATTCCTATGGAAGGAAATTCAAGTTACTGGTAAGTACGTTTAGAATTACTTTTCAGGATCAGTACTGGGCTTAAACATGCAGCACTGAGGTCTCTCCTGATAACAGGTGAATAAATCGGAATTCATAGTTCGGCTGATTTTAGAGGAATTTTTGTAACTTCCAAAACTCCACACTTCGAAGAATTTCCAAGTGAAACCAGTCAATGTTAGCCTATGGAATGAAATTCAAGTTCCTGGTAAGTACGGTTAGAATTACTTTTCAGGATCAGTACTGGGCTTAAAGATGCAGCATTGAGGTCTCTCCTGATAACAGGTGAGTAAATCGGAATTCGTAGTTCGGCAGATTTTAGAGGAATTTTTGTACGTTCCAAAAATCGACACTTAGAAACTTTTCTTCTGAAAACCACTCAGTGGCTTCCCATGGAAGGAAATACAAGTTACTGGTAAGTACTTTTAGAATTACTTTTCAGGATCAGTACTGGGCTTAAAGATGCAGCATTGAGGTCTCTCCTGATAACAGGTGAGTAAATCGGAATTCGTAGTTCGGCTGATTTTAGAGAAATTTTTGTATGTTCCAAAAATCTACACTTAGAAACTTTTACGCTGAAAACCACATAATGGATTCCTATGGAAGGAAATACAAGTTACTGGTGAGTATGCTTAGAATTACTTTTCAGGGTCAGTGCTTGGCTAAAAGATGCAGCACTGGGTTCTCTCCTGATAATTATTATTTATTATTATTATTATTTTGACATTTGTAAAGCGCGAAACGAAGGACCGTGGGCATCTCGGCGCTAAGTATCTGCAATGTTTAGCCAACAAGGGGACTGGGAGATCAATGATTAAAAAGCCAGGTTTTGAGGTTTTTTCGGGAAGACCAGAGGGACGTGCTGGTCTTGATGGGATGAGGCAGTGTGTTCCATAATTTTGGAGCAGCCACAAGAAATCTTCTGTCACCCCAGTTGACAGATTTAGTTCGGGGGATCACCAGGTCCAGGGAGCTGGAAGAGCGCAGTGCTCTGGATGGACAGTAGGGGGTAAGGTTCTGAGTGAAGAACGCTGGGACAGCGTTGTGTAAAGCCTTGTATACCAGGCACAAGGTTTTGAACATAATCCTCTTCCTCACCGGAAGCCAATGAAGTTGTTTCATGGTGGGTAAAACCGGATGGAATTTGGGGATTCGCCCTAGGAGCCTGGCGGCCGCGTTCTGTATGGACTGCATTTTTGTTAACACTCTCTCCTGGGCCCCTAGAAACAAAGCGTTACAATAGTCTAGGGTGGAGAGCACCAGGGAGCTTACCAGCGTTTTCGCCATGTTTTCAGGTAAAAAGGGCAGAATTTTTTTGATGAGCCTAAGTTTATGAAAGGCTGAAGAGGATATCTGATTGGCGTGTGGTAGGAAGTTCAGACGGTTGTCAAACATGACTCCCAGGTTCCTCACTTTATCAACCGGGACTGGGGGCTGGCCCATGGATGATGGCCACCAACGGGGGGACCACTCCGGAGAGAGATTGCTGAAGATTACAACCTCCGATTTATCGGAGTTTAGCTTCAGACAATTGTGTGACATCCAGTTCCCGATAGCCGACATGCCCTGGTTGAACATGTTGGCTTTCTGAAGGCCGTCATTTTTGACGGCTAGGACCAGTTGAGTGTCATCAGCGTATAAAGTGAGGCTCATCCCGTGTGCCCTGATGACATTGGCAAGGTCCGACACATAAATGTTAAATAGTGTCGGACTAAGGGATGAGCCTTGGGGAACTCCACACGGTAGTGACAGGGGGGAGGATTCAAAAGGTCCCACTGTGACGACCTGGGTCCTGTTGGCCAGGAAGGAGGCAAAAAGATTTTTGGCGTTACCTTGGATGCCTATGCTCTCGACACGGTCGACCAAGGTGGTATGGTCGACCGTGTCAAAGGCCGCCGACAGGTCTAGTAATATCAGGACGGCGGTACCTCCCGCATCCCGGATAGATCTGATGTCGTCCGCCGCTTTGACCAAGGCCGTCTCGGTTCCGTGGAAGCGACGGAAGCCAAACTGTGATTCATCTAGGCATTTGTTATCCTCGATGAAGGAGGAGAGTTGGGCATTCATAATTTTTTCCACAATTTTTGCTAATAGTGGGAGACTGGCAATGGGGCGGTAGCTTTTGGGTTCTTCTTTATTAAGGGTAGGTTTTTTGAGCAACGGTTTTATTGGGGTTTTCTTTAGTGTCTCGGGATAGATGCCGGTGCTAAACATGGAGTTGCAGATATTGGTTATAGAGGGTAAGACTGCATCCATGATAAGTCTCAGGACCTTCAAGGGACAAGGGTCGAGGGCCGATCCCGATTTGATGGTGGATATCGTTTTTAGCACCTACGGACACGTGACCTCGCTGAACTGCGAGAGAATGGGTCCTTCAGGTTGAATTGATGGGCTGTGGAAGAGAGTGACGTTATTGGCGAAAACCCTGTAAATGTCATCAACTTTGCTGAAGAAGAACTTAGATAAAGCGTGGCAAAGGGTTTGGGATGGGGGAGGTGTGAGATCCACAGAGAAACCCGCCAATTGTTTGGTGGTCTCATATAGACATTTATTGGAGTTTTGTGCTGTTTCAATTTTATTGCAATAATACTTTTTTTTTTGCGTCCAGGATAACAGGTGAGTAAATCGGAATTCGTAGTTCGGCTGATTTTAGAGGAATATTTGTAAGTTCCAAACTCCACACTTCGAAGAATTTCCAAGTGAAACCAGTCAATGTTAGCCCATGAAAGGAAATTCAAGTTACTGGTAAGTACGGTTAGAATTACTTTTCAGGATCAGTACTGGGCTTAAACATGCAGCACTGAGGTCTCTCCTGATAACAGATGAGTAAATCGGAATTCGTAGTTCGGCTGATTTTAGAGGAATATTTGTAACTTCCAAAACTCCACACTTCGAAGAATTTCCAAGTGAAACCAGTCAATGTTAGCCTATGGAATGAAATTCAAGTTCCTGGTAAGTACGGTTAGAATTACTTTTCAGGATCAGTACTGGGCTTAAAGATGCAGCATTGAGGTCTCTCCTGATAACAGGTGAGTAAATCGGAATTCGTAGTTCGGCAGATTTTAGAGGAATATTTGTAAGTTCCAAAATTCCACACTTCGAAACTTTTCTGCTGAAAACCACACAGTGGATTCCTACGGACGGAAATACAAGTTACTGGTAAGTATGCTTAGAATTACTTTTCAGGGTCAGTGCTGGGCTAAAAGATGCAGCACTGAGTTCTCTCCTGATAACAGGTGAGTAAATCGGAATTCGTAGTTTAGCTGATTTTAGAGGAATATTTGTAAGTTTCAAAACTCCACACTTCGAAGAATTTCCAAGTGAAACCAGTCAATGTTAGCCTATGGAAGGAAATTCAAGTTACTGGTAAGTACGGTTAGAATTACTTTTCAGGATCAGTACTGTGCTTAAACATGCAGCACTGAGGTCTCTCCTGATAACAGGTGAGTAAATCGGAATTCGTAGTTCGGCTGATTTTAGAGGAATTTTTGTACGTTCCCAAAATCGACACTTAGAAACTTTTCTGCTGAAAACCACACAATGGATTCCTATGGAAGGAAATACAAGTTACTGGTGAGTACGCTTAAAATTACTTTTCAGGATCAGTACTGGGCTTAAACATGCAGCACTGAGGTCTCTCCTGATAACAGGTGAGTAAATCGGAATTCGTAGTTCGGCTGATTTTAGAGGAATATTTGTAAGTTCCAAAACTCCACACTTCGAAGAATTTCCAAGGGAAACCAGTCAATGTTACCCTATGGAAGGAAATTCATGTCACTGGTAAGTATGGTTAGAATGACATTTCAGGATCAGTACTGGGCTTAAACATGCAGCACTGAGGTCTCTCCTGATAACAGGTGAGTAAATCGGAATTCGTAGTTCGGCTGATTTTAGAGGAATATTTGTAAGTTTCAAAACTCCAGACTTCGAAGAATTTCCAAGTGAAACCAGTCAATGTTAGCCTATGGAAGGAAATTCAAGTTACTGGTAAGTGCGGTTAGAATTACTTTTCAGGATCAGTACTGGGCTTAAAGATGCAGTATTGAGGTCTCTCCTGATAACAGGTGAGTAAATCGGAATTCGTAGTTCAGCTGATTTTAGAGGAATTTTTGTACGTTCCAAAAATCGACACTGAGAAACTTTTCTGCTGAAAACCACACAATGGATTCCTATGGAAGGAAGTACAAGTTACTGGTGAGTACGCTTAGAATTACTTTTCAGGGTCAGTGCTTGACTAAAAGATGCGGCACTGGGTTCTCTCCTGATAACAGGTGAGTAAATCGGAATTCGAAGTTTGGCTGATTTTAAAGGAATATTTGTAAGTTCCAAAACTCCACACTTCGAAGAATTTCCAAGTGAAAAAAGTCAATGTTAGCCTATAGAAGGAAATTCAAGTTACTGGTAAGTATGGTTAGAATGACTTTTCAGGATCAGTACTGGGCTTAAACATGCAGCACTGAGGTCTCTCCTGATAACAGGTGAGTAAATCGGAATTCTTAGTTCGGCTGATGTTAGAGGAATATTTGTAACTTCCAAAACTCCACACTTTGAAGAATTTCCAAGTGAAACCAGTCAATGTTAGCCTATGGAATGAAATTCAAGTTCCTGGTAAGTATGGTTAGAATTACTTTTCAGGATCAGTACTGGGCGTAAAGATGCAGCATTGAGGTCTCTCCTGATAACAGGTGAGTAAATCAGAATTCGTAGTTCGGCTGATTTTAGAGGAATTTTTGTACGTTCCAAAAATCGACACTTAGAAACTTTTCTGCTGAAAACCACACAATGGATTCCTATGGAAGGAAATATAAGTTGCAGGTAAGTACACTTAGAATTACTTTTCAAGATCAGTACTGGGCTTAAACATGCAGCACTGAGGTCTCTCCTGATAGGTGAGTAAATCGAGATTCGTAGCTCGGCTGATTTTAGAGGAGTATTTGTAAGTTCCAAAACTCCACACTTCGAAGAATTACCAAGTGAAACCAGTCAATGTTAGCCTATGGAAGGAAATTCAAGTTACTGGTAAGTACGGTTAGAATTACTTTTCAGGATCAGTACTGGCCTTAAAGATTCAGCACTGAGGTCTCTCCTGATAAAAGGTGAATAAATCGGAATTCGTAGTTCGGCTGATTTTAGAGGAATTTTTGTACGTTCCAAAAATCGACACTGAAACTTTTCTGCTGAAAACCACACAATGGATTCCTATGGAAGGAAATACAAGTTGCTGGTAAGTACATTTAGAATTACTTTTCAGGGTCAGTGCTGGGCTAAAAGATGCAGCACTGGGTTCTCTCCTGATAACTGGAGAGTAAATCAGAATTCGAAGTTCGACTGATTTTAGAGGAATATTTGTAAGTTCCAAAATTCCACACTTCGAAACTTTTCTGCTGAAAACCACACAATGGATTCCTATGGAAGGAAATACAAGTTACTGGTGAGTACGCTTAAAATTACTTTTCAGGATCAGTACTGGGCTTAAACATGCAGCACTGAGGTCTCTCCTGATAACAGGTGAGTAAATCGGAATTCGTAGTTCGGCTGATTTTAGAGGAATATTTGTAAGTTCCAAAACTCCACACTTCGAAGAATTTCCAAGTGAAACCAGCCAATGTTACCCTATGGAAGGAAATTCATGTTACTGGTAAGTATGGTTAGAATGACTTTTCAGGATCAGTACTGGGCTTAAACATGCAGCACTGAGGTCTCTCCTGATAACAGGTGAGTAAATCGGAATTCGTAGTTCGGCTGATTTTAGAGGAATATTTGTAAGTTCCAAAATTCCACACTTCGAAGAATTTCAAAAGTGAAACCAGTCAATGATAGCCTATGGAATGAAATTCAAGGTCCTGGTAAGCACGCTTAGAATTACTTTTCAGGATCAGTACTGGGCTTAAAGATGCAGCATTGAGGTCTCTCCTGATAACAGGTGAGTAAATCGGAATTCGTAGTTCGGCTGATTTTAGAGGAATATTTGTAACTTCCAAAACTCCACACTTCGAAGAATTTCCAAGTGAAACCAGTCAATGTTAGCCTATGGAATGAAATTCAAGTTCCTGGTAAGTACGGTTAGAATTACTTTTCAGGATCAGTACTGGGCTTAAAGATGCAGCATTGAGGTCTCTCCTGATAACAGGTGAGTAAATCGGAATTCGTAGTTCGGCAGATTTTAGAGGAATTTTTGTACGTTCCAAAAATCGACATTTAGAAACTTTTCTTCTGAAAACCACACAGTGGATTCCTATGGAAGGAAATACAAGTTACTGGTAAGTACTTTTAGAATTACTTTTCAGGATCAGTATTGGGCTTAAAGATGTAGCATTGAGGTCTCTCCTGATAACAGGTGAGTAAATCGGAATTCGTAGTTCGGCTGATTTTAGAGGAATTTTTGTACGTTCCAAAAATCGACACTTAGAAACTTTTCCGCTGAAAACCACATAATGGATTCCTATGGAAGGAAATACAAGTTACTGGTGAGTACGCTTAGAATTACTTTTCAGGGTCAGTGCTTGGCTAAAAGATGCAGCACTGGGTTCTCTCCTGATAACAGTTGAGTAAATCGTAATTCGAAGTTCGGCTGATTTTAGAGGAATATTTGTAAGTTCCAAAATTCCACACTTCGAAACTTTTCTGCTGAAAACCACACAGTGGATTCCTATGGAAGGAAATTCAAGTTACTGGTAAGTATGGTTAGAATTACTTTTCAGGATCAGTACTGGGCTTAAACATGCAGCACTGAGGTCTCTCCTGATAACAGGTGAGTAAATCGGAATTCATAGTTCGGCTGATTTTAGAGGAATATTTGTAAGTTCCAAAATTCCACACTTCGAAGAATTTCCAAGTGAAACCAGTCAATGTTAGCCTATGGAATGATATTCAATGTCCTGGTAAGCACGCTTAGAATTACTTTTCAGGATCAGTACTGGGCTTAAAGATGCAGCATTGAGGTCTCTCCTGATAACAGGTGAGTAAATCAGAATTCGTAGTTCGGCTGATTTTAGAGGAATATTTGTACGTTCCAAAAATCGACACTTAGAAACTTTTCTGCTGAAAACCACACAATGGATTCCTATGGAAGGAAATACAAGTTACTGGTAAGTACGCTTAGAATTACTTTTCAGGGTCAGTGCTTGGCTAAAAGATGCAGCACTGGGTTCTCACTTGATAACAGGTGAGAAAATCGGAATTCGTAGTTCGGCTGATTTTAGAGGAATATTTGTAACTTCCAAAACTCCACACTTCGAAACTTTTCTGCTGAAAACCACACAATGGATTCCTATGGAATGAAATACAAGTTACTGGTAAGTACGCTTAGAATTACTTTTCAGGGTCAGTGCTGGGCTAAAAGATGCAGCACTGGGTTCTAACTTGATAACAGGTGAGTAAATCGGAATTCGTAGTTTGGCTGATTTTAGAGGAATATTTGTAAGTTCCAAAATTCCACACTTCGAAGAATTTCAAAAGTGAAACCAGTCAATGTTAGCCTATGGAATGAAATTCAAGGTCCTGGTAAGCACGCTTAGAATTACTTTTCAGGATCAGTACTGGGCTTAAAGATGCAGCATTGAGGTCTCTCCTGATAACAGGTGAGTAAATCGGAATTCGGAGTTCGGCTGATTTTAGAGGAATATTTGTAACTTCCAAAACTCCACACTTCGAAGAATTTCCAAGTGAAACCAGTCAGTGTTAGCCTATGGAAGGAAATTCAAGTTACTGGTAAGTACGGTTAGAACTACTTTTCAGGATCAGTACTCACCTTAAAGATTAAGCACTGAGGTCTCTCCTGATAACAGGTGAATAAATCGGAATTCGTAGTTCGGCTGATTTTAGAGGAATTTTTGTACGTTCCAAAAATCGACACTGAAACTTTTCTGCTGAAAACCACACAATGGATTCCTATGGAAGGAAGTACAAGTTACTGGTAAGTACGCTTAGAATTACTTTTCAGGGTCAGTGCTGGGCTAAAACATGCAGCACTGGGTTCTCTCTTGATAACAGGCGAGTAAATCGGAATTCGTAGTTCGGCTGATTTTAGAGGAATATTTGTAAGTTCCAAAACTCTACACTAACAAACTTTTCTGCTGAAAACCACACAATGGATTCCTATGGAATGTTATGTTATGTTATGTTAGTTACATTTTAATGCGCACAGCTGCTCCAGCGAAGGAGCGTCCTGGCGCAGGGAAAGGAAAACACCACACAACACTGGATCCGGAGACAAGAAGCAAACAATAGAAGCTGGAAATAATTAAAACAAGAGGGTTTTCAAAGCTCTGCGAAAGGACATTAGGTCGTTCGAAAGACGGATTTCCAAGGGAAGAGCGTTCCAGAGGGTTGCGGCTTTCACACGGAAGGAGCGACCCCCCATCCGACTAAGTCTGAAACGGGGGACGACCACCAAGGACTGTCCAAGGGATCGTAGTGAGCGGGTAGGAACATAAGGAGAGATCAATGAATTGAGTATTCCGGGTGCCAACTCTCTCAGAATTTTAAAAACCAGGCAGAGAGCCTTGAATTGGATACGCTTGCATATCGGGAGCCAGTGCAAGGACCGCAGGGTGTTAGAAGTAGGGCAGGATCGAGGCAGACCAACCACCGCCCTAGCCGCCGCATTCTGAACTCGTTGTAAACGAAGAATCTCGGCTTGGTTTGCTCCTAATAGGAGGGAACTGGCATAATCCAGCCGCGAGATGATCATTGCTTGAATGACCAGCTGTCTTGTAGGGGCATCGAAGAAACGCAGCAGGGGTCTTAGCCCGCGTAATACACCAAAACAGCAGGCCGCCACTCTCTTTGTGTGAGTCACAAAGCTCAGCGTATGGTCAAGCCAGACTCCGAGATTCCTGAGTTCCAGAACAGGGACCGGCGCTAATCCCAGCTCTGGAGGCCACCATTCGTCCCCCCAGTGGTCCGCTTCCCTTCCAACGATCATCACCTCTGTTTTTGACGCGTTCAGTTGGAGACAGTTGTTATTCATCCAGCTGGCCACCTCTCGCAGTCCACTTCGGAACCTGAGGGCATCCCGCTTGGCATCCCCGCTGATCGTAACCGCCAACTGAGTGTCGTCAGCATAGGAGACCATGGTAAGGCCCCATTGCCTGACGACCTCAGCCAGCGGCTGCACGTACAGATTAAAAAGCGTGGGACTCAGCGAGGAGCCCTGCGGGACCCCCAGGTCCAAAGGATGGTACTTGGACTGAAAAGGAGGGGTGGCAACGCAGAAGGAGCGATCACTGAGGAAGGAGCGGCACCACTGCAGAGCTGAACCACAAATGCCAATGTCCTGCAGGCGGTGTAGCAAGATGCGATGGGAGACCGTGTCAAAGGCAGCGCTCAGATCTAGTAAAATAAGCGCTGCCGTTTGACCTGCATCGAGCACACTTCGCAAATGCTCAACCATTGCCAGAAGGGCCGTCTCAGTGCTGTGACCAGCACGAAACCCATTCTGCGTTGGATCCAGGACATTCACAAGGGTCATATGCTCCGTGAGGGCCCGATTTACATGGGCCTCCATGACCTTAGCCGGCCAAGGGAGCAAAGATATAGGGCGGTAGTTTTCAGGTCTCGATGGATCCAAAGATGGTTTTTTTAGGATCGGGGAAACCACCGCTTGCTTCCATTTGGCAGGGACCAGGCCAGAGGTTAGGGAAAGGTTAATCAGGGAGCACACTGCTGTGCGTCCCTGAAAAGCAACGTCCCTGAAAAGAGCAGATCTTACCGGGTCTGCAGGCGATCCAGACTTGACTCGCAGGGCCCACATTGCAAACTCCTCATCGGAGATGGTAGGAAAGGAGTGCAGCGATGGGCAGCTGCTAGAGCCGCTCCAGGGGATCACAGGGGACAGTGTGCTTGGAAACGCCAGATAGATTTTCCTGACTTTATCCAGAAAGAAGGTGGCTAAGGCTTCACAGTGGGCGATGGAACTGTCCAACTGTGGGGGAACTCTCTTTGCCATTAAATCTTTTACGGTTTTAAAGATGGTTTTAGTCGGGTTAGGGCTGTTTCTAAATTCGGCTGCGTAAAACGCCGCCCGGGCCCTGCATATAGCTCGATGGTAAAGCTTAACTAGGGCCAGGTAGATGGATTTCTTATCGGCATCGTACGACTTACGCCACACCCTTTCCGCCCGTCTGCAAGAGGACTTCAGTGCATGCAGCGCACCGTCATACCAGGGGCTGGCCTGCCGGGGACTGGACTTGCTGGAGATGATAGGTACCAGGACGTCCAGCGCCCTGGTAATCCAGTTACAAAACCGGTCATAGCCCGAGGTGGCATTCAGCAAGGGACCTAATGGCTCAGCACCCATAATGCGGTGAAGGTCCTCTAGCCTAAGTTTGTTCCAGTGGCGCCGGGGTATCCGCAAAGGAGGCGATATAGTAGGATTGGCAGGGAGAAGAAGCCAGGCAGACACCAGATAGTGGTCAGACCATATCACAGGATCAACCGCCACGATCCTAACATCTGAGATAGTGGTAAAAAACGGATCCAGGATGTGGCCGGCCACGTGTGTAGGCTGAGAAATAAGCTGGGTCAACTGCAAAGCCTCTAAGTCGGCCAAAAAACCACTGATGGCCGGAGACGATAACCTGTCAAAGTGGAGATTTAGATCACCCAGGATGGAAAAATTTGCACAGCCACTAGCCAATGAGCTCACAGCCTCCGGAAAGGCACCTCTAAAAGCAACATCGCTGCCTGGAGGGCGATAGACAACCATCCCTGACAGCGAGAACTGAGGGCTGATGGAAACCTTAAACAACGCACTCTCACATCCGGCAATCTGCAAGATCGTCCAGGTGCATGTAAAGGCGGATCTAATAAATAAGGCGATCCCTCCACCTCTAGAATGGCGGTTAGATCTAAAGCATGAATAGCCCGGAGGACAGGCAAGATTGACTATGGCGTCATCAGTATCTTGTAGCCAGGTTTCAGTTACGGCCAACAGATCTGGTGTCTTATCCAAAATGAGATCAGCCACCGACAGATGGTGTTTCACTAGAGATCTGGTATTCAGATTTAAAAATCGTAGACCAGATCCCAGACTACCAGGCAACGAAGAGAGACCAGGAGGAGCTCGTGGGGCAGGAGAAGTGGCGAGCTCGCGAATACCTACAGGGTGGTCCAATGACCATCTATTGCAAGCACACTGAAACGGGCCACACAGCGGATGGTGGGGTGTGGCAGAGCAGCGTGGGAGTGTGTCTCTGATGGCACGAAGCGAGGCGTCGGAATACTTAATCATCCTGACAGAGCAAAAGCTACGAGCACACAGATATATGCAATATTACAATAAAAGAGGAGTGCCCAGCGTACCACGCATACTTAGCGCGGACGGGCGCAGACGGGCAGACTCTGGCTCGACTCCGGCGCGAGTCAGGCGCTACCGCTGCGCGTCACCGCTGCGCTAGCAGAGTGAACTTTAAATACCAGCTCACCTGGGCTACATGAAGCGCTAGAGCGCTGCAGCAAGTGGCCCAGGAGGCAGAGACCACCCCAAAATGGCGGCCAAGCGCCACGAAGAAGCTACAAACAGGAGGAAATTCCGCGAAAAAACGCGGTGGGGGCACAATTAAAATGTAAGTATGAGGCCAGGGACAATTCTACTAATAAAACGAGGCTCCAAACAAAAAATAGTACAAATATAAAAAACAAGCTTTTAAAATCAATAGTAAGCGCAGCGCGCTGAAATGCAGCTAATGTAGCGACTGATATAGCGCATGCAGGCACCTTTCCCAAGGGAGGACAATGGGAGAGCTCGCCTTAAATACCAGCTCACCTGGGCTACATGAAGCGCTAGAGCGCTGCAGCAAGTGGCCCAGGAGGCAGAGACCAGCCCAAAATGGCGGCCAAGCGCCACGAAGAAGCTACAAACAGGAGGAAATTCCGCGAAAAAAACGCGGTGGGGGCACAATTAAAATGTAAGTATGAGGCCAGGGACAATTCTACTAATAAAACGAGGCTCCAAACAAAAAATAGTACAAATATAAAAAACAAGCTTTTAAAATCAATAGTAAGCGCAGCGCGCTTAAATGCAGCTAATGTAGCGACTGATATAGCGCATGCAGGCACCTTTCCCAAGGGAGGACAATGGGAGAGCTCGCCTTAAATACCAGCTCACCTGGGCTACATGAAGCGCTAGAGCGCTGCAGCAAGTGGCCCAGGAGGCAGAGACCACCCCAAAATGGCGGCCAAGCGCCACGAAGAAGCTACAAACAGGAGGAAATTCCGCGAAAAAACGCGGTGGGGGCACAATTAAAATGTAAGTATGAGGCCAGGGACAATTCTACTAATAAAACGAGGCTCCAAACAAAAAATAGTACAAATATAAAAAACAAGCTTTTAAAATCAATAGTAAGCGCAGCGCGCTGAAATGCAGCTAATGTAGCGACTGATATAGCGCATGCAGGCACCTTTCCCAATTGAATGAAATACAAGTTACTGGTAAGTACGCTTAGAATTTCTTTTCAGGGTCAGTGCTGGGCTAAAAGATGCAGCACTGGGTTCTCACTTGATAACAGGTGAGTAAATCGGAATTCGTAGTTCCGCTGATTTTAGAGGAATATTTGTAAGTTCCAAAACTCCACACTTAGAAACGTTTCTGCAGAAAGCCACACAATAGATTCCTATGGAAGGAAATACAAGTTGCTGGTAAGTACATTTAGAATTACTTTTCAGGGTCAGTGGTGGGCTAAAAGATGCAGCACTGAGTTCTCTCCTGATAACAGGTGAGTAATTCGGAATTCGAAGTTCAACTGATTTTAGAGGAATATTTGTAAGTTCCAAAATTCCACACTTCGAAACTTTTCTGCTGAAAACCACACAGTGGATTCCTATGGAAGGAAATACAAGTTACTGGTAATTATGCTTAGAATTACTTTTCAGGGTCAGTGCTGGGCTAAAAGATGCAGCACTGAGGTCTCTCCTGATAACAGGTGAGTAAATCGGAATTCGAAGTTCGGCTGATTTTAGAGGAATATTTGCAAGTTCAAAATTCCACACTTCGAAACTTTTCTGCTGAAAACCACACAGTGGATTCCTATCGAAGGAAATACAAGTTACTGGTAAGTACGCTTAGAATTACTTTTCAGGATCAGTACTGGGCTTAAACATGCAGCACTGAGGTCTCTCCTGATAACAGGTGAGTAAATCGGAATTCTTAGTTCGGCTGATTTTAGAGGAATATTTGTAACTTCCAAAACTCCACACTTTGAAGAATTTCCAAGTGAAACCAGTCAATGTTAGCCTATGGAATGAAATTCAAGTTCCTGGTAAGTATGGTTAGAATTACTTTTCAGGATCAGTACTGGGCGTAAAGATGCAGCATTGAGGTCTCTCCTGATAACAGGTGAGTAAATCAGAATTCGTAGTTCGGCTGATTTTAGAGGAATTTTTGTACGTTCCAAAAATCGACACTTAGAAACTTTTCTGCTGAAAACCACACAATGGATTCCTATGGAAGGAAATATAAGTTGCAGGTAAGTACACTTAGAATTACTTTTCAAGATCAGTACTGGGTTTAAACATGCAGCACTGAGGTCTCTCCTGATAGGTGAGTAAATCGAGATTCGTAGCTCGGCTGATTTTAGAGGAGTATTTGTAAGTTCCAAAACTCCACACTTCGAAGAATTACCAAGTGAAACCAGTCAATGTTAGCCTATGGAAGGAAATTCAAGTTACTGGTAAGTACGGTTAGAATTACTTTTCAGGATCAGTACTGGCCTTAAAGATTCAGCACTGAGGTCTCTCCTGATAAAAGGTGAATAAATCGGAATTCGTAGTTCGGCTGATTTTAGAGGAATTTTTGTACGTTCCAAAAATCGACACTGAAACTTTTCTGCTGAAAACCACACAATGGATTCCTATGGAAGGAAATACAAGTTGCTGGTAAGTACATTTAGAATTACTTTTCAGGGTCAGTGCTGGGCTAAAAGATGCAGCACTGGGTTCTCTCCTGATAACTGGAGAGTAAATCAGAATTCGAAGTTCGACTGATTTTAGAGGAATATTTGTAAGTTCCAAAATTCCACACTTCGAAACTTTTCTGCTGAAAACCACACAGTGGATTCCTACGGAAGGAAATACAAGTTACTGGTAAGTATGCTTAGAATTACTTTTCAGGGTCAGTGCTGGGCTAAAAGATGCAGCACTGAGTTCTCTCCTGATAACAGGTGAGTAAATCGGAATTCGTAGTTTAGCTGATTTTAGAGGAATATTTGTAAGTTTCAAAACTCCATACTTAGAAGAATTTCCAAGTGAAACCAGTCAATGTTAGCCTATGGAAGGAAATTCAAGTTACTGGTAAGTACGGTTAGAATTACTTTTCAGGATCAGTACTGTGCTTAAACATGCAGCACTGAGGTCTCTCCTGATAACAGGTGAGTAAATCGGAATTCGTAGTTCGGCTGATTTTAGAGGAATTTTTGTACGTTCCAAAAATCGACACTTAGAAACTTTTCTGCTGAAAACCACACAATGGATTCCTATGGAAGGAAATACAAGTTACTGGTGAGTACGCTTAAAATTACTTTTCAGGATCAGTACTGGGCTTAAACATGCAGCACTGAGGTCTCTCCTGATAACAGGTGAGTAAATCGGAATTCGTAGTTCGGCTGATTTTAGAGGAATATTTGTAAGTTCCAAAACTCCACACTTCGAAGAATTTCCAAGTGAAACCAGCCAATGTTACCCTATGGAAGGAAATTCATGTTACTGGTAAGTATGGTTAGAATGACTTTTCAGGATCAGTACTGGGCTTAAACATGCAGCACTGAGGTCTCTCCTGATAACAGGTGAGTAAATCGGAATTCGTAGTTCGGCTGATTTTAGAGGAATATTTGTAACTTCCAAAACTCCACACTTCGAAGAATTTCCAAGTGAAACCAGTCAATGTTAGCCTATGGAATGAAATTCAAGTTCCTGGTAAGTACGGTTAGAATTACTTTTCAGGATCAGTACTGGGCTTAAAGATGCAGCATTGAGGTCTCTCCTGATAACAGGTGAGTAAATCGGAATTCGTAGTTCGGCAGATTTTAGAGGAATTTTTGTACGTTCCAAAAATCGACACTTAGAAACTTTTCTTCTGAAAACCACACAGTGGATTCCTATGGAAGGAAATACAAGTTACTGGTAAGTACTTTTAGAATTACTTTTCAGGATCAGTATTGGGCTTAAAGATGTAGCATTGAGGTCTCTCCTGATAACAGGTGAGTAAATCGGAATTCGTAGTTCGGCTGATTTTAGAGGAATTTTTGTACGTTCCAAAAATCGACACTTAGAAACTTTTCCGCTGAAAACCACATAATGGATTCCTATGGAAGGAAATACAAGTTACTGGTGAGTACGCTTAGAATTACTTTTCAGGGTCAGTGCTTGGCTAAAAGATGCAGCACTGGGTTCTCTCCTGATAACAGTTGAGTAAATCGTAATTCGAAGTTCGGCTGATTTTAGAGGAATATTTGTAAGTTCCAAAATTCCACACTTCGAAACTTTTCTGCTGAAAACCACACAGTGGATTCCTATGGAAGGAAATTCAAGTTACTGGTAAGTACGGTTAGAATTACTTTTCAGGATCAGTACTGGGCTTAAACATGCAGCACTGAGGTCTCTCCTGATAACAGGTGAGTAAATCGGAATTCATAGTTCGGCTGATTTTAGAGGAATATTTGTAAGTTCCAAAATTCCACACTTCGAAGAATTTCCAAGTGAAACCAGTCAATGTTAGCCTATGGAATGATATTCAATGTCCTGGTAAGCACGCTTAGAATTACTTTTCAGGATCAGTACTGGGCTTAAAGATGCAGCATTGAGGTCTCTCCTGATAACAGGTGAGTAAATCAGAATTCGTAGTTCGGCTGATTTTAGAGGAATATTTGTACGTTCCAAAAATCGACACTTAGAAACTTTTCTGCTGAAAACCACACAATGGATTCCTATGGAAGGAAATACAAGTTACTGGTAAGTACGCTTAGAATTACTTTTCAGGGTCAGTGCTTGGCTAAAAGATGCAGCACTGGGTTCTCACTTGATAACAGGTGAGAAAATCGGAATTCGTAGTTCGGCTGATTTTAGAGGAATATTTGTAACTTCCAAAACTCCACACTTCGAAACTTTTCTGCTGAAAACCACACAATGGATTCCTATGGAATGAAATACAAGTTACTGGTAAGTACGCTTAGAATTACTTTTCAGGGTCAGTGCTGGGCTAAAAGATGCAGCACTGGGTTCTAACTTGATAACAGGTGAGTAAATCGGAATTCGTAGTTTGGCTGATTTTAGAGGAATATTTGTAAGTTCCAAAATTTCACACTTCGAAGAATTTCAAAAGTGAAACCAGTCAATGTTAGCCTATGGAATGAAATTCAAGGTCCTGGTAAGCACGCTTAGAATTACTTTTCAGGATCAGTACTGGGCTTAAAGATGCAGCATTGAGGTCTCTCCTGATAACAGGTGAGTAAATCGGAATTCGGAGTTCGGCTGATTTTAGAGGAATATTTGTAACTTCCAAAACTCCACACTTCGAAGAATTTCCAAGTGAAACCAGTCAGTGTTAGCCTATGGAAGGAAATTCAAGTTACTGGTAAGTACGGTTAGAACTACTTTTCAGGATCAGTACTCACCTTAAAGATTAAGCACTGAGGTCTCTCCTGATAACAGGTGAATAAATCGGAATTCGTAGTTCGGCTGATTTTAGAGGAATTTTTGTACGTTCCAAAAATCGACACTGAAACTTTTCTGCTGAAAACCACACAATGGATTCCTATGGAAGGAAGTACAAGTTACTGGTAAGTACGCTTAGAATTACTTTTCAGGGTCAGTGCTGGGCTAAAACATGCAGCACTGGGTTCTCTCTTGATAACAGGCGAGTAAATCGGAATTCGTAGTTCGGCTGATTTTAGAGGAATATTTGTAAGTTCCAAAACTCTACACTAAGAAACTTTTCTGCTGAAAACCACACAATGGATTCCTATGGAATGAAATACAAGTTACTGGTAAGTACGCTTAGAATTTCTTTTCAGGGTCAGTGCTGGGCTAAAAGATGCAGCACTGGGTTCTCACTTGATAACAGGTGAGTAAATCGGAATTCGTAGTTCCGCTGATTTTAGAGGAATATTTGTAAGTTCCAAAACTCCACACTTAGAAACGTTTCTGCAGAAAGCCACACAATAGATTCCTATGGAAGGAAATACAAGTTGCTGGTAAGTACATTTAGAATTACTTTTCAGGGTCAGTGGTGGGCTAAAAGATGCAGCACTGAGTTCTCTCCTGATAACAGGTGAGTAATTCGGAATTCGAAGTTCAACTGATTTTAGAGGAATATTTGTAAGTTCCAAAATTCCACACTTCGAAACTTTTCTGCTGAAAACCACACAGTGGATTCCTATGGAAGGAAATACAAGTTACTGGTAATTATGCTTAGAATTACTTTTCAGGGTCAGTGCTGGGCTAAAAGATGCAGCACTGAGGTCTCTCCTGATAACAGGTGAGTAAATCGGAATTCGAAGTTCGGCTGATTTTAGAGGGATATTTGCAAGTTCAAAATTCCACACTTCGAAACTTTTCTGCTGAAAACCACACAGTGGATTCCTATCGAAGGAAATACAAGTTACTGGTAAGTACGCTTAGAATTACTTTTCAGGATCAGTACTGGGCTTAAACATGCAGCACTGAGGTCTCTCCTGATAACAGGTGAGTAAATCGGAATTCGTAGTTCGGCTCACTTTAGAGGAATTTTTGTACGTTCCAAAAATCGACACTTAGAAACTTTTCTGCTGAAAACCACACAGTGGATTCCTATGGAAGGAAATACAAGTTACTGGTGAGTACGCTTAGAATTACTTTTCAGGGTCAGTGCTTGGCTTAAACATGCAGCACTGAGGTCTCTCCTGATAACAGGTGAGTAAATCGGAATTTGTAGTTCGGCTGATTTTAGAGGAATATTTGTAAGTTCCAAAACTCCACACTTCGAAGAATTTCCAAGTGAAACCAGCCAATGTTAGCCTATGGAAGGAAATTCATGTTACTGGTAAATATGGTTAGAATGACTTTTCAGGATCAGTACTGGGCTTAAACATGCAGCACTGAGGTCTCGCCTGATAACAGGTGAGTAAATCGGAATTCGTAGTTCGGCTGATTTTAGAGGAATATTTGTAACTTCCAAAACTCCACACTTCGAAGAATTTCCAAGTGAAACCAGTCAATGTTAGCCTATGGAATGAAATTCAAGTTCCTGGTAAGTACGGTTAGAATTACTTTTCAGGATCAGTACTGGGCTTAAAGATGCAGCATTGAGGTCTCTCCTGATAACAGGTGAGTAAATCGGAATTCGTAGTTCGGCAGATTTTAGAGAAATTTTTGTACGTTCCAAAAATCGACACTTAGAAGCTTTTCTGCTGAAAACCACACAATGGATTCCTATGGAAGGAAATACAAGTTACTGGTAAGTATGCTTAGAATTACTTTTCAGGGTCAGTGCTGGGCTAAAAGATGCAGCACTGGGTTCTCTCCTGATAACTGGTGAGTAAATCAGAATTCGAAGTTCGACTGATTTTAGAGGAATATTTGTAAGTTCCAAAATTCCACACTTCGAAACTTTTCTGCTGAAAACCACACAGTGGATTCCTACGGAAGGAAATACAAGTTACTGGTAAGTATGCTTAGAATTACTTTTCAGGGTCAGTGCTGTGCTAAAAGATGCAGCACTGAGTTCTCTCCTGATAACAGGTGAGTAAATCGGAATTCGTAGTTCAGCTGATTTTAGAGGAATATTTGTACGTTTCAAAACTCCACACTTCGAAGAATTTCCAAGTGAAACCAGTCAATGTTAGCCTATTGAAGGAAATTCAAGTTACTGGTAAGTATGGTTAGAATTACTTTTCAGGATCAGTACTGGGCTTAAACATGCAGCACTGAGGTCTCTCCTGATAACAGGTGAGTAAATCGGAATTCGTACTTCGGCTGATTTTAGAGGAATTTTTGTACGTTCCAAAAATCGACACTTAGAATCTTTTCTACTGAAAACCACACAATGGATTCCTATGGAAGGAAATACAAGTTACTGGTAAGTACGCTTAGAATTACTTTTCAGGATCAGTGCTGGGCTAAAGCATGCAGCACTGGTTTCTCTCTTGATAACAGGCGAGTAAATTGGAATTCGGAATTCGGCTGATTTTAGAGGAATATTTGTAAGTTCCAAAACTCCACACTTTGAAACTTTACTGCTGAAAACCACACAATGGATTCCTATGGAATGAAATACAAGTTACTGGTAAGTACGCTTAGAATTACTTTTCAGGGTCAGTGCTGGGCTAAAAGATGCAGCACTGGGTTCTCACTTGATAACAGGTGAGTAAATCGGAATTCGTAGTTCGGCTGATTTTAGAGGAATATTTGTAAGTTCCAAAACTCCACACTTAGAATATTTTCTGCTGAAAACCACACAATGGATTCCTATGGACGGAAATACAAGTTGCTGGTAAGTATATTTAGAATTACTTTTCAGGGTCAGTGCTGGGCTAAAAGATGCAGCACTGGGTTCTCTCCTGATAACAGTTGAGTAAATCGTAATTCGAAGTTCGGCTGATTTTAGAGGAATATTTGTAAGTTCCAAAATTCCACACTTCGAAACTTTTCTGCTGAAAACCACACGGTGGATTCCTCTGGAAGGAAATACAAGTTACTGGTAAGTACGCTTAGAATTACTTTTCAGGGTCAGTGCTGGGCTAAAAGATGCAGCACTGAGTTCTCTCCTGATAACAGGTAAGTAAATCGGAATTCGTAGTTCGGATGATTTTAGAGGAATATTTGTAAGTTTCAAAACTCCACACTTCGAAGAATTTCCAAGTGAAACCAGTCAATGTTAGCCTATGGAAGGAAATTCAAGTTACTGGTAAGTACGGTTAGAATTACTTTTCAGGATCAATACTGGGCTTAAACATGCAGCACTGAGGTCTCTCCTGATAACAGGTGAGTAAATCGGAATTCGTAGTTCGGCTGATTTTAGAGGAATAAATGTAAGTTCCAAAATTCCACACTTCGAAACTTTTTTGCTGAAAACCACACAGTGGATTCCTATGGAAGGAAATACAAGTTACTGGTAAGTATGCTTAGAATTACTTTTCAGGGTCAGTGCTGGGCTAAAAGATGCAGCACTGAGTTCTCTCCTGATAACAGGTGAGTAAATCGGAATTCGTAGTTTAGCTGATTTTAGAGGAATATTTGTAAGTTTCAAAACTCCACACTTCGAAGAATTTCCAAGTGAAACCAGTCAATGTTAGCCTATGGAAGGAAATTCAAGTTACTGGTAAGTATGGTTAGAATTACTTTTCAGGATCAGTACTGTGCTTAAACATGCAGCACTGAGGTCTCGCCTGATAACAGGTGAGTAAATCGGAATTCGTAGTTCGGCTGATTTTAGAGGAATTTTTGTACGTTCCAAAAATCGACACTTAGAAACTTTTCTGCTGAAAACCACACAATGGATTTCTATGGAAGGAAATACAAGTTACTGGTGAGTACGCTTAGAATTACTTTTCAGGATCAGTACTGGGCTTAAACATGCAGCACTGAGGTCTCTCCTGATAACAGGTGCGTAAATCGGAATTCGTAGTTTGGCTGATTTTAGAGGAATATTTGTAACTTCCAAAACTCCACACTTCGAAGAATTTCCAAGTGAAACCAGTCAATGTTAGCCTATGGAATGAAATTCAAGTTCCTGGTAAGTACGGTTAGAATTACTTTTCAGGATCAGTACTGGGCTTAAAGATGCAGCATTGAGGTCTCTCCTGATAACAGGTGAGTAAATCGGAATTCGTAGTTCGGCAGATTTTAGAGGAATTTTTGTACGTTCCAAAAATCGACACTTAGAAACTTTTCTTCTGAAAACCACACAGTGGATTCCTATGGAAGGAAATACAAGTTACTGGTAAGTACTTTTAGAATTACTTTTCAGGATCAGTACTGGGCTTAAAGATGCAGCATTGAGGTCTCTCCTGATAACAGGTGAGTAAATCGGAATTCGTAGTTCGGCTGATTTTAGAGGAATTTTTGTACGTTCCAAAAATCGACACTTAGAAACTTTTCCGCTGAAAACCACATAATGGATTCCTATGGAAGGAAATACAAGTTACTGGTGAGTATGCTTAGAATTACTTTTCAGGGTCAGTGCTTGGCTAAAAGATGCAGCACTGGGTTCTCTCCTGATAATTATTATTTATTATTATTATTATTTTGACATTTGTAAAGCGCGAAACGAAGGCCCGTGGGCATCTCGGCGCTAAGTATCTGCAATGTTTAGCCAACAAGGGGACTGGGAGATCAATGATTAAAAAGCCAGGTTTTGAGGTTTTTTCGGAAAGACCAGAGGGACGTGCTGGTCTTGATGGGATGAGGCAGTGTGTTCCATAATTTTGGAGCAGCCACAAGAAATCTTCTGTCACCCCAGTTGACAGATTTAGTTCGGGGGATCACCAGGTCCAGGGAGCTGGAAGAGCGCAGTGCTCTGGATGGACAGTAGGGGGTAAGGTTCTGAGTGAAGAACGCTGGGACAGCGTTGTTTAAAGCCTTGTATACCAGGCACAAGGTTTTGAAAATAATCCTCTTCCTCACCGGAAGCCAATGAAGTTGTTTCATGGTGGGTAAAACCGGATGGAATTTGGGGATTCGCCCTAGGAGCCTGGCGGCCGCGTTCTGTATGGACTGCATTTTTGTTAACACTCTCTCCTGGGCCCCTAGAAACAAAGCGTTACAATAGTCTAGGGTGGAGAGCACCAGGGAGCTTACCAGCGTTTTCGCCATGTTTTCAGGTAAAAAGGGCAGAATTTTTTTTATGAGCCTAAGTTTATGAAAGGCTGAAGAGGATATCTGATTGGCGTGTGGTAGGAAGTTCAGACGGTTGTCAAACATGACTCCCAGGTTCCTCACTTTATCAACCGGGACTGGGGGCTGGCCCATGGATGACGGCCACCAACGGGGGGACCACTCCGGAGAGAGATTGCCGAAGATTACAACCTCCGATTTATCGGAGTTTAGCTTCAGACAATTGTGTGACATCCAGTTCCCGATAGCCGACATGCCATGGTTGAACATGTTGGCTTTCTGAAGGCCGTCGTTTTTGACGGCTAGGACCAGTTGAGTGTCATCACCATATAAAGTGAGGCTCATCCCGTGTGCCCTGATGACATTGGCAAGGTCCGACACATAAATGTTAAATAGTGTCGGACTAAGGGATGAGCCTTGGGGAACTCCACACGGTAGTGACAGGGGGGAGGATTCAAAAGGTCCCACTGTGACGACCTGGGTCCTGTTGGCCAGGAAGGAGGCAAGAAGATTTTTGGCGTTACCTTGGATGCCTATGCTCTCGACACGGTCGACCAAGGTGGTATGGTCGACCGTGTCAAAGGCCGCCGACAGGTCTAGTAATATCAGGACGGCGGTACCTCCCGCATCCCGGATAGATCTGATGTCGTCCGCCGCTTTGACCAAGGCCGTCTCGGTTCCGTGGAAGCGACGGAAGCCAAACTGTGATTCATCTAGGCATTTGTTATCCTCGATGAAGGAGGAGAGTTGGGCATTCATAATTTTTTCCACAATTTTTGCTAATAGTGGGAGACTGGCAATGGGGCGGTAGCTTTTGGGTTCTTCTTTATTAAGGGTAGGTTTTTTGAGCAACGGTTTTATTAGGGTTTTCTTTAGTGTCTCGGGATAGATGCCAGTGCTAAACATGGAGTTGCAGATATTGGTTATAGAGGGTAAGACTGCATCCATGATAAGTCTCAGGACCTTCAAGGGACAAGGGTCGAGGGCCGATCCCGATTTGATGGTGGATATCGTTTTTAGCACCTGCGGACACGTGACCTTGCTGAACTGCGAGAGAATGGGTCCTTCAGGTTGAATTGATGGGCTGTGGAAGAGAGTGACGTTATTGGTGAAAACCCTGTAAATGTCATCAACTTTGCTGAAAAAGAACTTAGATAAAGCGTCGCAAAGGGTTTGGGATGGGGAGGTGTGAGATCCACAGAGAAACCCGCCAATTGTTTGGTGGTCTCATATAGACATTTATTGGAGTTTTGTGCTGTTTCAATTTTATTGCAATAATACTTTTTTTTTTGCGTCCAGGATAACAGGTGAGTAAATCGGAATTCGTAGTTCGGCTGATTTTAGAGGAATATTTGTAAGTTCCAAACTCCACACTTCGAAGAATTTCCAAGTGAAACCAGTCAATGTTAGCCTATGAAAGGAAATTCAAGTTACTGGTAAGTACGGTTAGAATTACTTTTCAGGATCAGTACTGGGCTTAAACATGCAGCACTGAGGTCTCTCCTGATAACAGATGAGTAAATCGGAATTCGTAGTTCGGCTGATTTTAGAGGAATATTTGTAACTTCCAAAACTCCACACTTCGAAGAATTTCCAAGTGAAACCAGTCAATGTTAGCCTATGGAATGAAATTCAAGTTCCTGGTAAGTACGGTTAGAATTACTTTTCAGGATCAGTACTGGGCTTAAAGATGCAGCATTGAGGTCTCTCCTGATAACAGGTGAGTAAATCGGAATTCGTAGTTCGGCAGATTTTAGAGGAATTTTTGTACGTTCCAAAAATCGACACTTAGAAACTTTTCTTCTGAAAACCACACAGTGGATTCCTATGGAAGGAAATACAAGTTACTGGTAAGTACTTTTAGAATTACTTTTCAGGATCAGTACTGGGCTTAAAGATGCAGCATTGAGGTCTCTCCTGATAACAGGTGAGTAAATCGGAATTCGTAGTTTGGCTGATTTTAGAGGAATTTTTGTACGTTCCAAAAATCGACACTTAGAAACTTTTCAGCTGAAAACCACATAATGGATTCCTATGGAAGGAAATACAAGTTACTGGTGAGTATGCTTAGAATTACTTTTCAGGGTCAGTGCTTGGCTAAAAGATGCAGCACTGGGTTCTCTCCTGATAATTATTATTTATTATTATTATTATTTTGACATTTGTAAAGCGCGAAACGAAGGCCCGTGGGCATCTCGGCGCTAAGTATCTGCAATGTTTAGCCAACAAGGGGACTGGGAGATCAATGATTAAAAAGCCAGGTTTTGAGGTTTTTTCGGAAAGACCAGAGGGACGTGCTGGTCTTGATGGGATGAGGCAGTGTGTTCCATAATTTTGGAGCAGCCACAAGAAATCTTCTGTCACCCCAGTTGACAGATTTAGTTCGGGGGATCACCAGGTCCAGGGAGCTGGAAGAGCGCAGTGCTCTGGATGGACAGTAGGGGGTAAGGTTCTGAGTGAAGAACGCTGGGACAGCGTTGTGTAAAGCCTTGTATACCAGGCACAAGGTTTTGAACATAATCCTCTTCCTCACCGGAAGCCAATGAAGTTGTTTCATGGTGGGTAAAACCGGATGGAATTTGGGGATTCGCCCTAGGAGCCTGGCGGCCGCGTTCTGTATGGACTGCATTTTTGTTAACACTCTCTCCTGGGCCCCTAGAAACAAAGCGTTACAATAGTCTAGGGTGGAGAGCACCAGGGAGCTTACCAGCGTTTTCGCCATGTTTTCAGGTAAAAAGGGCAGAATTTTTTTGATGAGCCTAAGTTTATGAAAGGCTGAAGAGGATATCTGATTGGCGTGTGGTAGGAAGTTCAGACGGTTGTCAAACATGACTCCCAGGTTCCTCACTTTATCAACCGGGACTGGGGGCTGGCCCATGGATGACGGCCACCAACGGGGGGACCAATCTGGAGAGAGATTGCCGAAGATTACAACCTCCGATTTATCGGAGTTTAGCTTCAGACAATTGTGTGACATCCAGTTCCCGATAGCCGACATGCCCTGGTTGAACATGTTGGCTTTCTGAAGGCCGTCGTTTTTGACGGCTAGGACCAGTTGAGTGTCATCAGCGTATAAAGTGAGGCTCATCCCGTGTGCCCTGATGACATTGGCAAGGTCCGACACATAAATGTTAAATAGTGTCGGACTAAGGGATGAGCCTTGGGGAACTCCACACGGTAGTGACAGGGGGGAGGATTCAAAAGGTCCCACTGTGACGACCTGGGTCCTGTTGGCCAGGAAGGAGGCAAGAAGATTTTTGGCGTTACCTTGGATGCCTATGCTCTCGACACGGTCGACCAAGGTGGTATGGTCGACCGTGTCAAAGGCCGCCGACAGGTCTAGTAATATCAGGACGGCGGTACCTCCCGCATCCCGGATAGATCTGATGTCGTCCGCCGCTTTGACCAAGGCCGTCTCGGTTCCGTGGAAGCGACGGAAGCCAAACTGTGATTCATCTAGGCATTTGTTATCCTCGATGAAGGAGGAGAGTTGGGCATTCATAATTTTTTCCACAATTTTTGCTAATAGTGGGAGACTGGCAATGGGGCGGTAGCTTTTGGGTTCTTCTTTATTAAGGGTAGGTTTTTTGAGCAACGGTTTTATTAGGGTTTTCTTTAGTGTCTCGGGATAGATGCCAGTGCTAAACATGGAGTTGCAGATATTGGTTATAGAGGGTAAGACTGCATCCATGATAAGTCTCAGGACCTTCAAGGGACAAGGGTCGAGGGCCGATCCCGATTTGATGGTGGATATCGTTTTTAGCACCTGCGGACACGTGACCTCGCTGAACTGCGAGAGAATGGGTCCTTCAGGTTGAATTGATGGGCTGTGGAAGAGAGTGACGTTATTGGCGAAAACCCTGTAAATGTCATCAACTTTGCTGAAGAAGAACTTAGATAAAGCGTCGCAAAGGGTTTGGGACGGGGGAGGTGTGAGATCCACAGAGAAACCCGCCAATTGTTTGGTGGTCTCATATAGACATTTATTGGAGTTTTGTGCTGTTTCAATTTTATTGCAATAATACTTTTTTTTTTGCGTCCAGGATAACAGGTGAGTAAATCGGAATTCGTAGTTCGGCTGATTTTAGAGGAATATTTGTAAGTTCCAAACTCCACACTTCGAAGAATTTCCAAGTGAAACCAGTCAATGTTAGCCTATGGAAGGAAATTCAAGTTACTGGTAAGTACGGTTAGAATTACTTTTCAGGATCAGTACTGGGCTTAAACATGCAGCACTGAGGTCTCTCCTGATAACAGATGAGTAAATCGGAATTCGTAGTTCGGCTGATTTTAGAGGAATATTTGTAACTTCCAAAACTCCACACTTCGAAGAATTTCCAAGTGAAACCAGTCAATGTTAGCCTATGGAATGAAATTCAAGTTCCTGGTAAGTACGGTTAGAATTACTTTTCAGGATCAGTACTGGGCTTAAAGATGCAGCATTGAGGTCTCTCCTGATAACAGGTGAGTAAATCGGAATTCGTAGTTTGGCAGATTTTAGAGGAATTTTTGTACGTTCCAAAAATCGACACTTAGAAGCTTTTCTGCTGAAAACCACACAATGGATTCCTATGGAAGGAAATACAAGTTACTGGTAAGTACGCTTAGAATTACTTTTCAGGGTCAGTGCTGGGCTAAAAGATGCAGCACTGGGTTCTCTCCTGATAACTGGTGAGTAAATCAGAATTCGAAGTTCGACTGATTTTAGAGGAATATTTGTAAGTTCCAAAATTCCACACTTCGAAACTTTTCTGCTGAAAACCACACAGTGGATTCCTACGGAAGGAAATACAAGTTACTGGTAAGTATGCTTAGAATTACTTTTCAGGGTCAGTGCTGGGCTAAAAGATGCAGCACTGAGTTCTCTCCTAATAACAGGTGAGTAAATCGGAATTCGTAGTTCAGCTGATTTTAGAGGAATATTTGTAAGTTTCAAAACTCCACACTTCGAAGAATTTCCAAGTGAAACCAGTCAATGTTAGCCTATAGAAGGAAATTCAAGTTACTGGTAAGTACGGTTAGAATTACTTTTCAGGATCAGTACTGGGCTTAAACATGCAGCACTGAGGTCTCTCCTGATAACAGGTGAGTAAATCGGAATTCGTAGTTCGGCTGATTTTAGAGGAATATTTGTAAGTTCCAAAATTCCACACTTCGAAGAATTTCAAAAGTGAAACCAGTCAATGATAGCCTATGGAATGAAATTCAAGGTCCTGCTAAGCACGCTTAGAATTACTTTTCAGGATCAGTACTGGGCTTAAAGATGCAGCATTGAGGTCTCTCCTGATAACAGGTGAGTAAATCGGAATTCGTAGTTCGGCTGATTTTAGAGGAATTTTTTTACGTTCCAAAAATCGACACTTAGAAACTTTTCCGCTGAAAACCACATAATGGATTCCTATGGAAGGAAAAACAATTTACTGGTGAGTACGCTTAGAATTACTTTTCAGGGTCAGTGCTTGGCTAAAAGATGCAGCACTGGGTTCTCTCTTGATAGCAGGCGAGTAAATTGGAATTCGGAATTCGGCTGATTTTAGAGGAATATTTGTAAGTTCCAAAACTCCACACTTTGAAACTTTACTGCTGAAAACCACACAATGGATTCCTATGGAATGAAATACAAGTTACTGGTAAGTACGCTTAGAATTACTTTTCAGGGTCAGTGCTGGGCTAAAAGATGCAGCACTGGGTTCTCACTTGATAACAGGTGAGTAAATCGGAATTCGTAGTTCGGCTGATTTTAGAGGAATATTTGTAAGTTCCAAAACTCCACACTTAGAATATTTTCTGCTGAAAACCACACAATGGATTCCTATGGACGGAAATACAAGTTGCTGGTAAGTATATTTAGAATTACTTTTCAGGGTCAGTGCTGGGCTAAAAGATGCAGCGCTGGGTTCTCTCCTGATAACAGTTGAGTAAATCGTAATTCGAAGTTCGGCTGATTTTAGCGGAATATTTGTAAGTTCCAAAATTCCACACTTCGAAACTTTTCTGCTGAAAACCACACGGTGGATTCCTCTGGAAGGAAATACAAGTTACTGGTAAGTACGCTTAGAATTACTTTTCAGGGTCAGTGCTGGGCTAAAAGATGCAGCACTGAGTTCTCTCCTGATAACAGGTAAGTAAATCGGAATTCGTAGTTCGGATGATTTTAGAGGAATATTTGTAAGTTTCAAAACTCCACACTTCGAAGAATTTCCAAGTGAAACCAGTCAATGTTAGCCTATGGGAGGAAATTCAAGTTACTGGTAAGTACGGTTAGAATTACTTTTCAGGATCAATACTGGGCTTAAACATGCAGCACTGAGGTCTCTCCTGATAACAGGTGAGTAAATCGGAATTCGTAGTTCGGCTGATTTTAGAGGAATAAATGTAAGTTCCAAAATTCCACACTTCGAAACTTTTTTGCTGAAAACCACACAGTGGATTCCTATGGAAGGAAATACAAGTTACTGGTAAGTATGCTTAGAATTACTTTTCAGGGTCAGTGCTGGGCTAAAAGATGCAGCACTGAGTTCTCTCCTGATAACAGGTGAGTAAATCGGAATTCGTAGTTTAGCTGATTTTAGAGGAATATTTGTAAGTTTCAAAACTCCACACTTCGAAGAATTTCCAAGTGAAACCAGTCAATGTTAGCCTATGGAAGGAAATTCAAGTTACTGGTAAGTATGGTTAGAATTACTTTTCAGGATCAGTACTGTGCTTAAACATGCAGCACTGAGGTCTCGCCTGATAACAGGTGAGTAAATCGGAATTCGTAGTTCGGCTGATTTTAGAGGAATTTTTGTACGTTCCAAAAATCGACACTTAGAAACTTTTCTGCTGAAAACCACACAATGGATTTCTATGGAAGGAAATTCATGTTACTGGTAAGTATGGTTAGAATGACTTTTCAGGATCAGTACTGGGCTTAAACATGCAGCACTGAGGTCTCTCCTGATAACAGGTGAGTAAATCGGAATTCGTAGTTCGGCTGATTTTAGAGGAATATTTGTAACTTCCAAAACTCCACACTTCGAAGAATTTCCAAGTGAAACCAGTCAATGTTATCCTATGGAATGAAATTCAAGTTCCTGGTAAGTACGGTTAGAATTACTTTTCAGGATCAGTACTGGGCTTAAAGATGCAGCATTGAGGTCTCTCCTGATAACAGGTGAGTAAATCGGAATTCGTAGTTCGGCAGATTTTAGAGGAATTTTTGTACGTTCCAAAAATCGACACTTAGAAACTTTTCTTCTGAAAACCACACAGTGGATTCCTATGGAAGGAAATACAAGTTACTGGTAAGTACTTTTAGAATTACTTTTCAGGATCAGTACTGGGCTTAAAGATGCAGCATTGAGGTCTCTCCTGATAACAGGTGAGTAAATCGGAATTCGTAGTTCGGCTGATTTTAGAGGAATTTTTGTACGTTCCAAAAATCGACACTTAGAAACTTTTCCGCTGAAAACCACATAATGGATTCCTATGGAAGGAAATACAAGTTACTGGTGAGTATGCTTAGAATTACTTTTCAGGGTCAGTGCTTGGCTAAAAGATGCAGCACTGGGTTCTCTCCTGATAATTATTATTTATTATTATTATTATTTTGACATTTGTAAAGCGCGAAACGAAGGCCCGTGGGCATCTCGGCGCTAAGTATCTGCAATGTTTAGCCAACAAGGGGACTGGGAGATCAATGATTAAAAAGCCAGGTTTTGAGGTTTTTTCGGAAAGACCAGAGGGACGTGCTGGTCTTGATGGGATGAGGCAGTGTGTTCCATAATTTTGGAGCAGCCACAAGAAATCTTCTGTCACCCCAGTTGACAGATTTAGTTCGGGGGATCACCAGGTCCAGGGAGCTGGAAGAGCGCAGTGCTCTGGATGGACAGTAGGGGGTAAGGTTCTGAGTGAAGAACGCTGGGACAGCGTTGTGTAAAGCCTTGTATACCAGGCACAAGGTTTTGAACATAATCCTCTTCCTCACCGGAAGCCAATGAAGTTGTTTCATGGTGGGTAAAACCGGATGGAATTTGGGGATTCGCCCTAGGAGCCTGGCGGCCGCGTTCTGTATGGACTGCATTTTTGTTAACACTCTCTCCTGGGCCCCTAGAAACAAAGCGTTACAATAGTCTAGGGTGGAGAGCACCAGGGAGCTTACCAGCGTTTTCGCCATGTTTTCAGGTAAAAAGGGCAGAATTTTTTTGATGAGCCTAAGTTTATGAAAGGCTGAAGAGGATATCTGATTGGCGTGTGGTAGGAAGTTCAGACGGTTGTCAAACATGACTCCCAGGTTCCTCACTTTATCAACCGGGACTGGGGGCTGGCCCATGGATGACGGCCACCAACGGGGGGACCACTCCGGAGAGAGATTGCCGAAGATTACAACCTCCGATTTATCGGAGTTTAGCTTCAGACAATTGTGTGACATCCAGTTCCCGATAGCCGACATGCCCTGGTTGAACATGTTGGCTTTCTGAAGGCCGTCGTTTTTGACGGCTAGGACCAGTTGAGTGTCATCACCATATAAAGTGAGGCTCATCCCGTGTGCCCTGATGACATTGGCAAGGTCCGACACATAAATGTTAAATAGTGTCGGACTAAGGGATGAGCCTTGGGGAACTCCACACGGTAGTGACAGGGGGGAGGATTCAAAAGGTCCCACTGTGACGACCTGGGTCCTGTTGGCCAGGAAGGAGGCAAGAAGATTTTTGGCGTTACCTTGGATGCCTATGCTCTCGACACGGTCGACCAAGGTGGTATGGTCGACCGTGTCAAAGGCCGCCGACAGGTCTAGTAATATCAGGACGGCGGTACCTCCCGCATCCCGGATAGATCTGATGTCGTCCGCCGCTTTGACCAAGGCCGTCTCGGTTCCGTGGAAGCGACGGAAGCCAAACTGTGATTCATCTAGGCATTTGTTATCCTCGATGAAGGAGGAGAGTTGGGCATTCATAATTTTTTCCACAATTTTTGCTAATAGTGGGAGACTGGCAATGGGGCGGTAGCTTTTGGGTTCTTCTTTATTAAGGGTAGGTTTTTTGAGCAACGGTTTTATTAGGGTTTTCTTTAGTGTCTCGGGATAGATGCCAGTGCTAAACATGGAGTTGCAGATATTGGTTATAGAGGGTAAGACTGCATCCATGATAAGTCTCAGGACCTTCAAGGGACAAGGGTCGAGGGCCGATCCCGATTTGATGGTGGATATTGTTTTTAGCACCTGCGGACACGTGACCTTGCTGAACTGCGAGAGAATGGGTCCTTCAGGTTGAATTGATGGGCTGTGGAAGAGAGTGACGTTATTGGTGAAAACCCTGTAAATGTCATCAACTTTGCTGAAGAAGAACTTAGATAAAGCGTCGCAAAGGGTTTGGGACGGGGGAGGTGTGAGATCCACAGAGAAACCCGCCAATTGTTTGGTGGTCTCATATAGACATTTATTGGAGTTTTGTGCTGTTTCAATTTTATTGCAATAATACTTTTTTTTTTGCGTCCAGGATAACAGGTGAGTAAATCGGAATTCGTAGTTCGGCTGATTTTAGAGGAATATTTGTAAGTTCCAAACTCCACACTTCGAAGAATTTCCAAGTGAAACCAGTCAATGTTAGCCTATGGAAGGAAATTCAAGTTACTGGTAAGTACGGTTAGAATTACTTTTCAGGATCAGTACTGGGCTTAAACATGCAGCACTGAGTTCTCTCCTGATAACAGGTAAGTAAATCGGAATTCGTAGTTCGGATGATTTTAGAGGAATATTTGTAAGTTTCAAAACTCCACACTTCGAAGAATTTCCAAGTGAAACCAGTCAATGTTAGCCTATGGAAGGAAATTCAAGTTACTGGTAAGTACGGTTAGAATTACTTTTCAGGATCAATACTGGGCTTAAACATGCAGCACTGAGGTCTCTCCTGATAACAGGTGAGTAAATCGGAATTCGTAGTTCGGCTGATTTTAGAGGAATAAATGTAAGTTCCAAAATTCCACACTTCGAAACTTTTTTGCTGAAAACCACACAGTGGATTCCTATGGAAGGAAATACAAGATACTGGAAAGTATGCTTAGAATTACTTTTCAGGGTCAGTGCTGGGCTAAAAGATGCAGCACTGAGTTCTCTCCTGATAACAGGTGAGTAAATCGGAATTCGTAGTTTAGCTGATTTTAGAGGAATATTTGTAAGTTTCAAAACTCCACACTTCGAAGAATTTCCAAGTGAAACCAGTCAATGTTAGCCTATGGAAGGAAATTCAAGTTACTGGTAAGTATGGTTAGAATTACTTTTCAGGATCAGTACTGTGCTTAAACATGCAGCACTGAGGTCTCGCCTGATAACAGGTGAGTAAATCGGAATTCGTAGTTCGGCTGATTTTAGAGGAATTTTTGTACGTTCCAAAAATCGACACTTAGAAACTTTTCTGCTGAAAACCACACAATGGATTTCTATGGAAGGAAATACAAGTTACTGGTGAGTACGCTTAGAATTACTTTTCAGGATCAGTACTGGGCTTAAACATGCAGCACTGAGGTCTCTCCTGATAACAGGTGCGTAAATCGGAATTTGTAGTTTGGCTGATTTTAGAGGAATATTTGTAACTTCCAAAACTCCACACTTCGAAGAATTTCCAAGTGAAACCAGTCAATGTTAGCCTATGGAATGAAATTCAAGTTCCTGGTAAGTACGGTTAGAATTACTTTTCAGGATCAGTACTGGGCTTAAAGATGCAGCATTGAGGTCTCTCCTGATAACAGGTGAGTAAATCGGAATTCGTAGTTCGGCAGATTTTAGAGGAATTTTTGTACGTTCCAAAAATCGACACTTAGAAACTTTTCTTCTGAAAACCACACAGTGGATTCCTATGGAAGGAAATACAAGTTACTGGTAAGTACTTTTAGAATTACTTTTCAGGATCAGTACTGGGCTTAAAGATGCAGCATTGAGGTCTCTCCTGATAACAGGTGAGTAAATCGGAATTCGTAGTTCGGCTGATTTTAGAGGAATTTTTGTACGTTCCAAAAATCGACACTTAGAAACTTTTCCGCTGAAAACCACATAATGGATTCCTATGGAAGGAAATACAAGTTACTGGTGAGTATGCTTAGAATTACTTTTCAGGGTCAGTGCTTGGCTAAAAGATGCAGCACTGGGTTCTCTCCTGATAATTATTATTTATTATTATTATTATTTTGACATTTGTAAAGCGCGAAACGAAGGCCCGTGGGCATCTCGGCGCTAAGTATCTGCAATGTTTAGCCAACAAGGGGACTGGGAGATCAATGATTAAAAAGCCAGGTTTTGAGGTTTTTTCGGAAAGACCAGAGGGACGTGCTGGTCTTGATGGGATGAGGCAGTGTGTTCCATAATTTTGGAGCAGCCACAAGAAATCTTCTGTCACCCCAGTTGACAGATTTAGTTCGGGGGATCACCAGGTCCAGGGAGCTGGAAGAGCGCAGTGCTCTGGATGGACAGTAGGGGGTAAGGTTCTGAGTGAAGAACGCTGGGACAGCGTTGTTTAAAGCCTTGTATACCAGGCACAAGGTTTTGAAAATAATCCTCTTCCTCACCGGAAGCCAATGAAGTTGTTTCATGGTGGGTAAAACCGGATGGAATTTGGGGATTCGCCCTAGGAGCCTGGCGGCCGCGTTCTGTATGGACTGCATTTTTGTTAACACTCTCTCCTGGGCCCCTAGAAACAAAGCGTTACAATAGTCTAGGGTGGAGAGCACCAGGGAGCTTACCAGCGTTTTCGCCATGTTTTCAGGTAAAAAGGGCAGAATTTTTTTTATGAGCCTAAGTTTATGAAAGGCTGAAGAGGATATCTGATTGGCGTGTGGTAGGAAGTTCAGACGGTTGTCAAACATGACTCCCAGGTTCCTCACTTTATCAACCGGGACTGGGGGCTGGCCCATGGATGACGGCCACCAACGGGGGGACCACTCCGGAGAGAGATTGCCGAAGATTACAACCTCCGATTTATCGGAGTTTAGCTTCAGACAATTGTGTGACATCCAGTTCCCGATAGCCGACATGCCATGGTTGAACATGTTGGCTTTCTGAAGGCCGTCGTTTTTGACGGCTAGGACCAGTTGAGTGTCATCACCATATAAAGTGAGGCTCATCCCGTGTGCCCTGATGACATTGGCAAGGTCCGACACATAAATGTTAAATAGTGTCGGACTAAGGGATGAGCCTTGGGGAACTCCACACGGTAGTGACAGGGGGGAGGATTCAAAAGGTCCCACTGTGACGACCTGGGTCCTGTTGGCCAGGAAGGAGGCAAGAAGATTTTTGGCGTTACCTTGGATGCCTATGCTCTCGACACGGTCGACCAAGGTGGTATGGTCGACCGTGTCAAAGGCCGCCGACAGGTCTAGTAATATCAGGACGGCGGTACCTCCCGCATCCCGGATAGATCTGATGTCGTCCGCCGCTTTGACCAAGGCCGTCTCGGTTCCGTGGAAGCGACGGAAGCCAAACTGTGATTCATCTAGGCATTTGTTATCCTCGATGAAGGAGGAGAGTTGGGCATTCATAATTTTTTCCACAATTTTTGCTAATAGTGGGAGACTGGCAATGGGGCGGTAGCTTTTGGGTTCTTCTTTATTAAGGGTAGGTTTTTTGAGCAACGGTTTTATTAGGGTTTTCTTTAGTGTCTCGGGATAGATGCCAGTGCTAAACATGGAGTTGCAGATATTGGTTATAGAGGGTAAGACTGCATCCATGATAAGTCTCAGGACCTTCAAGGGACAAGGGTCGAGGGCCGATCCCGATTTGATGGTGGATATCGTTTTTAGCACCTGCGGACACGTGACCTTGCTGAACTGCGAGAGAATGGGTCCTTCAGGTTGAATTGATGGGCTGTGGAAGAGAGTGACGTTATTGGTGAAAACCCTGTAAATGTCATCAACTTTGCTGAAAAAGAACTTAGATAAAGCGTCGCAAAGGGTTTGGGATGGGGAGGTGTGAGATCCACAGAGAAACCCGCCAATTGTTTGGTGGTCTCATATAGACATTTATTGGAGTTTTGTGCTGTTTCAATTTTATTGCAATAATACTTTTTTTTTTGCGTCCAGGATAACAGGTGAGTAAATCGGAATTCGTAGTTCGGCTGATTTTAGAGGAATATTTGTAAGTTCCAAACTCCACACTTCGAAGAATTTCCAAGTGAAACCAGTCAATGTTAGCCTATGAAAGGAAATTCAAGTTACTGGTAAGTACGGTTAGAATTACTTTTCAGGATCAGTACTGGGCTTAAACATGCAGCACTGAGGTCTCTCCTGATAACAGATGAGTAAATCGGAATTCGTAGTTCGGCTGATTTTAGAGGAATATTTGTAACTTCCAAAACTCCACACTTCGAAGAATTTCCAAGTGAAACCAGTCAATGTTAGCCTATGGAATGAAATTCAAGTTCCTGGTAAGTACGGTTAGAATTACTTTTCAGGATCAGTACTGGGCTTAAAGATGCAGCATTGAGGTCTCTCCTGATAACAGGTGAGTAAATCGGAATTCGTAGTTCGGCAGATTTTAGAGGAATTTTTGTACGTTCCAAAAATCGACACTTAGAAACTTTTCTTCTGAAAACCACACAGTGGATTCCTATGGAAGGAAATACAAGTTACTGGTAAGTACTTTTAGAATTACTTTTCAGGATCAGTACTGGGCTTAAAGATGCAGCATTGAGGTCTCTCCTGATAACAGGTGAGTAAATCGGAATTCGTAGTTCGGCTGATTTTAGAGGAATTTTTGTACGTTCCAAAAATCGACACTTAGAAACTTTTCCGCTGAAAACCACATAATGGATTCCTATGGAAGGAAATACAAGTTACTGGTGAGTATGCTTAGAATTACTTTTCAGGGTCAGTGCTTGGCTAAAAGATGCAGCACTGGGTTCTCTCCTGATAATTATTATTTATTATTATTATTATTTTGACATTTGTAAAGCGCGAAACGAAGGCCCGTGGGCATCTCGGCGCTAAGTATCTGCAATGTTTAGCCAACAAGGGGACTGGGAGATCAATGATTAAAAAGCCAGGTTTTGAGGTTTTTTCGGAAAGACCAGAGGGACGTGCTGGTCTTGATGGGATGAGGCAGTGTGTTCCATAATTTTGGAGCAGCCACAAGAAATCTTCTGTCACCCCAGTTGACAGATTTAGTTCGGGGGATCATCAGGTCCAGGGAGCTGGAAGAGCGCAGTGCTCTGGATGGACAGTAGGGGGTAAGGTTCTGAGTGAAGAACGCTGGGACAGCGTTGTTTAAAGCCTTGTATACCAGGCACAAGGTTTTGAACATAATCCTCTTCCTCACCGGAAGCCAATGAAGTTGTTTCATGGTGGGTAAAACCGGATGGAATTTGGGGATTCGCCCTAGGAGCCTGGCGGCCGCGTTCTGTATGGACTGCATTTTTGTTAACACTCTCTCCTGGGCCCCTAGAAACAAAGCGTTACAATAGTCTAGGGTGGAGAGCACCAGGGAGCTTACCAGCGTTTTCGCCATGTTTTCAGGTAAAAAGGGCAGAATTTTTTTTAGGAGCCTAAGTTTATGAAAGGCTGAAGAGGATATCTGATTGGCGTGTGGTAGGAAGTTCAGACGGTTGTCAAACATGACTCCCAGGTTCCTCACTTTATCAACCGGGACTGGGGGCTGGCCCATGGATGACGGCCACCAACGGGGGGACCACTCCGGAGAGAGATTGCCGAAGATTACAACCTCCGATTTATCGGAGTTTAGCTTCAGACAATTGTGTGACATCCAGTTCCCGATAGCCGACATGCCCTGGTTGAACATGTTGGCTTTCTGAAGGCCGTCGTTTTTGATGGCTAGGACCAGTTGAGTGTCATCACCATATAAAGTGAGGCTCATCCCGTGTGCCCTGATGACATTGGCAAGGTCCGACACATAAATGTTAAATAGTGTCGGACTAAGGGATGAGCCTTGGGGAACTCCACACGGTAGTGACAGGGGGGAGGATTCAAAAGGTCCCACTGTGACGACCTGGGTCCTGTTGGCCAGGAAGGAGGCAAAAAGATTTTTGGCGTTACCTTGGATGCCTATGCTCTCGACACGGTCGACCAAGGTGGTATGGTCGACCGTGTCAAAGGCCGCCGACAGGTCTAGTAATATCAGGACGGCGGTACCTCCCGCATCCCGGATAGATCTGATGTCGTCCGCCGCTTTGACCAAGGCCGTCTCGGTTCCGTGGAAGCGACGGAAGCCAAACTGTGATTCATCTAGGCATTTGTTATCCTCGATGAAGGAGGAGAGTTGGGCATTCATAATTTTTTCCACAATTTTTGCTAATAGTGGGAGACTGGCAATGGGGCGGTAGCTTTTGGGTTCTTCTTTATTAAGGGTAGGTTTTTTGAGCAACGGTTTTATTAGGGTTTTCTTTAGTGTCTCGGGATAAATGCCAGTGCTAAACATGGAGTTGCAGATATTGGTTATAGAGGGTAAGACTGCATCCATGATAAGTCTCAGGACCTTCAAGGGACAAGGGTCGAGGGCCGATCCCGATTTGATGGTGGATATCGTTTTTAGCACCTGCGGACACGTGACCTTGCTGAACTGCGAGAGAATGGGTCCTTCAGGTTGAATTGATGGGCTGTGGAAGAGAGTGACGTTATTGGTGAAAACCCTGTAAATGTCATCAACTTTGCTGAAGAAGAACTTAGATAAAGCGTCGCAAAGGGTTTGGGACGGGGGAGGTGTGAGATCCACAGAGAAACCCGCCAATTGTTTGGTGGTCTCATATAGACATTTATTGGAGTTTTGTGCTGTTTCAATTTTATTGCAATAATACTTTTTTTTTTGCGTCCAGGATAACAGGTGAGTAAATCGGAATTCGTAGTTCGGCTGATTTTAGAGGAATATTTGTAAGTTCCAAACTCCACACTTCGAAGAATTTCCAAGTGAAACCAGTCAATGTTAGCCTATGGAAGGAAATTCAAGTTACTGGTAAGTACGGTTAGAATTACTTTTCAGGATCAGTACTGGGCTTAAAAATGCAGCACTGAGGTCTCTCCTGATAACAGATGAGTAAATCGGAATTCGTAGTTCGGCTGATTTTAGAGGAATATTTGTAACTTCCAAAACTCCACACTTCGAAGAATTTCCAAGTGAAACCAGTCAATGTTAGCCTATGGAATGAAATTCAAGTTCCTGGTAAGTACGGTTAGAATTACTTTTCAGGATCAGTACTGGGCTTAAAGATGCAGCATTGAGGTCTCTCCTGATAACAGGTGAGTAAATCGGAATTCGTAGTTCGGCAGATTTTAGAGGAATTTTTGTACGTTCCAAAAATCGACACTTAGAAGCTTTTCTGCTGAAAACCACACAATGGATTCCTATGGAAGGAAATACAAGTTACTGGTAAGTATGCTTAGAATTACTTTTCAGGGTCAGTGCTGGGCTAAAAGATGCAGCACTGGGTTCTCTCCTGATAACTGGTGAGTAAATCAGAATTCGAAGTTCGACTGATTTTAGAGGAATATTTGTAAGTTCCAAAATTCCACACTTCGAAACTTTTCTGCTGAAAACCACACAGTGGATTCCTACGGAAGGAAATACAAGTTACTGGTAAGTATGCTTAGAATTACTTTTCAGGGTCAGTGCTGGGCTAAAAGATGCAGCACTGAGTTCTCTCCTAATAACAGGTGAGTAAATCGGAATTTGTAGTTCAGCTGATTTTAGAGGAATATTTGTAAGTTTCAAAACTCCACACTTCGAAGAATTTCCAAGTGAAACCAGTCAATGTTAGCCTATGGAAGGAAATTCAAGTTACTGGTAAGTACGGTTAGAATTACTTTTCAGGATCAGTACTGGGCTTAAACATGCAGCACTGAGGTCTCTCCTGATAACAGGTGAGTAAATCGGAATTCGTAGTTCGGCTGATTTTAGAGGAATATTTGTAAGTTCCAAAATTCCACACTTCGAAGAATTTCAAAAGTGAAACCAGTCAATGTTAGCCTAAGGAATGAAATTCAAGGTCCTGGTAAGCACGCTTAGAATTACTTTTCAGGATCAGTACTGGGCTTAAAGATGCAGCATTGAGGTCTCTCCTGATAACAGGTGAGTAAATCGGAATTCGTAGTTCGGCTGATTTTAGAGGAATTTTTGTACGTTCCAAAAATCGACACTTAGAAACTTTTCCGCTGAAAACCACATAATGGATTCCTATGGAAGGAAAAACAATTTACTGGTGAGTACGCTTAGAATTACTTTTCAGGGTCAGTGCTTGGCTAAAAGATGCAGCACTGGGTTCTCTCTTGATAACAGGCGAGTAAATTGGAATTCGGAATTCGGCTGATTTTAGAGGAATATTTGTAAGTTCCAAAACTCCACACTTCGAAGAATTTCCAAGTGAAACCAGTCAATGTTAGCCTATGGAAGGAAATTCAAGTTACTGGTAAGTACGGTTAGAATTACTTTTCAGGATCAATACTGGGCTTAAACATGCAGCACTGAGGTCTCTCCTGATAACAGGTGAGTAAATCGGAATTCGTAGTTCGGCTGATTTTAGAGGAATAAATGTAAGTTCCAAAATTCCACACTTCGAAACTTTTTTGCTGAAAACCACACAGTGGATTCCTATGGAAGGAAATACAAGTTACTGGTAAGTATGCTTAGAATTACTTTTCAGGGTCAGTGCTGGGCTAAAAGATGCAGCACTGAGTTCTCTCCTGATAACAGGTGAGTAAATCGGAATTCGTAGTTTAGCTGATTTTAGAGGAATATTTGTAAGTTTCAAAACACCACACTTCGAAGAATTTCCAAGTGAAACCAGTCAATGTTAGCCTATGGAAGGAAATTCAAGTTACTGGTAAGTATGGTTAGAATTACTTTTCAGGATCAGTACTGTGCTTAAACATGCAGCACTGAGGTCTCGCCTGATAACAGGTGAGTAAATCGGAATTCGTAGTTCGGCTGATTTTAGAGGAATTTTTGTACGTTCCAAAAATCGACACTTAGAAACTTTTCTGCTGAAAACCACACAATGGATTTCTATGGAAGGAAATACAAGTTACTGGTGAGTACGCTTAGAATTACTTTTCAGGATCAGTACTGGGCTTAAACATGCAGCACTGAGGTCTCTCCTGATAACAGGTGCGTAAATCGGAATTCGTAGTTTGGCTGATTTTAGAGGAATATTTGTAAGTTCCAAAACTCCACACTTCGAAGAATTTCCAAGTGAAACCAGCCAATGTTACCCTATGGAAGGAAATTCATGTTACTGGTAAGTATGGTTAGAATGACTTTTCAGGATCAGTACTGGGCTTAAACATGCAGCACTGAGGTCTCTCCTGATAACAGGTGAGTAAATCGGAATTCGTAGTTCGGCTGATTTTAGAGGAATATTTGTAACTTCCAAAACTCCACACTTCGAAGAATTTCCAAGTGAAACCAGTCAATGTTAGCCTATGGAATGAAATTCAAGTTCCTGGTAAGTACGGTTAGAATTACTTTTCAGGATCAGTACTGGGCTTAAAGATGCAGCATTGAGGTCTCTCCTGATAACAGGTGAGTAAATCGGAATTCGTAGTTCGGCAGATTTTAGAGGAATTTTTGTACGTTCCAAAAATCGACACTTAGAAACTTTTCTTCTGAAAACCACACAGTGGATTCCTATGGAAGGAAATACAAGTTACTGGTAAGTACTTTTAGAATTACTTTTCAGGATCAGTACTGGGCTTAAAGATGCAGCATTGAGGTCTCTCCTGATAACAGGTGAGTAAATCGGAATTCGTAGTTCGGCTGATTTTAGAGGAATTTTTGTACGTTCCAAAAATCGACACTTAGAAACTTTTCCGCTGAAAACCACATAATGGATTCCTATGGAAGGAAATACAAGTTACTGGTGAGTATGCTTAGAATTACTTTTCAGGGTCAGTGCTTGGCTAAAAGATGCAGCACTGGGTTCTCTCCTGATAATTATTATTTATTATTATTATTATTTTGACATTTGTAAAGCGCGAAACGAAGGCCCGTGGGCATCTCGGCGCTAAGTATCTGCAATGTTTAGCCAACAAGGGGACTGGGAGATCAATGATTAAAAAGCCAGGTTTTGAGGTTTTTTCGGAAAGACCAGAGGGACGTGCTGGTCTTGATGGGATGAGGCAGTGTGTTCCATAATTTTGGAGCAGCCACAAGAAATCTTCTGTCACCCCAGTTGACAGATTTAGTTCGGGGGATCATCAGGTCCAGGGAGCTGGAAGAGCGCAGTGCTCTGGATGGACAGTAGGGGGTAAGGTTCTGAGTGAAGAACGCTGGGACAGCGTTGTTTAAAGCCTTGTATACCAGGCACAAGGTTTTGAACATAATCCTCTTCCTCACCGGAAGCCAATGAAGTTGTTTCATGGTGGGTAAAACCGGATGGAATTTGGGGATTCGCCCTAGGAGCCTGGCGGCCGCGTTCTGTATGGACTGCATTTTTGTTAACACTCTCTCCTGGGCCCCTAGAAACAAAGCGTTACAATAGTCTAGGGTGGAGAGCACCAGGGAGCTTACCAGCGTTTTCGCCATGTTTTCAGGTAAAAAGGGCAGAATTTTTTTGATGAGCCTAAGTTTATGAAAGGCTGAAGAGGATATCTGATTGGCGTGTGGTAGGAAGTTCAGACGGTTGTCAAACATGACTCCCAGGTTCCTCACTTTATCAACCGGGACTGGGGGCTGGCCCATGGATGACGGCCACCAACGGGGGGACCACTCCGGAGAGAGATTGCCGAAGATTACAACCTCCGATTTATCTGAGTTTAGCTTCAGACAATTATGTGACATCCAGTTCCCGATAGCCGACAAGCTCTGGTTGAACATGTTGGCTTTCTGAAGGCCGTCGTTTTTGACGGCTAGGACCAGTTGAGTGTCATCAGCGTATAAAGTGAGGCTCATCCCGTGTGCCCTGATGACATTGGCAAGGTCCGACACATAAATGTTAAATAGTGTCGGACTAAGGGATGAGCCTTGGGGAACTCCACACGGTAGTGACAGGGGGGAGGATTCAAAAGGTCCCACTGTGACGACCTGGGTCCTGTTGGCCAGGAAGGAGGCAAGAAGATTTTTGGCGTTACCTTGGATGCCTATGCTCTCGACACGGTCGACCAAGGTGGTATGGTCGACCGTGTCAAAGGCCGCCGACAGGTCTAGTAATATCAGGACGGCGGTACCTCCCGCATCCCGGATAGATCTGATGTCGTCCGCCGCTTTGACCAAGGCCGTCTCGGTTCCGTGGAAGCGACGGAAGCCAAACTGTGATTCATCTAGGCATTTGTTATCCTCGATGAAGGAGGAGAGTTGGGCATTCATAATTTTTTCCACAATTTTTGCTAATAGTGGGAGACTGGCAATGGGGCGGTAGCTTTTGGGTTCTTCCTTATTAAGGGTAGGTTTTTTGAGCAACGGTTTTATTAGGGTTTTCTTTAGTGTCTCGGGATAGATGCCAGTGCTAAACATGGAGTTGCAGATATTGGTTATAGAGGGTAAGACTGCATCCATGATAAGTCTCAGGACCTTCAAGGGACAAGGGTCGAGGGCCGATCCCGATTTGATGGTGGATATCGTTTTTAGCACCTGCGGACACGTGACCTCGCTGAACTGCGAGAGAATGGGTCCTTCAGGTTGAATTGATGGGCTGTGGAAGAGAGTGACGTTATTGGCGAAAACCCTGTAAATGTCATCAACTTTGCTGAAGAAGAACTTAGATAAAGCGTCGCAAAGGGTTTGGGACGGGGGAGGTGTGAGATCCACAGAGAAACCCGCCAATTGTTTGGTGGTCTCATATAGACATTTATTGGAGTTTTGTGCTGTTTCAATTTTATTGCAATAATACTTTTTTTTTTGCGTCCAGGATAACAGGTGAGTAAATCGGAATTCGTAGTTCGGCTGATTTTAGAGGAATATTTGTAAGTTCCAAACTCCACACTTCGAAGAATTTCCAAGTGAAACCAGTCAATGTTAGCCTATGGAAGGAAATTCAAGTTACTGGTAAGTACGGTTAGAATTACTTTTCAGGATCAGTACTGGGCTTAAACATGCAGCACTGAGGTCTCTCCTGATAACAGATGAGTAAATCGGAATTCGTAGTTCGGCTGATTTTAGAGGAATATTTGTAACTTCCAAAACTCCACACTTCGAAGAATTTCCAAGTGAAACCAGTCAATGTTAGCCTATGGAATGAAATTCAAGTTCCTGGTAAGTACGGTTAGAATTACTTTTCAGGATCAGTACTGGGCTTAAAGATGCAGCATTGAGGTCTCTCCTGATAACAGGTGAGTAAATCGGAATTCGTAGTTTGGCAGATTTTAGAGGAATTTTTGTACGTTCCAAAAATCGACACTTAGAAGCTTTTCTGCTGAAAACCACACAATGGATTCCTATGGAAGGAAATACAAGTTACTGGTAAGTACGCTTAGAATTACTTTTCAGGGTCAGTGCTGGGCTAAAAGATGCAGCACTGGGTTCTCTCCTGATAACTGGTGAGTAAATCAGAATTCGAAGTTCGACTGATTTTAGAGGAATATTTGTAAGTTCCAAAATTCCACACTTCGAAACTTTTCTGCTGAAAACCACACAGTGGATTCCTACGGAAGGAAATACAAGTTACTGGTAAGTATGCTTAGAATTACTTTTCAGGGTCAGTGCTGGGCTAAAAGATGCAGCACTGAGTTCTCTCCTAATAACAGGTGAGTAAATCGGAATTCGTAGTTCAGCTGATTTTAGAGGAATATTTGTAAGTTTCAAAACTCCACACTTCGAAGAATTTCCAAGTGAAACCAGTCAATGTTAGCCTATAGAAGGAAATTCAAGTTACTGGTAAGTACGGTTAGAATTACTTTTCAGGATCAGTACTGGGCTTAAACATGCAGCACTGAGGTCTCTCCTGATAACAGGTGAGTAAATCGGAATTCGTAGTTCGGCTGATTTTAGAGGAATATTTGTAAGTTCCAAAATTCCACACTTCGAAGAATTTCAAAAGTGAAACCAGTCAATGATAGCCTATGGAATGAAATTCAAGGTCCTGGTAAGCACGCTTAGAATTACTTTTCAGGATCAGTACTGGGCTTAAAGATGCAGCATTGAGGTCTCTCCTGATAACAGGTGAGTAAATCGGAATTCGTAGTTCGGCTGATTTTAGAGGAATTTTTGTACGTTCCAAAAATCGACACTTAGAAACTTTTCCGCTGAAAACCACATAATGGATTCCTATGGAAGGAAAAACAATTTACTGGTGAGTACGCTTAGAATTACTTTTCAGGGTCAGTGCTTGGCTAAAAGATGCAGCACTGGGTTCTCTCTTGATAACAGGCGAGTAAATTGGAATTCGGAATTCGGCTGATTGTAGAGGAATATTTGTAAGTTCCAAAACTCCACACTTTGAAACTTTACTGCTGAAAACCACACAATGGATTCCTATGGAATGAAATACAAGTTACTGGTAAGTACGCTTAGAATTACTTTTCAGGGTCAGTGCTGGGCTAAAAGATGCAGCACTGGCTTCTCACTTGATAACAGGTGAGTAAATCGGAATTTGTAGTTCGGCTGATTTTAGAGGAATATTTGTAAGTTCCAAAACTCCACACTTAGAATATTTTCTGCTGAAAACCACACAATGGATTCCTATGGACGGAAATACAAGTTGCTGGTAAGTATATTTAGAATTACTTTTCAGGGTCAGTGCTGGGCTAAAAGATGCAGCACTGGGTTCTCTCCTGATAACAGTTGAGTAAATCGTAATTCGAAGTTCGGCTGATTTTAGAGGAATATTTGTAAGTTCCAAAATTCCACACTTCGAAACTTTTCTGCTGAAAACCACACGGTGGATTCCTCTGGAAGGAAATACAAGTTACTGGTAAGTACGCTTAGAATTACTTTTCAGGGTCAGTGCTGGGCTAAAAGATGCAGCACTGAGTTCTCTCCTGATAACAGGTAAGTAAATCGGAATTCGTAGTTCGGATGATTTTAGAGGAATATTTGTAAGTTTCAAAACTCCACACTTCGAAGAATTTCCAAGTGAAACCAGTCAATGTTAGCCTATGGAAGGAAATTCAAGTTACTGGTAAGTACGGTTAGAATTACTTTTCAGGATCAATACTGGGCTTAAACATGCAGCACTGAGGTCTCTCCTGATAACAGGTGAGTAAATCGGAATTCGTAGTTCGGCTGATTTTAGAGGAATAAATGTAAGTTCCAAAATTCCACACTTCGAAACTTTTTTGCTGAAAACCACACAGTGGATTCCTATGGAAGGAAATACAAGTTACTGGTAAGTATGCTTAGAATTACTTTTCAGGGTCAGTGCTAGGCTAAAAGATGCAGCACTGAGTTCTCTCCTGATAACAGGTGAGTAAATCGGAATTCGTAGTTTAGCTGATTTTAGAGGAATATTTGTAAGTTTCAAAACTCCACACTTCGAAGAATTTCAAAGTGAAACCAGTCAATGTTAGCCTATGGAAGGAAATTCAAGTTACTGGTAAGTATGGTTAGAATTACTTTTCAGGATCAGTACTGTGCTTAAACATGCAGCACTGAGGTCTCGCCTGATAACAGGTGAGTAAATCGGAATTCGTAGTTCGGCTGATTTTAGAGGAATTTTTGTACGTTCCAAAAATCGACACTTAGAAACTTTTCTGCTGAAAACCACACAATGGATTTCTATGGAAGGAAATACAAGTTACTGGTGAGTACGCTTAGAATTACTTTTCAGGATCAGTACTGGGCTTAAACATGCAGCACTGAGGTCTCTCCTGATAACAGGTGAGTAAATCGGAATTCGTAGTTCGGCTGATTTTAGAGGAATATTTGTAACTTCCAAAACTCCACACTTCGAAGAATTTCCAAGTGAAACCAGTCAATGTTAGCCTACGGAATGAAATTCAAGTTCCTGGTAAGTACAGTTAGAATTACTTTTCAGGATCAGTACTGGGCTTAAAGATGCAGCATTGAGGTCTCTCCTGATAACAGGTGAGTAAATCGGAATTCGTAGTTCGGCAGATTTTAGAGGATTTTTTGTACGTTCCAAAAATCGACACTTAGAAACTTTTCTTCTGAAAACCACACAGTGGATTCCTATGGAAGGAAATACAAGTTACTGGTAAGTACTTTTAGAATTACTTTTCAGGATCAGTACTGGGCTTAAAGATGCAGCATTGAGGTCTCTCCTGATAACAGGTGAGTAAATCGGAATTCGTAGTTCGGCTGATTTTAGAGGAATTTTTGTACGTTCCAAAAATCGACACTTAGAAACTTTTCCGCTGAAAACCACATAATGGATTCCTATGGAAGGAAATACAAGTTACTGGTGAGTATGCTTAGAATTACTTTTCAGGGTCAGTGCTTGGCTAAAAGATGCAGCACTGGGTTCTCTCCTGATAATTATTATTTATTATTATTATTATTTTGACATTTGTAAAGCGCGAAACGAAGGCCCGTGGGCATCTCGGCGCTAAGTATCTGCAATATTTAGCCAACAAGGGGACTGGGAGATCAATGATTAAAAAGCCAGGTTTTGAGGTTTTTTCGGAAAGACCAGAGGGACGTGCTGGTCTTGATGGGATGAGGCAGTGTGTTCCATAATTTTGGAGCAGCCACAAGAAATCTTCTGTCACCCCAGTTGACAGATTTAGTTCGGGGGATCACCAGGTCCAGGGAGCTGGAAGAGCGCAGTGCTCTGGATGGACAGTAGGGGGTAAGGTTCTGAGTGAAGAACGCTGGGACAGCGTTGTGTAAAGCCTTGTATACCAGGCACAAGGTTTTGAACATAATCCTCTTCCTCACCGGAAGCCAATGAAGTTGTTTCATGGTGGGTAAAACCGGATGGAATTTGGGGATTCGCCCTAGGAGCCTGGCGGCCGCGTTCTGTATGGACTGCATTTTTGTTAACACTCTCTCCTGGGCCCCTAGAAACAAAGCGTTACAATAGTCTAGGGTGGAGAGCACCAGGGAGCTTACCAGCGTTTTCGCCATGTTTTCAGGTAAAAAGGGCAGAATTTTTTTGATGAGCCTAAGTTTATGAAAGGCTGAAGAGGATATCTGATTGGGTGGGGTAGGAAGTTCAGACGGTTGTCAAACATGACTCCCAGGTTCCTCACTTTATCAACCGGGACTGGGGGCTGGCCCATGGATGACGGCCACCAACGGGGGGACCACTCCGGAGAGAGATTGCCGAAGATTACAACCTCCGATTTATCGGAGTTTAGCTTCAGACAATTGTGTGACATCCAGTTCCCGATAGCCGACATGCCCTGGTTGAACATGTTGGCTTTCTGAAGGCCGTCGTTTTTGACGGCTAGGACCAGTTGAGTGTCATCAGCGTATAAAGTGAGGCTCATCCCGTGTGCCCTGATGACATTGGCAAGGTCCGACACATAAATGTTAAATAGTGTCGGACTAAGGGATGAGCCTTGGGGAACTCCACACGGTAGTGACAGGGTGGAGGATTCAAAAGGTCCCACTGTGACGACCTGGGTCCTGTTGGCCAGGAAGGAGGCAAGAAGATTTTTGGCGTTACCTTGGATGCCTATGCTCTCGACACGGTCGACCAAGTTAGTATGGTCGACCGTGTCAAAGGCCGCCGACAGGTCTAGTAATATCAGGACGGCGGTACCTCCCGCATCCCGGATAGATCTGATGTCGTCCGCCGCTTTGACCAAGGCCGTCTCGGTTCCGTGGAAGCGACGGAAGCCAAACTGTGATTCATCTAGGCATTTGTTATCCTCGATGAAGGAGGAGAGTTGGGCATTCATAATTTTTTCCACAATTTTTGCTAATAGTGGGAGACTGGCAATGGGGCGGTAGCTTTTGGGTTCTTCTTTATTAAGGGTAGGTTTTTTGAGCAACGGTTTTATTAGGGTTTTCTTTAGTGTCTCGGGATAGATGCCGGTGCTAAACATGGAGTTGCAGATATTGGTTATAGAGGGTAAGACTGCATCCATGATAAGTCTCAGGACCTTCAAGGGACAAGGGTCGAGGGCCGATCCCGATTTGATGGTGGATATCGTTTTTAGCACCTGCGGACACGTGACCTCGCTGAACTGCGAGAGAATGGGTCCTTCAGGTTGAATTGATGGGCTGTGGAAGAGAGTGACGTTATTGGCGAAAACCCTGTAAATGTCATCAACTTTGCTGAAGAAGAACTTAGATAAAGCGTCGCAAAGGGTTTGGGACGGGGGAGGTGTGAGATCCACAGAGAAACCCGCCAATTGTTTGGTGGTCTCATATAGACATTTATTGGAGTTTTGTGCTGTTTCAATTTTATTGCAATAATACTTTTTTTTTTGCGTCCAGGATAACAGGTGAGTAAATCGGAATTCGTAGTTCGGCTGATTTTAGAGGAATATTTGTAAGTTCCAAACTCCACACTTCGAAGAATTTCCAAGTGAAACCAGTCAATGTTAGCCTATGGAAGGAAATTCAAGTTACTGGTAAGTACGGTTAGAATTACTTTTCAGGTTAAGTACTGGGCTTAAACATGCAGCACTGAGGTCTCTCCTGATAACAGATGAGTAAATCGGAATTCGTAGTTTGGCTGATTTTAGAGGAATATTTGTAACTTCCAAAACTCCACACTTCGAAGAATTTCCAAGTGAAACCAGTCAATGTTAGCCTATGGAATGAAATTCAAGTTCCTGGTAAGTACGGTTAGAATTACTTTTCAGGATCAGTACTGGGCTTAAAGATGCAGCATTGAGGTCTCTCCTGATAACAGGTGAGTAAATCGGAATTCGTAGTTCGGCAGATTTTAGAGGAATTTTTGTACGTTCCAAAAATCGACACTTAGAAGCTTTTCTGCTGAAAACCACACAATGGATTCCTATGGAAGGAAATACAAGTTACTGGTAAGTACGCTTAGAATTACTTTTCAGGGTCAGTGCTGGGCTAAAAGATGCAGCACTGGGTTCTCTCCTGATAACTGGTGAGTAAATCAGAATTCGAAGTTCGACTGATTTTAGAGGAATATTTGTAAGTTCCAAAATTCCACACTTCGAAACTTTTCTGCTGAAAACCACACAGTGGATTCCTACGGAAGGAAATACAAGTTACTGGTAAGTATGCTTAGAATTACTTTTCAGGGTCAGTGCTGGGCTAAAAGATGCAGCACTGAGTTCTCTCCTAATAACAGGTGAGTAAATCGGAATTCGTAGTTCAGCTGATTTTAGAGGAATATTTGTAAGTTTCAAAACTCCACACTTCGAAGAATTTCCAAGTGAAACCAGTCAATGTTAGCCTATGGAGGAAATTCAAGTTACTGGTAAGTACGGTTAGAATTACTTCTCAGGATCAGTACTGGGCTTAAACATGCAGCACTGAGGTCTCTCCTGATAACAGGTGAGTAAATCAGAATTCGTAGTTCGGCTGATTTTAGAGGAATATTTGTAAGTTCCAAAATTCCCCCCTTTGAAGAATTTCAAAAGTGAAACCAGTCAATGTTAGCCTATGGAATGAAATTCAAGGTCCTGGTAAGCACGCTTAGAATTACTTTTCAGGATCAGTACTGGGCTTAAAGATGCAGCATTGAGGTCTCTCCTGATAACAGGTGAGTAAATCAGAATTCGTAGTTTGCCTGATTTTAGAGGAATTTTTGTACGTTCCAAAAATCGACACTTAGAAACTTTTCTGCTGAAAACCACACAATGGATACCTATGGAATGAAATACAAGTTACTGGTAAGTACACTTAGAATTACTTTTCAGGGTCAGTGCTAGGCTAAAAGATGCAGCACTGGGTTCTCTCCTGATAACAGGTGAGTAAATCGGAATTCGAAGTTCGGCTGATTTTAGAGGAATATTTGTAAGTTCCAAAATTCCACACTTTGAAACTTTTCTGCTGAAAACCACACAGTGGATTCCTATGGAAGGAAATACAAGTTACTGGTAAGTACACTAAGAATACATTTTCAGGGTCAGTGCTGTGCTAAAAGATGCAGCACTGAGTTCTCGCCTGATAATAGGTAAGTAAATCGGAATTTGAAATTCGGCTGATTTTAGAGGAATATTTGTAAGTTCCAAAATTCCACACTTCGAAACTTTTCTGCTGAAAACCACACGGTGGATTCCTATGGAAGGAAATACAAGTTACTGGTAAGTACGCTTAGAATTACTTTTCAGGGTCAGTGCTGGGCTAAAAGATGCAGCACTGAGTTCTCTCCTGATAACAGGTAAGTAAATCGGAATTCGTAGTTCGGCTGATTTTAGAGGAATATTTGTAAGTTTCAAAACTCCACACTTCGAAGAATTTCCAAGTGAAACCAGTCAATGTTAGCCTATGGAAGGAAATTCAAGTTACTGGTAAGTGCGGTTAGAATTACTTTTCAGGATCAGTACTGGGCTTAAACATGCAGCACTGAGGTCTCTCCTGATAACAGGTGAGTAAATCGGAATTCGTAGTTCGGCTGATTTTACAGGAATAAATGTAAGTTCCAAAATTCCACACTTCGAAGAATTTCCAAGTGAAACCAGTCAATATTAGCCTATGGAATGAAATTCAAGGTCCTGGTAAGCACGATTAGAATTACTTTTCAGGATCAGTACTGGGCTTAAAGATGCAGTATTGAGGTCTCTCCTGATAACAGGTGAGTAAATCGGAATTCGTAGTTCAGCTGATTTTAGAGGAATTTTTGGACGTTCCAAAAATCGACACTGAGAAACTTTTCTGCTGAAAACCACACAATGGATTCCTATGGAATGAAATACAAGTTACTGGTAAGTACGCTTAGAATTACTTTTCAGGGTCAGTGCTGGGCTAAAAGATGCAGCACTGGGTTCTCACTTGATAACAGGTGAGTAAATCGGAATTCGTAGTTCGGCTGATTTTAGAGGAATATTTGTAAGTTCCAAAATTCCACACTTCGAAACTTTTCTGCTGAAAACCACACAGTGGATTCCTATGGAAGGAAATACAAGTTACTGGTAGGTATGGTTAGAATTACTTTTCAGGGTCAGTGCTGGGCTAAAAGATGCAGCACTGGGTTCTCTCCTGATAACAGTTGAGTAAATCGTAATTCGAAGTTCGGCTGATTTTAGAGGAATATTTGTAAGTTCCAAAATTCCACACTTCGAAACTTTTCTGCTGAAAACCACTTAGTGGATTCCTATGGAAGGAAATTCAAGTTACTGGTAAGTACGGTTAGAATTACTTTTCAGGATCAGTACTGGGCTTAAACATGCAGCACTGAGGTCTCTCCTGATAACAGGTGAGTAAATCGGAATTCATAGTTCGGCTGATTTTAGAGGAATATTTGTAAGTTCCAAAATTCCACACTTCGAAGAATTTCCAAGTGAAACCAGTCAATGTTAGCCTATGGAATTAAATTCAATGTCCTGGTAAGCACGCTTAGAATTACTTTTCAGGATCAGTACTGGGCTTAAAGATGCAGCATTGAGGTCTCTCCTGATAACAGGTGAGTAAATCGGAATTCGTAGTTTGGCTGATTTTAGAGGAATATTTGTAACTTCCAAAACTCCACACTTCGAAGATTTTCCAAGTGAAACCAGTCAATTTTAGCCTATGGAATGAAATTCAAGTTCCTGGTAAGTACGTTTAGAATTACTTTTCAGGATCAGTACTGGCCTTAAAGATTCAGCACTGAGGTCTCTCCTGATAACAGGTGAGTAAATCAGAATTCGTAGTTTGGCTGATTTTAGAGGAATATTTGTAAGTTCCAAAACTCCACACTTAGAAACTTTTCTGCTGAAAACCACACAATGGATTCCTATGGAATGAAATACAAGTTACTGGTAAGTACACTTAGAATTACTTTTCAGGGTCAGTGCTGGGCTAAAAGATGCAGCACTGGGTTCTCTCCTGATAACAGGTGAGTAAATCGGAATTCGAAGTTCGGCTGATTTTAGAGGAATATTTGTAAGTTCCAAAATTCCACACTTTGAAACTTTTCTGCTGAAAACCACACAGTGGATTCCTATGGAAGGAAATACAAGTTATTGGTAAGTACACTAAGAATACATTTTCAGGGTCAGTGCTGTGCTAAAAGATGCAGCACTGAGTTCTCTCCTGATAATAGGTAAGTAAATCGGAATTTGAAATTCGGCTGATTTTAGAGGAATATTTGTAAGTTCCAAAATTCCACACTTCGAAACTTTTCTGCTGAAAACCACACGGTGGATTCCTATGGAAGGAAATACAAGTTACTGGTAAGTACGCTTAGAATTACTTTTCAGGGTCAGTGCTGGGCTAAAAGATGCAGCACTGAGTTCTCTCCTGATAACAGGTAAGTAAATCGGAATTCGTAGTTCGGCTGATTTTAGAGGAATATTTGTAAGTTTCAAAACTCCACACTTCGAAGAATTTCCAAGTGAAACCAGTCAATATTAGCCTATGGAATGAAATTCAAGGTCCTGGTAAGCACGCTTAGAATTACTTTTCAGGATCAGTACTGGGCTTAAAGATGCAGTATTGAGGTCTCTCCTGATAACAGGTGAGTAAATCGGAATTCTTAGTTCAGCTGATTTTAGAGGAATTTTTGTACGTTCCAAAAATCGACACTGAGAAACTTTTCTGCTGAAAACCACACAATGGATTCCTATGGAAGGAAATACAAGTTACTGGTGAGTACGCTTAGAATTACTTTTCAGGGTCAGTGCGTGACTAAAAGATGCGGCACTGGGTTCTCTCCTGATAACAGGTGAGTAAATCGGAATTCGTAGTTCGGCTGATTTTAGAGGAATATTTGTAAGTTCCAAAACTCCACACTTCGAAGAATTTCCAAGTGAAAAAAGTCAATGTTAGCCTATAGAAGGAAATTCAAGTTACTGGTAAGTATGGTTAGAATGACTTTTCAGCATCAGTACTGGGCTTAAACATGCAGCACTGAGGTCTCTCCTAAAAACAGGTGAGTAAATCGGAATTCTTAGTTCGGCTGATTTTAGAGGAATATTTGTAACTTCCAAAACTCCACACTTTGAAGAATTTCCAAGTGAAACCAGTCAATGTTAGCCTATGGAATGAAATTCAAGTTCCTGGTAAGTATGGTTAGAATTACTTTTCAGGATCAGTACTGGGCGTAAAGATGCCGCATTGAGGTATCTCCTGATAACAGGTGAGTAAATCAGAATTCGTAGTTCGGCTGATTTTAGAGGAATTTTTGTACGTTCCAAAAATCGACACTTAGAAACTTTTCTGCTGAAAACCACACAATGGATTCCTATGGAAGGAAATATAAGTTGCAGGTAAGTACACTTAGAATTACTTTTCAAGATCAGTACTGGGCTTAAACATGCAGCACTGAGGTCTCTCCTGATAGGTGAGTAAATCGGAATTCGTAGCTCGGCTGATTTTAGAGGAGTATTTGTAAGTTCCAAAATTCCACACTTCGAAACTTTTCTGCTGAAAACCCCACAGTGGATTCCTACGGAAGGAAATACAAGTTACTGGTAAGTATGCTTAGAATTACTTTTCAGGGTCAGTGCTGGGCTAAAAGATGCAGCACTGAGTTCTCTCCTGATAACAGGTGAGTAAATCGGAATTCGTAGTTTAGCTGATTTTAGAGGAATATTTGTAAGTTTCAAAACTCCACACTTCGAAGAATTTCCAAGTGAAACCAGTCAATGTTAGCCTATGGAAGGAAATTCAAGTTACTGGTAAGTACGGTTAGAATTACTTTTCAGGATCAGTACTGTGCTTAAACATGCAGCACTGAGGTCTCTCCTGATAACAGGTGAGTAAATTGGAATTCGTAGTTCGGCTGATTTTAGAGGAATTTTTGTACGTTCCAAAAATCGACACTTAGAAACTTTTCTGCTGAAAACCACACAATGGATTCCTATGGAAGGAAATACAAGTTACTGGTGAGTACGCTTAAAATTACTTTTCAGGATCAGTACTGGGCTTAAACATGCAGCACTGAGGTCTCTCCTGATAACAGGTGAGTAAATCGGAATTCGTAGTTCGGCTGATTTTAGAGGAATATTTGTAAGTTCCAAAACTCCACACTTCGAAGAATTTCCAAGTGAAACCAGCCAATGTTACCCTATGGAAGGAAATTCATGTTACTGGTAAGTATGGTTAGAATGACTTTTCAGGATCAGTACTGGGCTTAAACATGCAGCACTGAGGTCTCTCCTGATAACAGGTGAGTAAATCAGAATTCGTAGTTCGGCTGATTTTAGAGGAATATTTGTAACTTCCAAAACTCCACACTTCGAAGAATTTCCAAGTGAAACCAGTCAATGTTAGCCTATGGAATGAAATTCAAGTTCCTGGTAAGTACGGTTAGAATTACTTTTCAGGATCAGTACTGGGCTTAAAGATGCAGCATTGAGGTCTCTCCTGATAACAGGTGAGTAAATCGGAATTCGTAGTTCGGCAGATTTTAGAGGAATTTTTGTACGTTCCAAAAATCGACACTTAGAAACTTTTCTTCTGAAAACCACACAGTGGATTCCTATGGAAGGAAATACAAGTTACTGGTAAGTACTTTTAGAATTACTTTTCAGGATCAGTACTGGGCTTAAAGATGTAGCATTGAGGTCTCTCCTGATAACAGGTGAGTAAATCGGAATTCGTAGTTCGGCTGATTTTAGAGGAATTTTTGTACGTTCCAAAAATCGACACTTAGAAACTTTTCCGCTGAAAACCACATAATGGATTCCTATGGAAGGAAATACAAGTTACTGGTGAGTACGCTTAGAATTACTTTTCAGGGTCAGTGCTTGGCTAAAAGATGCAGCACTGGGTTCTCTCCTGATAACAGTTGAGTAAATCGTAATTCGAAGTTCGGCTGATTTTAGAGGAATATTTGTAAGTTCCAAAATTCCACACTTCGAAACTTTTCTGCTGAAAACCACACAGTGGATTCCTATGGAAGGAAATTCAAGTTACTGGTAAGTACGGTTAGAATTACTTTTCAGGATCAGTACTGGGCTTAAACATGCAGCACTGAGGTCTCTCCTGATAACAGGTGAGTAAATCGGAATTCATAGTTCGGCTGATTTTAGAGGAATATTTGTAAGATCCAAAATTCCACACTTCGAAGAATTTCCAAGTGAAACCAGTCAATGTTAGCCTATGGAATGATATTCAATGTCCTGGTAAGCACGCTTAGAATTACTTTTCAGGATCAGTACTGGGCTTAAAGATGCAGCATTGAGGTCTCTCCTGATAACAGGTGAGTAAATCGGAATTCGTAGTTCGGCTGATTTTAGAGGAATATTTGTACGTTCCAAAAATCGACACTTAGAAACTTTTCTGCTGAAAACCACACAATGGATTCCTATGGAAGGAAATACAAGTTACTGGTACGTACGCTTAGAATTACTTTTCAGGGTCAGTGCTTGGCTAAAAGATGCAGCACTGGGTTCTCACTTGATAACAGGTGAGAAAATCGGAATTCGTAGTTTGGCTGATTTTAGAGGAATATTTGTAAGTTCCAAAACTCAACACTTCGAAACTTTTCTGCTGAAAACCACACAATGGATTCCTATGGAAGGAAATACAAGTTACTGGTAAGTACATTTAGAATTACTTTTCAGGGTCAGTGGTGGGCTAAAAGATGCAGCACTGAGTTCTCTCCTGATAACAGGTGAGTAATTCGGAATTCGAAGTTCAACTGATTTTAGAGGAATATTTGTAAGTTCCAAAATTCCACACTTCGAAACTTTTCTGCTGAAAACCACACAGTGGATTCCTATGGAAGGAAATACAAGTTACTGGTAATTACGCTTAGAATTACTTTTCAGGGTCAGTGCTGGGCTAAAAGATGCAGCACTGAGGTCTCTCCTGATAACAGGTGAGTAAATCGGAATTCGAAGTTCGGCTGATTTTAGAGGAATATTTGCAAGTTCAAAATTCCACACTTCGAAACTTTTCTGCTGAAAACCACACGGTGGATTCCTATGGAAGGAAATATAAGTTGCAGGTAAGTACACTTAGAATTACTTTTCAAGATCAGTACTGGGCTTAAACATCCAGCACTGAGGTCTCTCCTGATAACAGGTGAGTAAATCGGAATTCGTAGTTCGGCTCATTTTAGAGGAATTTTTGTACGTTCCAAAAATCGACACTTAGAAACTTTTCTGCTGAAAACCACACAGTGGATTCCTATGAAAGGAAATACAAGTTACTGGTGAGTACGCTTAGAATTACTTTTCAGTGTCAGTGCTTGGCTAAAAGATGCAGCACTGGGTTCTCTCCTGATAACAGGTGAGTAAATCGGAATTCGTAGTTCGGCTGATTTTAGAGGAATATTTGTAAGTTCCAAAACTCCACACTTCGAAGAATTTCCAAGTGAAACCAGTCAATGTTAGCCTATGGAAGGAAATTCATGTTACTGGTAAGTATGGTTAGAATGACTTTTCAGGATCAGTACTGGGCTTAAAGATGCAGCATTGAGGTCTCTCCTGATAACAGGTGAGTAAATCGGAATTCGTAGTTCGGCAGATTTTAGAGAAATTTTTGTACGTTCCAAAAATCGACACTTAGAAGCTTTTCTGCTGAAAACCACACAATGGATTCCTATTGAAGGAAATACAAGTTACTGGTAAGTATGCTTAGAATTACTTTTCAGGGTCAGTGCTGGGCTAAAAGATGCAGCACTGGGTTCTCTCCTGATAACTGGTGAGTAAATCAGAATTCGAAGTTCGACTTATTTTAGAGGAATATTTGTAAGTTCCAAAATTCCACACTTCGAAACTTTTCTGCTGAAAACCACACAGTGGATTCCTACGGAAGGAAATACAAGTTACTGGTAAGTATGCTTAGAATTACTTTTCAGGGTCAGTGCTGTGCTAAAAGATGCAGCACTGAGTTCTCTCCTGATAACAGGTGAGTAAATCGGAATTCGTAGTTCAGCTGATTTTAGAGGAATATTTGTAAGTTTCAAAACTCCACACTTCGAAGAATTTCCAAGTGAAACCAGTCAATGTTAGCCTATGGAAGGAAATTCATGTTACTGGTAAGTATAGTTAGAATTACTTTTCAGGATCAGTACTGGGCTTAAACATGCAGCACTGAGGTCTCTCCTGATAACAGGTGAGTAAATCGGAATTCGTAGTTTGGCTGATTTTAGAGGAATTTTTGTACGTTCCAAAAATCGACACTTAGAAACTTTTCCGCTGAAAACCACATAATAGATTCCTATAGAAGGAAAAACAATTTACTGGTGAGTACGCTTAGAATTACTTTTCAGGGTCAGTGCTTGGCTAAAAGATGCAGCACTGGGTTCTCTCCTGATAACAGGTGAGTAAATCGGAATTCGTAGTTCGGCTGATTTTAGAGGAATTTTTGTACGTTCCAAAAATCGACACTTAGAATCTTTTCTGCTGAAAACCACACAATGGATTCCTATGGAAGGAAATACAAGTTACTGGTAAGTACGCTTAGAATTACTTTTCAGGATCAGTGCTGGGCTGAAGCATGCAGCACTGGTTTCTCTCTTGATAACAGGCGAGTAAATTGGAATTCGGAATTCGGCTGATTTTAGAGGAATATTTGTAAGTTCCAAAATTCCACACTTCGAAACTTTTCTGCTGAAAACCACACAGTGGATTCCTACGGAAGGAAATACAAGTTACTGGTAAGTATGCTTAGAATTACTTTTCAGGGTCAGTGCTGTGCTAAAAGATGCAGCACTGAGTTCTCTCCTGATAACAGGTGAGTAAATCGGAATTCGTAGTTCAGCTGATTTTAGAGGAATATTTGTAAGTTTCAAAACTCCACACTTCGAAGAATTTCCAAGTGAAACCAGTCAATGTTAGCCTATGGAAGGAAATTCATGTTACTGGTAAGTACGGTTAGAATTACTTTTCAGGATCAGTACTGGGCTTAAACATGCAGCACTGAGGTCTCTCCTGATAACAGGTGAGTAAATCGGAATTCGTAGTTCGGCTGATTTTAGAGGAATTTTTGTACGTTCCAAAAATCGACACTTAGAAACTTTTCTGCTGAAAACCACATAATAGATTCCTATGGAAGGAAAAACAATTTACTGGTGAGTACGCTTAGAATTACTTTTCAGGGTCAGTGCTTGGCTAAAAGATGCAGCACTGGGTTCTCTCCTGATAACAGGTGAGTAAATCGGAATTCGTAGTTCGGCTGATTTTAGAGGAATTTTTGTACGTTCCAAAAATCGACACTTAGAATCTTTTCTGCTGAAAACCACACAATGGATTCCTATGGAAGGAAATACAAGTTACTGGTAAGTACGCTTAGAATTACTTTTCAGGATCAGTGCTGGGCTAAAGCATGCAGCACTGGTTTCTCTCTTGATAACAGGCGAGTAAATTGGAATTCGGAATTCGGCTGATTTTAGAGGAATATTTGTAAGTTCCAAAACTCCACACTTTGAAACTTTACTGCTGAAAACCACACAATGGATTCCTATGGAATGAAATACAAGTTACTGGTAAGTACGCTTAGAATTACTTTTCAGGGTCAGTGCTGGGCTAAAAGATGCAGCACTGGGTTCTCAATTGATAACAGGTGAGTAAATCGGAATTCGTAGTTCGGCTGATTTTAGAGGAATATTTGTAAGTTCCAAAACTCCACACTTAGAATATTTTCTGCTGAAAACCACACAATGGATTCCTATGGACGGAAATACAAGTTGCTGGTAAGTATATTTAGAATTACTTTTCAGGGTCAGTGCTGGGCTAAAAGATGCAGCACTGGGTTCTCTCCTGATAACAGTTGAGTAAATCGTAATTCGAAGTTCGGATGATTTTAGAGGAATATTTGTAAGTTCCAAAATTCCACACTTCGAAACTTTTCTGCTGAAAACCACACGGTGGATTCCTATGGAAGGAAATACAAGTTACTGGTAAGTACGCTTAGAATTACTTTTCAGGGTCAGTGCTGGGCTAAAAGATGCAGCACTGAGTTCTCTCCTGATAACAGGTAAGTAAATCGGAATTCGTAGTTCGGATGATTTTAGAGGAATATTTGTAAGTTTCAAAACTCCACACTTCGAAGAATTTCCAAGTGAAACCAGTCAATGTTAGCCTATGGAAGGAAATTCAAGTTACTGGTAAGTACGGTTAGAATTACTTTTCAGGGACAGTACTGGGCTTAAACATGCAGCACTGAGGTCTCTCCTGATAACAGGTGAGTAAATCGGAATTCGTAGTTCGGCTGATTTTAGAGGATTAAATGTAAGTTCCAAAATTCCACACTTCGAAAGAATTTCCAAGTGAAACCAGTCAATATTAGCCTATGGAATGAAATTCAAAGTCCTGGTAAGCACGCTTAGAATTACTTTTCAGGATCAGTACTGGGCTTAAAGATGCAGTATTGAGGTCTCTCCTGATAACAGGTGAGTAAATCGGAATTTGTAGTTCAGCTGATTTTAGAGGAATTTTTGTACGTTCCAAAAATCGACACTTAGAAACTTTTCTGCTGAAAACCACACAATGGATTCATATGGAAGGAAATACAAGTTACTGGTGAGTACGCTTAGAATTACTTTTCAGGGTCAGTGCTTGACTAAAAGATGCGGCACTGGGTTCTCTCCTGATAACAGGTGAGTAAATCGAAATTCGTAGTTCGGCTGATTTTAGAGGAATATTTGTAAGTTCCAAAACTCCACACTTCGAAGAATTTCCAAGTGAAAAAAGTCAATGTTAGCCTATGGAAGGAAATTCAAGTTACTGGTAAGAATGGTTAGAATGACTTTTCAAGATCAGTACTGGGCTTAAACATGCAGCACTGAGGTCTCTCCTGATAACAGGTGAGTAAATCGGAATTCTTAGTTCGGCTGATTTTAGAGGAATATTTGTAACTTCCAAAACTCCACACTTTGAAGAATTTCCACGTGAAACCAGTCAATGTTAGCCTATGGAATGAAATTCAAGTTCCTGGTAAGTATGGTTAGAATTACTTTTCAGGATCAGTACTGGGCGTAAAGATGCAGCATTGAGGTCTCTCCTGATAACAGGTGAGTAAATCGGAATTCGTAGTTCAGCTGATTTTAGAGGAATTTTTGTACGTTCCAAAAATCGAGACTTAGAAACTTTTCTGCTGAAAACCACACAATGGATTCCTATGGAAGGAAATATAAGTTGCAGGTAAGTACACTTAGAATTACTTTGCAGGATCAGTACTGGGCTTAAACATGCAGCACTGAGGTCTCTCCTGATAACAGATGAGTAAATCGGAATTCGTAGCTCGGCTGATTTTAGAGGAGTATTTGTAAATTCCAAAACTCCACACTTCGAAGAATTACCAAGTGAAACCAGTCAATGTTAGCCTATGGAAGGAAATTCAAGTTACTGGTAAGTACGGTTAGAATTACTTTTCAGGATCAGTACTGGCCTTAAAGATTCAGCACTGAGGTCTCTCCTGATAAAAGGTGAATAAATCGGAATTCGTAGTTCGGCTGATTTTAGAGGAATTTTTGTACGTTCCAAAAATCGACACTGAAACTTTTCTGCTGAAAACCACACAATGGATTCATATGGAAGGAAATACAAGTTGCTGGTAAGTACATTTAGAATTACTTTTCAGGGTCAGTGCTGGGCTAAAAGATGCAGCACTGGGTTCTCTCCTGATAACTGGTGAGTAAATCAGAATTCGAAGTTTGACTGATTTTAGAGGAATATTTGTAAGTTCCAAAATTCCACACTTCGAAACTTTTCTGCTGAAAACCACACAGTGGATTCCTACGGAAGGAAATACAAGTTACTGGTAAGTATGCTTAGAATTACTTTTCAGGGTCAGTGATGTGCTAAACGATGCAGCACTGAGTTCTCTCCTGATAACAGGTGAGTAAATCGGAATTCGTAGTTCAGCTGATTTTAGAGGAATATTTGTAAGTTTCAAAACTCCACACTTCGAAGAATTTCCAAGTGAAACCAGTCAATGTTAGCCTATGGAAGGAAATTCATGTTACTGGTAAGTACGGTTAGAATTACTTTTCAGGATCAGTACTGGGCTTAAACATGCAGCACTGAGGTCTCTCCTGATAACAGGTGAGTAAATCGGAATTCGTAGTTTGGCTGATTTTAGAGGAATTTTTGTACGTTCCAAAAATCGACACTTAGAAACTTTTCCGCTGAAAACCACATAATAGATTCCTATGGAAGGAAAAACAATTTACTGGTGAGTACGCTTAGAATTACATTTCAGGGTCAGTGCTTGGCTAAAAGATGCAGCACTGGGTTCTCTCCTGATAACAGGTGAGTAAATCGGAATTCGTAGTTCGGCTGATTTTAGAGGAATTTTTGTACGTTCCAAAAATCGACACTTAGAATCTTTTCTGCTGAAAACCACACAATGGATTCCTATGGAAGGAAAAACAAGTTACTGGTAAGTACGCTTAGAATTACTTTTCAGGATCAGTGCTGGGCTAAAGCATGCAGCACTGGTTTCTCTCTTGATAACAGGCGAGTAAATTGGAATTCGGAATTCGGCTGATTTTAGAGGAATATTTGTAAGTTCCAAAATTCCACACTTCGAAACTTTTCTGCTGAAAACCACACAGTGGATTCCTACGGAAGGAAATACAAGTTACTGGTAAGTATGCTTAGAATTACTTTTCAGGGTCAGTGCTGGGCTAAAAGATGCAGCACTGAGTTCTCTCCTGATAACAGGTGAGTAAATCGGAATTCGTAGTTTAGCTGATTTTAGAGGAATATTTGTAAGTTTCAAAACTCCACACTTCGAAGAATTTCCAAGTAAAACCAGTCAATGTTAGCCTATGGAAGGAAATTCAAGTTACTGGTAAGTACGGTTAGAATTACTTTTCAGGATCAGTACTGTGCTTAAACATGCAGCACTGAGGTCTCGCCTGATAACAGGTGAGTAAATCGGAATTCGTAGTTCGGCTGATTTTAGAGAAATTTTTGTCCGTTCCAAAAATCGACACTTAGAAACTTTTCTGCTGAAAACCACACAATGGATTCCTATGGAAGGAAGTACAAGTTACTGGTAAGTACGCTTAGAATTACTTTTCAGGGTCAGTGCTGGGCTAAAAGATGCAGCACTGGGTTCTCACTTGATAACAGGCGAGTAAATCAGAATTCGTAGTTCGGCTGATTTTAGAGGAATATTTGTAAGTTCCAAAACTCCACACTTAGAAACTTTTCTGCTGAAAACCACACAATGGATTCCTATGGAATGAAATACAAGTTACTGGTAAGTACACTTAGAATTACTTTTCAGGGTCAGTGCTGGGCTAAAAGATGCAGCACTGGGTTCTCTCCTGATAACAGGTGAGTTAATCGGAATTCGAAGTTCGGCTGATTTTAGAGGAATATTTGTAAGTTCCAAATCTCCACACTTCGAAACTTTTCTGCTGAAAACCACACGGTGGATTCCTATGGAAGGAAATACAAGTTACTGGTAAGTACGCTTAGAATTACTTTTCAGGGTCAGTGCTGGGCTAAAAGATGCAGCACTGAGTTCTCTCCTGATAACAGGTAAGTAAATCGGAATTCGTAGTTCGGCTGATTTTAGAGGAATATTTGTAAGTTTCAAAACTCCACACTTCGAAGAATTTCCAAGTGAAACCAGTCAATGTTAGCCTATGGAAGGAAATTCAAGTTACTGGTAAGTGCGGTTAGAATTACTTTTCAGGATCAGTACTGGGCTTAAACATGCAGCACTGAGGTCTCTCCTGATAACAGGTGAGTAAATCGGAATTCGTAGTTCGGCTGATTTTAGAGGAATAAATGTAAGTTCCAAAATTCCACACTTCGAAGAATTTCCAAGTGAAACCAGTCAATATTAGCCTATGGAATGAAATTCAAGGTCCTGGTAAGCACGCTTAGAATTACTTTTCAGGATCAGTACTGGGCTTAAAGATGCAGTATTGAGGTCTCTCCTGATAACAGGTGAGTAAATCGGAATTCGTAGTTCAGCTGATTTTAGAGGAATTTTTGTACGTTCCAAAAATCGACACTGAGAAACTTTTCTGCTGAAAACCACACAATGGATTCCTATGGAAGGAAATACAAGTTACTGGTGAGTACGCTTAGAATTACTTTTCAGGGTCAGTGCTTGACTAAAAGATGCGGCACTGGGTTCTCTCCTGATAACAGGTGAGTAAATCGGAATTCGTAGTTCGGCTGATTTTAGAGGAATATTTGTAAGTTCCAAAACTCCACACTTCGAAGAATTTCCAAGTGAAAAAAGTCAATGTTAGCCTATGGAAAAAAATTCAAGTTACTGGTAAGTATGGTTAGAATGACTTTTCAGGATCAGTACTGGGCTTAAACATGCAGCACTGAGGTCTCTCCTGATAACAGGTCAGTAAATCGGAATTCTTAGTTCGGCTGATTTTAGAGGAATATTTGTAACTTCCAAAACTCCACACTTTGAAGAATTTCCAAGTGAAACCAGTCAATGTTAGCCTATGGAATGAAATTCAAGTTCCTGGTAAGTATGGTTAGAATTACTTTTCAGGATCAGTACTGGGCGTAAAGATGCAGCATTGAGGTCTCTCCTGATAACAGGTGAGTAAATCAGAATTCGTAGTTCGGCTGATTTTAGAGGAATTTTTGTACGTTCCAAAAATCGACACTTAGAAACTTTTCTGCTAAAAACCACACAATGGATTCCTATGGAAGGAAATATAAGTTGCAGGTAAGTACACTTAGAATTATTTTTCAAGATCAGTACTGGGCTTAAACATGCAGCACTGAGGTCTCTCCTGATAACAGGTGAGTAAATCGGAATTCGTAGTTCGGCTCATTTTAGAGGAATTTTAGTACGTTCCAAAAATCGACACTTAGAAACTTTTCTGCTGAAAACCACACAGTGGATTCCTATGAAAGGAAATACAAGTTACTGGTGAGTACGCTTAGAATTACTTTTCAGGGTCAGTGCTTGGCTAAAAGATGCAGCACTGGGTTCTCTCCTGATAACAGGTGAGTAAATCGGAATTCGTAGTTCGGCTGATTTTAGAGGAATATTTGTAAGTTCCAAAACTCCACACTTCGAAGAATTTCCAAGTGAAACCAGTCAATGTTAGCCTATGGAAGGAAATTCATGTTACTGGTAAGTATGGTTAGAATGACTTTTCAGGATCAGTACTGGGCTTAAAGATGCAGCATTGAGGTCTCTCCTGATAACAGGTGAGTAAATCGGAATTCGTAGTTCGGCAGATTTTAGAGAAATTTTTGTACGTTCCAAAAATCGACACTTAGAAGCTTTTCTGCTGAAAACCACACAATGGATTCCTATTGAAGGAAATACAAGTTACTGGTAAGTATGCTTAGAATTACTTTTCAGGGTCAGTGCTGTGCTAAAAGATGCAGCACTGAGTTCTCTCCTGATAACAGGTGAGTAAATCGGAATTCGTAGTTCAGCTGATTTTAGAGGAATATTTGTAAGTTTCAAAACTCCACACTTCGAAGAATTTCCAAGTGAAACCAGTCAATGTTAGCCTATGGAAGGAAATTCATGTTACTGGTAAGTACGGTTAGAATTACTTTTCAGGATCAGTACTGGGCTTAAACATGCAGCACTGAGGTCTCTCCTGATAACAGGTGAGTAAATCGGAATTCGTAGTTCGGCTGATTTTAGAGGAATTTTTGTACGTTCCAAAAATCGACACTTAGAAACTTTTCCGCTGAAAACCACATAATAGATTCCTATGGACGGAAATACAAGTTGCTGGTAAGTATATTTAGAATTACTTTTCAGTGTCAGTGCTGGGCTAAAAGATGCAGCACTGGGTTCTCTCCTGATAACAGTTGAGTAAATCGTAATTCGAAGTTCGGCTGATTTTAGAGGAATATTTGTAAGTTCCAAAATTCCACACTTCGAAACTTTTCTGCTGAAAACCACACGGTGGATTCCTATGGAAGGAAATACAAGTTACTGGTAAGTACGCTTAGAATTAATTTTTCAGGGTCAGTGCTGGGCTAAAAGATGCAGCACTGAGTTCTCTCCTGATAACAGGTGAGTAAATCGGAATTCGTAGTTCGGCTGATTTTAGAGGAATAAATGTAAGTTCCAAAATTCCACACTTCGAAAGAATTTCCAAGTGAAACCAGTCAATATTAGCCTATGGAATGAAATTCAAGGTCCTGGTAAGCATGCTTAGAATTACTTTTCAGGATCAGTACTGGGCTTAAAGATGCAGTATTGAGGTCTCTCCTGATAACAGGTGAGTAAATCGGAATTTGTAGTTCAGCTGATTTTAGAGGAATTTTTGTACGTTCCAAAAATCGACACTTAGAAACTTTTCTGCTGAAAACCACACAATGGATTCATATGGAAAGAAATACAAGTTACTGGTGAGTACGCTTAGAATTACTTTTCAGGGTCAGTGCTTGACTAAAAGATGCGGCACTGGGTTCTCTCCTGATAACAGGTGAGTAAATCGAAATTCGTAGTTCGGCTGATTTTAGAGGAATATTTGTAAGTTCCAAAACTCCACACTTCGAAGAATTTCCAAGTGAAAAAAGTCAATGTTAGCCTATGGAAGGAAATTCAAGTTACTGGTAAGAATGGTTAGAATGACTTTTCAAGATCAGTACTGGGCTTAAACATGCAGCACTGAGGTCTCTCCTGATAACAGGTGAGTAAATCGGAATTCTTAGTTCGGCTGATTTTAGAGGAATATTTGTAACTTCCAAAACTCCACACTTTGAAGAATTTCCACGTGAAACCAGTCAATGTTAGCCTATGGAATGAAATTCAAGTTCCTGGTAAGTATGGTTAGAATTACTTTCCAGGATCAGTACTGGGCGTAAAGATGCAGCATTGAGGTCTCTCCTGATAACAGGTGAGTAAATCGGAATTCGTAGTTCAGCTGATTTTAGAGGAATTTTTGTACGTTCCAAAAATCGACACTTAGAAACTTTTCTGCTGAAAACCACACAATGGATTCCTATGGAAGGAAATATAAGTTGCAGGTAAGTACACTTAGAATTACTTTTCAGGATCAGTACTGGGCTTAAACATGCAGCACTGAGGTCTCTCCTGATAACAGATGAGTAAATCGGAATTCGTAGCTCGGCTGATTTTAGAGGAGTATTTGTAAGTTCCAAAACTCCACACTTCGAAGAATTACCAAGTGAAACCAGTCAATGTTAGCCTATGGAAGGAAATTCAAGTTACTGGTAAGTACGGTTAGAATTACTTTTCAGGATCAGTACTGGCCTTAAAGATTCAGCACTGAGGTCTCTCCTGATAAAAGGTGAATAAATCGGAATTCGTAGTTCGGCTGATTTTAGAGGAATTTTTGTACGTTCCAAAAATCGACACTGAAACTTTTCTGATGAAAACCACACAATGGATTCCTATGGAAGGAAATACAAGTTGCTGGTAAGTAAATTTAGAATTACTTTTCAGGGTCAGTGCTGGGCTAAAAGATGCAGCACTGGGTTCTCTCCTGATAACTGGAGAGTAAATCAGAATTCGAAGTTCGACTGATTTTAGAGGAATATTTGTAAGTTCCAAAATTCCACACTTCGAAACTTTTTTGCTGAAAACCTCACAGTGGATTCCTATGGAAGGAAATACAAGTTACTGGTAAGTATGCTTAGAATTACTTTTCAGGGTCAGTGCTGGGCTAAAATATGCAGCACTGAGTTCTCTCCTGATAACAGGTGAGTAAATCGGAATTTGTAGTTTAGCTGATTTTAGAGGAATATTTGTAAGTTTCAAAACTCCACACTTCGAAGAATTTCCAAGTGAAACCAGTCAATGTTAGCCTATGGAAGGAAATTCAAGTTACTGGTAAGTACGGTTAGAATTACTTTTCAGGATCAGTACTGTGCTTAAACATGCAGCACTGAGGTCTCGCCTGATAACAGGTGAGTAAATCGGAATTCGTAGTTCGGCTGATTTTAGAGAAATTTTTGTACGTTCCAAAAATCGACACTTAGAAACTTTTCTGCTGAAAACCACACAATGGATTTCTATGGAAGGAAATACAAGTTACTGGTGAGTACGCTTAGAATTACTTTTCAGGATCAGTACTGGGCTTAAACATGCAGCACTGAGGTCTCTCCTGATAACAGGTGCGTAAATCGGAATTCGTAGTTCGGCTGATTTTAGAGGAATATTTGTAAGTTCCAAAACTCCACACTTCGAAGAATTTCCAAGTGAAACCAGCCAATGTTACCCTATGGAAGGAAATTCATGTTACTGGTAAGTATGGTTAGAATGACTTTTCAGGATCAGTACTGGGCTTAAACATGCAGTATTGAGGTCTCTCCTGATAACAGGTGAGTAAATCGGAATTCGTACTTCAGCTGATTTTAGAGGAATTTTTGTACGTTCCAAAAATCGACACTGAGAAACTTTTCTGCTGAAAACCACACAATGGATTCCTATGGAAGGAAATACAAGTTACTGGTGAGTACGCTTAGAATTACTTTTCAGGGTCAGTGCTTGACTAAAAGATGCGGCACTGGGTTCTCTCCTGATAACAGGTGAGTAAATCGGAATTCGTAGTTCGGCTGATTTTAGAGGAATATTTGTAAGTTCCAAAACTCCACACTTCGAAGAATTTCCAAGTGAAAAAAGTCAATGTTAGCCTATGGAAGGAAATTCAAGTTACTGGTAAGTATGGTTAGAATGACTTTTCAGGATCAGTACTGGGCTTAAACATGCAGCACTGAGGTCTCTCCTGATAACAGGTCAGTAAATCGGAATTCTTAGTTCGGCTGATTTTAGAGGAATATTTGTAACTTCCAAAACTCCACACTTTGAAGAATTTCCAAGTGAAACCAGTCAATGTTAGCCTATGGAATGAAATTCAAGTTCCTGGTAAGTACGGTTAGAATTACTTTTCAGGATCAGTACTGGGCTTAAAGATGCAGCATTGAGGTCTCTCCTGATAACAGGTGAGTAAATCGGAATTCGTAGTTCGGCAGATTTTAGATGAATTTTTGTACGTTCCAAAAATCGACACTTAGAAACTTTTCTTCTGAAAACCACACAGTGGATTCCTATGGAAGGAAATACAAGTTACTGGTAAGTACTTTTAGAATTACTTTTCAGGATCAGTACTGGGCTTAAAGATGCAGCATTGAGGTCTCTCCTGATAACAGGTGAGTAAATCGGAATTCGTAGTTCGGCTGATTTTAGAGGAATTTTTGTACGTTCCAAAAATCGACACTCAGAAACTTTTCCGCTGAAAACCACATAATGGATTCCTATGGAAGGAAATACAAGTTACTGGTGAGTATGCTTAGAATTACTTTTCAGGGTCAGTGCTTGGCTAAAAGATGCAGCACTGGGTTCTCTCCTGATAACAGGTGAGTAAATCGGAATTCGTAGTTCGGCTGATTTTAGAGGAATATTTGTAAGTTTCAAAACTCCACACTTCGAAGAATTTCCAAGTGAAACCAGTCAATGTTAGCCTATGGAAGGAAATTCAAGTTACTGGTAAGTACGGTTAGAATTACTTTTCAGGATCAGTACTGGGCTTAAACATGCAGCACTGAGGTCTCTCCTGATAACAGGTGAGTAAATCGGAATTCGTAGTTCGGCTGATTTTAGAGGAATATTTGTAAGTTCCAAAATTCCACACTTCGAAGAATTTCAATAGTGAAACCAGTCAATGTTAGCCTATGGAATGAAATTCAAGGTCCTGGTAAGCACGCTTAGAATTACTTTTCAGGATCAGTACTGGGCTTAAAGATGCAGCATTGAGGTCTCTCCTGATAACAGGTGAGTAAATCGGAATTCGTAGTTCGGCTGATTTTAGAGGAATTTTTGTACGTTCCAAAAATCGACACTTAGAAACTTTTCCGCTGAAAACCACATAATGGATTCCTATGGAAGGAAAAACAATTTACTGGTGAGTACGCTTAGAATTACTTTTCAGGGTCAGTGCTTGGCTAAAAGATGCAGCACTGGGTTCTCTCCTGATAACAGGTGAGTAAATCGGAATTCGTAGTTCGGCTGATTTTAGAGGAATTTTTGTACGTTCCAAAAATCGACACTTAGAATCTTTTCTTCTGAAAACCACACAATGGATTCCTATGGAAGGAAATACAAGTTACTGGTAAGTACGCTTAGAATTACTTTTCAGGATCAGTGCTGGGCTAAAGCATGCAGCACTGGTTTCTCTCTTGATAACAGGCGAGTAAATCGGAATTCGGACTTCGGCTGATTTTAGAGGAATATTTGTAAGTTCCAAAATTCCACACTTCGAAACTTTTCTGCTGAAAACCACACCGTGGATTCCTATGGAAGGAAATACAAGTTACTGGTAAGTACGCTTTGAATTACTTTTCAGGGTCAGTGCTGGGCTAAAAGATGCAGCACTGGGTTCTCACTTGATAACAGGTGAGTAAATCAGAATTCGTAGTTCGCCTGATTTTAGAGGAATAAATGTAACTTCCAAAATTCCACACTTCGAAGAATTTCCAAGTGAAACCAGTCAATATTAGCCTATGGAATGAAATTCAAGGTCCTGGTAAGCACGCTTAGAATTACTTTTCAGGATCAGTACTGGGCTTAAAGATGCAGTATTGAGGTCTCTCCTGATAACAGGTGAGTAAATCGGAATTCGTAGTTCAGCTGATTTTAGAGGAATTTTTGTACGTTCTAAAAATCGACACTGAGAAACTTTTCTGCTGAAAACCACACAATGGATTCCTATGGAAGGAAATACAAGTTACTGGTGAGTACGCTTAGAATTACTTTTCAGGGTCAGTGCTTGACTAAAAGATGCGGCACTGGGTTCTCTCCTGATAACAGGTGAGTAAATCGGAATTCGTAGTTCGGCTGATTTTAGAGGAATATTTGTAAGTTCCAAAACTCCACACTTCGAAGAATTTCCAAGTGAAAAAAGTCAATGTTAGCCTATGGAAGGAAATTCAAGTTACTGGTAAGTATGGTTAGAATGACTTTTCAGGATCAGTACTGGGCTTAAACATGCAGCACTGAGGTCTCTCCTGATAACAGGTCAGTAAATCGGAATTCTTAGTTCGGCTGATTTTAGAGGAATATTTGTAACTTCCAAAACTCCACACTTTGAAGAATTTCCAAGTGAAACCAGTCAATGTTAGCCTATGGAATGAAATTCAAGTTCCTGGTAAGTATGGTTAGAATTACTTTTCAGGATCAGTACTGGGCGTAAAGATGCAGCATTGAGGTCTCTCCTGATAACAGGTGAGTAAATCAGAATTCGTAGTTCGGCTGATTTTAGAGGAATTTTTGTACGTTCCAAAAATCGACACTTAGAAACTTTTCTGCTAAAAACCACACAATGGATTCCTATGGAAGGAAATATAAGTTGCAGGTAAGTACACTTAGAATTACTTTTCAAGATCAGTACTGGGCTTAAACATGCAGCACTGAGGTCTCTCCTGATAACAGGTGAGTAAATCGGAATTCGTAGTTCGGCTCATTTTAGAGGAATTTTTGTATGTTCCAAAAATCGACACTTAGAAACTTTTCTGCTGAAAACCACACAGTGGATTCCTATGAAAGGAAATACAAGTTACTGGTGAGTACGCTTAGAATTACTTTTCAGGGTCAGTGCTTGGCTAAAAGATGCAGCACTGGGTTCTCTCCTGATAACAGGTGAGTAAATCGGAATTCGTAGTTCGGCTGATTTTAGAGGAATATTTGTAAGTTCCAAAACTCCACACTTCGAAGAATTTCCAAGTGAAACCAGTCAATGTTAGCCTATGGAAGGAAATTCATGTTACTGGTAAGTATGGTTAGAATGACTTTTCAGGATCAGTACTGGGCTTAAAGATGCAGCATTGAGGTCTCTCCTGATAACAGGTGAGTAAATCGGAATTCGTAGTTCGGCAGATTTTAGAGAAATTTTTGTACGTTCCAAAAATCGACACTTAGAAGCTTTTCTGCTGAAAACCACACAATGGATTCCTATTGAAGGAAATACAAGTTACTGGTAAGTATGCTTAGAATTACTTTTCAGGGTCAGTGCTGTGCTAAAAGATGCAGCACTGAGTTCTCTCCTGATAACAGGTGAGTAAATCGGAATTCGTAGTTCAGCTGATTTTAGAGGAATATTTGTAAGTTTCAAAACTCCACACTTCGAAGAATTTCCAAGTGAAACCAGTCAATGTTAGCCTATGGAAGGAAATTCATGTTACTGGTAAGTACGGTTAGAATTACTTTTCAGGATCAGTACTGGGCTTAAACATGCAGCACTGAGGTCTCTCCTGATAACAGGTGAGTAAATCGGAATTCGTAGTTCGGCTGATTTTAGAGGAATTTTTGTACGTTCCAAAAATCGACACTTAGAAACTTTTCCGCTGAAAACCACATAATAGATTCCTATGGAAGGAAAAACAATTTACTGGTGAGTACGCTTAGAATTACTTTTCAGGGTCAGTGCTTGGCTAAAAGATGCAGCACTGGGTTCTCTCCTGATAACAGGTGAGTAAATCGGAATTCGTAGTTCGGCTGATTTTAGAGGAATTTTTGTACGTTCCAAAAATCGACACTTAGAATCTTTTCTGCTGAAAACCACACAATGGATTCCTATGGAAGGAAATACAAGTTACTGGTAAGTACGCTTAGAATTACTTTTCAGGATCAGTGCTGGGCTAAAGCATGCAGCACTGGTTTCTCTCTTGATAACAGGCGAGTAAATTGGAATTCGGAATTCGGCTGATTTTAGAGGAATATTTGTAAGTTCCAAAACTCCACACTTTGAAACTTTACTGCTGAAAACCACACAATGGATTCCTATGGAATGAAATACAAGTTACTGGTAAGTATGCTTAGAATTACTTTTCAGGGTCAGTGCTGGGCTAAAAGATGCAGCACTGGGTTCTCACTTGATAACAGGTGAGTAAATCGGAATTCGTAGTACGGCTGATTTTAGAGGAATATTTGTAAGTTCCAAAACTCCACACTTAGAATATTTTCTGCTGAAAACCACACAATGGATTCCTATGGACGGAAATACAAGTTGCTGGTAAGTATATTTAGAATTACTTTTCAGGGTCAGTGCTGGGCTAAAAGATGCAGCACTGGGTTCTCTCCTGATAACAGTTGAGTAAATCGTAATTCGAAGTTCGGCTGATTTTAGAGGAATATTTGTAAGTTCCAAAATTCCACACTTCGAAACTTTTCTGCTGAAAACCACACGGTGGATTCCTATGGAAGGAAATACAAGTTACTGGTAAGTACGCTTAGAATTATTTTTCAGGGTCAGTGCTGGGCTAAAAGATGCAGCACTGAGTTCTCTCCTGATAACAGGTGAGTAAATCGGAATTCGTAGTTCGGCTGATTTTAGAGGAATAAATGTAAGTTCCAAAATTCCACACTTCGAAAGAATTTCCAAGTGAAACCAGTCAATATTAGCCTATGGAATGAAATTCAAGGTCCTGGTAAGCATGCTTAGAATTACTTTTCAGGATCAGTACTGGGCTTAAAGATGCAGTATTGAGGTCTCTCCTGATAACAGGTGAGTAAATCGGAATTTGTAGTTCAGCTGATTTTAGAGGAATTTTTGTACGTTCCAAAAATCGACACTTAGAAACTTTTCTGCTGAAAACCACACAATGGATTCATATGGAAAGAAATACAAGTTACTGGTGAGTACGCTTAGAATTACTTTTCAGGGTCAGTGCTTGACTAAAAGATGCGGCACTGGGTTCTCTCCTGATAACAGGTGAGTAAATCGAAATTCGTAGTTCGGCTGATTTTAGAGGAATATTTGTAAGTTCCAAAACTCCACACTTCGAAGAATTTCCAAGTGAAAAAAGTCAATGTTAGCCTATGGAAGGAAATTCAAGTTACTGGTAAGAATGGTTAGAATGACTTTTCAAGATCAGTACTGGGCTTAAACATGCAGCACTGAGGTCTCTCCTGATAACAGGTGAGTAAATCGGAATTCTTAGTTCGGCTGATTTTAGAGGAATATTTGTAACTTCCAAAACTCCACACTTTGAAGAATTTCCACGTGAAACCAGTCAATGTTAGCCTATGGAATGAAATTCAAGTTCCTGGTAAGTATGGTTAGAATTACTTTTCAGGATCAGTACTGGGCGTAAAGATGCAGCATTGAGGTCTCTCCTGATAACAGGTGAGTAAATCGGAATTCGTAGTTCAGCTGATTTTAGAGGAATTTTTGTACGTTCCAATAATCGACACTTAGAAACTTTTCTGCTGAAAACCACACAATGGATTCCTATGGAAGGAAATATAAGTTGCAGGTAAGTACACTTAGAATTACTTTTCAGGGTCAGTGCTGGGCTAAAAGATGCAGCACTGGGTTCTCTCCTGATAACTGGAGAGTAAATCAGAATTCGAAGTTCGACTGATTTTAGAGGAATATTTGTAAGTTCCAAAATTCCACACTTCGAAACTTTTTTGCTGAAAACCTCACAGTGGATTCCTATGGAAGGAAATACAAGTTACTGGTAAGTATGCTTAGAATTACTTTTCAGGGTCAGTGCTGGGCTAAAAGATGCAGCACTGAGTTCTCTCCTGATAACAGGTGAGTAAATCGGAATTTGTAGTTTAGCTGATTTTAGAGGAATATTTGTAAGTTTCAAAACTCCACACTTCGAAGAATTTCCAAGTGAAACCAGTCAATGTTAGCCTATGGAAGCAAATTCAAGTTACTGGTAAGTACGGTTAGAATTACTTTTCAGGATCAGTACTGTGCTTAAACATGCAGCACTGAGGTCTCGCCTGATAACAGGTGAGTAAATCGGAATTCGTAGTTCGGCTGATTTTAGAGAAATTTTTGTACGTTCCAAAAATCGACACTTAGAAACTTTTCTGCTGAAAACCACACAATGGATTTCTATGGAAGGAAATACAAGTTACTGGTGAGTACGCTTAGAATTACTTTTCAGGATCAGTACTGGGCTTAAACATGCAGCACTGAGGTCTCTCCTGATAACAGGTGCGTAAATCGGAATTCGTAGTTCGGCTGATTTTAGAGGAATATTTGTAAGTTCCAAAACTCCACACTTCGAAGAATTTCCAAGTGAAACCAGCCAATGTTACCCTATGGAAGGAAATTCATGTTACTGGTAAGTATGGTTAGAATGACTTTTCAGGATCAGTACTGGGCTTAAACATGCAGCACTGAGGTCTCTCCTGATAACAGGTGAGTAAATCGGAATTCGTAGTTCGGCTGATTTTAGAGGAATATTTGTAACTTCCAAAACTCCACACTTCGAAGAATTTCCAAGTGAAACCAGTCAATGTTAGCCTATGGAACGAAATTCAAGTTCCTGGTAAGTACGGTTAGAATTACTTTTCAGGATCAGTACTGGGCTTAAAGATGCAGCATTGAGGTCTCTCCTGATAACAGGTGAGTAAATCGGAATTCGTAGTTCGGCAGATTTTAGATGAATTTTTGTACGTTCCAAAAATCGACACTTAGAAACTTTTCTTCTGAAAACCACACAGTGGATTCCTATGGAAGGAAATACAAGTTACTGGTAAGTACTTTTAGAATTACTTTTCAGGATCAGTACTGGGCTTAAAGATGCAGCATTGAGGTCTCTCCTGATAACAGGTGAGTAAATCGGAATTCGTAGTTCGGCTGATTTTAGAGGAATTTTTGTACGTTCCAAAAATCGACACTCAGAAACTTTTCCGCTGAAAACCACATAATGGATTCCTATGGAAGGAAATACAAGTTACTGGTGAGTATGCTTAGAATTACTTTTCAGGGTCAGTGCTTGGCTAAAAGATGCAGCACTGGGTTCTCTCCTGATAACAGGTGAGTAAATCGGAATTCGTAGTTCGGCTGATTTTAGAGGAATATTTGTAAGTTTCAAAACTCCACACTTCGAAGAATTTCCAAGTGAAACCAGTCAATGTTAGCCTATGGAAGGAAATTCAAGTTACTGGTAAGTGCGGTTAGAATTACTTTTCAGGATCAGTACTGGGCTTAAACATGCAGCACTGAGGTCTCTCCTGATAACAGGTGAGTAAATCGGAATTCGTAGTTCGGCTGATTTTAGAGGAATAAATGTAAGTTCCAAAATTCCACACTTCGAAGAATTTCCAAGTGAAACCAGTCAATATTAGCCTATGGAATGAAATTCAAGGTCCTGGTAAGCACGCTTAGAATTACTTTTCAGGATCAGTACTGGGCTTAAAGATGCAGTATTGAGGTCTCTCCTGATAACAGGTGAGTAAATCGGAATTCGTAGTTCAGCTGATTTTAGAGGAATTTTTGTACGTTCCAAAAATCGACACTGAGAAACTTTTCTGCTGAAAACCACACAATGGATTCCTATGGAAGGAAATACAAGTTACTGGTGAGTACGCTTAGAATTACTTTTCAGGGTCAGTGCTTGACTAAAAGATGCGGCACTGGGTTCTCTCCTGATAACAGGTGAGTAAATCGGAATTCGTAGTTCGGCTGATTTTAGAGGAATATTTGTAAGTTCCAAAACTCCACACTTCGAAGAATTTCCAAGTGAAAAAAGTCAATGTTAGCCTATGGAAAAAAATTCAAGTTACTGGTAAGTATGGTTAGAATGACTTTTCAGGATCAGTACTGGGCTTAAACATGCAGCACTGAGGTCTCTCCTGATAACAGGTCAGTAAATCGGAATTCTTAGTTCGGCTGATTTTAGAGGAATATTTGTAACTTCCAAAACTCCACACTTTGAAGAATTTCCAAGTGAAACCAGTCAATGTTAGCCTATGGAATGAAATTCAAGTTCCTGGTAAGTATGGTTAGAATTACTTTTCAGGATCAGTACTGGGCGTAAAGATGCAGCATTGAGGTCTCTCCTGATAACAGGTGAGTAAATCAGAATTCGTAGTTCGGCTGATTTTAGAGGAATTTTTGTACGTTCCAAAAATCGACACTTAGAAACTTTTCTGCTAAAAACCACACAATGGATTCCTATGGAAGGAAATATAAGTTGCAGGTAAGTACACTTAGAATTATTTTTCAAGATCAGTACTGGGCTTAAACATGCAGCACTGAGGTCTCTCCTGATAACAGGTGAGTAAATCGGAATTCGTAGTTCGGCTCATTTTAGAGGAATTTTTGTACGTTCCAAAAATCGACACTTAGAAACTTTTCTGCTGAAAACCACACAGTGGATTCCTATGAAAGGAAATACAAGTTACTGGTGAGTACGCTTAGAATTACTTTTCAGGGTCAGTGCTTGGCTAAAAGATGCAGCACTGGGTTCTCTCCTGATAACAGGTGAGTAAATCGGAATTCGTAGTTCGGCTGATTTTAGAGGAATATTTGTAAGTTCCAAAACTCCACACTTCGAAGAATTTCCAAGTGAAACCAGTCAATGTTAGCCTATGGAAGGAAATTCATGTTACTGGTAAGTATGGTTAGAATGACTTTTCAGGATCAGTACTGGGCTTAAAGATGCAGCATTGAGGTCTCTCCTGATAACAGGTGAGTAAATCGGAATTCGTAGTTCGGCAGATTTTAGAGAAATTTTTGTACGTTCCAAAAATCGACACTTAGAAGCTTTTCTGCTGAAAACCACACAATGGATTCCTATTGAAGGAAATACAAGTTACTGGTAAGTATGCTTAGAATTACTTTTCAGGGTCAGTGCTGTGCTAAAAGATGCAGCACTGAGTTCTCTCCTGATAACAGGTGAGTAAATCGGAATTCGTAGTTCAGCTGATTTTAGAGGAATATTTGTAAGTTTCAAAACTCCACACTTCGAAGAATTTCCAAGTGAAACCAGTCAATGTTAGCCTATGGAAGGAAATTCATGTTACTGGTAAGTACGGTTAGAATTACTTTTCAGGATCAGTACTGGGCTTAAACATGCAGCACTGAGGTCTCTCCTGATAACAGGTGAGTAAATCGGAATTCGTAGTTCGGCTGATTTTAGAGGAATTTTTGTACGTTCCAAAAATCGACACTTAGAAACTTTTCCGCTGAAAACCACATAATAGATTCCTATGGAAGGAAAAACAATTTACTGGTGAGTACGCTTAGAATTACTTTTCAGGGTCAGTGCTTGGCTAAAAGATGCAGCACTGGGTTCTCTCCTGATAACAGGTGAGTAAATCGGAATTCGTAGTTCGGCTGATTTTAGAGGAATTTTTGTACGTTCCAAAAATCGACACTTAGAATCTTTTCTGCTGAAAACCACACAATGGATTCCTATGGAAGGAAATACAAGTTACTGGTAAGTACGCTTAGAATTACTTTTCAGGATCAGTGCTGGGCTAAAGCATGCAGCACTGGTTTCTCTCTTGATAACAGGCGAGTAAATTGGAATTCGGAATTCGGCTGATTTTAGAGGAGTATTTGTAAGTTCCAAAACTCCACACTTTGAAACTTTACTGCTGAAAACCACACAATGGATTCCTATGGAATGAAATACAAGTTACTGGTAAGTATGCTTAGAATTACTTTTCAGGGTCAGTGCTGGGCTAAAAGATGCAGCACTGGGTTCTCACTTGATAACAGGTGAGTAAATCGGAATTCGTAGTACGGCTGATTTTAGAGGAATATTTGTAAGTTCCAAAACTCCACACTTAGAATATTTTCTGCTGACAACCACACAATGGATTCCTATGGACGGAAATACAAGTTGCTGGTAAGTATATTTAGAATTACTTTTCAGGGTCAGTGCTGGGCTAAAAGATGCAGCACTGGGTTCTCTCCTGATAACAGTTGAGTAAATCGTAATTCGAAGTTCGGCTGATTTTAGAGGAATATTTGTAAGTTCCAAAATTCCACACTTCGAAACTTTTCTGCTGAAAACCACACGGTGGATTCCTATGGAAGGAAATACAAGTTACTGGTAAGTACGCTTAGAATTATTTTTCAGGGTCAGTGCTGGGCTAAAAGATGCAGCACTGAGTTCTCTCCTGATAACAGGTGAGTAAATCGGAATTCGTAGTTCGGCTGATTTTAGAGGAATAAATGTAAGTTCCAAAATTCCACACTTCGAAAGAATTTCCAAGTGAAACCAGTCAATATTAGCCTATGGAATGAAATTCAAGGTCCTGGTAAGCATGCTTAGAATTACTTTTCAGGATCAGTACTGGGCTTAAAGATGCAGTATTGAGGTCTCTCCTGATAACAGGTGAGTAAATCGGAATTTGTAGTTCAGCTGATTTTAGAGGAATTTTTGTACGTTCCAAAAATCGACACTTAGAAACTTTTCTGCTGAAAACCACACAATGGATTCATATGGAAAGAAATACAAGTTACTGGTGAGTACGCTTAGAATTACTTTTCAGGGTCAGTGCTTGACTAAAAGATGCGGCACTGGGTTCTCTCCTGATAACAGGTGAGTAAATCGAAATTCGTAGTTCGGCTGATTTTAGAGGAATATTTGTAAGTTCCAAAACTCCACACTTCGAAGAATTTCCAAGTGAAAAAAGTCAATGTTAGCCTATGGAAGGAAATTCAAGTTACTGGTAAGAAGGGTTAGAATGACTTTTCAAGATCAGTACTGGGCTTAAACATGCAGCACTGAGGTCTCTCCTGATAACAGGTGAGTAAATCGGAATTCTTAGTTCGGCTGATTTTAGAGGAATATTTGTAACTTCCAAAACTCCACACTTTGAAGAATTTCCACGTGAAACCAGTCAATGTTAGCCTATGGAATGAAATTCAAGTTCCTGGTAAGTATGGTTAGAATTACTTTTCAGGATCAGTACTGGGCGTAAAGATGCAGCATTGAGGTCTCTCCTGATAACAGGTGAGTAAATCGGAATTCGTAGTTCAGCTGATTTTAGAGGAATTTTTGTACGTTCCAAAAATCGACACTTAGAAACTTTTCTGCTGAAAACCACACAATGGATTCCTATGGAAGGAAATATAAGTTGCAGGTAAGTACACTTAGAATTACTTTTCAGGATCAGTACTGGGCTTAAACATGCAGCACTGAGGTCTCTCCTGATAACAGATGAGTAAATCGGAATTCGTAGCTCGGCTGATTTTAGAGGAGTATTTGTAAGTTCCAAAACTCCACACTTCGAAGAATTACCAAGTGAAACCAGTCAATGTTAGCCTATGGAAGGAAATTCAAGTTACTGGTAAGTACGGTTAGAATTACTTTTCAGGATCAGTACTGGCCTTAAAGATTCAGCACTGAGGTCTCTCCTGATAAAAGGTGAATAAATCGGAATTCGTAGTTCGGCTGATTTTAGAGGAATTTTTGTACGTTCCAAAAATCGACACTGAAACTTTTCTGATGAAAACCACACAATGGATTCCTATGGAAGGAAATACAAGTTGCTGGTAAGTAAATTTAGAATTACTTTTCAGGGTCAGTGCTGGGCTAAAAGATGCAGCACTGGGTTCTCTCCTGATAACTGGAGAGTAAATCAGAATTCGAAGTTCGACTGATTTTAGAGGAATATTTGTAAGTTCCAAAATTCCACACTTCGAAACTTTTTTGCTGAAAACCTCACAGTGGATTCCTATGGAAGGAAATACAAGTTACTGGTAAGTATGCTTAGAATTACTTTTCAGGGTCAGTGCTGGGCTAAAATATGCGTTACAACAAACAAATGATGGACGGAATGCTGACAATGCAGACATTCTCCCCCAGTCAAGAGATCTGGGTTAAATCCATCGTTCTTTTGCCCACTACGCCACCCCAGTTCAGACATGGCCATATGCAAATCAGTCTTGACCCTGTGCCTCATGGGAACAGTCCAGCCCGAACTGCCAAGCCATGTCTTCCCTGGACCGGAATCAAGCATCCTAGGACCGGTTTCTGGCTATCAGCCGTCATCAGCCAGGATAGCTTGACTCCAGTGGCGTAGTGAGCACGGGTCCCACGTCTGGGAATACCCATCCCACTTAGGGCGAAAAGCGTTACAACAAACAAATGATGGACGGAATGCTGACAATGCAGACATTCTCCCCCAGTCAAGAGATCTGGGTTAAATCCATCGTTCTTTTGCCCACTACGCCACCCCAGTTCAGACATGGCCATATGCAAATCAGTCTTGACCCTGTGCCTCATGGGAACAGTCCAGCCCGAACTGCCAAGCCATGTCTTCCCTGGACCGGAATCAAGCATCCTAGGACCGGTTTCTGGCTATCAGCCGTCATCAGCCAGGATAGCTTGACTCCAGTGGCGTAGTGAGCACGGGTCCCACGTCTGGGAATACCCATCCCACTTAGGGCGAAAAGCGTTACAACAAACAAATGATGGACGGAATGCTGACAATGCAGACATTCTCCCCCAGTCAAGAGATCTGGGTTAAATCCATCGTTCTTTTGCCCACTACGCCACCCCAGTTCAGACATGGCCATATGCAAATCAGTCTTGACCCTGTGCCTCATGGGAACAGTCCAGCCCGAACTGCCAAGCCATGTCTTCCCTGGACCGGAATCAAGCATCCTAGGACCGGTTTCTGGCTATCAGCCGTCATCAGCCAGGATAGCTTGACTCCAGTGGCGTAGTGAGCACGGGTCCCACGTCTGGGAATACCCATCCCACTTAGGGCGAAAAGCGTTACAACAAACAAATGATGGACGGAATGCTGACAAAGCAGACATTCTCCCCCAGTCAAGAGATCTGGGTTAAATCCATCGTTCTTTTGCCCACTACGCCACCCCAGTTCAGACATGGCCATATGCAAATCAGTCTTGACCCTGTGCCTCATGGGAACAGTCCAGCCCGAACTGCCAAGCCATGTCTTCCCTGGACCGGAATCAAGCATCCTAGGACCGGTTTCTGGCTATCAGCCGTCATCAGCCAGGATAGCTTGACTCCAGTGGCGTAGTGAGCACGGGTCCCACGTCTGGGAATACCCATCCCACTTAGGGCGAAAAGCGTTACAACAAACAAATGATGGACGGAATGCTGACAAAGCAGACATTCTCCCCCAGTCAAGAGATCTGGGTTAAATCCATCGTTCTTTTGCCCACTACGCCACCCCAGTTCAGACATGGCCATATGCAAATCAGTCTTGACCCTGTGCCTCATGGGAACAGTCCAGCCCGAACTGCTAAGCCATGTCTTCCCTGGACCGGAATCAAGCATCCTAGGACCGGTTTCTGGCTATCAGCCGTCATCAGCCAGGATAGCTTGACTCCAGTGGCGTAGTGAGCACGGGTCCCACGTCTGGGAATACCCATCCCACTTAGGGCGAAAAGCGTTACAACAAACAAATGATGGACGGAATGCTGACAATGCAGACATTCTCCCCCAGTCAAGAGATCTGGGTTAAATCCATCGTTCTTTTGCCCACTACGCCACCCCAGTTCAGACATGGCCATATGCAAATCAGTCTTGACCCTGTGCCTCATGGGAACAGTCCAGCCCGAACTGCCAAGCCATGTCTTCCCTGGACCGGAATCAAGCATCCTAGGACCGGTTTCTGGCTATCAGCCGTCATCACTCAGTGCTGGGCTAAAATATGCAGCACTGAGTTCTCTCCTGATAACAGGTGAGTAAATCGGAATTTGTAGTTTAGCTGATTTTAGAGGAATATTTGTAAGTTTCAAAACTCCACACTTCGAAGAATTTCCAAGTGAAACCAGTCAATGTTAGCCTATGGAAGGAAATTCAAGTTACTGGTAAGTACGGTTAGAATTACTTTTCAGGATCAGTACTGTGCTTAAACATGCAGCACTGAGGTCTCGCCTGATAACAGGTGAGTAAATCGGAATTCGTAGTTCGGCTGATTTTAGAGAAATTTTTGTACGTTCCAAAAATCGACACTTAGAAACTTTTCTGCTGAAAACCACACAATGGATTTCTATGGAAGGAAATACAAGTTACTGGTGAGTACGCTTAGAATTACTTTTCAGGATCAGTACTGGGCTTAAACATGCAGCACTGAGGTCTCTCCTGATAACAGGTGCGTAAATCGGAATTCGTAGTTCGGCTGATTTTAGAGGAATATTTGTAAGTTCCAAAACTCCACACTTCGAAGAATTTCCAAGTGAAACCAGCCAATGTTACCCTACGGAAGGAAATTCATGTTACTGGTAAGTATGGTTAGAATGACTTTTCAGGATCAGTACTGGGCTTAAACATGCAGTATTGAGGTCTCTCCTGATAACAGGTGAGTAAATCGGAATTCGTAGTTCAGCTGATTTTAGAGGAATTTTTGTACGTTCCAAAAATCGACACTGAGAAACTTTTCTGCTGAAAACCACACAATGGATTCCTATGGAAGGAAATACAAGTTACTGGTGAGTACGCTTAGAATTACTTTTCAGGGTCAGTGCTTGACTAAAAGATGCGGCACTGGGTTCTCTCCTGATAACAGGTGAGTAAATCGGAATTCGTAGTTCGGCTGATTTTAGAGGAATATTTGTAAGTTCCAAAACTCCACACTTCGAAGAATTTCCAAGTGAAAAAAGTCAATGTTAGCCTATGGAAGGAAATTCAAGTTACTGGTAAGTATGGTTAGAATGACTTTTCAGGATCAGTACTGGGCTTAAACATGCAGCACTGAGGTCTCTCCTGATAACAGGTCAGTAAATCGGAATTCTTAGTTCGGCTGATTTTAGAGGAATATTTGTAACTTCCAAAACTCCACACTTTGAAGAATTTCCAAGTGAAACCAGTCAATGTTAGCCTATGGAATGAAATTCAAGTTCCTGGTAAGTACGGTTAGAATTACTTTTCAGGATCAGTACTGGGCTTAAAGATGCAGCATTGAGGTCTCTCCTGATAACAGGTGAGTAAATCGGAATTCGTAGTTCGGCAGATTTTAGATGAATTTTTGTACGTTCCAAAAATCGACACTTAGAAACTTTTCTTCTGAAAACCACACAGTGGATTCCTATGGAAGGAAATACAAGTTACTGGTAAGTACTTTTAGAATTACTTTTCAGGATCAGTACTGGGCTTAAAGATGCAGCATTGAGGTCTCTCCTGATAACAGGTGAGTAAATCGGAATTCGTAGTTCGGCTGATTTTAGAGGAATTTTTGTACGTTCCAAAAATCGACACTCAGAAACTTTTCCGCTGAAAACCACATAATGGATTCCTATGGAAGGAAATACAAGTTACTGGTGAGTATGCTTAGAATTACTTTTCAGGGTCAGTGCTTGGCTAAAAGATGCAGCACTGGGTTCTCTCCTGATAACAGGTGAGTAAATCGGAATTCGTAGTTCGGCTGATTTTAGAGGAATATTTGTAAGTTTCAAAACTCCACACTTCGAAGAATTTCCAAGTGAAACCAGTCAATGTTAGCCTATGGAAGGAAATTCAAGTTACTGGTAAGTACGGTTAGAATTACTTTTCAGGATCAGTACTGGGCTTAAACATGCAGCACTGAGGTCTCTCCTGATAACAGGTGAGTAAATCGGAATTCGTAGTTCGGCTGATTTTAGAGGAATATTTGTAAGTTCCAAAATTCCACACTTCGAAGAATTTCAATAGTGAAACCAGTCAATGTTAGCCTATGGAATGAAATTCAAGGTCCTGGTAAGCACGCTTAGAATTACTTTTCAGGATCAGTACTGGGCTTAAAGATGCAGCATTGAGGTCTCTCCTGATAACAGGTGAGTAAATCGGAATTCGTAGTTCGGCTGATTTTAGAGGAATTTTTGTACGTTCCAAAAATCGACACTTAGAAACTTTTCCGCTGAAAACCACATAATGGATTCCTATGGAAGGAAAAACAATTTACTGGTGAGTACGCTTAGAATTACTTTTCAGGGTCAGTGCTTGGCTAAAAGATGCAGCACTGGGTTCTCTCCTGATAACAGGTGAGTAAATCGGAATTCGTAGTTCGGCTGATTTTAGAGGAATTTTTGTACGTTCCAAAAATCGACACTTAGAATCTTTTCTTCTGAAAACCACACAATGGATTCCTATGGAAGGAAATACAAGTTACTGGTAAGTACGCTTAGAATTACTTTTCAGGATCAGTGCTGGGCTAAAGCATGCAGCACTGGTTTCTCTCTTGATAACAGGCGAGTAAATCGGAATTCGGACTTCGGCTGATTTTAGAGGAATATTTGTAAGTTCCAAAATTCCACACTTCGAAACTTTTCTGCTGAAAACCACACCGTGGATTCCTATGGAAGGAAATACAAGTTACTGGTAAGTACGCTTAGAATTACTTTTCAGGGTCAGTGCTGGGCTAAAAGATGCAGCACTGGGTTCTCACTTGATAACAGGTGAGTAAATCAGAATTCGTAGTTCGCCTGATTTTAGAGGAATAAATGTAAGTTCCAAAATTCCACACTTCGAAGAATTTCCAAGTGAAACCAGTCAATATTAGCCTATGGAATGAAATTCAAGGTCCTGGTAAGCACGCTTAGAATTACTTTTCAGGATCAGTACTGGGCTTAAAGATGCAGTATTGAGGTCTCTCCTGATAACAGGTGAGTAAATCGGAATTCGTAGTTCAGCTGATTTTAGAGGAATTTTTGTACGTTCCAAAAATCGACACTGAGAAACTTTTCTGCTGAAAACCACACAATGGATTCCTATGGAAGGAAATACAAGTTACTGGTGAGTACGCTTAGAATTACTTTTCAGGGTCAGTGCTTGACTAAAAGATGCGGCACTGGGTTCTCTCCTGATAACAGGTGAGTAAATCGGAATTCGTAGTTCGGCTGATTTTAGAGGAATATTTGTAAGTTCCAAAACTCCACACTTCGAAGAATTTCCAAGTGAAAAAAGTCAATGTTAGCCTATGGAAGGAAATTCAAGTTACTGGTAAGTATGGTTAGAATGACTTTTCAGGATCAGTACTGGGCTTAAACATGCAGCACTGAGGTCTCTCCTGATAACAGGTCAGTAAATCGGAATTCTTAGTTCGGCTGATTTTAGAGGAATATTTGTAACTTCCAAAACTCCACACTTTGAAGAATTTCCAAGTGAAACCAGTCAATGTTAGCCTATGGAATGAAATTCAAGTTCCTGGTAAGTATGGTTAGAATTACTTTTCAGGATCAGTACTGGGCGTAAAGATGCAGCTTTGAGGTCTCTCCTGATAACAGGTGAGTAAATCAGAATTCGTAGTTCGGCTGATTTTAGAGGAATTTTTGTACGTTCCAAAAATCGACACTTAGAAACTTTTCTGCTAAAAACCACACAATGGATTCCTATGGAAGGAAATATAAGTTGCAGGTAAGTACACTTAGAATTACTTTTCAAGATCAGTACTGGGCTTAAACATGCAGCACTGAGGTCTCTCCTGATAACAGGTGAGTAAATCGGAATTCGTAGTTCGGCTCATTTTAGAGGAATTTTTGTACGTTCCAAAAATCGATACTTAGAAACTTTTCTGCTGAAAACCACACAGTGGATTCCTATGAAAGGAAATACAAGTTACTGGTGAGTACGCTTAGAATTACTTTTCAGGGTCAGTGCTTGGCTAAAAGATGCAGCACTGGGTTCTCTCCTGATAACAGGTGAGTAAATCGGAATTCGTAGTTCGGCTGATTTTAGAGGAATATTTGTAAGTTCCAAAACTCCACACTTCGAAGAATTTCCAAGTGAAACCAGTCAATGTTAGCCTATGGAAGGAAATTCATGTTACTGGTAAGTATGGTTAGAATGACTTTTCAGGATCAGTACTGGGCTTAAAGATGCAGCATTGAGGTCTCTCCTGATAACAGGTGAGTAAATCGGAATTCGTAGTTCGGCAGAGTTTAGAGAAATTTTTGTACGTTCCAAAAATCGACACTTAGAAGCTTTTCTGCTGAAAACCACACAATGGATTCCTATTGAAGGAAATACAAGTTACTGGTAAGTATGCTTAGAATTACTTTTCAGGGTCAGTGCTGTGCTAAAAGATGCAGCACTGAGTTCTCTCCTGATAACAGGTGAGTAAATCGGAATTCGTAGTTCAGCTGATTTTAGAGGAATATTTGTAAGTTTCAAAACTCCACACTTCGAAGAATTTCCAAGTGAAACCAGTCAATGTTAGCCTATGGAAGGAAATTCATGTTACTGGTAAGTACGGTTAGAATTACTTTTCAGGATCAGTACTGGGCTTAAACATGCAGCACTGAGGTCTCTCCTGATAACAGGTGAGTAAATCGGAATTCGTAGTTCGGCTGATTTTAGAGGAATTTTTGTACGTTCCAAAAATCGACACTTAGAAACTTTTCCGCTGAAAACCACATAATAGATTCCTATGGAAGGAAAAACAATTTACTGGTGAGTACGCTTAGAATTACTTTTCAGGGTCAGTGCTTGGCTAAAAGATGCAGCACTGGGTTCTCTCCTGATAACAGGTGAGTAAATCGGAATTCGTAGTTCGGCTGATTTTAGAGGAATTTTTGTACGTTCCAAAAATCGACACTTAGAATCTTTTCTGCTGAAAACCACACAATGGATTCCTATGGAAGGAAATACAAGTTACTGGTAAGTACGCTTAGAATTACTTTTCAGGATCAGTGCTGGGCTAAAGCATGCAGCACTGGTTTCTCTCTTGATAACAGGCGAGTAAATTGGAATTCGGAATTCGGCTGATTTTAGAGGAATATTTGTAAGTTCCAAAACTCCACACTTTGAAACTTTACTGCTGAAAACCACACAATGGATTCCTATGGAATGAAATACAAGTTACTGGTAAGTATGCTTAGAATTACTTTTCAGGGTCAGTGCTGGGCTAAAAGATGCAGCACTGGGTTCTCACTTGATAACAGGTGAGTAAATCGGAATTCGTAGTACGGCTGATTTTAGAGGAATATTTGTAAGTTCCAAAACTCCACACTTAGAATATTTTCTGCTGAAAACCACACAATGGATTCCTATGGACGGAAATACAAGTTGCTGGTAAGTATATTTAGAATTACTTTTCAGGGTCAGTGCTGGGCTAAAAGATGCAGCACTGGGTTCTCTCCTGATAACAGTTGAGTAAATCGTAATTCGAAGTTCGGCTGATTTTAGAGGAATATTTGTAAGTTCCAAAATTCCACACTTCGAAACTTTTCTGCTGAAAACCACACGGTGGATTCCTATGGAAGGAAATACAAGTTACTGGTAAGTACGCTTAGAATTATTTTTCAGGGTCAGTGTTGGGCTAAAAGATGCAGCACTGAGTTCTCTCCTGATAACAGGTGAGTAAATCAGAATTCGTAGTTCGGCTGATTTTAGAGGAATAAATGTAAGTTCCAAAATTCCACACTTCGAAAGAATTTCCAAGTGAAACCAGTCAATATTAGCCTATGGAATGAAATTCAAGGTCCTGGTAAGCATGCTTAGAATTACTTTTCAGGATCAGTACTGGGCTTAAAGATGCAGTATTGAGGTCTCTCCTGATAACAGGTGAGTAAATCGGAATTTGTAGTTCAGCTGATTTTAGAGGAATTTTTGTACGTTCCAAAAATCGACACTTAGAAACTTTTCTGCTGAAAACCACACAATGGATTCATATGGAAAGAAATACAAGTTACTGGTGAGTACGCTTAGAATTACTTTTCAGGGTCAGTGCTTGACTAAAAGATGCGGCACTGGGTTCTCTCCTGATAACAGGTGAGTAAATCGAAATTCGTAGTTCGGCTGATTTTAGAGGAATATTTGTAAGTTCCAAAACTCCACACTTCGAAGAATTTCCAAGTGAAAAAAGTCAATGTTAGCCTATGGAAGGAAATTCAAGTTACTGGTAAGAATGGTTAGAATGACTTTTCAAGATCAGTACTGGGCTTAAACATGCAGCACTGAGGTCTCTCCTGTTAACAGGTGAGTAAATCGGAATTCTTAGTTCGGCTGATTTTAGAGGAATATTTGTAACTTCCAAAACTCCACACTTTGAAGAATTTCCACGTGAAACCAGTCAATGTTAGCCTATGGAATGAAATTCAAGTTCCTGGTAAGTATGGTTAGAATTACTTTTCAGGATCAGTACTGGGCGTAAAGATGCAGCATTGAGGTCTCTCCTGATAACAGGTGAGTAAATCGGAATTCGTAGTTCAGCTGATTTTAGAGGAATTTTTGTACGTTCCAAAAATCGACACTTAGAAACTTTTCTGCTGAAAACCACACAATGGATTCCTATGGAAGGAAATATAAGTTGCAGGTAAGTACACTTAGAATTACTTTTCAGGGTCAGTGCTGGGCTAAAAGATGCAGCACTGGGTTCTCTCCTGATAACTGGAGAGTAAATCAGAATTCGAAGTTCGACTGATTTTAGAGGAATATTTGTAAGTTCCAAAATTCCACACTTCGAAACTTTTTTGCTGAAAACCTCACAGTGGATTCCTATGGAAGGAAATACAAGTTACTGGTAAGTATGCTTAGAATTACTTTTCAGGGTCAGTGCTGGGCTAAAAGATGCAGCACTGAGTTCTCTCCTGATAACAGGTGAGTAAATCGGAATTTGTAGTTTAGCTGATTTTAGAGGAATATTTGTAAGTTTCAAAACTCCACACTTCGAAGAATTTCCAAGTGAAACCAGTCAATGTTAGCCTATGGAAGCAAATTCAAGTTACTGGTAAGTACGGTTAGAATTACTTTTCAGGATCAGTACTGTGCTTAAACATGCAGCACTGAGGTCTCGCCTGATAACAGGTGAGTAAATCGGAATTCGTAGTTCGGCTGATTTTAGAGAAATTTTTGTACGTTCCAAAAATCGACACTTAGAAACTTTTCTGCTGAAAACCACACAATGGATTTCTATGGAAGGAAATACAAGTTACTGGTGAGTACGCTTAGAATTACTTTTCAGGATCAGTACTGGGCTTAAACATGCAGCACTGAGGTCTCTCCTGATAACAGGTGCGTAAATCGGAATTCGTAGTTCGGCTGATTTTAGAGGAATATTTGTAAGTTCCAAAACTCCACACTTCGAAGAATTTCCAAGTGAAACCAGCCAATGTTACCCTATGGAAGGAAATTCATGTTACTGGTAAGTATGGTTAGAATGACTTTTCAGGATCAGTACTGGGCTTAAACATGCAGCACTGAGGTCTCTCCTGATAACAGGTGAGTAAATCGGAATTCGTAGTTCGGCTGATTTTAGAGGAATATTTGTAACTTCCAAAACTCCACACTTCGAAGAATTTCCAAGTGAAACCAGTCAATGTTAGCCTATAGAACGAAATTCAAGTTCCTGGTAAGTACGGTTAGAATTACTTTTCAGGATCAGTACTGGGCTTAAAGATGCAGCATTGAGGTCTCTCCTGATAACAGGTGAGTAAATCGGAATTCGTAGTTCGGCAGATTTTAGATGAATTTTTGTACGTTCCAAAAATCGACACTTAGAAACTTTTCTTCTGAAAACCACACAGTGGATTCCTATGGAAGGAAATACAAGTTACTGGTAAGTACTTTTAGAATTACTTTTCAGGATCAGTACTGGGCTTAAAGATGCAGCATTGAGGTCTCTCCTGATAACAGGTGAGTAAATCGGAATTCGTAGTTCGGCTGATTTTAGAGGAATTTTTGTACGTTCCAAAAATCGACACTCAGAAACTTTTCCGCTGAAAACCACATAATGGATTCCTATGGAAGGAAATACAAGTTACTGGTGAGTATGCTTAGAATTACTTTTCAGGGTCAGTGCTTGGCTAAAAGATGCAGCACTGGGTTCTCTCCTGATAACAGGTGAGTAAATCGGAATTCGTAGTTCGGCTGATTTTAGAGGAATATTTGTAAGTTTCAAAACTCCACACTTCGAAGAATTTCCAAGTGAAACCAGTCAATGTTAGCCTATGGAAGGAAATTCAAGTTACTGGTAAGTACGGTTAGAATTACTTTTCAGGATCAGTACTGGGCTTAAACATGCAGCACTGAGGTCTCTCCTGATAACAGGTGAGTAAATCGGAATTCGTAGTTCGGCTGATTTTAGAGGAATATTTGTAAGTTCCAAAATTCCACACTTCGAAGAATTTCAATAGTGAAACCAGTCAATGTTAGCCTATGGAATGAAATTCAAGGTCCTGGTAAGCACGCTTAGAATTACTTTTCAGGATCAGTACTGGGCTTAAAGATGCAGCATTGAGGTCTCTCCTGATAACAGGTGAGTAAATCGGAATTCGTAGTTCGGCTGATTTTAGAGGAATTTTTGTACGTTCCAAAAATCGACACTTAGAAACTTTTCCGCTGAAAACCACATAATGGATTCCTATGGAAGGAAAAACAATTTACTGGTGAGTACGCTTAGAATTACTTTTCAGGGTCAGTGCTTGGCTAAAAGATGCAGCACTGGGTTCTCTCCTGATAACAGGTGAGTAAATCGGAATTCGTAGTTCGGCTGATTTTAGAGGAATTTTTGTACGTTCCAAAAATCGACACTTAGAATCTTTTCTTCTGAAAACCACACAATGGATTCCTATGGAAGGAAATACAAGTTACTGGTAAGTACGCTTAGAATTACTTTTCAGGATCAGTGCTGGGCTAAAGCATGCAGCACTGGTTTCTCTCTTGATAACAGGCGAGTAAATCGGAATTCGGACTTCGGCTGATTTTAGAGGAATATTTGTAAGTTCCAAAATTCCACACTTCGAAACCTTTCTGCTGAAAACCACACCGTGGATTCCTATGGAAGGAAATACAAGTTACTGGTAAGTACGCTTAGAATTACTTTTCAGGGTCAGTGCTGGGCTAAAAGATGCAGCACTGGGTTCTCACTTGATAACAGGTGAGTAAATCGGAATTCGTAGTTCGGCTGATTTTAGAGGAATAAATGTAAGTTCCAAAATTCCACACTTCGAAGAATTTCCAAGTGAAACCAGTCAATATTAGCCTATGGAATGAAATTCAAGGTCCTGGTAAGCACGCTTAGAATTACTTTTCAGGATCAGTACTGGGCTTAAAGATGCAGTATTGAGGTCTCTCCTGATAACAGGTGAGTAAATCGGAATTCGTAGTTCAGCTGATTTTAGAGGAATTTTTGTACGTTCCAAAAATCGACACTGAGAAACTTTTCTGCTGAAAACCACACAATGGATTCCTATGGAAGGAAATACAAGTTACTGGTGAGTACGCTTAGAATTACTTTTCAGGGTCAGTGCTTGACTAAAAGATGCGGCACTGGGTTCTCTCCTGATAACAGGTGAGTAAATCGGAATTCGTAGTTCGGCTGATTTTAGAGGAATATTTGTAAGTTCCAAAACTCCACACTTCGAAGAATTTCCAAGTGAAAAAAGTCAATGTTAGCCTATGGAAGGAAATTCAAGTTACTGGTAAGTATGGTTAGAATGACTTTTCAGGATCAGTACTGGGCTTAAACATGCAGCACTGAGGTCTCTCCTGATAACAGGTCAGTAAATCGGAATTCTTAGTTCGGCTGATTTTAGAGGAATATTTGTAACTTCCAAAACTCCACACTTTGAAGAATTTCCAAGTGAAACCAGTCAATGTTAGCCTATGGAATGAAATTCAAGTTCCTGGTAAGTATGGTTAGAATTACTTTTCAGGATCAGTACTGGGCGTAAAGATGCAGCATTGAGGTCTCTCCTGATAACAGGTGAGTAAATCAGAATTCGTAGTTCGGCTGATTTTAGAGGAATTTTTGTACGTTCCAAAAATCGACACTTAGAAACTTTTCTGCTAAAAACCACACAATGGATTCCTATGGAAGGAAATATAAGTTGCAGGTAAGTACACTTAGAATTACTTTTCAAGATCAGTACTGGGCTTAAACATGCAGCACTGAGGTCTCTCCTGATAACAGGTGAGTAAATCGGAATTCGTAGTTCAGCTCATTTTAGAGGAATTTTTGTACGTTCCAAAAATCGACACTTAGAAACTTTTCTGCTGAAAACCACACAGTGGATTCCTATGAAAGGAAATACAAGTTACTGGTGAGTACGCTTAGAATTACTTTTCAGGGTCAGTGCTTGGCTAAAAGATGCAGCACTGGGTTCTCTCCTGATAACAGGTGAGTAAATCGGAATTCGTAGTTCGGCTGATTTTAGAGGAATATTTGTAAGTTCCAAAACTCCACACTTTGAAGAATTTCCAAGTGAAACCAGTCAATGTTAGCCTATGGAAGGAAATTCATGTTACTGGTAAGTATGGTTAGAATGACTTTTCAGGATCAGTACTGGGCTTAAAGATGCAGCATTGAGGTCTCTCCTGATAACAGGTGAGTAAATCGGAATTCGTAGTTCGGCAGATTTTAGAGAAATTTTTGTACGTTCCAAAAATCGACACTTAGAAGCTTTTCTGCTGAAAACCACACAATGGATTCCTATTGAATGAAATACAAGTTACTGGTAAGTATGCTTAGAATTACTTTTCAGGGTCAGTGCTGTGCTAAAAGATGCAGCACTGAGTTCTCTCCTGATAACAGGTGAGTAAATCGGAATTCGTAGTTCAGCTGATTTTAGAGGAATATTTGTAAGTTTCAAAACTCCACACTTCGAAGAATTTCCAAGTGAAACCAGTCAATGTTAGCCTATGGAAGGAAATTCATGTTACTGGTAAGTACGGTTAGAATTACTTTTCAGGATCAGTACTGGGCTTAAACATGCAGCACTGAGGTCTCTCCTGATAACAGGTGAGTAAATCGGAATTCGTAGTTCGGCTGATTTTAGAGGAATTTTTGTACGTTCCAAAAATCGACACTTAGAAACTTTTCCGCTGAAAACCACATAATAGATTCCTATGGAAGGAAAAACAATTTACTGGTGAGTACGCTTAGACTTACTTTTCAGGGTCAGTGCTTGGCTAAAAGATGCAGCACTGGGTTCTCTCCTGATAACAGGTGAGTAAATCGGAATTCGTAGTTCGGCTGATTTTAGAGGAATTTTTGTACGTTCCAAAAATCGACACTTAGAATCTTTTCTGCTGAAAACCACACAATGGATTCCTATGGAATGAAATACAAGTTACTGGTAAGTATGCTTAGAATTACTTTTCAGGGTCAGTGCTGGGCTAAAAGATGCAGCACTGGGTTCTCACTTGATAACAGGTGAGTAAATCGGAATTCGTAGTACGGCTGATTTTAGAGGAATATTTGTAAGTTCCAAAACTCCACACTTAGAATATTTTCTGCTGAAAACCACACAATGGATTCCTATGGACGGAAATACAAGTTGCTGGTAAGTATATTTAGAATTACTTTTCAGGGTCAGTGCTGGGCTAAAAGATGCAGCACTGGGTTCTCTCCTGATAACAGTTGAGTAAATCGTAATTCGAAGTTCGGCTGATTTTAGAGGAATATTTGTAAGTTCCAAAATTCCACACTTCGAAACTTTTCTGCTGAAAACCACACGGTGGATTCCTATGGAAGGAAATACAAGTTACTGGTAAGTACGCTTAGAATTATTTTTCAGGGTCAGTGCTGGGCTAAAAGATGCAGCACTGAGTTCTCTCCTGATAACAGGTGAGTAAATCGGAATTCGTAGTTCGGCTGATTTTAGAGGAATAAATGTAAGTTCCAAAATTCCACACTTCGAAAGAATTTCCAAGTGAAACCAGTCAATATTAGCCTATGGAATGAAATTCAAGGTCCTGGTAAGCATGCTTAGAATTACTTTTCAGGATCAGTACTGGGCTTAAAGATGCAGTATTGAGGTCTCTCCTGATAACAGGTGAGTAAATCGGACTTTGTAGTTCAGCTGATTTTAGAGGAATTTTTGTACGTTCCAAAAATCGACACTTAGAAACTTTTCTGCTGAAAACCACACAATGGATTCATATGGAAAGAAATACAAGTTACTGGTGAGTACGCTTAGAATTACTTTTCAGGGTCAGTGCTTGACTAAAAGATGCGGCACTGGGTTCTCTCCTGATAACAGGTGAGTAAATCGAAATTCGTAGTTCGGCTGATTTTAGAGGAATATTTGTAAGTTCCAAAACTCCACACTTCGAAGAATTTCCAAGTGAAAAAAGTCAATGTTAGCCTATGGAAGGAAATTCAAGTTACTGGTAAGAATGGTTAGAATGAGTTTTCAAGATCAGTACTGGGCTTAAACATGCAGCACTGAGGTCTCTCCTGATAACAGGTGAGTAAATCGGAATTCTTAGTTCGGCTGATTTTAGAGGAATATTTGTAACTTCCAAAACTCCACACTTTGAAGAATTTCCACGTGAAACCAGTCAATGTTAGCCTATGGAATGAAATTCAAGTTCCTGGTAAGTATGGTTAGAATTACTTTTCAGGATCAGTACTGGGCGTAAAGATGCAGCATTGAGGTCTCTCCTGATAACAGGTGAGTAAATCGGAATTCGTAGTTCAGCTGATTTTAGAGGAATTTTTGTACGTTCCAAAAATCGACACTTAGAAACTTTTCTGCTGAAAACCACACAATGGATTCCTATGGAAGGAAATATAAGTTGCAGGTAAGTACACTTAGAATTACTTTTCAGGATCAGTACTGGGCTTAAACATGCAGCACTGAGGTCTCTCCTGATAACAGATGAGTAAATCGGAATTCGTAGCTCGGCTGATTTTAGAGGAGTATTTGTAAGTTCCAAAACTCCACACTTCGAAGAATTACCAAGTGAAACCAGTCAATGTTAGCCTATGGAAGGAAATTCAAGTTACTGGTAAGTACGGTTAGAATTACTTTTCAGGATCAGTACTGGCCTTAAAGATTCAGCACTGAGGTCTCTCCTGATAAAAGGTGAATAAATCGGAATTCGTAGTTCGGCTGATTTTAGAGGAATTTTTGTACGTTCCAAAAATCGACACTGAAACTTTTCTGATGAAAACCACACAATGGATTCCTATGGAAGGAAATACAAGTTGCTGGTAAGTAAATTTAGAATTACTTTTCAGGGTCAGTGCTGGGCTAAAAGATGCAGCACTGGGTTCTCTCCAGTTAACTGGAGAGTAAATCAGAATTCGAAGTTCGACTGATTTTAGAGGAATATTTGTAAGTTCCAAAATTCCACACTTCGAAACTTTTTTGCTGAAAACCTCACAGTGGATTCCTATGGAAGGAAATACAAGTTACTGGTAAGTATGCTTAGAATTACTTTTCAGGGTCAGTGCTGGGCTAAAAGATGCAGCACTGAGTTCTCTCCTGATAACAGGTGAGTAAATCGGAATTTGTAGTTTAGCTGATTTTAGAGGAATATTTGTAAGTTTCAAAACTCCACACTTCGAAGAATTTCCAAGTGAAACCAGTCAATGTTAGCCTATGGAAGGAAATTCAAGTTACTGGTAAGTACGGTTAGAATTACTTTTCAGGATCAGTACTGTGCTTAAACATGCAGCACTGAGGTCTCGCCTGATAACAGGTGAGTAAATCGGAATTCGTAGTTCGGCTGATTTTAGAGAAATTTTTGTACGTTCCAAAAATCGACACTTAGAAACTTTTCTGCTGAAAACCACACAATGGATTTCTATGGAAGGAAATACAAGTTACTGGTGAGTACGCTTAGAATTACTTTTCAGGATCAGTACTGGGCTTAAACATGCAGCACTGAGGTCTCTCCTGATAACAGGTGCGTAAATCGGAATTCGTAGTTCGGCTGATTTTAGAGGAATATTTGTAAGTTCCAAAACTCCACACTTCGAAGAATTTCCAAGTGAAACCAGCCAATGTTACCCTATGGAAGGAAATTCATGTTACTGGTAAGTATGGTTAGAATGACTTTTCAGGATCAGTACTGGGCTTAAACATGCAGCACTGAGGTCTCTCCTGATAACAGGTGAGTAAATCGGAATTCGTAGTTCGGCAGATTTTAGATGAATTTTTGTACGTTCCAAAAATCGACACTTAGAAACTTTTCTTCTGAAAACCACACAGTGGATTCCTATGGAAGGAAATACAAGTTACTGGTAAGTACTTTTAGAATTACTTTTCAGGATCAGTACTGGGCTTAAAGATGCAGCATTGAGGTCTCTCCTGATAACAGGTGAGTAAATCGGAATTCGTAGTTCGGCTGATTTTAGAGGAATTTTTGTACGTTCCAAAAATCGACACTCAGAAACTTTTCCGCTGAAAACCACATAATGGATTCCTATGGAAGGAAATACAAGTTACTGGTGAGTATGCTTAGAATTACTTTTCAGGGTCAGTGCTTGGCTAAAAGATGCAGCACTGGGTTCTCTCCTGATAACAGGTGAGTAAATCGGAATTCGTAGTTCGGCTGATTTTAGAGGAATATTTGTAAGTTTCAAAACTCCACACTTCGAAGAATTTCCAAGTGAAACCAGTCAATGTTAGCCTATGGAAGGAAATTCAAGTTACTGGTAAGTACGGTTAGAATTACTTTTCAGGATCAGTACTGGGCTTAAACATGCAGCACTGAGGTCTCTCCTGATAACAGGTGAGTAAATCGGAATTCGTAGTTCGGCTGATTTTAGAGGAATATTTGTACGTTCCAAAAATCGACACTTAGAAACTTTTCCGCTGAAAACCACATAATGGATTCCTATGGAAGGAAAAACAATTTACTGGTGAGTACGCTTAGAATTACTTTTCAGGGTCAGTGCTTGGCTAAAAGATGCAGCACTGGGTTCTCTCCTGATAACAGGTGAGTAAATCGGAATTCGTAGTTCGGCTGATTTTAGAGGAATTTTTGTACGTTCCAAAAATCGACACTTAGAATCTTTTCTTCTGAAAACCACACAATGGATTCCTATGGAAGGAAATACAAGTTACTGGTAAGTACGCTTAGAATTACTTTTCAGGATCAGTGCTGGGCTAAAGCATGCAGCACTGGTTTCTCTCTTGATAACAGGCGAGTAAATCGGAATTCGGACTTCGGCTGATTTTAGAGGAATATTTGTAAGTTCCAAAATTCCACACTTCGAAACTTTTCTGCTGAAAACCACACCGTGGATTCCTATGGAAGGAAATACAAGTTACTGGTAATTACGCTTAGAATTACTTTTCAGGGTCAGTGCTGGGCTAAAAGATGCAGCACTGGGTTCTCACTTGATAACAGGTGAGTAAATCGGAATTCGTAGTTCGGCTGATTTTAGAGGAATATTTGTAAGTTCCAAAATTCCACACTTCGAAACTTTTCTGCTGAAAACCACACCGTGGATTCCTATGGAAGGAAATTCAAGTTACTGGTAAGTACGGTTAGAATTACTTTTCAGGATCAGTACTGGGCTTAAACATGCAGCACTGAGGTCTCTCCTGATAACAGGTGAGTAAATCGGAATTCATAGTTCGGCTGATTTTAGAGGAATATTTGTAAGTTCCAAAATTCCACACTTCGAAGAATTTCCAAGTGAAACCAGTCAATGTTAGCCTATGGAATGAAATTCAATGTCCTGGTAAGCACGCTTAGAATTACTTTTCAGGATCAGTACTGGGCTTAAAGATGCAGCATTGAGGTCTCTCCTGATAACAGGTGAGTAAATCGGAATTCGTAGTTCGGCTGATTTTAGAGGAATATTTGTAACTTCCAAAACTCCACACTTCGAAGATTTTCCAAGTGAAACCAGTCAATGTTAGCCTATGGAATGAAATTCAAGTTCCTGGTAAGTACGGTTAGAATTACTTTTCAGGATCAGTACTGGGCTTAAAGATGCAGCATTGAGGTCTCTCCTGATAACAGGTGAGTAAATCGGAATTCGTAGTTCGGCAGATTTTAGATGAATTTTTGTACGTTCCAAAAATCGACACTTAGAAACTTTTCTTCTGAAAACCACACAGTGGATTCCTATGGAAGGAAATACAAGTTACTGGTAAGTACTTTTAGAATTACTTTTCAGGATCAGTACTGGGCTTAAAGATGCAGCATTGAGGTCTCTCCTGATAACAGGTGAGTAAATCGGAATTCGTAGTTCGGCTGATTTTAGAGGAATTTTTGTACGTTCCAAAAATCGACACTCAGAAACTTTTCCGCTGAAAACCACATAATGGATTCCTATGGAAGGAAATACAAGTTACTGGTGAGTATGCTTAGAATTACTTTTCAGGGTCAGTGCTTGGCTAAAAGATGCAGCACTGGGTTCTCTCCTGATAACAGGTGAGTAAATCGGAATTCGTAGTTCGGCTGATTTTAGAGGAATATTTGTAAGTTTCAAAACTCCACACTTCGAAGAATTTCCAAGTGAAACCAGTCAATGTTAGCCTATGGAAGGAAATTCAAGTTACTGGTAAGTACGGTTAGAATTACTTTTCAGGATCAGTACTGGGCTTAAACATGCAGCACTGAGGTCTCTCCTGATAACAGGTGAGTAAATCGGAATTCGTAGTTCGGCTGATTTTAGAGGAATATTTGTAAGTTCCAAAATTCCACACTTCGAAGAATTTCAATAGTGAAACCAGTCAATGTTAGCCTATGGAATGAAATTCAAGGTCCTGGTAAGCACGCTTAGAATTACTTTTCAGGATCAGTACTGGGCTTAAAGATGCAGCATTGAGGTCTCTCCTGATAACAGGTGAGTAAATCGGAATTCGTAGTTCGGCTGATTTTAGAGGAATTTTTGTACGTTCCAAAAATCGACACTTAGAAACTTTTCCGCTGAAAACCACATAATGGATTCCTATGGAAGGAAAAACAATTTACTGGTGAGTACGCTTAGAATTACTTTTCAGGGTCAGTGCTTGGCTAAAAGATGCAGCACTGGGTTCTCTCCTGATAACAGGTGAGTAAATCGGAATTCGTAGTTCGGCTGATTTTAGAGGAATTTTTGTACGTTCCAAAAATCGACACTTAGAATCTTTTCTTCTGAAAACCACACAATGGATTCCTATGGAAGGAAATACAAGTTACTGGTAAGTACGCTTAGAATTACTTTTCAGGATCAGTGCTGGGCTAAAGCATGCAGCACTGGTTTCTCTCTTGATAACAGGCGAGTAAATCGGAATTCGGACTTCGGCTGATTTTAGAGGAATATTTGTAAGTTCCAAAATTCCACACTTCGAAACTTTTCTGCTGAAAACCACACCGTGGATTCCTATGGAAGGAAATACAAGTTACTGGTAAGTACGCTTAGAATTACTTTTCAGGGTCAGTGCTGGGCTAAAAGATGCAGCACTGGGTTCTCACTTGATAACAGGTGAGTAAATCGGAATTCGTAGTTCGGCTGATTTTAGAGGAATATTTGTAAGTTCCAAAATTCCACACTTCGAAACTTTTCTGCTGAAAACCACACCGTGGATTCCTATGGAAGGAAATTCAAGTTACTGGTAAGTACGGTTAGAATTACTTTTCAGGATCAGTACTGGGCTTAAACATGCAGCACTGAGGTCTCTCCTGATAACAGGTGAGTAAATCGGAATTCATAGTTCGGCTGATTTTAGAGGAATATTTGTAAGTTCCAAAATTCCACACTTCGAAGAATTTCCAAGTGAAACCAGTCAATGTTAGCCTATGGAATGAAATTCAATGTCCTGGTAAGCACGCTTAGAATTACTTTTCAGGATCAGTACTGGGCTTAAAGATGCAGCATTGAGGTCTCTCCTGATAACAGGTGAGTAAATCGGAATTCGTAGTTCGGCTGATTTTAGAGGAATATTTGTAACTTCCAAAACTCCACACTTCGAAGATTTTCCAAGTGAAACCAGTCAATGTTAGCCTATGGAATGAAATTCAAGTTCCTGGTAAGTACGGTTAGAATTACTTTTCAGGATCAGTACTGGGCTTAAAGATGCAGCATTGAGGTCTCTCCTGATAACAGGTGAGTAAATCGGAATTCGTAGTTCGGCAGATTTTAGATGAATTTTTGTACGTTCCAAAAATCGACACTTAGAAACTTTTCTTCTGAAAACCACACAGTGGATTCCTATGGAAGTAAATACAAGTTACTGGTAAGTACTTTTAGAATTACTTTTCAGGATCAGTACTGGGCTTAAAGATGCAGCATTGAGGTCTCTCCTGATAACAGGTGAGTAAATCGGAATTCGTAGTTCGGCTGATTTTAGAGGAATTTTTGTACGTTCCAAAAATCGACACTCAGAAACTTTTCCGCTGAAAACCACATAATGGATTCCTATGGAAGGAAATACAAGTTACTGGTGAGTATGCTTAGAATTACTTTTCAGGGTCAGTGCTTGGCTAAAAGATGCAGCACTGGGTTCTCTCCTGATAACAGGTGAGTAAATCGGAATTCGTAGTTCGGCTGATTTTAGAGGAATATTTGTAAGTTTCAAAACTCCACACTTCGAAGAATTTCCAAGTGAAACCAGTCAATGTTAGCCTATGGAAGGAAATTCAAGTTACTGGTAAGTACGGTTAGAATTACTTTTCAGGATCAGTACTGGGCTTAAACATGCAGCACTGAGGTCTCTCCTGATAACAGGTGAGTAAATCGGAATTCGTAGTTCGGCTGATTTTAGAGGAATATTTGTAAGTTCCAAAATTCCACACTTCGAAGAATTTCAATAGTGAAACCAGTCAATGTTAGCCTATGGAATGAAATTCAAGGTCCTGGTAAGCACGCTTAGAATTACTTTTCAGGATCAGTACTGGGCTTAAAGATGCAGCATTGAGGTCTCTCCTGATAACAGGTGAGTAAATCGGAATTCGTAGTTCGGCTGATTTTAGAGGAATTTTTGTACGTTCCAAAAATCGACACTTAGAAACTTTTCCGCTGAAAACCACATAATGGATTCCTATGGAAGGAAAAACAATTTACTGGTGAGTACGCTTAGAATTACTTTTCAGGGTCAGTGCTTAGCTAAAAGATGCAGCACTGGGTTCTCTCCTGATAACAGGTGAGTAAATCGGAATTCGTAGTTCGGCTGATTTTAGAGGAATTTTTGTACGTTCCAAAAATCGACACTTAGAATCTTTTCTTCTGAAAACCACACAATGGATTCCTATGGAAGGAAATACAAGTTACTGGTAAGTACGCTTAGAATTACTTTTCAGGATCAGTGCTGGGCTAAAGCATGCAGCACTGGTTTCTCTCTTGATAACAGGCGAGTAAATCGGAATTCGGACTTCGGCTGATTTTAGAGGAATATTTGTAAGTTCCAAAATTCCACACTTCGAAACTTTTCTGCTGAAAACCACACCGTGGATTCCTTTGGAAGGAAATACAAGTTACTGGTAAGTACGCTTAGAATTACTTTTCAGGGTCAGTGCTGGGCTAAAAGATGCAGCACTGGGTTCTCACTTGATAACAGGTGAGTAAATCGGAATTCGTAGTTCGGCTGATTTTAGAGGAATATTTGTAAGTTCCAAAATTCCACACTTCGAAACTTTTCTGCTGAAAACCACACCGTGGATTCCTATGGAAGGAAATTCAAGTTACTGGTAAGTACGGTTAGAATTACATTTCAGGATCAGTACTGGGCTTAAACATGCAGCACTGAGGTCTCTCCTGATAACAGGTGAGTAAATCGGAATTCATAGTTCGGCTGATTTTAGAGGAATATTTGTAAGTTCCAAAATTCCACACTTCGAAGAATTTCCAAGTGAAACCAGTCAATGTTAGCCTATGGAATGAAATTCAATGTCCTGGTAAGCACGCTTAGAATTACTTTTCAGGATCAGTACTGGGCTTAAAGATGCAGCATTGAGGTCTCTCCTGATAACAGTTGAGTAAATCGGAATTCGTAGTTCGGCTGATTTTAGAGGAATATTTGTAACTTCCAAAACTCCACACTTCGAAGATTTTCCAAGTGAAACCAGTCAATGTTAGCCTATGGAATGAAATTCAAGTTCCTGGTAAGTACGTTTAGAATTACTTTTCAGGATCAGTACTGGCCTTAAAGATTCAGCACTGAGGTCTCTCCTGATAACAGGTGAGTAAATCGGAATTCGTAGTTCAGCTGATTTTAGAGGAATTTTTGTACGTTCCAAAAATCGACACTGAGAAACTTTTCTGCTGAAAACCACACAATGGATTCCTATGGAAGGAAATACAAGTTACTGGTGAGTACGCTTAGAATTACTTTTCAGGGTCAGTGCTGGGCTAAAAGATGCAGCACTGGGTTCTCACTTGATAACAGGCGAGTAAATCAGAATTCGTAGTTCGGCTGATTTTAGAGGAATATTTGTAAGTTCCAAAACTCCACACTTAGAAACTTTTCTGCTGAAAACCACACAATGGATTCCTATGGAATGAAATACAAGTTACTGGTAAGTACACTTAGAATTACTTTTCAGGGTCAGTGCTGGGCTAAAAGATGCAGCACTGGGTTCTCTCCTGATAACAGGTGAGTAAATCGGAATTCGAAGTTCGGCTGATTTTAGAGGAATATTTGTAAGTTCCAAAATTCCACACTTCGAAACTTTTCTGCTGAAAACCACACAGTGGATTCCTATGGAAGGAAATAAAAGTTACTGGTAAGTACGCTAAGAATAAATTTTCAGGGTCAGTGCTGTGCTAAAAGATGCAGCACTGAGTTCTCTCCTGATAATAGGTAAGTAAATCGGAATTTGAAATTCGGCTGATTTTAGAGGAATATTTGTAAGTTCCAAAATTCCACACTTCGAAACTTTTCTGCTGAAAACCACACGGTGGATTCCTATGGAAGGAAATACAAGTTACTGGTAAGTACGCTTAGAATTACTTTTCAGGGTCAGTGCTGGGCTAAAAGATGCAGCACTGAGTTCTCTCCTGATAACAGGTAAGTAAATCGGAATTCGTAGTTCGGCCGATTTTAGAGGAATATTTGTAAGTTTCAAAACTCCACACTTCGAAGAATTTCCAAGTGAAACCAGTCAATGTTAGCCTATGGAAGGAAATTCAAGTTACTGGTAAGTGCGGTTAGAATTACTTTTCAGGATCAGTACTGGGCTTAAACATGCAGCACTGAGGTCTCTCCTGATAACAGGTGAGTAAATCGGAATTCGTAGTTCGGCTGATTTTAGAGGAATAAATGTAAGTTCCAAAATTCCACACTTCGAAGAATTTCCAAGTGAAACCAGTCAATATTAGCCTATGGAATGAAATTCAAGGTCCTGGTAAGCACGCTTAGAATTACTTTTCAGGATCAGTACTGGGCTTAAAGATGCAGTATTGAGGTCTCTCCTGATAACAGGTGAGTAAATCGGAATTCGTAGTTCAGCTGATTTTAGAGGAATTTTTGTACGTTCCAAAAATCGACACTGAGAAACTTTTCTGCTGAAAACCACACAATGGATTCCTATGGAAGGAAATACAAGTTACTGGTGAGTACGCTTAGAATTACTTTTCAGGGTCAGTGCTTGACTAAAAGATGCGGCACTGGGTTCTCTCCTGATAACAGGTGAGTAAATCGGAATTCGTAGTTCGGCTGATTTTAGAGGAATATTTGTAAATTCCAAAACTCCACACTTCGAAGAATTTCCAAGGGAAAAAAGTCAATGTGAGCCTATGGAAGGAAATTCAAGTTACTGGTAAGTATGGTTAGAATGACTTTTCAGGATCAGTACTGGGCTTAAACATGCAGCACTGAGGTCTCTCCTGATAACAGGTGAGTAAATCGGAATTCTTAGTTCGGCTGATTTTAGAGGAATATTTGTAACTTCCAAAACTCCACACTTTGAAGAATTTCCAAGTGAAACCAGTCAATGTTAGCCTATGGAATGAAATTCAAGTTCCTGGTAAGTATGGTTAGAATTACTTTTCAGGATCAGTACTGGGCGTAAAGATGCAGAATTGAGGTCTCTCCTGATAACAGGTGAGTAAATCAGAATTCGTAGTTCGGCTGATTTTAGAGGAATTTTTGTACGTTCCAAAAATCGACACTTAGAAACTTTTCTGCTGAAAACCACACAATGGATTCCTATGGAAGGAAATATAAGTTGCAGGTAAGTACACTTAGAATTACTTTTCAAGATCAGTACTGGGCTTAAACATGCAGCACTGAGGTCTCTCCTGATAGGTGAGTAAATCGGAATTCGTAGCTCGGCTGATTTTAGAGGAGTATTTGTAAGTTCCAAAACTCCACACTTCGAAGAATTACCAAGTGAAACCAGTCAATGTTAGCCTATGGAAGGAAATTCAAGTTCCTGGTAAGTACGTTTAGAATTACTTTTCAGGATCAGTACTGGCCTTAAAGATTCAGCACTGAGGTCTCTCCTGATAACAGGTGAGTAAATCGGAATTCGTAGTTCAGCTGATTTTAGAGGAATTTTTGTACGTTCCAAAAATCGACACTGAGAAACTTTTCTGCTGAAAACCACACAATGGATTCCTATGGAAGGAAATACAAGTTACTGGTGAGTACGCTTAGAATTACTTTTCAGGGTCAGTGCTGGGCTAAAAGATGCAGCACTGGGTTCTCACTTGATAACAGGCGAGTAAATCAGAATTCGTAGTTCGGCTGATTTTAGAGGAATATTTGTAAGTTCCAAAACTCCACACTTAGAAACTTTTCTGCTGAAAACCACACAATGGATTCCTATGGAATGAAATACAAGTTACTGGTAAGTACACTTAGAATTACTTTTCAGGGTCAGTGCTGGGCTAAAAGATGCAGCACTGGGTTCTCTCCTGATAACAGGTGAGTAAATCGGAATTCGAAGTTCGGCTGATTTTAGAGGAATATTTGTAAGTTCCAAAATTCCACACTTCGAAACTTTTCTGCTGAAAACCACACAGTGGATTCCTATGGAAGGAAATACAAGTTACTGGTAAGTACGCTAAGAATAAATTTTCAGGGTCAGTGCTGTGCTAAAAGATGCAGCACTGAGTTCTCTCCTGATAATAGGTAAGTAAATCGGAATTTGAAATTCGGCTGATTTTAGAGGAATATTTGTAAGTTCCAAAATTCCACACTTCGAAACTTTTCTGCTGAAAACCACACGGTGGATTCCTATGGAAGGAAATACAAGTTACTGGTAAGTACGCTTAGAATTACTTTTCAGGGTCAGTGCTGGGCTAAAAGATGCAGCACTGAGTTCTCTCCTGATAACAGGTAAGTAAATCGGAATTCGTAGTTCGGCTGATTTTAGAGGAATATTTGTAAGTTTCAAAACTCCACACTTCGAAGAATTTCCAAGTGAAACCAGTCAATGTTAGCCTATGGAAGGAAATTCAAGTTACTGGTAAGTGCGGTTAGAATTACTTTTCAGGATCAGTACTGGGCTTAAACATGCAGCACTGAGGTCTCTCCTGATAACAGGTAAGTAAATCGGAATTCGTAGTTCGGCTGATTTTAGAGGAATAAATGTAAGTTCCAAAATTCCACACTTCGAAGAATTTCCAAGTGAAACCAGTCAATATTAGCCTATGGAATGAAATTCAAGGTCCTGGTAAGCACGCTTAGAATTACTTTTCAGGATCAGTACTGGGCTTAAAGATGCAGTATTGAGGTCTCTCCTGATAACAGGTGAGTAAATCGGAATTCGTAGTTCAGCTGATTTTAGAGGAATTTTTGTACGTTCCAAAAATCGACACTGAGAAACTTTTCTGCTGAAAACCACACAATGGATTCCTATGGAAGGAAATACAAGTTACTGGTGAGTACGCTTAGAATTACTTTTCAGGGTCAGTGCTTGACTAAAAGATGCGGCACTGGGTTCTCTCCTGATAACAAGTGAGTAAATCGGAATTCGTAGTTCGGCTGATTTTAGAGGAATATTTGTAAGTTCCAAAACTCCACACTTCGAAGAATTTCCAAGGGAAAAAAGTCAATGTGAGCCTATGGAAGGAAATTCAAGTTACTGGTAAGTATGGTTAGAATGACTTTTCAGGATCAGTACTGGGCTTAAACATGCAGCACTGAGGTCTCTCCTGATAACAGGTGAGTAAATCGGAATTCTTAGTTCGGCTGATTTTAGAGGAATATTTGTAACTTCCAAAACTCCACACTTTGAAGAATTTCCAAGTGAAACCAGTCAATGTTAGCCTATGGAATGAAATTCAAGTTCCTGGTAAGTATGGTTAGAATTACTTTTCAGGATCAGTACTGGGCGTAAAGATGCAGAATTGAGGTCTCTCCTGATAACAGGTGAGTAAATCAGAATTCGTAGTTCGGCTGATTTTAGAGGAATTTTTGTACGTTCCAAAAATCGACACTTAGAAACATTTCTGCTGAAAACCACACAATGGATTCCTATGGAAGGAAATATAAGTTGCAGGTAAGTACACTTAGAATTACTTTTCAAGATCAGTACTGGGCTTAAACATGCAGCACTGAGGTCTCTCCTGATAGGTGAGTAAATCGGAATTCGTAGCTCGGCTGATTTTAGAGGAGTATTTGTAAGTTCCAAAACTCCACACTTCGAAGAATTACCAAGTGAAACCAGTCAATGTTAGCCTATGGAAGGAAATTCAAGTTACTGGTAAGTACAGTTAGAATTACTTTTCAGGATCAGTACTGGCCTTAAAGATTCAGCACTGAGGTCTCTCCTGATAAAAGGTGAATAAATCGGAATTCGTAGTTCGGCTGATTTTAGAGGAATTTTTGTACGTTCCAAAAATCAACACTGAAACTTTTCTGCTGAAAACCACACAATGGATTCCTATGGAAGGAAATACAAGTAGCTGGTAACTACATTTAGAATTACTTTTCAGGGTCAGTGCTGGGCTAAAAGATGCAGCACTGGGTTCTCTCCTGATAACTGGAGAGTAAATCAGAATTCGAAGTTCGACTGATTTTAGAGGAATATTTGTAAGTTCCAAAATTCCACACTTCGAAACTTTTCTGCTGAAAACCACACAGTGGATTCCTACGGAAGGAAATACAAGTTACTGGTAAGTATGCTTAGAATTACTTTTTAGGGTCAGTGCTGGGCTAAAAGATGCAGCACTGAGTTCTCTCCTGATAACAGGTGAGTAAATCGGAATTCGTAGTTTAGCTGATTTTAGAGGAATATTTGTAAGTTTCAAAACTCCACACTTCGAAGAATTTCCAAGTGAAACCAGTCAATGTTAGCCTATGGAAGGAAATTCAAGTTACTGGTAAGTACGGTTAGAATTACTTTTCAGGATCAGTACTGTGCTTAAACATGCAGCACTGAGGTCTCTCCTGATAACAGGTGAGTAAATCGGAATTCGTAGTTCGGCTGATTTTAGAGGAATTTTTGTACGTTCAAAAAATCGACACTTAGAAACTTTTCTGCTGAAAACCACACAATGGATTCCTATGGAAGGAAATACAAGTTACTGGTGAGTATGCTTAAAATTACTTTTCAGGTACAGTACTGGGCTTAAACATGCAGCACTGAGGTCTCTCCTGATAACAGGTGAGTAAATCGGAATTCGTAGTTCGGCTGATTTTAGAGGAATATTTGTAAGTTCCAAAACTCCACACTTCGAAGAATTTCCAAGTGAAACCAGCCAATGTTACCCTATGGAAGGAAATTCATGTTACTGGTAAGTATGGTTAGAATGACTTTTCAGGATCAGTACTGGGCTTAAACATGCAGCACTGAGGTCTCTCCTGATAACAGGTGAGTAAATCGGAATTCGTAGTTTGGCTAATTTTAGAGGAATTTTTGTACGTTCCAAAAATCGACACTTAGAAACTTTTCCGCTGAAAACCACATAATAGATTCCTATGGAAGGAAAAACAATTTACTGGTGAGTACGCTTAGAATTACATTTCAGGGTCAGTGCTTGGCTAAAAGATGCAGCACTGGGTTCTCTCCTGATAACAGGTGAGTAAATCGGAATTCGTAGTTCGGCTGATTTTAGAGGAATTTTTGTACGTTCCAAAAATCGACACTTAGAATCTTTTCTGCTGAAAACCACACAATGGATTCCTATGGAAGGAAATACAAGTTACTGGTAAGTACGCTTAGAATTACTTTTCAGGATCAGTGCTGGGCTAAAGCATGCAGCACTGGTTTCTCTCTTGATAACAGGCGAGTAAATTGGAATTCGGAATTCGGCTGATTTTAGAGGAATATTTGTAAGTTCCAAAATTCCACACTTCGAAACTTTTCTGCTGAAAACCACACAGTGGATTCCTACGGAAGGAAATACAAGTTACTGGTAAGTATGCTTAGAATTACTTTTCAGGGTCAGTGCTGGGCTAAAAGATGCAGCACTGAGTTCTCTCCTGATAACAGGTGAGTAAATCGGAATTCGTAGTTTAGCTGATTTTAGAGGAATATTTGTAAGTTTCAAAACTCCACACTTCGAAGAATTTCCAAGTGAAACCAGTCAATGTTAGCCTATGGAAGGAAATTCAAGTTACTGGTAAGTACGGTTAGAATTACTTTTCAGGATCAGTACTGTGCTTAAACATGCAGCACTGAGGTCTCGCCTGATAACAGGTGAGTAAATCGGAATTCGTAGTTCGGCTGATTTTAGAGAAATTTTTGTCCGTTCCAAAAATCGACACTTAGAAACTTTTCTGCTGAAAACCACACAATGGATTCCTATGGAAGGAAGTACAAGTTACTGGTAAGTACGCTTAGAATTACTTTTCAGGGTCAGTGCTGGGCTAAAAGATGCAGCACTGGGTTCTCACTTGATAACAGGCGAGTAAATCAGAATTCGTAGTTCGGCTGATTTTAGAGGAATATTTGTAAGTTCCAAAACTCCACACTTAGAAACTTTTCTGCTGAAAACCACACAATGGATTCCTATGGAATGAAATACAAGTTACTGGTAAGTACACTTAGAATTACTTTTCAGGGTCAGTGCTGGGCTAAAAGATGCAGCACTGGGTTCTCTCTTGATAACAGGTGAGTTAATCGGAATTCGAAGTTCGGCTGATTTTAGAGGAATATTTGTAAGTTCCAAAATTCCACACTTCGAAACTTTTCTGCTGAAAACCACACAGTGGATTCCTATGGAAAGAAATACAAGTTACTGGTAAGTACGCTAAGAATAAATTTTCAGGGTCAGTGCTGTGCTAAAAGATGCAGCACTGAGTTCTCTCCTGATAATAGGTAAGTAAATCGGAATTTGAAATTCGGCTGATTTTAGAGGAATATTTGTAAGTTCCAAATCTCCACACTTCGAAACTTTTCTGCTGAAAACCACACGGTGGATTCCTATGGAAGGAAATACAAGTTACTGGTAAGTACGCTTAGAATTACTTTTCAGGGTCAGTGCTGGGCTAAAAGATGCAGCACTGAGTTCTCTCCTGATAACAGGTAAGTAAATCGGAATTCGTAGTTCGGCTGATTTTAGAGGAATATTTGTAAGTTTCAAAACTCCACACTTCGAAGAATTTCCAAGTGAAACCAGTCAATGTTAGCCTATGGAAGGAAATTCAAGTTACTGGTAAGTGCGGTTAGAATTACTTTTCAGGATCAGTACTGGGCTTAAACATGCAGCACTGAGGTCTCTCCTGATAACAGGTGAGTAAATCGGAATTCGTAGTTCGGCTGATTTTAGAGGAATAAATGTAAGTTCCAAAATTCCACACTTCGAAGAATTTCCAAGTGAAACCAGTCAATATTAGCCTATGGAATGAAATTCAAGGTCCTGGTAAGCACGCTTAGAATTACTTTTCAGGATCAGTACTGGGCTTAAAGATGCAGTATTGAGGTCTCTCCTGATAACAGGTGAGTAAATCGGAATTCGTAGTTCAGCTGATTTTAGAGGAATTTTTGTACGTTCCAAAAATCGACACTGAGAAACTTTTCTGCTGAAAACCACACAATGGATTCCTATGGAAGGAAATACAAGTTACTGGTGAGTACGCTTAGAATTACTTTTCAGGGTCAGTGCTTGACTAAAAGATGCGGCACTGGGTTCTCTCCTGATAACAGGTGAGTAAATCGGAATTCGTAGTTCGGCTGATTTTAGAGGAATATTTGTAAGTTCCAAAACTCCACACTTCGAAGAATTTCCAAGTGAAAAAAGTCAATGTTAGCCTATGGAAGGAAATTCAAGTTACTGGTAAGTATGGTTAGAATGACTTTTCAGGATCAGTACTGGGCTTAAACATGCATCACTGAGGTCTCTCCTGATAACAGGTCAGTAAATCGGAATTCTTAGTTCGGCTGATTTGAGAGGAATATTTGTAACTTCCAAAACTCCACACTTTGAAGAATTTCCAAGTGAAACCAGTCAATGTTAGCCTATGGAATGAAATTCAAGTTCCTGGTAAGTATGGTTAGAATTACTTTTCAGGATCAGTACTGGGCGTAAAGATGCAGCATTGAGGTCTCTCCTGATAACAGGTGAGTAAATCAGAATTCGTAGTTCGGCTGATTTTAGAGGAATTTTTGTACGTTCCAAAAATCGACACTTAGAAACTTTTCTGCTAAAAACCACACAATGGATTCCTATGGAAGGAAATATAAGTTGCAGGTAAGTACACTTAGAATTACTTTTCAAGATCAGTACTGGGCTTAAACATGCAGCACTGAGGTCTCTCCTGATAACAGGTGAGTAAATCGTAATTCGTAGTTCGGCTCATTTTAGAGGAATTTTTGTACGTTCCAAAAATCGACACTTAGAAACTTTTCTGCTGAAAACCACACAGTGGATTCCTATGAAAGGAAATACAAGTTACTGGTGAGTACGCTTAGAATTACTTTTCAGGGTCAGTGCTTGGCTAAAAGATGCAGCACTGGGTTCTCACTTGATAACAGGTGTGTAAATCGGAATTCGTAGTTCGGCTGATTTTAGAGGACTATTTGTAAGTTCCAAAACTCCACACTTCGAAGAATTTCCAAGTGAAACCAGTCAATGTTAGCCTATGGAAGGAAATTCATGTTACTGGTAAGTATGGTTAGAATGACTTTTCAGGATCAGTACTGGGCTTAAAGATGCAGCATTGAGGTCTCTCCTGATAACAGGTGAGTAAATCGGAATTCGTAGTTCGGCAGATTTTAGAGAAATTTTTGTACGTTCCAAAAATCGACACTTAGAAGCTTTTCTGCTGAAAACCACACAATGGATTCCTATTGAAGGAAATACAAGTTACTGGTAAGTATGCTTAGAATTACTTTTCAGGGTCAGTGCTGTGCTAAAAGATGCAGCACTGAGTTCTCTCCTGATAACAGGTGAGTAAATCGGAATTCGTAGTTCAGCTGATTTTAGAGGAATATTTGTAAGTTTCAAAACTCCACACTTCGAAGAATTTCCAAGTGAAACCAGTCAATGTTAGCCTATGGAAGGAAATTCATGTTACTGGTAAGTACGGTTAGAATTACTTTTCAGGATCAGTACTGGGCTTAAACATGCAGCACTGAGGTCTCTCCTGATAACAGGTGAGTAAATCGGAATTCGTAGTTCGGCTGATTTTAGAGGAATTTTTGTACGTTCCAAAAATCGACACTTAGAAACTTTTCCGCTGAAAACCACATAATAGATTCCTATGGAAGGAAAAACAATTTACTGGTGAGTACGCTTAGAATAACTTTTCAGGGTCAGTGCTTGGCTAAAAGATGCAGCACTGGGTTCTCTCCTGATAACAGGTGAGTAAATCGGAATTCGTAGTTCGGCTGATTTTAGAGGAATTTTTGTACGTTCCAAAAATCGACACTTAGAATCTTTTCTGCTGAAAACCACACAATGGATTCCTATGGAAGGAAATACAAGTTACTGGTAAGTACGCTTAGAATTACTTTTCAGGATCAGTGCTGGGCTAAAGCATGCAGCACTGGTTTCTCTCTTGATAACAGGCGAGTAAATTGGAATTCGGAATTCGGCTGATTTTAGAGGAATATTTGTAAGTTCCAAAACTCCACACTTTGAAACTTTACTGCTGAAAACCACACAATGGATTCCTATGGAATGAAATACAAGTTACTGGTAAGTATGCTTAGAATTACTTTTCAGGGTCAGTGCTGGGCTAAAAGATGCAGCACTGGGTTCTCACTTGATAACAGGTGAGTAAATCGGAATTCGTAGTACGGCTGATTTTAGAGGAATATTTGTAAGTTCCAAAACTCCACACTTAGAATATTTTCTGCTGAAAACCACACAATGGATTCCTATGGACGGAAATACAAGTTGCTGGTAAGTATATTTAGAATTACTTTTCAGGGTCAGTGCTGGGCTAAAAGATGCAGCACTGGGTTCTCTCCTGATAACAGTTGAGTAAATCGTAATTCGAAGTTCGGCTGATTTTAGAGGAATATTTGTAAGTTCCAAAATTCCACACTTCGAAACTTTTCTGCTGAAAACCACACGGTGGATTCCTATGGAAGGAAATACAAGTTACTGGTAAGTACGCTTAGAATTACTTTTCAGGGTCAGTGCTTGACTAAAAGATGCGGCACTGGGTTCTCTCCTGATAACAGGCGAGTAAATCGGAATTCGTAGTTCGGCTGATTTTAGAGGAATATTTGTAAGTTCCAAAACTCCACACTTCGAAGAATTTCCAAGTGAAAAAAGTCAATGTTAGCCTATGGAAGGAAATTCAAGTTACTGGTAAGTATGGTTAGAATGACTTTTCAAGATCAGTACTGGGCTTAAACATGCAGCACTGAGGTCTCTCCTGATAACAGGTGAGTAAATCGGAATTCTTAGTTCGGCTGATTTTAGAGGAATATTTGTAACTTCCAAAACTCCACACTTTGAAGAATTTCCACGTGAAACCAGTCAATGTTAGCCTATGGAATGAAATTCAAGTTCCTGGTAAGTATGGTTAGAATTACTTTTCAGGATCAGTACTGGGCGTAAAGATGCAGCATTGAGGTCTCTCCTGATAACAGGTGAGTAAATCGGAATTCGTAGTTCAGCTGATTTTAGAGGAATTTTTGTACGTTCCAAAAATCGACACTTAGAAACTTTTCTGCTGAAAACCACACAATGGATTCCTATGGAAGGAAATATAAGTTGCAGGTAAGTACACTTAGAATTACTTTTCAGGATCAGTACTGGGCTTAAACATGCAGCACTGAGGTCTCTCCTGATAACAGATGAGTAAATCGGAATTCGTAGCTCGGCTGATTTTAGAGGAGTATTTGTAAGTTCCAAAACTCCACACTTCGAAGAATTACCAAGTGAAACCAGTCAATGTTAGCCTATGGAAGGAAATTCAAGTTACTGGTAAGTACGGTTAGAATTACTTTTCAGGATCAGTACTGGCCTTAAAGATTCAGCACTGAGGTCTCTCCTGATAAAAGGTGAATAAATCGGAATTCGAAGTTCGGCTGATTTTAGAGGAATTTTTGTACGTTCCAAAAATCGACACTGAAACTTTTCTGATGAAAACCACACAATGGATTCCTATGGAAGGAAATACAAGTTACTGGTAAGTATGCTTAGAATTACTTTTCAGGGTCAGTGCTGGGCTAAAAGATGCAGCACTGAGTTCTCTCCTGATAACAGGTGAGTAAATCGGAATTCGTAGTTTAGCTGATTTTAGAGGAATATTTGTAAGTTTCAAAACTCCACACTTCGAAGAATTTCCAAGTGAAACCAGTCAATGTTAGCCTATGGAAGGAAATTCAAGTTACTGGTAAGTACGGTTAGAATTACTTTTCAGGATCAGTACTGTGCTTAAACATGCAGCACTGAGGTCTCGCCTGATAACAGGTGAGTAAATCGGAATTCGTAGTTCGGCTGATTTTAGAGAAATTTTTGTACGTTCCAAAAATCGACACTTAGAAACTTTTCTGCTGAAAACCACACAATGGATTTCTATGGAAGGAAATACAAGTTACTGGTGAGTACGCTTAGAATTACTTTTCAGGATCAGTACTGGGCTTAAACATGCAGCACTGAGGTCTCTCCTGATAACAGGTGCGTAAATCGGAATTCGTAGTTCGGCTGATTTTAGAGGAATATTTGTAAGTTCCAAAACTCCACACTTCGAAGAATTTCCAAGTGAAACCAGCCAATGTTACCCTATGGAAGGAAATTCATGTTACTGGTAAGTATGGTTAGAATGACTTTTCAGGATCAGTACTGGGCTTAAACATGCAGCACTGAGGTCTCTCCTGATAACAGGTGAGTACATCGGAATTCGTAGTTCGGCTGATTTTAGAGGAATATTTGTAACTTCCAAAACTCCACACTTCGAAGAATTTCCAAGTGAAACCAGTCAATGTTAGCCTATGGAATGAAATTCAAGTTCCTGGTAAGTACGGTTAGAATAACTTTTCAGGATCAGTACTGGGCTTAAAGATGCAGCATTGAGGTCTCTCCTGATAACAGGTGAGTAAATCGGAATTCGTAGTTCGGCAGATTTTAGATGAATTTTTGTACGTTCCAAAAATCGACACTTAGAAACTTTTCTTCTGAAAACCACACAGTGGATTCCTATGGAAGGAAATACAAGTTACTGGTAAGTACTTTTAGAATTACTTTTCAGGATCAGTACTGGGCTTAAAGATGCAGCATTGAGGTCTCTCCTGATAACAGGTGAGTAAATCGGAATTCGTAGTTCGGCTGATTTTAGAGGAATTTTTGTACGTTCCAAAAATCGACACTCAGAAACTTTTCCGCTGAAAACCACATAATGGATTCCTATGGAAGGAAATACAAGTTACTGGTGAGTATGCTTAGAATTACTTTTCAGGGTCAGTGCTTGGCTAAAAGATGCAGCACTGGGTTCTCTCCTGATAACAGGTGAGTAAATCGGAATTCGTAGTTCGGCTGATTTTAGAGGAATATTTGTAAGTTTCAAAACTCCACACTTCGAAGAATTTCCAAGTGAAACCAGTCAATGTTAGCCTATGGAAGGAAATTCAAGTTACTGGTAAGTACGGTTAGAATTACTTTTTAGGATCAGTACTGGGCTTAAACATGCAGCACTGAGGTCTCTCCTGATAACAGGTGAGTAAATCGGAATTCGTAGTTCGGCTGATTTTAGAGGAATATTTGTAAGTTCCAAAATTCCACACTTCGAAGAATTTCAATAGTGAAACCAGTCAATGTTAGCCTATGGAATGAAATTCAAGGTCCTGGTAAGCACGCTTAGAATTACTTTTCAGGATCAGTACTGGGCTTAAAGATGCAGCATTGAGGTCTCTCCTGATAACAGGTGAGTAAATCGGAATTCGTAGTTCGGCTGATTTTAGAGGAATTTTTGTACGTTCCAAAAATCGACACTTAGAAACTTTTCCGCTGAAAACCACATAATGGATTCCTATGGAAGGAAAAACAATTTACTGGTGAGTACGCTTAGAATTACTTTTCAGGGTCAGTGCTTGGCTAAAAGATGCAGCACTGGGTTCTCTCCTGATAACAGGTGAGTAAATCGGAATTCGTAGTTCGGCTGATTCTAGAGGAATTTTTGTACGTTCCAAAAATCGACACTTAGAATCTTTTCTTCTGAAAACCACACAATGGATTCCTATGGAAGGAAATACAAGTTACTGGTAAGTACGCTTAGAATTACTTTTCAGGATCAGTGCTGGGCTAAAGCATGCAGCACTGGTTTCTCTCTTGATAACAGGCGAGTAAATCGGAATTCGGACTTCGGCTGATTTTAGAGGAATATTTGTAAGTTCCAAAATTCCACACTTCGAAACTTTTCTGCTGAAAACCACACCGTGGATTCCTATGGAAGGAAATACAAGTTACTGGTAAGTACGCTTAGAATTACTTTTCAGGGTCAGTGCTGGGCTAAAAGATGCAGCACTGGGTTCTCACTTGATAACAGGTGAGTAAATCGGAATTCGTAGTTCGGCTGATTTTAGAGGAATATTTGTAAGTTCCAAAATTCCACACTTCGAAACTTTTCTGCTGCAAACCACACCGTGGATTCCTATGGAAGGAAATTCAAGTTACTGGTAAGTACGGTTAGAATTACTTTTCAGGATCAGTACTGGGCTTAAACATGCAGCACTGAGGTCTCTCCTGATAACAGGTGAGTAAATCGGAATTCATAGTTCGGCTGATTTTAGAGGAATATTTGTAAGTTCCAAAATTCCACACTTCGAAGAATTTCCAAGTGAAACCAGTCAATGTTAGCCTATGGAATGAAATTCAATGTCCTGGTAAGCACGCTTAGAATTACTTTTCAGGATCAATACTGGGCTTAAAGATGCAGCATTGAGGTCTCTCCTGATAACAGGTGAGTAAATCGGAATTCGTAGTTCGGCTGATTTTAGAGGAATATTTGTAACTTCCAAAACTCCACACTTCGAAGATTTTCCAAGTGAAACCAGTCAATGTTAGCCTATGGAATGAAATTCAAGTTCCTGGTAAGTACGGTTAGAATTACTTTTCAGGATCAGTACTGGGCTTAAAGATGCAGCATTGAGGTCTCTCCTGATAACAGGTGAGTAAATCGGAATTCGTAGTTCGGCAGATTTTAGATGAATTTTTGTACGTTCCAAAAATCGACACTTAGAAACTTTTCTTCTGAAAACCACACAGTGGATTCCTATGGAAGGAAATACAAGTTACTGGTAAGTACTTTTAGAATTACTTTTCAGGATCAGTACTGGGCTTAAAGATGCAGCATTGAGGTCTCTCCTGATAACAGGTGAGTAAATCGGAATTCGTAGTTCGGCTGATTTTAGAGGAATTTTTGTACGTTCCAAAAATCGACACTCAGAAACTTTTCCGCTGAAAACCACATAATGGATTCCTATGGAAGGAAATACAAGTTACTGGTGAGTATGCTTAGAATTACTTTTCAGGGTCAGTGCTTGGCTAAAAGATGCAGCACTGGGTTCTCTCCTGATAACAGGTGAGTAAATCGGAATTCGTAGTTCGACTGATTTTAGAGGAATATTTGTAAGTTTCAAAACTCCACACTTCGAAGAATTTCCAAGTGAAACCAGTCAATGTTAGCCTATGGAAGGAAATTCAAGTTACTGGTAAGTACGGTTAGAATTACTTTTCAGGATCAGTACTGGGCTTAAACATGCAGCACTGAGGTCTCTCCTGATAACAGGTGAGTAAATCGGAATTCGTAGTTCGGCTGATTTTAGAGGAATATTTGTAAGTTCCAAAATTCCACACTTCGAAGAATTTCAATAGTGAAACCAGTCAATGTTAGCCTATGGAATGAAATTCAAGGTCCTGGTAAGCACGCTTAGAATTACTTTTCAGGATCAGTACTGGGCTTAAAGATGCAGCATTGATGTCTCTCCTGATAACAGGTGAGTAAATCGGAATTCGTAGTTCGGCTGATTTTAGAGGAATTTTTGTACGTTCCAAAAATCGACACTTAGAAACTTTTCCGCTGAAAACCACATAATGGATTCCTATGGAAGGAAAAACAATTTACTGGTGAGTACGCTTAGAATTACTTTTCAGGGTCAGTGCTTGGCTAAAAGATGCAGCACTGGGTTCTCTCCTGATAACAGGTGAGTAAATCGGAATTCGTAGTTCGGCTGATTTTAGAGGAATTTTTGTACGTTCCAAAAATCGACACTTAGAATCTTTTCTTCTGAAAACCACACAATGGATTCCTATGGAAGGAAATACAAGTTACTGGTAAGTACGCTTAGAATTACTTTTCAGGATCAGTGCTGGGCTAAAGCATGCAGCACTGGTTTCTCTCTTGATAACAGGCGAGTAAATCGGAATTCGGACTTCGGCTGATTTTAGAGGAATATTTGTAAGTTCCAAAATTCCACACTTCGAAACTTTTCTGCTGAAAACCACACCGTGGATTCCTATGGAAGGAAATACAAGTTACTGGTAAGTACGATTAGAATTACTTTTCAGGGTCAGTGCTGGGCTAAAAGATGCAGCACTGGGTTCTCACTTGATAACAGGTGAGTAAATCGGAATTCGTAGTTCGGCTGATTTTAGAGGAATATTTGTAAGTTCCAAAATTCCACACTTCGAAACTTTTCTGCTGAAAACCACATAATAGATTCCTATGGAAGGAAAAACAATTTACTGGTGAGTACGCTTAGAATAACTTTTCAGGGTCAGTGCTTGGCTAAAAGATGCAGCACTGGGTTCTCTCCTGATAACAGGTGAGTAAATCGGAATTCGTAGTTCGGCTGATTTTAGAGGAATTTTTGTACGTTCCAAAAATCGACACTTAGAATCTTTTCTGCTGAAAACCACACAATGGATTCCTATGGAAGGAAATACAAGTTACTGGTAAGTACGCTTAGAATTACTTTTCAGGATCAGTGCTGGGCTAAAGCATGCAGCACTGGTTTCTCTCTTGATAACAGGCGAGTAAATTGGAATTCGGAATTCGGCTGATTTTAGAGGAATATTTGTAAGTTCCAAAACTCCACACTTTGAAACTTTACTGCTGAAAACCACACAATGGATTCCTATGGAATGAAATACAAGTTACTGGTAAGTATGCTTAGAATTACTTTTCAGGGTCAGTGCTGGGCTAAAAGATGCAGCACTGGGTTCTCACTTGATAACAGGTGAGTAAATCGGAATTCGTAGTACGGCTGATTTTAGAGGAATATTTGTAAGTTCCAAAACTCCACACTTAGAATATTTTCTGCTGAAAACCACACAATGGATTCCTATGGACGGAAATACAAGTTGCTGGTAAGTATATTTAGAATTACTTTTCAGGGTCAGTGCTGGGCTAAAAGATGCAGCACTGGGTTCTCTCCTGATAACAGTTGAGTAAATCGTAATTCGAAGTTCGGCTGATTTTAGAGGAATATTTGTAAGTTCCAAAATTCCACACTTCGAAACTTTTCTGCTGAAAACCACACGGTGGATTCCTATGGAAGGAAATACAAGTTACTGGTAAGTACGCTTAGAATTACTTTTCAGGGTCAGTGCTGGGCTAAAAGATGCAGCACTGAGTTCTCTCCTGATAACAGGTGAGTAAATCGGAATTCGTAGTTCGGCTGATTTTAGAGGAATAAATGTAAGTTCCAAAATTCCACACTTCGAAAGAATTTCCAAGTGAAACCAGTCAATATTAGCCTATGGAATGAAATTCAAGGTCCTGGTAAGCACGCTTAGAATTACTTTTCAGGATCAGTACTGGGCTTAAAGATGCAGTATTGAGGTCTCTCCTGATAACAGGTGAGTAAATCGGAATTTGTAGTTCAGCTGATTTTAGAGGAATTTTTGTACGTTCCAAAAATCGACACTTAGAAACTTTTCTGCTGAAAACCACACAATGGATTCATATGGAAAGAAATACAAGTTACTGGTGAGTACGCTTAGAATTACTTTTCAGGGTCAGTGCTTGACTAAAAGATGCGGCACTGGGTTCTCTCCTGATAACAGGCGAGTAAATCGGAATTCGTAGTTCGGCTGATTTTAGAGGAATATTTGTAAGTTCCAAAACTCCACACTTCGAAGAATTTCCAAGTGAAAAAAGTCAATGTTAGCCTATGGAAGGAAATTCAAGTTACTGGTAAGTATGGTTAGAATGACTTTTCAAGATCAGTACTTGGCTTAAACATGCAGCACTGAGGTCTCTCCTGATAACAGGTGAGTAAATCGGAATTCTTAGTTCGGCTGATTTTAGAGGAATATTTGTAACTTCCAAAACTCCACACTTTGAAGAATTTCCACGTGAAACCAGTCAATGTTAGCCTATGGAATGAAATTCAAGTTCCTGGTAAGTATGGTTAGAATTACTTTTCAGGATCAGTACTGGGCGTAAAGATGCAGCATTGAGGTCTCTCCTGATAACAGGTGAGTAAATCGGAATTCGTAGTTCAGCTGATTTTAGAGGAATTTTTGTACGTTCCAAAAATCGACACTTAGAAACTTTTCTGCTGAAAACCACACAATGGATTCCTATGGAAGGAAATATAAGTTGCAGGTAAGTACACTTAGAATTACTTTTCAGGATCAGTACTGGGCTTAAACATGCAGCACTGAGGTCTCTCCTGATAACAGATGAGTAAATCGGAATTCGTAGCTCGGCTGATTTTAGAGGAGTATTTGTAAGTTCCAAAACTCCACACTTCGAAGAATTACCAAGTGAAACCAGTCAATGTTAGCCTATGGAAGGAAATTCAAGTTACTGGTAAGTACGGTTAGAATTACTTTTCAGGATCAGTACTGGCCTTAAAGATTCAGCACTGAGGTCTCTCCTGATAAAAGGTGAATAAATCGGAATTCGTAGTTCGGCTGATTTTAGAGGAATTTTTGTACGTTCCAAAAATCGACACTGAAACTTTTCTGATGAAAACCACACAATGGATTCCTATGGAAGGAAATACAAGTTACTGGTAAGTATGCTTAGAATTACTTTTCAGGGTCAGTGCTGGGCTAAAAGATGCAGCACTGAGTTCTCTCCTGATAACAGGTGAGTAAATCGGAATTCGTAGTTTAGCTGATTTTAGAGGAATATTTGTAAGTTTCAAAACTCCACACTTCGAAGAATTTCCAAGTGAAACCAGTCAATGTTAGCCTATGGAAGGAAATTCAAGTTACTGGTAAGTACGGTTAGAATTACTTTTCAGGATCAGTACTGTGCTTAAACATGCAGCACTGAGGTCTCGCCTGATAACAGGTGAGTAAATCGGAATTCGTAGTTCGGCTGATTTTAGAGAAATTTTTGTACGTTCCAAAAATCGACACTTAGAAACTTTTCTGCTGAAAACCACACAATGGATTTCTATGGAAGGAAATACAAGTTACTGGTGAGTACGCTTAGAATTACTTTTCAGGATCAGTACTGGGCTTAAACATGCAGCACTGAGGTCTCTCCTGATAACAGGTGCGTAAATCGGAATTCGTAGTTCGGCTGATTTTAGAGGAATATTTGTAAGTTCCAAAACTCCACACTTCGAAGAATTTCCAAGTGAAACCAGCCAATGTTACCCTATGGAAGGAAATTCATGTTACTGGTAAGTATGGTTAGAATGACTTTTCAGGATCAGTACTGGGCTTAAACATGCAGCACTGAGGTCTCTCCTGATAACAGGTGAGTACATCGGAATTCGTAGTTCGGCTGATTTTAGAGGAATATTTGTAACTTCCAAAACTCCACACTTCGAAGAATTTCCAAGTGAAACCAGTCAATGTTAGCCTATGGAATGAAATTCAAGTTCCTGGTAAGTACGGTTAGAATAACTTTTCAGGATCAGTACTGGGCTTAAAGATGCAGCATTGAGGTCTCTCCTGATAACAGGTGAGTAAATCGGAATTCGTAGTTCGGCAGATTTTAGATGAATTTTTGTACGTTCCAAAAATCGACACTTGGAAACTTTTCTTCTGAAAACCACACAGTGGATTCCTATGGAAGGAAATACAAGTTACTGGTAAGTACTTTTAGAATTACTTTTCAGGATCAGTACTGGGCTTAAAGATGCAGCATTGAGGTCTCTCCTGATAACAGGTGAGTAAATCGGAATTCGTAGTTCGGCTGATTTTAGAGGAATTTTTGTACGTTCCAAAAATCGACACTCAGAAACTTTTCCGCTGAAAACCACATAATGGATTCCTATGGAAGGAAATACAAGTTACTGGTGAGTATGCTTAGAATTACTTTTCAGGGTCAGTGCTTGGCTAAAAGATGCAGCACTGGGTTCTCTCCTGATAACAGGTGAGTAAATCGGAATTCGTAGTTCGGCTGATTTTAGAGGAATATTTGTAAGTTTCAAAACTCCACACTTCGAAGAATTTCCAAGTGAAACCAGTCAATGTTAGCCTATGGAAGGAAATTCAAGTTACTGGTAAGTACGGTTAGAATTACTTTTCAGGATCAGTACTGGGCTTAAACATGCAGCACTGAGGTCTCTCCTGATAACAGGTGAGTAAATCGGAATTCGTAGTTCGGCTGATTTTAGAGGAATATTTGTAAGTTCCAAAATTCCACACTTCGAAGAATTTCAATAGTGAAACCAGTCAATGTTAGCCTATGGAATGAAATTCAAGGTCCTGGTAAGCACGCTTAGAATTACTTTTCAGGATCAGTACTGGGCTTAAAGATGCAGCATTGAGGTCTCTCCTGATAACAGGTGAGTAAATCGGAATTCGTAGTTCGGCTGATTTTAGAGGAATTTTTGTACGTTCCAAAAATCGACACTTAGAAACTTTTCCGCTGAAAACCACATAATGGATTCCTATGGAAGGAAAAACAATTTACTGGTGAGTACGCTTAGAATTACTTTTCAGGGTCAGTGCTTGGCTAAAAGATGCAGCACTGGGTTCTCTCCTGATAACAGGTGAGTAAATCGGAATTCGTAGTTCGGCTGATTCTAGAGGAATTTTTGTACGTTCCAAAAATCGACACTTAGAATCTTTTCTTCTGAAAACCACACAATGGATTCCTATGGAAGGAAATACAAGTTACTGGTAAGTACGCTTAGAATTACTTTTCAGGATCAGTGCTGGGCTAAAGCATGCAGCACTGGTTTCTCTCTTGATAACAGGCGAGTAAATCGGAATTCGGACTTCGGCTGATTTTAGAGGAATATTTGTAAGTTCCAAAATTCCACACTTCGAAACTTTTCTGCTGAAAACCACACCGTGGATTCCTATGGAAGGAAATACAAGTTACTGGTAAGTACGCTTAGAATTACTTTTCAGGGTCAGTGCTGGGCTAAAAGATGCAGCACTGGGTTCTCACTTGATAACAGGTGAGTAAATCGGAATTCGTAGTTCGGCTGATTTTAGAGGAATATTTGTAAGTTCCAAAATTCCACACTTCGAAACTTTTCTGCTGCAAACCACACCGTGGATTCCTATGGAAGGAAATTCAAGTTACTGGTAAGTACGGTTAGAATTACTTTTCAGGATCAGTACTGGGCTTAAACATGCAGCACTGAGGTCTCTCCTGATAACAGGTGAGTAAATCGGAATTCATAGTTCGGCTGATTTTAGAGGAATATTTGTAAGTTCCAAAATTCCACACTTCGAAGAATTTCCAAGTGAAACCAGTCAATGTTAGCCTATGGAATGAAATTCAATGTCCTGGTAAGCACGCTTAGAATTACTTTTCAGGATCAATACTGGGCTTAAAGATGCAGCATTGAGGTCTCTCCTGATAACAGGTGAGTAAATCGGAATTCGTAGTTCGGCTGATTTTAGAGGAATATTTGTAACTTCCAAAACTCCACACTTCGAAGATTTTCCAAGTGAAACCAGTCAATGTTAGCCTATGGAATGAAATTCAAGTTCCTGGTAAGTACGGTTAGAATTACTTTTCAGGATCAGTACTGGGCTTAAAGATGCAGCATTGAGGTCTCTCCTGATAACAGGTGAGTAAATCGGAATTCGTAGTTCGGCAGATTTTAGATGAATTTTTGTACGTTCCAAAAATCGACACTTAGAAACTTTTCTTCTGAAAACCACACAGTGGATTCCTATGGAAGGAAATACAAGTTACTGGTAAGTACTTTTAGAATTACTTTTCAGGATCAGTACTGGGCTTAAAGATGCAGCATTGAGGTCTCTCCTGATAACAGGTGAGTAAATCGGAATTCGTAGTTCGGCTGATTTTAGAGGAATTTTTGTACGTTCCAAAAATCGACACTCAGAAACTTTTCCGCTGAAAACCACATAATGGATTCCTATGGAAGGAAATACAAGTTACTGGTGAGTATGCTTAGAATTACTTTTCAGGGTCAGTGCTTGGCTAAAAGATGCAGCACTGGGTTCTCTCCTGATAACAGGTGAGTAAATCGGAATTCGTAGTTCGGCTGATTTTAGAGGAATATTTGTAAGTTTCAAAACTCCACACTTCGAAGAATTTCCAAGTGAAACCAGTCAATGTTAGCCTATGGAAGGAAATTCAAGTTACTGGTAAGTACGGTTAGAATTACTTTTCAGGATCAGTACTGGGCTTAAACATGCAGCACTGAGGTCTCTCCTGATAACAGGTGAGTAAATCGGAATTCGTAGTTCGGCTGATTTTAGAGGAATATTTGTAAGTTCCAAAATTCCACACTTCGAAGAATTTCAATAGTGAAACCAGTCAATGTTAGCCTATGGAATGAAATTCAAGGTCCTGGTAAGCACGCTTAGAATTACTTTTCAGGATCAGTACTGGGCTTAAAGATGCAGCATTGATGTCTCTCCTGATAACAGGTGAGTAAATCGGAATTCGTAGTTCGGCTGATTTTAGAGGAATTTTTGTACGTTCCAAAAATCGACACTTAGAAACTTTTCCGCTGAAAACCACATAATGGATTCCTATGGAAGGAAAAACAATTTACTGGTGAGTACGCTTAGAATTACTTTTCAGGGTCAGTGCTTGGCTAAAAGATGCAGCACTGGGTTCTCTCCTGATAACAGGTGAGTAAATCGGAATTCGTAGTTCGGCTGATTTTAGAGGAATTTTTGTACGTTCCAAAAATCGACACTTAGAATCTTTTCTTCTGAAAACCACACAATGGATTCCTATGGAAGGAAATACAAGTTACTGGTAAGTACGCTTAGAATTACTTTTCAGGATCAGTGCTGGGCTAAAGCATGCAGCACTGGTTTCTCTCTTGATAACAGGCGAGTAAATCGGAATTCGGACTTCGGCTGATTTTAGAGGAATATTTGTAAGTTCCAAAATTCCACACTTCGAAACTTTTCTGCTGAAAACCACACCGTGGATTCCTATGGAAGGAAATACAAGTTACTGGTAAGTACGATTAGAATTACTTTTCAGGGTCAGTGCTGGGCTAAAAGATGCAGCACTGGGTTCTCACTTGATAACAGGTGAGTAAATCGGAATTCGTAGTTCGGCTGATTTTAGAGGAATATTTGTAAGTTCCAAAATTCCACACTTCGAAACTTTTTTGCTGAAAACCACACCGTGAATTCCTATGGAAGGAAATTCAAGTTACTGGTAAGTACGGTTAGAATTACTTTTCAGGATCAGTACTGGGCTTAAACATGCAGCACTGAGGTCTCTCCTGATAACAGGTGAGTAAATCGGAATTCATAGTTCGGCTGATTTTAGAGGAATATTTGTAAGTTCCAAAATTCCACACTTCGAAGAATTTCCAAGTGAAACCAGTCAATGTTAGCCTATGGAATGAAATTCAATGTCCTGGTAAGCACGCTTAGAATTACTTTTCAGGATCAGTACTGGGCTTAAAGATGCAGCATTGAGGTCTCTCCTGATAACAGTTGAGTAAATCGGAATTCGTAGTTCGGCTGATTTTAGAGGAATATTTGTAACTTCCAAAACTCCACACTTCGAAGATTTTCCAAGTGAAACCAGTCAATGTTAGCCTATGGAATGAAATTCAAGTTCCTGGTAAGTACGTTTAGAATTACTTTTCAGGATCAGTACTGGCCTTAAAGATTCAGCACTGAGGTCTCTCCTGATAACAGGTGAGTAAATCGGAATTCGTAGTTCAGCTGATTTTAGAGGAATTTTTGTACGTTCCAAAAATCGACACTGAGAAACTTTTCTGCTGAAAACCACACAATGGATTCCTATGGAAGGAAATACAAGTTACTGGTGAGTACGCTTAGAATTACTTTTCAGGGTCAGTGCTGGGCTAAAAGATGCAGCACTGGGTTCTCACTTGATAACAGGCGAGTAAATCAGAATTCGTAGTTCGGCTGATTTTAGAGGAATATTTGTAAGTTCCAAAACTCCACACTTAGAAACTTTTCTGCTGAAAACCACACAATGGATTCCTATGGAATGAAATACAAGTTACTGGTAAGTACACTTAGAATTACTTTTCAGGGTCAGTGCTGGGCTAAAAGATGCAGCACTGGGTTCTCTCCTGATAACAGGTGAGTAAATCGGAATTCGAAGTTCGGCTGATTTTAGAGGAATATTTGTAAGTTCCAAAATTCCACACTTCGAAACTTTTCTGCTGAAAACCACACAGTGGATTCCTATGGAAGGAAATACAAGTTACTGGTAAGTACGCTAAGAATACATTTTCAGGGTCAGTGCTGTGCTAAAAGATGCAGCACTGAGTTCTCTCCTGATAATAGGTAAGTAAATCGGAATTTGAAATTCGGCTGATTTTAGAGGAATATTTGTAAGTTCCAAAATTCCACACTTCGAAACTTTTCTGCTGAAAACCACACGGTGGATTCCTATGGAAGGAAATACAAGTTACTGGTAAGTACGCTTAGAATTACTTTTCAGGGTCAGTGCTGGGCTAAAAGATGCAGCACTGAGTTCTCTCCTGATAACAGGTAAGTAAATCGGAATTCGTAGTTCGGCTGATTTTAGAGGAATATTTGTAAGTTTCAAAACTCCACACTTCGAAGAATTTCCAAGTGAAACCAGTCAATGTTAGCCTATGGAAGGAAATTCAAGTTACTGGTAAGTGCGGTTAGAATTACTTTTCAGGATCAGTACTGGGCTTAAACATGCAGCACTGAGGTCTCTCCTGTTAACAGGTGAGTAAATCCGAATTCGTAGTTCGGCTGATTTTAGAGGAATAAATGTAAGTTCCAAAATTCCACACTTCGAAGAATTTCCAAGTGAAACCAGTCAATATTAGCCTATGGAATGAAATTCAAGGTCCTGGTAAGCACGCTTAGAATTACTTTTCAGGATCAGTACTGGGCTTAAAGATGCAGTATTGAGGTCTCTCCTGATAACAGGTGAGTAAATCGGAATTCGTAGTTCAGCTGATTTTAGAGGAATTTTTGTACGTTCCAAAAATCGACACTGAGAAACTTTTCTGCTGAAAACCACACAATGGATTCCTATGGAAGGAAATACAAGTTACTGGTGAGTACGCTTAGAATTACTTTTCAGGGTCAGTGCTTGACTAAAAGATGCGGCGCTGGGTTCTCTCCTGATAACAGGTGAGTAAATCGGAATTCGTAGTTCGGCTGATTTTAGAGGAATATTTGTAAGTTCCAAAACTCCACACTTCGAAGAATTTCCAAGGGAAAAAAGTCAATGTTAGCCTATGGAAGGAAATTCAAGTTACTGGTAAGTATGGTTAGAATGACTTTTCAGGATCAGTACTGGGCTTAAACATGCAGCACTGAGGTCTCTCCTGATAACAAGTGAGTAAATCGGAATTCTTAGTTCGGCTGATTTTAGAGGAATATTTGTAACTTCCAAAACTCCACACTTTGAAGAATTTCCAAGTGAAACCAGTCAATGTTAGCCTATGGAATGAAATTCAAGTTCCTGGTAAGTATGGTTAGAATTACTTTTCAGGATCAGTACTGGGCGTAAAGATGCAGAATTGAGGTCTCTCCTGATAACAGGTGAGTAAATCAGAATTCGTAGTTCGGCTGATTTTAGAGGAATTTTTGTACGTTCCAAAAATCGACACTTAGAAACTTTTCTGCTGAAAACCACACAATGGATTCCTATGGAAGGAAATATAAGTTGCAGGTAAGTACACTTAGAATTACTTTTCAAGATCAGTACTGGGCTTAAACATGCAGCACTGAGGTCTCTCCTGATAGGTGAGTAAATCGGAATTCGTAGCTCGGCTGATTTTAGAGGAGTATTTGTAAGTTCCAAAACTCCACACTTCGAAGAATTACCAAGTGAAACCAGTCAATGTTAGCCTATGGAAGGAAATTCAAGTTACTGGTAAGTACGGTTAGAATTACTTTTCAGGATCAGTACTGGCCTTAAAGATTCAGCACTGAGGTCTCTCCTGATAAAAGGTGAATAAATCGGAATTCGTAGTTCGGCTGATTTTAGAGGAATTTTTGTACGTTCCAAAAATCGACACTGAAACTTTTCTGCTGAAAACCACACAATGGATTCCTATGGAAGGAAATACAAGTTGCTGGTAAGTACATTTAGAATTACTTTTCAGGGTCAGTGCTGGGCTAAAAGATGCAGCACTGGGTTCTCTCCTGATAACTGGAGAGTAAATCAGAATTCGAAGTTCGACTGATTTTAGAGGAATATTTGTAAGTTCCAAAATTCCACACTTCGAAACTTTTCTGCTGAAAACCACACAGTGGATTCCTACGGAAGGAAATACAAGTTACTGGTAAGTATGCTTAGAATTACTTTTCAGGGTCAGTGCTGGGCTAAAAGATGCAGCACTGAGTTCTCTCCTGATAACAGGTGAGTAAATCGGAATTCGTAGTTTAGCTGATTTTAGAGGAATATTTGTAAGTTTCAAAACTCCACACTTCGAAGAATTTCCAAGTGAAACCAGTCAATGTTAGCCTATGGAAGGAAATTCAAGTTACTGGTAAGTACGGTTAGAATTACTTTTCAGGATCAGTACTGTGCTTAAACATGCAGCACTGAGGTCTCTCCTGATAACAGGTGAGTAAATCGGAATTCGTAGTTCGGCTGATTTTAGAGGAATTTTTGTACGTTCCAAAAATCGACACTTAGAAACTTTTCTGCTGAAAACCACACAATGGATTCCTATGGAAGGAAATACAAGTTACTGGTGAGTATGCTTAAAATTACTTTTCAGGTACAGTACTGGGCTTAAACATGCAGCACTGAGGTCTCTCCTGATAACAGGTGAGTAAATCGGAATTCGTAGTTCGGCTGATTTTAGAGGAATATTTGTAAGTTCCAAAACTCCACACTTCGAAGAATTTCCAAGTGAAACCAGCCAATGTTACCCTATGGAAGGAAATTCATGTTACTGGTAAGTATGGTTAGAATGACTTTTCAGGATCAGTACTGGGCTTAAACATGCAGCACTGAGGTCTCTCCTGATAACAGGTGAGTAAATCGGAATTCGTAGTTCGGCTGATTTTAGAGGAATATTTGTAACTTCCAAAACTCCACACTTCGAAGAATTTCCAAGTGAAACCAGTCAATGTTAGCCTATGGAATGAAATTCAAGTTCCTGGTAAGTACGTTTAGAATTACTTTTCAGGATCAGTACTGGCCTTAAAGATTCAGCACTGAGGTCTCTCCTGATAACAGGTGAGTAAATCAGAATTCGTAGTTTGGCTGATTTTAGAGGAATTTTTGTCCGTTCCAAAAATCGACACTTAGAAACGTTTCTGCTGAAAACCACACAATGGATTCCTATGGAAGGAAGTATAAGTTACTGGTAAGTACGCTTAGAATTACTTTTCAGGGTCAGTGCTGGGCTAAAAGATGCAGCACTGGGTTCTCTCCTGATAACAGGTGAGTAAATCGGAATTCAAAGTTCGGCTGATTTTAGAGGAATATTTGTAAGTTCCAAAATTCCACACTTCGAAACTTTTCTGCTGAAAACCACACAGTGGATTCCTACGGAAGGAAATACAAGTTACTGGTAAGTATGCTTAGAATTACTTTTCAGGGTCAGTGCTGGGCTAAAAGATGCAGCACTGAGTTCTCTCCTGATAACAGGTGAGTAAATCGGAATTCGTAGTTTAGCTGATTTTAGAGGAATATTTGTAAGTTTCAAAACTCCACACTTCGAAGAATTTCCAAGTGAAACCAGTCAATGTTAGCCTATGGAAGGAAATTCAAGTTACTGGTAAGTACGGTTAGAATTACTTTTCAGGATCAGTACTGTGCTTAAACATGCAGCACTGAGGTCTCTCCTGATAACAGGTGAGTAAATCGGAATTCGTAGTTCGGCTGATTTTAGAGGAATTTTTGTACGTTCCAAAAATCGACACTTAGAAACTTTTCTGCTGAAAACCACACAATGGATTCCTATGGAAGGAAATACAAGTTACTGGTGAGTATGCTTAAAATTACTTTTCAGGTACATTACTGGGCTTAAACATGCAGCACTGAGGTCTCTCCTGATAACAGGTGAGTAAATCGGAATTCGTAGTTCGGCTGATTTTAGAGGAATATTTGTAAGTTCCAAAACTCCACACTTCGAAGAATTTCCAAGTGAAACCAGCCAATGTTACCCTATGGAAGGAAATTCATGTTACTGGTAAGTATGGTTAGAATGACTTTTCAGGATCAGTACTGGGCTTAAACATGCAGCACTGAGGTCTCTCCTGATAACAGGTGAGTAAATCGGAATTCGTAGTTCGGCTGATTTTAGAGGAATATTTGTAACTTCCAAAACTCCACACTTCGAAGAATTTCCAAGTGAAACCAGTCAATGTTAGCCTATGGAATGAAATTCAAGTTCCTGGTAAGTACGTTTAGAATTACTTTTCAGGATCAGTACCGGCCTTAAAGATTCAGCACTGAGGTCTCTCCTGATAACAGGTGAGTAAATCAGAATTCGTAGTTTGGCTGATTTTAGAGGAATTTTTGTCCGTTCCAAAAATCGACACTTAGAAACGTTTCTGCTGAAAACCACACAATGGATTCCTATGGAAGGAAGTATAAGTTACTGGTAAGTACGCTTAGAATTACTTTTCAGGGTCAGTGCTGGGCTAAAAGATGCAGCACTGGGTTCTCTCCTGATAACAGGTGAGTAAATCGGAATTCGAAGTTCGGCTGATTTTAGAGGAATATTTGTAAGTTCCAAAATTCCACACTTCGAAACTTTTCTGCTGAAAACCACACAGTGGATTCCTATGGAAGGAAATACAAGTTACTGGTAAGTACGCTAAGAATAAATTTTCAGGGTCAGTGCTGTGCTAAAAGATGCAGCACTGAGTTCTCTCCTGATAATAGGTAAGTAAATCGGAATTTGAAATTCGGCTGATTTTAGAGGAATATTTGTAAGTTCCAAAATTCCACACTTCGAAACTTTTCTGCTGAAAACCACACGGTGGATTCCTATGGAAGGAAATACAAGTTACTGGTAAGTACGCTTAGAATTACTTTTCAGGGTCAGTGCTGGGCTAAAAGATGCAGCACTGAGTTCTCTCCTGATAACAGGTAAGTAAATCGGAATTCGTAGTTTTGCTGATTTTAGAGGAATATTTGTATGATTCAAAACTCCACACTTCGAAGAATTTCCAAGTGAAACCAGTCAATGTTAGCCTATGGAAGGAAATTCAAGTTACTGGTAAGTGCGGTTAGAATTACTTTTCAGGATCAGTACTGGGCTTAAACATGCAGCACTGAGGTCTCTCCTGACAACAGGTGAGTAAATCGGAATTCGTAGTTCGGCTGATTTTAGAGGAATAAATGTAAGTTCCAAAATTCCACACTTCGAAGAATTTCCAAGTGAAACCAGTCAATATTAGCCTATGGAATGAAATTCAAGGTCCTGGTAAGCACGCTTAGAATTACTTTTCAGGATCAGTACTGGGCTTAAAGATGCAGTATTGAGGTCTCTCCTGATAACAGGTGAGTAAATCGGAATTCGTAGTTCAGCTGATTTTAGAGGAATTTTTGTACGTTCCAAAAATCGACACTGAGAAACTTTTCTGCTGAAAACCACACAATGGATTCCTATGGAAGGAAATACAAGTTACTGGTAAGTACGCTTAGAATTACTTTTCAGGGTCAGTGCTTGACTAAAAGATGCGGCACTGGGTTCTCTCCTGATAACAGGTGAGTAAATCGGAATTCGTAGTTCGGCTGATTTTAGAGGAATATTTGTAAGTTCCAAAACTCCACACTTCGAAGAATTTCCAAGTGAAAAAAGTCAATGTTAGCCTATGGAAGGAAATTCAAGTTACTGGTAAGTATGGTTAGAATGACTTTTCAGGATCAGTACTGGGCTTAAACATGCAGCACTGAGGTCTCTCCTGATAACAGGTGAGTAAATCGGAATTCGTAGTTCGGCTGATTTTAGAGGAATATTTGTAAGTTCCAAAACTCCACACTTCGAAGAATTTCCAAGTGAAAAAAGTCAATGTTAGCCTATGGAATGAAATACAAGTTACTGGTAAGCACGCTTAGAATTACTTTTCAGGATCAGTACTGGGCTTAAAGATGCAGTATTGAGGTCTCTCCTGATAACAGGTGAGTAAATCGGAATTCGTAGTTCAGCTGATTTTAGAGGAATTTTTGTACGTTCCAAAAATCGACACTGAGAAACTTTTCTGCTGAAAACCACACAATGGATTCCTATGGAAGGAAATACAAGTTACTGGTGAGTACGCTTAGAATTACTTTTCAGGATCAGTACTGGGCTTAAACATGCAGCACTGAGGTCTCTCCTGATAGGTGAGTAAATCGGAATTCGTAGCTCGGCTGATTTTAGAGGAGTATTTGTAAGTTCCAAAACTCCACACTTCGAAGAATTCCCAAGTGAAACCAGTCAATGTTAGCCTATGGAAGTAAATTCAAGTTACTGGTAAGTACGGTTAGAATTACTTTTCAGGATCAGTACTGGCCTTAAAGATTCAGCACTGAGGTCTCTCCTGATAACAGGTGAATAAATCGGAATTCGTAGTTCGGCTGATTTTAGAGGAATTTTTGTACGTTCCAAAAATCGACACTGAAACTTTTCTGCTAAAAACCACACAATGGATTCCTATGGAAGGAAATACAAGTTGCTGGTAAGTACATTTAGAATTACTTTTCAGGGTCAGTGCTGGGCTAAAAGATGCAGCACTGGTTTCTCTCCTGATAACTGAAGAGTAAATCAGAATTCGAAGTTCGACTGATTTTAGAGGAATATTTGTAAGTTCCAAAATTCCACACTTCGAAACTTTTCTGCTGAAAACCACACAGTGGATTCCTACGGAAGGAAATACAAGTTACTGGTAAGTATGCTTAGAATTACTTTTCAGGGTCAGTGCTGGGCTAAAAGATGCAGCACTGAGTTCTCTCCTGATAACAGGTGAGTAAATCGGAATTCGTAGTTTAGCTGATTTTAGAGGAATATTTGTAAGTTTCAAAACTCCACACTTCGAAGAATTTCCAAGTGAAACCAGTCAATGTTAGCCTATGGAAGGAAATTCAAGTTACTGGTAAGTACAGTTAGAATTACTTTTCAGGATCAGTACTGTGCTTAAACATGCAGCACTGAGGTCTCTCCTGATAACAGGTGAGTAAATCGGAATTCGTAGTTCGGCTGATTTTAGAGGAATTTTTGTATGTTCCAAAAATCGACACTTAGAAACTTTTCTGCTGAAAACCACACAATGGATTCCTATGGAAGGAAATACAAGTTACTGGTGAGTACGCTTAAAATTACTTTTCAGGATCAGTACTGTGCTTAAACATGCAGCACTGAGGTCTCTCCTGAGAACAGGTGAGTAAATCGGAATTCGTAGTTCGGCTGATTTTAGAGGAATATTTGTAAGTTCCAAAACTCCACACTTCGAAGAATTTCCAAGTGAAACCAGCCAATGTTACCCTATGGAAGGAAATTCATGTTACTGGTAAGTATGGTTAGAATGACTTTTCAGGATCAGTACTGGGCTTAAACATGCAGCACTGAGGTCTCTCCTGATAACAGGTGAGTAAATCGGAATTCGTAGTTCGGCTGATTTTAGAGGAATATTTGTAACTTCCAAAACTCCACACTTCGAAGAATTTCCAAGTGAAACCAGTCAATGTTAGCCTATGGAATGAAATTCAAGTTCCTGGTAAGTACGGTTAGAATTACTTTTCAGGATCAGTACTGGGCTTAAAGATGCAGCATTGAGGTCTCTCCTGATAACAGGTGAGTAAATCGGAATTCGTAGTTCAGCAGATTTTAGAGGAATTTTTGTACATTCCAAAAATCGACACTTAGAAACTTTTCTTCTGAAAACCACACAGTGGATTCCTATGGAAGGAAATACAAGTTACTGGTAAGTACTTTTAGAATTACTTTTCAGGATCAGTACTGGGCTTAAAGATGCAGCATTGAGGTCTCTCCTGATAACAGGTGAGTAAATCGGAATTCGTAGTTCGGCTGATTTTAGAGGAATTTTTGTACGTTCCAAAAATCAACACTTAGAAACTTTTCCGCTGAAAACCACATAATGGATTCCTATGGAAGGAAATACAAGTTACTGGTGAGTACGCTTAGAATTACTTTTCAGGGTCAGTGCTTGGCTAAAAGATGCAGCACTGGGTTCTCTCCTGATAACAGTTGAGTAAATCGTAATTCGAAGTTCGGCTGATTTTAGAGGAATATTTGTAAGTTCTAAAATTCCACACTTCGAAACTTTTCTGCTGAAAACCACACAGTGGATTCCTATGGAAGGAAATTCAAGTTACTGGTAAGTACGGTTAGAATTACTTTTCAGGATCAGTACTGGGCTTAAACATGCAGCACTGAGGTCTCTCCTGATAACAGGTGAGTAAATCGGAATTCATAGTTCGGCTGATTTTAGAGGAATATTTGTAAGTTCCAAAATTCCACACTTCGAAGAATTTCCAAGTGAAACCAGTCAATGTTAGCCTATGGAATGATATTCAGTGTCCTGGTAAGCACGCTTAGAATTACTTTTCAGGATCAGTACTGGGCTTAAAGATGCAGCATTGAGGTCTCTCCTGATAACAGGTGAGTAAATCGGAATTCGTAGTTCGGCTGATTTTAGAGGAATATTTGTAACTTCCAAAACTCCACACTTCGAAGATTTTCCAAGTGAAACCAGTCAATGTTAGCCTATGGAATGAAATTCAAGTTCCTGGTAAGTACGTTTAGAATTACTTTTCAGGATCAGTACTGGCCTTAAAGATTCAGCACTGAGGTCTCTCCTGATAACAGGTGAGTAAATCAGAATTCGTAGTTCGGCTGATTTTAGAGGAATATTTGTAAGTTCCAAAACTCCACACTTAGAAACTTTTCTGCTGAAAACCACACAATGGATTCCTATGGAATGAAATACAAGTTACTGGTAAGTACACTTAGAATTACTTTTCAGGGTCAGTGCTGGGCTAAAAGATGCAGCACTGGGTTCTCTCCTGATAACAGGTGAGTAAATCGGAATTCGAAGTTCGGCTGATTTTAGAGGAATATTTGTAAGTTCCAAAATTCCACACTTCGAAACTTTTCTGCTGAAAACCACACAGTGGATTCCTATGGAAGGAAATACAAGTTACTGGTAAGTACGCTAAGAATAAATTTTCAGGGTCAGTGCTGTGCTAAAAGATGCAGCACTGAGTTCTCTCCTGATAATAGGTAAGTAAATCGGAATTTGAAATGCGGCTGATTTTAGAGGAATATTTGTAAGTTCCAAAATTCCACACTTCGAAACTTTTCTGCTGAAAACCACACGGTGGATTCCTATGGAAGGAAATACAAGTTACTGGTAAGTACGCTTAGAATTACTTTTCAGGGTCAGTGCTGGGCTAAAAGATGCAGCACTGAGTTCTCTCCTGATAACAGGTAAGTAAATCGGAATTCGTAGTTTTGCTGATTTTAGAGGAATATTTGTAAGATTCAAAACTCCACACTTCGAAGAATTTCCAAGTGAAACCAGTCAATGTTAGCCTATGGAAGGAAATTCAAGTTACTGGTAAGTGCGGTTAGTATTACTTTTCAGGATCAGTACTGGGCTTAAACATGCAGCACTGAGGTCTCTCCTGATAACAGGTGAGTAAATCGGAATTCGTAGTTCGGCTGATTTTAGAGGAATAAATGTAAGTTCCAAAATTCCACACTTCGAAGAATTTCAAAGTGAAACCAGTCAATATTAGCCTATGGAATGAAATTCAAGGTCCTGGTAAGCACGCTTAGAATTACTTTTCAGGATCAGTACTGGGCTTAAAGATGCAGTATTGAGGTCTCTCCTGATAACAGGTGAGTAAATCGGAATTCGTAGTTCAGCTGATTTTAGAGGAATTTTTGTACGTTCCAAAAATCGACACTGAGAAACTTTTCTGCTGAAAACCACACAATGGATTCCTATGGAAGGAAATACAAGTTACTGGTGAGTACGCTTAGAATTACTTTTCAGGGTCAGTGCTTGACTAAAAGATGCGGCACTGGGTTCTCTCCTGATAACAGGTGAGTAAATCGGAATTCGTAGTTCGGCTGATTTTAGAGGAATATTTGTAAGTTCCAAAACTCCACACTTCGAAGAATTTCCAAGGGAAAAAAGTCAATGTTAGCCTATGGAAGGAAATTCAAGTTACTGGTAAGTATGGTTAGAATGACTTTTCAGGATCAGTACTGGGCTTAAACATGCAGCACTGAGGTCTCTCCTGATAACAAGTGAGTAAATCGGAATTCTTAGTTCGGCTGATTTTAGAGGAATATTTGTAACTTCCAAAACTCCACACTTTGAAGAATTTCCAAGTGAAACCAGTCAATGTTAGCCTATGGAATGAAATTCAAGTTCCTGGTAAGTATGGTTAGAATTACTTTTCAGGATCAGTACTGGGCGTAAAGATGCAGAATTGAGGTCTCTCCTGATAACAGGTGAGTAAATCAGAATTCGTAGTTCGGCTGATTTTAGAGGAATTTTTGTACGTTCCAAAAATCGACACTTAGAAACTTTTCTGCTGAAAACCACACAATGGATTCCTATGGAAGGAAATATAAGTTGCAGGTAAGTACACTTAGAATTACTTTTCAAGATCAGTACTGGGCTTAAACATGCAGCACTGAGGTCTCTCCTGATAACAGGTGAGTAAATCGGAATTCGTAGTTCGGCTGATTTTAGAGGAATTTTTGTACGTTCCAAAAATCGACACTTAGAAACTTTTCTGCTGAAAACCACACAATGGATTCCTATGGAAGGAAATACAAGTTACTGGTGAGTATGCTTAAAATTACTTTTCAGGTACAGTACTGGGCTTAAACATGCAGCACTGAGGTCTCTCCTGATAACAGGTGAGTAAATCGGAATTCGTAGTTCAGCTGATTTTAGAGGAATATTTGTAACTTCCAAAACTCCACACTTCGAAGAATTACCAAGTGAAACCAGTCAATGTTAGCCTATGGAAGGAAATTCAAGTTACTGGTAAGTACGGTTAGAATTACTTTTCAGGATCAGTACTGGCCTTAAAGATTCAGCACTGAGGTCTCTCCTGATAAAAGGTGAATAAATCGGAATTCGTAGTTCGGCTGATTTTAGAGGAATTTTTGTACGTTCCAAAAATCGACACTGAAACTTTTCTGCTGAAAACCACACAATGGATTCCTATGGAAGGAAATACAAGTTGCTGGTAAGTACATTTAGAATTACTTTTCAGGGTCAGTGCTGGGCTAAAAGATGCAGCACTGGGTTCTCTCCTGATAACTGGAGAGTAAATCAGAATTCGAAGTTCGACTGATTTTAGAGGAATATTTGTAAGTTCCAAAATTCCACACTTCGAAACTTTTCTGCTGAAAACCACACAGTGGATTCCTACGGAAGGAAATACAAGTTACTGGTAAGTATGCTTAGAATTACTTTTCAGGGTCAGTGCTGGGCTAAAAGATGCAGCACTGAGTTCTCTCCTGATAACAGGTGAGTAAATCGGAATTCGTAGTTTAGCTGATTTTAGAGGAATATTTGTAAGTTTCAAAACTCCACACTTCGAAGAATTTCCAAGTGAAACCAGTCAATGTTAGCCTATGGAAGGAAATTCAAGTTACTGGTAAGTACGGTTAGAATTACTTTTCAGGATCAGTACTGTGCTTAAACATGCAGCACTGAGGTCTCTCCTGATAACAGGTGAGTAAATCGGAATTCGTAGTTCGGCTGATTTTAGAGGAATTTTTGTACGTTCCAAAAATCGACACTTAGAAACTTTTCTGCTGAAAACCACACAATGGATTCCTATGGAAGGAAATACAAGTTACTGGTGAGTATGCTTAAAATTACTTTTCAGGTACAGTACTGGGCTTAAACATGCAGCACTGAGGTCTCTACTGATAACAGGTGAGTAAATCGGAATTCGTAGTTCAGCTGATTTTAGAGGAATATTTGTAACTTCCAAAACTCCACACTTCGAAGAATTTCCAAGTGAAACCAGTCAATGTTAGGCTATGGAATGAAATTCAAGTTCCTTGTAAGTACGGTTAGAATTACTTTTCAGGATCAATACTGCGCTTAAAGATGCAGCATTGAGGTCTCTCCTGATAACAGGTGAGTAAATCGGAATTCGTAGTTCGGCCGATTTTAGAGGAATTTTTGTACGTTCCAAAAATCGACACTTAGAAACTTTTCTGCTGAAAACCACACAATGGATTCCTATGGAAGGAAATACAAGTTACTGGTAAGTACACTTAGAATAACTTTTCAGGGTCAGTGCTGGGCTAAAAGATGCAGCACTTGGGTCTCTCCTGATAACAGGTGAGTAAATCGGAATTCGTAGTTCGGCTGATTTTAGAGGGCTATTTGTAAGTTCCAAAACTCCACACTTCGAAGAATTTCCAAGTGAAACCAGTCAATGTTAGCCTATGGAAGGAAATTCAAGTTACTGGTAAGTACAGTTAGAATTACTTTTCAGGGTCAGTGCTGGGCTAAAAGATGCAGCACTGGGTTCTCACTTGATAACAGGTGAGTAAATCGGAATTCGTAGTTCGGCTGATTTTAGAGGAATATTTGTAAGTTCCAAAACTCCACACTTAGAAACTTTTCTACTGAAAACCACACAGTGGATTCCTATGGAAGGAATTGCAAGTTGCTGGTAAGTACGCTTAGGATTACTTTTCAGGGTCAGTGCTGGGCTAAAAGATGCAGCACTGGGTTCTCACTTGATAACAGGTGAGTAAATCAGAATTCGTAGTTCGGCTGATTTTAGAGGAATATTTGTAAGTTCCAAAACTCCACACTTCGAAGACTTTCCAAGTGAAACCACTCAATGTTAGCCTATGGAAGGAAATTCAAGTTACTGGTAAGTACGGTTAGAATTACTTTTCAGGATCAGTACTGGGCTTAAACATGCAGCACTGAGGTCTCTCCTGATAACAGGTGAATAAATCGGAATTCGTAGTTCGGCTGATTTTAGAGGAATATTTGTAAGTTCCAAAACTCCACACTTCGAAGAATTACCAAGTGAAACCAGTCAATGTTAGCCTGTGGAAGGAAATTCAAGTTACTGGTAAGTACGGTTAGAATTACTTTTCAGGATCAGTACTGGCCTTAAAGATTCAGCACTGAGGTCTCTCCTGATAACAGGTGAATAAATCGGAATTCGTAGTTCGGCTGATTTTAGAGGAATTTTTGTACGTTCCAAAAATCGACACTGAAACTTTTCTGCTAAAAACCACACAATGGATTCCTATGGAAGGAAGTACAAGTTACTGGTAAGTACGCTTAGAATTACTTTCCAGGGTCAGTGCTGGCTTAAAACATGCAGCACTGGGTTCTCTCTTGATAACAGGCGAGTAAATCGGAATTCGTAGTTCGGCTGATTTTAGAGGAATATTTGTTAGTTCCAAAACTCCACACTTAGAAACTTTTCTGCTGAAAACCACACAATGGATTCCTATGGAATGAAATACAAGTTACTGGTAAGTACGCTTAGAATTACTTTTCAGGGTCAGTGCTGGGCTAAAAGATGCAGCACTGGGTTCTCACTTGATAACAGGTGAGTAAATCGGAATTCGTAGTTCGGCTGATTTTAGAGGAATATTTGTAAGTTCCAAAACTCCACACTTAGAAACTTTTCTGCTGAAAACCACACAATGGATTCCTATGGAAGGAAATACAAGTTGCTGCTAAGTATATTTAGAATTACTTTTCAGGGTGAGTACTGGCCTTAAAGATTCAGCACTGAGGTCTCTCCTGATAACAGGTGAATAAATCGGAATTCGTAGTTCGGCTGATTTTAGAGGAATTTTTGTACGTTCCAAAAATCGACACTGAAACTTTTCTGCTAAAAACCACACAGTGGATTCCTATGGAAGGAAGTACAAGTTACTGGTAAGTACGGTTAGAATTACTTTTCAGGATCAGTACTGGCCTTAAAGATTCAGCACTGAGGTCTCTCCTGATAACAGGTGAATAAATCGGAATTCGTAGTTCGGCTGATTTTAGAGGAATTTTTGTACGTTCCAAAAATCGACACTGAAACTTTTCTGCTAAAAACCACACAGTGGATTCCTATGGAAGGAAGTACAAGTTACTGGTAAGTACGCTTAGAATTACTTTCCAGGGTCAGTGCTGGGTTAAAACATGCAGCACTGGGTTCTCTCTTGATAACAGGCGAGTAAATCGGAATTCGTAGTTCGGCTGATTTTAGAGGAATATTTGTTAGTTCCAAAACTCCACACTTAGAAACTTTTCTGCTGAAAACCACACAATGGATTCCTATGGAAGGAAATACAAGTTACTGGTGAGTACGCTTAGAATTACTTTTCAGGGTCAGTGCTTGGCTAAAAGATGCAGCACTGGGTTCTCTCCTGATAACAGATGGGTAAATCGGAATTCGTAGTTCGGCTGATTTTAGAGGAATATTTGTAAGTTCCAAAACTCCAAACTTCGAAGAATTTCCAAGTGAAACCAGTCAATGTTAGCCTATGGAAGGAAATTCAAGTTACTGGTAAGTACGGTTAGAATTACTTTCAGGATCAGTACTGGGCTTAAACATGCAGCACTGAGGTCTCTCCTGATAACAGGTGAGTAAATCGGAATTCGTAGTTCGGCTGATTTTAGAGGAATATTTGTAAGTTCCAAAACTCTACACTTCGAAATTTTTCTGCTGAAAACCACACAATGGATTCCTATCGAAGGAAATACAAGTTACTGGTAAGTACGCTTAGAATTACTTTTCAGGGTCAGTGCTGGGCTAAAAGATGCAGCACTGAGTTCTCTCCTGATAACAGGTAAGTAAATCGGAATTCGTAGTTCGGCTGATTTTAGAGGAATATTTGTAAGTTTCAAAACTCCACACTTCGAAGAATTTCCAAGTGAAACCAGTCAATGTTAGCCTATGGAAGGAAATTCAAGTTACTGGTAAGTACGGTTAGAATTACTTTTCAGGATCAGTACTGGGCTTAAACATGCAGCACTGAGGTCTCTCCTGATAACAGGTGAGTAAATCGGAATTCGTAGTTCAGCTGATTTTAGAGGAATATTTGTAACTTCCAAAACTCCACACTTCGAAGAAGTTCCAAGTGAAACCAGTGAATGTTAGGCTATGGAATGAAATTCAAGTTCCTTGTAAGTACGGTTAGAATTACTTTTCAGGATCAATACTGCGCTTAAAGATGCAGCATTGAGGTCTCCCCCGATAACAGGTGAGTAAATCGGAATTCGTAGTTCGGCTGATTTTAGAGGAATTTTTGTACGTTTCAAAAATCGACACTTAGAAACTTTTCTGCTGAAAACCACACAATGGATTCCTATGGAAGGAAATACAAGTTACAGGTAAGTACGCTTAGAATAACTTTTCAGGGTCAGTGCTGGGGTAAAAGATGCAGCACTGGGGTCTCTCCTGATAACAGGTGTGTAAATCGGAATTCGTAGTTCGGCTGATTTTAGAGGACTATTTGTAAGTTCCAAAACTCCACACTTCGAAGAATTTCCAAGTGAAACCAGTCAATGTTAGCCTATGGAAGGAAATTCAAGTTACTGGTAAGTACAGTTAGAATTACTTTTCAGGGTCAGTGCTGGGCTAAAAGATGCAGCACTGGGTTCTCACTTGATAACAGGTGAGTAAATCGGAATTCGTAGTTCGGCTGATTTTAGAGGAATATTTGTATGTTCCAAAACTCCACACTTAGAAACTTTTCTGCTGAAAACCACACAATGGATTCCTATGGAATGAAATACAAGTTACTGGTAAGTACACTTAGAATTACTTTTCAGGGTCAGTGCTGGGCTAAAAGATGCAGCACTGGGTTCTCTCCTGATAACAGGTGAGTAAATCGGAATTCGAAGTTCGGCTGATTTTAGAGGAATATTTGTAAGTTCCAAAATTCCACACTTCGAAACTTTTCTGCTGAAAACCACACAGTGGATTCCTATGGAAGGAAATACAAGTTACTGGTAAGTACGCTAAGAATAAATTTTCAGGGTCAGTGCTGTGCTAAAAGATGCAGCACTGAGTTCTCTCCTGATAATAGGTAAGTAAATCGGAATTTGAAATTCGGCTGATTTTAGAGGAATATTTGTAAGTTCCAAAATTCCACACTTCGAAACTTTTCTGCTGAAAACCACACGGTGGATTCCTATGGAAGGAAATACAAGTTACTGGTAAGTACGCTTAGAATTACTTTTCAGGGTCAGTGCTGGGCTAAAAGATGCAGCACTGAGTTCTCTCCTGATAACAGGTAAGTAAATCGGAATTCGTAGTTCGGCAGATTTTAGATGAATTTTTGTACGTTCCAAAAATCGACACTTAGAAACTTTTCTTCTGAAAACCACACAGTGGATTCCTATGGAAGGAAATACAAGTTACTGGTAAGTACTTTTAGAATTACTTTTCAGGATCAGTACTGGGCTTAAAGATGCAGCATTGAGGTCTCTCCTGATAACAGGTGAGTAAATCGGAATTCGTAGTTTAGCTGATTTTAGAGGAATATTTGTAAGTTTCAAAACTCCACACTTCGAAGAATTTCCAAGTGAAACCAGTCAATGTTAGCCTATGGAACGAAATTCAAGTTCCTGGTAAGTACGGTTAGAATTACTTTTCAGGATCAGTACTGGGCTTAAAGATGCAGCATTGAGGTCTCTCCTGATAACAGGTGAGTAAATCGGAATTCGTAGTTCGGCAGATTTTAGATGAATTTTTGTACGTTCCAAAAATCGACACTTAGAAACTTTTCTTCTTAAAACCACACAGTGGATTCCTATGGAAGGAAATACAAGTTACTGGTAAGTACTTTTAGAATTACTTTTCAGGATCAGTACTGGGCTTAAAGATGCAGCATTGAGGTCTCTCCTGATAACAGGTGAGTAAATCGGAATTCGTAGTTCGGCTGATTTTAGAGGAATTTTTGTACGTTCCAAAAATCGACACTCAGAAACTTTTCCGCTGAAAACCACATAATGGATTCCTATGGAAGGAAATACAAGTTACTGGTGAGTATGCTTAGAATTACTTTTCAGGGTCAGTGCTTGGCTAAAAGATGCAGCACTGGGTTCTCTCCTGATAACAGGTGAGTAAATCGGAATTCGTAGTTCGGCTGATTTTAGAGGAATATTTGTAAGTTTCAAAACTCCACACTTCGAAGAATTTCCAAGTGAAACCAGTCAATGTTAGCCTATGGAAGGAAATTCAAGTTACTGGTAAGTGCGGTTAGAATTACTTTTCAGGATCAGTACTGGGCTTAAACATGCAGCACTGAGGTCTCTCCTGATAACAGGTGAGTAAATCGGAATTCGTAGTTCGGCTGATTTTAGAGGAATAAATGTAAGTTCCAAAATTCCACACTTCGAAGAATTTCCAAGTGAAACCAGTCAATATTAGCCTATGGAATGAAATTCAAGGTCCTGGTAAGCACGCTTAGAATTACTTTTCAGGATCAGTACTGGGCTTAAAGATGCAGTATTGAGGTCTCTCCTGATAACAGGTGAGTAAATCGGAATTCGTAGTTCAGCTGATTTTAGAGGAATTTTTGTACGTTCCAAAAATCGACACTGAGAAACTTTTCTGCTGAAAACCACACAATGGATTCCTATGGAAGGAAATACAAGTTACTGGTGAGTACGCTTAGAATTACTTTTCAGGGTCAGTGCTTGACTAAAAGATGCGGCACTGGGTTCTCTCCTGATAACAGGTGAGTAAATCGGAATTCGTAGTTCGGCTGATTTTAGAGGAATATTTGTAAGTTCCAAAACTCCACACTTCGAAGAATTTCCAAGTGAAAAAAGTCAATGTTAGCCTATGGAAAAAAATTCAAGTTACTGGTAAGTATGGTTAGAATGACTTTTCAGGATCAGTACTGGGCTTAAACATGCAGCACTGAGGTCTCTCCTGATAACAGGTCAGTAAATCGGAATTCTTAGTTCGGCTGATTTTAGAGGAATATTTGTAACTTCCAAAACTCCACACTTTGAAGAATTTCCAAGTGAAACCAGTCAATGTTAGCCTATGGAATGAAATTCAAGTTCCTGGTAAGTATGGTTAGAATTACTTTTCAGGATCAGTACTGGGCGTAAAGATGCAGCATTGAGGTCTCTCCTGATAACAGGTGAGTAAATCAGAATTCGTAGTTCGGCTGATTTTAGAGGAATTTTTGTACGTTCCAAAAATCGACACTTAGAAACTTTTCTGCTAAAAACCACACAATGGATTCCTATGGAAGGAAATATAAGTTGCAGGTAAGTACACTTAGAATTATTTTTCAAGATCAGTACTGGGCTTAAACATGCAGCACTGAGGTCTCTCCTGATAACAGGTGAGTAAATCGGAATTCGTAGTTCGGCTCATTTTAGAGGAATTTTTGTACGTTCCAAAAATCGACACTTAGAAACTTTTCTGCTGAAAACCACACAGTGGATTCCTATGAAAGGAAATACAAGTTACTGGTGAGTACGCTTAGAATTACTTTTCAGGGTCAGTGCTTGGCTAAAAGATGCAGCACTGGGTTCTCTCCTGATAACAGGTGAGTAAATCGGAATTCGTAGTTCGGCTGATTTTAGAGGAATATTTGTAAGTTCCAAAACTCCACACTTCGAAGAATTTCCAAGTGAAACCAGTCAATGTTAGCCTATGGAAGGAAATTCATGTTACTGGTAAGTATGGTTAGAATGACTTTTCAGGATCAGTACTGGGCTTAAAGATGCAGCATTGAGGTCTCTCCTGATAACAGGTGAGTAAATCGGAATTCGTAGTTCGGCAGATTTTAGAGAAATTTTTGTACGTTCCAAAAATCGACACTTAGAAGCTTTTCTGCTGAAAACCACACAATGGATTCCTATTGAAGGAAATACAAGTTACTGGTAAGTATGCTTAGAATTACTTTTCAGGGTCAGTGCTGTGCTAAAAGATGCAGCACTGAGTTCTCTCCTGATAACAGGTGAGTAAATCGGAATTCGTAGTTCAGCTGATTTTAGAGGAATATTTGTAAGTTTCAAAACTCCACACTTCGAAGAATTTCCAAGTGAAACCAGTCAATGTTAGCCTATGGAAGGAAATTCATGTTACTGGTAAGTACGGTTAGAATTACTTTTCAGGATCAGTACTGGGCTTAAACATGCAGCACTGAGGTCTCTCCTGATAACAGGTGAGTAAATCGGAATTCGTAGTTCGGCTGATTTTAGAGGAATTTTTGTACGTTCCAAAAATCGACACTTAGAAACTTTTCCGCTGAAAACCACATAATAGATTCCTATGGAAGGAAAAACAATTTACTGGTGAGTACGCTTAGAATTACTTTTCAGGGTCAGTGCTTGGCTAAAAGATGCAGCACTGGGTTCTCTCCTGATAACAGGTGAGTAAATCGGAATTCGTAGTTCGGCTGATTTTAGAGGAATTTTTGTACGTTCCAAAAATCGACACTTAGAATCTTTTCTGCTGAAAACCACACAATGGATTCCTATGGAAGGAAATACAAGTTACTGGTAAGTACGCTTAGAATTACTTTTCAGGATCAGTGCTGGGCTAAAGCATGCAGCACTGGTTTCTCTCTTGATAACAGGCGAGTAAATTGGAATTCGGAATTCGGCTGATTTTAGAGGAGTATTTGTAAGTTCCAAAACTCCACACTTTGAAACTTTACTGCTGAAAACCACACAATGGATTCCTATGGAATGAAATACAAGTTACTGGTAAGTATGCTTAGAATTACTTTTCAGGGTCAGTGCTGGGCTAAAAGATGCAGCACTGGGTTCTCACTTGATAACAGGTGAGTAAATCGGAATTCGTAGTACGGCTGATTTTAGAGGAATATTTGTAAGTTCCAAAACTCCACACTTAGAATATTTTCTGCTGACAACCACACAATGGATTCCTATGGACGGAAATACAAGTTGCTGGTAAGTATATTTAGAATTACTTTTCAGGGTCAGTGCTGGGCTAAAAGATGCAGCACTGGGTTCTCTCCTGATAACAGTTGAGTAAATCGTAATTCGAAGTTCGGCTGATTTTAGAGGAATATTTGTAAGTTCCAAAATTCCACACTTCGAAACTTTTCTGCTGAAAACCACACGGTGGATTCCTATGGAAGGAAATACAAGTTACTGGTAAGTACGCTTAGAATTATTTTTCAGGGTCAGTGCTGGGCTAAAAGATGCAGCACTGAGTTCTCTCCTGATAACAGGTGAGTAAATCGGAATTCGTAGTTCGGCTGATTTTAGAGGAATAAATGTAAGTTCCAAAATTCCACACTTCGAAAGAATTTCCAAGTGAAACCAGTCAATATTAGCCTATGGAATGAAATTCAAGGTCCTGGTAAGCATGCTTAGAATTACTTTTCAGGATCAGTACTGGGCTTAAAGATGCAGTATTGAGGTCTCTCCTGATAACAGGTGAGTAAATCGGAATTTGTAGTTCAGCTGATTTTAGAGGAATTTTTGTACGTTCCAAAAATCGACACTTAGAAACTTTTCTGCTGAAAACCACACAATGGATTCATATGGAAAGAAATACAAGTTACTGGTGAGTACGCTTAGAATTACTTTTCAGGGTCAGTGCTTGACTAAAAGATGCGGCACTGGGTTCTCTCCTGATAACAGGTGAGTAAATCGAAATTCGTAGTTCGGCTGATTTTAGAGGAATATTTGTAAGTTCCAAAACTCCACACTTCGAAGAATTTCCAAGTGAAAAAAGTCAATGTTAGCCTATGGAAGGAAATTCAAGTTACTGGTAAGAATGGTTAGAATGACTTTTCAAGATCAGTACTGGGCTTAAACATGCAGCACTGAGGTCTCTCCTGATAACAGGTGAGTAAATCGGAATTCTTAGTTCGGCTGATTTTAGAGGAATATTTGTAACTTCCAAAACTCCACACTTTGAAGAATTTCCACGTGAAACCAGTCAATGTTAGCCTATGGAATGAAATTCAAGTTCCTGGTAAGTATGGTTAGAATTACTTTTCAGGATCAGTACTGGGCGTAAAGATGCAGCATTGAGGTCTCTCCTGATAAAAGGTGAGTAAATCGGAATTCGTAGTTCAGCTGATTTTAGAGGAATTTTTGTACGTTCCAAAAATCGACACTTAGAAACTTTTCTGCTGAAAACCACACAATGGATTCCTATGGAAGGAAATATAAGTTGCAGGTAAGTACACTTAGAATTACTTTTCAGGATCAGTACTGGGCTTAAACATGCAGCACTGAGGTCTCTCCTGATAACAGATGAGTAAATCGGAATTCGTAGCTCGGCTGATTTTAGAGGAGTATTTGTAAGTTCCAAAACTCCACACTTCGAAGAATTACCAAGTGAAACCAGTCAATGTTAGCCTATGGAAGGAAATTCAAGTTACTGGTAAGTACGGTTAGAATTACTTTTCAGGATCAGTACTGGCCTTAAAGATTCAGCACTGAGGTCTCTCCTGATAAAAGGTGAATAAATCGGAATTCGTAGTTCGGCTGATTTTAGAGGAATTTTTGTACGTTCCAAAAATCGACACTGAAACTTTTCTGATGAAAACCACACAATGGATTCCTATGGAAGGAAATACAAGTTGCTGGTAAGTAAATTTAGAATTACTTTTCAGGGTCAGTGCTGGGCTAAAAGATGCAGCACTGGGTTCTCTCCTGATAACTGGAGAGTAAATCAGAATTCGAAGTTCGACTGATTTTAGAGGAATATTTGTAAGTTCCAAAATTCCACACTTCGAAACTTTTTTGCTGAAAACCTCACAGTGGATTCCTATGGAAGGAAATACAAGTTACTGGTAAGTATGCTTAGAATTACTTTTCAGGGTCAGTGCTGGGCTAAAATATGCAGCACTGAGTTCTCTCCTGATAACAGGTGAGTAAATCGGAATTTGTAGTTTAGCTGATTTTAGAGGAATATTTGTAAGTTTCAAAACTCCACACTTCGAAGAATTTCCAAGTGAAACCAGTCAATGTTAGCCTATGGAAGGAAATTCAAGTTACTGGTAAGTACGGTTAGAATTACTTTTCAGGATCAGTACTGTGCTTAAACATGCAGCACTGAGGTCTCGCCTGATAACAGGTGAGTAAATCGGAATTCGTAGTTCGGCTGATTTTAGAGAAATTTTTGTACGTTCCAAAAATCGACACTTAGAAACTTTTCTGCTGAAAACCACACAATGGATTTCTATGGAAGGAAATACAAGTTACTGGTGAGTACGCTTAGAATTACTTTTCAGGATCAGTACTGGGCTTAAACATGCAGCACTGAGGTCTCTCCTGATAACAGGTGCGTAAATCGGAATTCGTAGTTCGGCTGATTTTAGAGGAATATTTGTAAGTTCCAAAACTCCACACTTCGAAGAATTTCCAAGTGAAACCAGCCAATGTTACCCTACGGAAGGAAATTCATGTTACTGGTAAGTATGGTTAGAATGACTTTTCAGGATCAGTACTGGGCTTAAACATGCAGTATTGAGGTCTCTCCTGATAACAGGTGAGTAAATCGGAATTCGTAGTTCAGCTGATTTTAGAGGAATTTTTGTACGTTCCAAAAATCGACACTGAGAAACTTTTCTGCTGAAAACCACACAATGGATTCCTATGGAAGGAAATACAAGTTACTGGTGAGTACGCTTAGAATTACTTTTCAGGGTCAGTGCTTGACTAAAAGATGCGGCACTGGGTTCTCTCCTGATAACAGGTGAGTAAATCGGAATTCGTAGTTCGGCTGATTTTAGAGGAATATTTGTAAGTTCCAAAACTCCACACTTCGAAGAATTTCCAAGTGAAAAAAGTCAATGTTAGCCTATGGAAGGAAATTCAAGTTACTGGTAAGTATGGTTAGAATGACTTTTCAGGATCAGTACTGGGCTTAAACATGCAGCACTGAGGTCTCTCCTGATAACAGGTCAGTAAATCGGAATTCTTAGTTCGGCTGATTTTAGAGGAATATTTGTAACTTCCAAAACTCCACACTTTGAAGAATTTCCAAGTGAAACCAGTCAATGTTAGCCTATGGAATGAAATTCAAGTTCCTGGTAAGTACGGTTAGAATTACTTTTCAGGATCAGTACTGGGCTTAAAGATGCAGCATTGAGGTCTCTCCTGATAACAGGTGAGTAAATCGGAATTCGTAGTTCGGCAGATTTTAGATGAATTTTTGTACGTTCCAAAAATCGACACTTAGAAACTTTTCTTCTGAAAACCACACAGTGGATTCCTATGGAAGGAAATACAAGTTACTGGTAAGTACTTTTAGAATTACTTTTCAGGATCAGTACTGGGCTTAAAGATGCAGCATTGAGGTCTCTCCTGATAACAGGTGAGTAAATCGGAATTCGTAGTTCGGCTGATTTTAGAGGAATTTTTGTACGTTCCAAAAATCGACACTCAGAAACTTTTCCGCTGAAAACCACATAATGGATTCCTATGGAAGGAAATACAAGTTACTGGTGAGTATGCTTAGAATTACTTTTCAGGGTCAGTGCTTGGCTAAAAGATGCAGCACTGGGTTCTCTCCTGATAACAGGTGAGTAAATCGGAATTCGTAGTTCGGCTGATTTTAGAGGAATATTTGTAAGTTTCAAAACTCCACACTTCGAAGAATTTCCAAGTGAAACCAGTCAATGTTAGCCTATGGAAGGAAATTCAAGTTACTGGTAAGTACGGTTAGAATTACTTTTCAGGATCAGTACTGGGCTTAAACATGCAGCACTGAGGTCTCTCCTGATAACAGGTGAGTAAATCGGAATTCGTAGTTCGGCTGATTTTAGAGGAATATTTGTAAGTTCCAAAATTCCACACTTCGAAGAATTTCAATAGTGAAACCAGTCAATGTTAGCCTATGGAATGAAATTCAAGGTCCTGGTAAGCACGCTTAGAATTACTTTTCAGGATCAGTACTGGGCTTAAAGATGCAGCATTGAGGTCTCTCCTGATAACAGGTGAGTAAATCGGAATTCGTAGTTCGGCTGATTTTAGAGGAATTTTTGTACGTTCCAAAAATCGACACTTAGAAACTTTTCCGCTGAAAACCACATAATGGATTCCTATGGAAGGAAAAACAATTTACTGGTGAGTACGCTTAGAATTACTTTTCAGGGTCAGTGCTTGGCTAAAAGATGCAGCACTGGGTTCTCTCCTGATAACAGGTGAGTAAATCGGAATTCGTAGTTCGGCTGATTTTAGAGGAATTTTTGTACGTTCCAAAAATCGACACTTAGAATCTTTTCTTCTGAAAACCACACAATGGATTCCTATGGAAGGAAATACAAGTTACTGGTAAGTACGCTTAGAATTACTTTTCAGGATCAGTGCTGGGCTAAAGCATGCAGCACTGGTTTCTCTCTTGATAACAGGCGAGTAAATCGGAATTCGGACTTCGGCTGATTTTAGAGGAATATTTGTAAGTTCCAAAATTCCACACTTCGAAACTTTTCTGCTGAAAACCACACCGTGGATTCCTATGGAAGGAAATACAAGCTACTGGTAAGTACGCTTAGAATTACTTTTCAGGGTCAGTGCTGGGCTAAAAGATGCAGCACTGGGTTCTCACTTGATAACAGGTGAGTAAATCAGAATTCGTAGTTCGCCTGATTTTAGAGGAATAAATGTAAGTTCCAAAATTCCACACTTCGAAGAATTTCCAAGTGAAACCAGTCAATATTAGCCTATGGAATGAAATTCAAGGTCCTGGTAAGCACGCTTAGAATTACTTTTCAGGATCAGTACTGGGCTTAAAGATGCAGTATTGAGGTCTCTCCTGATAACAGGTGAGTAAATCGGAATTCGTAGTTCAGCTGATTTTAGAGGAATTTTTGTACGTTCCAAAAATCGACACTGAGAAACTTTTCTGCTGAAAACCACACAATGGATTCCTATGGAAGGAAATACAAGTTACTGGTGAGTACGCTTAGAATTACTTTTCAGGGTCAGTGCTTGACTAAAAGATGCGGCACTGGGTTCTCTCCTGATAACAGGTGAGTAAATCGGAATTCGTAGTTCGGCTGATTTTAGAGGAATATTTGTAAGTTCCAAAACTCCACACTTCGAAGAATTTCCAAGTGAAAAAAGTCAATGTTAGCCTATGGAAGGAAATTCAAGTTACTGGTAAGTATGGTTAGAATGACTTTTCAGGATCAGTACTGGGCTTAAACATGCAGCACTGAGGTCTCTCCTGATAACAGGTCAGTAAATCGGAATTCTTAGTTCGGCTGATTTTAGAGGAATATTTGTAACTTCCAAAACTCCACACTTTGAAGAATTTCCAAGTGAAACCAGTCAATGTTAGCCTATGGAATGAAATTCAAGTTCCTGGTAAGTATGGTTAGAATTACTTTTCAGGATCAGTACTGGGCGTAAAGATGCAGCATTGAGGTCTCTCCTGATAACAGGTGAGTAAATCAGAATTCGTAGTTCGGCTGGTTTTAGAGGAATTTTTGTACGTTCCAAAAATCGACACTTAGAAACTTTTCTGCTAAAAACCACACAATGGATTCCTATGGAAGGAAATATAAGTTGCAGGTAAGTACACTTAGAATTACTTTTCAAGATCAGTACTGGGCTTAAACATGCAGCACTGAGGTCTCTCCTGATAACAGGTGAGTAAATCGGAATTCGTAGTTCGGCTCATTTTAGAGGAATTTTTGTACGTTCCAAAAATCGATACTTAGAAACTTTTCTGCTGAAAACCACACAGTGGATTCCTATGAAAGGAAATACAAGTTACTGGTGAGTACGCTTAGAATTACTTTTCAGGGTCAGTGCTTGGCTAAAAGATGCAGCACTGGGTTCTCTCCTGATAACAGGTGAGTAAATCGGAATTCGTAGTTCGGCTGATTTTAGAGGAATATTTGTAAGTTCCAAAACTCCACACTTCGAAGAATTTCCAAGTGAAACCAGTCAATGTTAGCCTATGGAAGGAAATTCATGTTACTGGTAAGTATGGTTAGAATGACTTTTCAGGATCAGTACTGGGCTTAAAGATGCAGCATTGAGGTCTCTCCTGATAACAGGTGAGTAAATCGGAATTCGTAGTTCGGCAGATTTTAGAGAAATTTTTGTACGTTCCAAAAATCGACACTTAGAAGCTTTTCTGCTGAAAACCACACAATGGATTCCTATTGAAGGAAATACAAGTTACTGGTAAGTATGCTTAGAATTACTTTTCAGGGTCAGTGCTGTGCTAAAAGATGCAGCACTGAGTTCTCTCCTGATAACAGGTGAGTAAATCGGAATTCGTAGTTCAGCTGATTTTAGAGGAATATTTGTAAGTTTCAAAACTCCACACTTCGAAGAATTTCCAAGTGAAACCAGTCAATGTTAGCCTATGGAAGGAAATTCATGTTACTGGTAAGTACGGTTAGAATTACTTTTCAGGATCAGTACTGGGCTTAAACATGCAGCACTGAGGTCTCTCCTGATAACAGGTGAGTAAATCGGAATTCGTAGTTCGGCTGATTTTAGAGGAATTTTTGTACGTTCCAAAAATCGACACTTAGAAACTTTTCCGCTGAAAACCACATAATAGATTCCTATGGAAGGAAAAACAATTTACTGGTGAGTACGCTTAGAATTACTTTTCAGGGTCAGTGCTTGGCTAAAAGATGCAGCACTGGGTTCTCTCCTGATAACAGGTGAGTAAATCGGAATTCGTAGTTCGGCTGATTTTAGAGGAATTTTTGTACGTTCCAAAAATCGACACTTAGAATCTTTTCTGCTGAAAACCACACAATGGATTCCTATGGAAGGAAATACAAGTTACTGGTAAGTACGCTTAGAATTACTTTTCAGGATCAGTGCTGGGCTAAAGCATGCAGCACTGGTTTCTCTCTTGATAACAGGCGAGTAAATTGGAATTCGGAATTCGGCTGATTTTAGAGGAATATTTGTAAGTTCCAAAACTCCACACTTTGAAACTTTACTGCTGAAAACCACACAATGGATTCCTATGGAATGAAATACAAGTTACTGGTAAGTATGCTTAGAATTACTTTTCAGGGTCAGTGCTGGGCTAAAAGATGCAGCACTGGGTTCTCACTTGATAACAGGTGAGTAAATCGGAATTCGTAGTACGGCTGATTTTAGAGGAATATTTGTAAGTTCCAAAACTCCACACTTAGAATATTTTCTGCTGAAAACCACACAATGGATTCCTATGGACGGAAATACAAGTTGCTGGTAAGTATATTTAGAATTACTTTTCAGGGTCAGTGCTGGGCTAAAAGATGCAGCACTGGGTTCTCTCCTGATAACAGTTGAGTAAATCGTAATTCGAAGTTCGGCTGATTTTAGAGGAATATTTGTAAGTTCCAAAATTCCACACTTCGAAACTTTTCTGCTGAAAACCACACGGTGGATTCCTATGGAAGGAAATACAAGTTACTGGTAAGTATGCTTAGAATTATTTTTCAGGGTCAGTGCTGGGCTAAAAGATGCAGCACTGAGTTCTCTCCTGATAACAGGTGAGTAAATCGGAATTCGTAGTTCGGCTGATTTTAGAGGAATAAATGTAAGTTCCAAAATTCCACACTTCGAAAGAATTTCCAAGTGAAACCAGTCAATATTAGCCTATGGAATGAAATTCAAGGTCCTGGTAAGCATGCTTAGAATTACTTTTCAGGATCAGTACTGGGCTTAAAGATGCAGTATTGAGGTCTCTCCTGATAACAGGTGAGTAAATCGGAATTTGTAGTTCAGCTGATTTTAGAGGAATTTTTGTACGTTCCAAAAATCGACACTTAGAAACTTTTCTGCTGAAAACCACACAATGGATTCATATGGAAAGAAATACAAGTTACTGGTGAGTACGCTTAGAATTACTTTTCAGGGTCAGTGCTTGACTAAAAGATGCGGCACTGGGTTCTCTCCTGATAACAGGTGAGTAAATCGAAATTCGTAGTTCGGCTGATTTTAGAGGAATATTTGTAAGTTCCAAAACTCCACACTTCGAAGAATTTCCAAGTGAAAAAAGTCAATGTTAGCCTATGGAAGGAAATTCAAGTTACTGGTAAGAATGGTTAGAATGACTTTTCAAGATCAGTACTGGGCTTAAACATGCAGCACTGAGGTCTCTCCTGATAACAGGTGAGTAAATCGGAATTCTTAGTTCGGCTGATTTTAGAGGAATATTTGTAACTTCCAAAACTCCACACTTTGAAGAATTTCCACGTGAAACCAGTCAATGTTAGCCTATGGAATGAAATTCAAGTTCCTGGTAAGTATGGTTAGAATTACTTTTCAGGATCAGTACTGGGCGTAAAGATGCAGCATTGAGGTCTCTCCTGATAACAGGTGAGTAAATCGGAATTCGTAGTTCAGCTGATTTTAGAGGAATTTTTGTACGTTCCAAAAATCGACACTTAGAAACTTTTCTGCTGAAAACCACACAATGGATTCCTATGGAAGGAAATATAAGTTGCAGGTAAGTACACTTAGAATTACTTTTCAGGGTCAGTGCTGGGCTAAAAGATGCAGCACTGGGTTCTCTCCTGATAACTGGAGAGTAAATCAGAATTCGAAGTTCGACTGATTTTAGAGGAATATTTGTAAGTTCCAAAATTCCACACTTCGAAACTTTTTTGCTGAAAACCTCACAGTGGATTCCTATGGAAGGAAATACAAGTTACTGGTAAGTATGCTTAGAATTACTTTTCAGGGTCAGTGCTGGGCTAAAAGATGCAGCACTGAGTTCTCTCCTGATAACAGGTGAGTAAATCGGAATTTGTAGTTTAGCTGATTTTAGAGGAATATTTGTAAGTTTCAAAACTCCACACTTCGAAGAATTTCCAAGTGAAACCAGTCAATGTTAGCCTATGGAAGCAAATTCAAGTTACTGGTAAGTACGGTTAGAATTACTTTTCAGGATCAGTACTGTGCTTAAACATGCAGCACTGAGGTCTCGCCTGATAACAGGTGAGTAAATCGGAATTCGTAGTTCAGCTGATTTTAGAGAAATTTTTGTACGTTCCAAAAATCGACACTTAGAAACTTTTCTGCTGAAAACCACACAATGGATTTCTATGGAAGGAAATACAAGTTACTGGTGAGTACGCTTAGAATTACTTTTCAGGATCAGTACTGGGCTTAAACATGCAGCACTGAGGTCTCTCCTGATAACAGGTGCGTAAATCGGAATTCGTAGTTCGGCTGATTTTAGAGGAATATTTGTAAGTTCCAAAACTCCACACTTCGAAGAATTTCCAAGTGAAACCAGCCAATGTTACCCTATGGAAGGAAATTCATGTTACTGGTAAGTATGGTTAGAATGACTTTTCAGGATCAGTACTGGGCTTAAACATGCAGCACTGAGGTCTCTCCTGATAACAGGTGAGTAAATCGGAATTCGTAGTTCGGCTGATTTTAGAGGAATATTTGTAACTTCCAAAACTCCACACTTCGAAGAATTTCCAAGTGAAACCAGTCAATGTTAGCCTATGGAACGAAATTCAAGTTCCTGGTAAGTACGGTTAGAATTACTTTTCAGGATCAGTACTGGGCTTAAAGATGCAGCATTGAGGTCTCTCCTGATAACAGGTGAGTAAATCGGAATTCGTAGTTCGGCAGATTTTAGATGAATTTTTGTACGTTCCAAAAATCGACACTTAGAAACTTTTCTTCTGAAAACCACACAGTGGATTCCTATGGAAGGAAATACAAGTTACTGGTAAGTACTTTTAGAATTACTTTTCAGGATCAGTACTGGGCTTAAAGATGCAGCATTGAGGTCTCTCCTGATAACAGGTGAGTAAATCGGAATTCGTAGTTCGGCTGATTTTAGAGGAATTTTTGTACGTTCCAAAAATCGACACTCAGAAACTTTTCCGCTGAAAACCACATAATGGATTCCTATGGAAGGAAATACAAGTTACTGGTGAGTATGCTTAGAATTACTTTTCAGGGTCAGTGCTTGGCTAAAAGATGCAGCACTGGGTTCTCTCCTGATAACAGGTGAGTAAATCGGAATTCGTAGTTCGGCTGATTTTAGAGGAATATTTGTAAGTTTCAAAACTCCACACTTCGAAGAATTTCCAAGTGAAACCAGTCAATGTTAGCCTATGGAAGGAAATTCAAGTTACTGGTAAGTACGGTTAGAATTACTTTTCAGGATCAGTACTGGGCTTAAACATGCAGCACTGAGGTCTCTCCTGATAACAGGTGAGTAAATCGGAATTCGTAGTTCGGCTGATTTTAGAGGAATATTTGTAAGTTCCAAAATTCCACACTTCGAAGAATTTCAATAGTGAAACCAGTCAATGTTAGCCTATGGAATGAAATTCAAGGTCCTGGTAAGCACGCTTAGAATTACTTTTCAGGATCAGTACTGGGCTTAAAGATGCAGCATTGAGGTCTCTCCTGATAACAGGTGAGTAAATCGGAATTCGTAGTTCGGCTGATTTTAGAGGAATTTTTGTACGTTCCAAAAATCGACACTTAGAAACTTTTCCGCTGAAAACCACATAATGGATTCCTATGGAAGGAAAAACAATTTACTGGTGAGTACGCTTAGAATTACTTTTCAGGGTCAGTGCTTGGCTAAAAGATGCAGCACTGGGTTCTCTCCTGATAACAGGTGAGTAAATCGGAATTCGTAGTTCGGCTGATTTTAGAGGAATTTTTGTACGTTCCAAAAATCGACACTTAGAATCTTTTCTTCTGAAAACCACACAATGGATTCCTATGGAAGGAAATACAAGTTACTGGTAAGTACGCTTAGAATTACTTTTCAGGATCAGTGCTGGGCTAAAGCATGCAGCACTGGTTTCTCTCTTGATAACAGGCGAGTAAATCGGAATTCGGACTTCGGCTGATTTTAGAGGAATATTTGTAAGTTCCAAAATTCCACACTTCGAAACTTTTCTGCTGAAAACCACACCGTGGATTCCTATGGAAGGAAATACAAGTTACTGGTAAGTACGCTTAGAATTACTTTTCAGGGTCAGTGCTGGGCTAAAAGATGCAGCACTGGGTTCTCACTTGATAACAGGTGAGTAAATCGGAATTCGTAGTTCGGCTGATTTTAGAGGAATAAATGTAAGTTCCAAAATTCCACACTTCGAAGAATTTCCAAGTGAAACCAGTCAATATTAGCCTATGGAATGAAATTCAAGGTCCTGGTAAGCACGCTTAGAATTACTTTTCAGGATCAGTACTGGGCTTAAAGATGCAGTATTGAGGTCTCTCCTGATAACAGGTGAGTAAATCGGAATTCGTAGTTCAGCTGATTTTAGAGGAATTTTTGTACGTTCCAAAAATCGACACTGAGAAACTTTTCTGCTGAAAACCACACAATGGATTCCTATGGAAGGAAATACAAGTTACTGGTGAGTACGCTTAGAATTACTTTTCAGGGTCAGTGCTTGACTAAAAGATGCGGCACTGGGTTCTCTCCTGATAACAGGTGAGTAAATCGGAATTCGTAGTTCGGCTGATTTTAGAGGAATATTTGTAAGTTCCAAAACTCCACACTTCGAAGAATTTCCAAGTGAAAAAAGTCAATGTTAGCCTATGGAAGGAAATTCAAGTTACTGGTAAGTATGGTTAGAATGACTTTTCAGGATCAGTACTGGGCTTAAACATGCAGCACTGAGGTCTCTCCTGATAACAGGTCAGTAAATCGGAATTCTTAGTTCGGCTGATTTTAGAGGAATATTTGTAACTTCCAAAACTCCACACTTTGAAGAATTTCCAAGTGAAACCAGTCAATGTTAGCCTATGGAATGAAATTCAAGTTCCTGGTAAGTATGGTTAGAATTACTTTTCAGGATCAGTACTGGGCGTAAAGATGCAGCATTGAGGTCTCTCCTGATAACAGGTGAGTAAATCAGAATTCGTAGTTCGGCTGATTTTAGAGGAATTTTTGTACGTTCCAAAAATCGACACTTAGAAACTTTTCTGCTAAAAACCACACAATGGATTCCTATGGAAGGAAATATAAGTTGCAGGTAAGTACACTTAGAATTACTTTTCAAGATCAGTACTGGGCTTAAACATGCAGCACTGAGGTCTCTCTTGATAACAGGTGAGTAAATCGGAATTCGTAGTTCGGCTCATTTTAGAGGAATTTTTGTACGTTCCAAAAATCGACACTTAGAAACTTTTCTGCTGAAAACCACACAGTGGATTCCTATGAAAGGAAATACAAGTTACTGGTGAGTACGCTTAGAATTACTTTTCAGGGTCAGTGCTTGGCTAAAAGATGCAGCACTGGGTTCTCTCCTGATAACAGGTGAGTAAATCGGAATTCGTAGTTCGGCTGATTTTAGAGGAATATTTGTAAGTTCCAAAACTCCACACTTCGAAGAATTTCCAAGTGAAACCAGTCAATGTTAGCCTATGGAAGGAAATTCATGTTACTGGTAAGTATGGTTAGAATGACTTTTCAGGATCAGTACTGGGCTTAAAGATGCAGCATTGAGGTCTCTCCTGATAACAGGTGAGTAAATCGGAATTCGTAGTTCGGCAGATTTTAGAGAAATTTTTGTACGTTCCAAAAATCGACACTTAGAAGCTTTTCTGCTGAAAACCACACAATGGATTCCTATTGAAGGAAATACAAGTTACTGGTAAGTATGCTTAGAATTACTTTTCAGGGTCAGTGCTGTGCTAAAAGATGCAGCACTGAGTTCTCTCCTGATAACAGGTGAGTAAATCGGAATTCGTAGTTCAGCTGATTTTAGAGGAATATTTGTAAGTTTCAAAACTCCACACTTCGAAGAATTTCCAAGTGAAACCAGTCAATGTTAGCCTATGGAAGGAAATTCATGTTACTGGTAAGTACGGTTAGAATTACTTTTCAGGATCAGTACTGGGCTTAAACATGCAGCACTGAGGTCTCTCCTGATAACAGGTGAGTAAATCGGAATTCGTAGTTCGGCTGATTTTAGAGGAATTTTTGTACGTTCCAAAAATCGACACTTAGAAACTTTTCCGCTGAAAACCACATAATAGATTCCTATGGAAGGAAAAACAATTTACTGGTGAGTACGCTTAGAATTACTTTTCAGGGTCAGTGCTTGGCTAAAAGATGCAGCACTGGGTTCTCTCCTGATAACAGGTGAGTAAATCGGAATTCGTAGTTCGGCTGATTTTAGAGGAATTTTTGTACGTTCCAAAAATCGACACTTAGAATCTTTTCTGCTGAAAACCACACCGTGGATTCCTATGGAAGGAAATACAAGTTACTGGTAAGTACGCTTAGAATTACTTTTCAGGGTCAGTGCTGGGCTAAAAGATGCAGCACTGGGTTCTCACTTGATAACAGGTGAGTAAATCAGAATTCGTAGTTCGCCTGATTTTAGAGGAATAAATGTAAGTTCCAAAATTCCACACTTCGAAGAATTTCCAAGTGAAACCAGTCAATATTAGCCTATGGAATGAAATTCAAGGTCCTGGTAAGCACGCTTAGAATTACTTTTCAGGATCAGTACTGGGCTTAAAGATGCAGTATTGAGGTCTCTCCTGATAACAGGTGAGTAAATCGGAATTCGTAGTTCAGCTGATTTTAGAGGAATTTTTGTACGTTCCAAAAATCGACACTGAGAAACTTTTCTGCTGAAAACCACACAATGGATTCCTATGGAAGGAAATACAAGTTACTGGTGAGTACGCTTAGAATTACTTTTCAGGGTCAGTGCTTGACTAAAAGATGCGGCACTGGGTTCTCTCCTGATAACAGGTGAGTAAATCGGAATTCGTAGTTCGGCTGATTTTAGAGGAATATTTGTAAGTTCCAAAACTCCACACTTCGAAGAATTTCCAAGTGAAAAAAGTCAATGTTAGCCTATGGAAGGAAATTCAAGTTACTGGTAAGTATGGTTAGAATGACTTTTCAGGATCAGTACTGGGCTTAAACATGCAGCACTGAGGTCTCTCCTGATAACAGGTCAGTAAATCGGAATTCTTAGTTCGGCTGATTTTAGAGGAATATTTGTAACTTCCAAAACTCCACACTTTGAAGAATTTCCAAGTGAAACCAGTCAATGTTAGCCTATGGAATGAAATTCAAGTTCCTGGTAAGTATGGTTAGAATTACTTTTCAGGATCAGTACTGGGCGTAAAGATGCAGCATTGAGGTCTCTCCTGATAACAGGTGAGTAAATCAGAATTCGTAGTTCGGCTGATTTTAGAGGAATTTTTGTACGTTCCAAAAATCGACACTTAGAAACTTTTCTGCTAAAAACCACACAATGGATTCCTATGGAAGGAAATATAAGTTGCAGGTAAGTACACTTAGAATTACTTTTCAAGATCAGTACTGGGCTTAAACATGCAGCACTGAGGTCTCTCCTGATAACAGGTGAGTAAATCGGAATTCGTAGTTCGGCTCATTTTAGAGGAGTTTTTGTACGTTCCAAAAATCGACACTTAGAAACTTTTCTGCTGAAAACCACACAGTGGATTCCTATGAAAGGAAATACAAGTTACTGGTGAGTACGCTTAGAATTACTTTTCAGGGTCAGTGCTTGGCTAAAAGATGCAGCACTGGGTTCTCTCCTGATAACAGGTGAGTAAATCGGAATTCGTAGTTCGGCTGATTTTAGAGGAATATTTGTAAGTTCCAAAACTCCACACTTCGAAGAATTTCCAAGTGAAACCAGTCAATGTTAGCCTATGGAAGGAAATTCATGTTACTGGTAAGTATGGTTAGAATGACTTTTCAGGATCAGTACTGGGCTTAAAGATGCAGCATTGAGGTCTCTCCTGATAACAGGTGAGTAAATCGGAATTCGTAGTTCGGCAGATTTTAGAGAAATTTTTGTACGTTCCAAAAATCGACACTTAGAAGCTTTTCTGCTGAAAACCACACAATGGATTCCTATTGAAGGAAATACAAGTTACTGGTAAGTATGCTTAGAATTACTTTTCAGGGTCAGTGCTGTGCTAAAAGATGCAGCACTGAGTTCTCTCCTGATAACAGGTGAGTAAATCGGAATTCGTAGTTCAGCTGATTTTAGAGGAATATTTGTAAGTTTCAAAACTCCACACTTCGAAGAATTTCCAAGTGAAACCAGTCAATGTTAGCCTATGGAAGGAAATTCATGTTACTGGTAAGTACGGTTAGAATTACTTTTCAGGATCAGTACTGGGCTTAAACATGCAGCACTGAGGTCTCTCCTGATAACAGGTGAGTAAATCGGAATTCGTAGTTCGGCTGATTTTAGAGGAATTTTTGTACGTTCCAAAAATCGACACTTAGAAACTTTTCCGCTGAAAACCACATAATAGATTCCTATGGAAGGAAAAACAATTTACTGGTGAGTACGCTTAGAATTACTTTTCAGGGTCAGTGCTTGGCTAAAAGATGCAGCACTGGGTTCTCTCCTGATAACAGGTGAGTAAATCGGAATTCGTAGTTCGGCTGATTTTAGAGGAATTTTTGTACGTTCCAAAAATCGACACTTAGAATCTTTTCTGCTGAAAACCACACAATGGATTCCTATGGAAGGAAATACAAGTTACTGGTAAGTACGCTTAGAATTACTTTTCAGGATCAGTGCTGGGCTAAAGCATGCAGCACTGGTTTCTCTCTTGATAACAGGCGAGTAAATTGGAATTCGGAATTCGGCTGATTTTAGAGGAATATTTGTAAGTTCCAAAACTCCACACTTTGAAACTTTACTGCTGAAAACCACACAATGGATTCCTATGGAATGAAATACAAGTTACTGGTAAGTATGCTTAGAATTACTTTTCAGGGTCAGTGCTGGGCTAAAAGATGCAGCACTGGGTTCTCACTTGATAACAGGTGAGTAAATCGGAATTCGTAGTACGGCTGATTTTAGAGGAATATTTGTAAGTTCCAAAACTCCACACTTAGAATATTTTCTGCTGAAAACCACACAATGGATTCCTATGGACGGAAATACAAGTTGCTGGTAAGTATATTTAGAATTACTTTTCAGGGTCAGTGCTGGGCTAAAAGATGCAGCACTGGGTTCTCTCCTGATAACAGTTGAGTAAATCGTAATTCGAAGTTCGGCTGATTTTAGAGGAATATTTGTAAGTTCCAAAATTCCACACTTCGAAACTTTTCTGCTGAAAACCACACGGTGGATTCCTATGGAAGGAAATACAAGTTACTGGTAAGTACGCTTAGAATTATTTTTCAGGGTCAGTGCTGGGCTAAAAGATGCAGCACTGAGTTCTCTCCTGATAACAGGTGAGTAAATCGGAATTCGTAGTTCGGCTGATTTTAGAGGAATAAATGTAAGTTCCAAAATTCCACACTTCGAAAGAATTTCCAAGTGAAACCAGTCAATATTAGCCTATGGAATGAAATTCAAGGTCCTGGTAAGCATGCTTAGAATTACTTTTCAGGATCAGTACTGGGCTTAAAGATGCAGTATTGAGGTCTCTCCTGATAACAGGTGAGTAAATCGGAATTTGTAGTTCAGCTGATTTTAGAGGAATTTTTGTACGTTCCAAAAATCGACACTTAGAAACTTTTCTGCTGAAAACCACACAATGGATTCATATGGAAAGAAATACAAGTTACTGGTGAGTACGCTTAGAATTACTTTTCAGGGTCAGTGCTTGACTAAAAGATGCGGCACTGGGTTAACTCCTGATAACAGGTGAGTAAATCGAAATTCGTAGTTCGGCTGATTTTAGAGGAATATTTGTAAGTTCCAAAACTCCACACTTCGAAGAATTTCCAAGTGAAAAAAGTCAATGTTAGCCTATGGAAGGAAATTCAAGTTACTGGTAAGAATGGTTAGAATGACTTTTCAAGATCAGTACTGGGCTTAAACATGCAGCACTGAGGTCTCTCCTGATAACAGGTGAGTAAATCGGAATTCTTAGTTCGGCTGATTTTAGAGGAATATTTGTAACTTCCAAAACTCCACACTTTGAAGAATTTCCACGTGAAACCAGTCAATGTTAGCCTATGGAATGAAATTCAAGTTCCTGGTAAGTATGGTTAGAATTACTTTTCAGGATCAGTACTGGGCGTAAAGATGCAGCATTGAGGTCTCTCCTGATAACAGGTGAGTAAATCGGAATTCGTAGTTCAGCTGATTTTAGAGGAATTTTTGTACGTTCCAAAAATCGACACTTAGAAACTTTTCTGCTGAAAACCACACAATGGATTCCTATGGAAGGAAATATAAGTTGCAGGTAAGTACACTTAGAATTACTTTTCAGGGTCAGTGCTGGGCTAAAAGATGCAGCACTGGGTTCTCTCCTGATAACTGGAGAGTAAATCAGAATTCGAAGTTCGACTGATTTTAGAGGAATATTTGTAAGTTCCAAAATTCCACACTTCGAAACTTTTTTGCTGAAAACCTCACAGTGGATTCCTATGGAAGGAAATACAAGTTACTGGTAAGTATGCTTAGAATTACTTTTCAGGGTCAGTGCTGGGCTAAAAGATGCAGCACTGAGTTCTCTCCTGATAACAGGTGAGTAAATCGGAATTTGTAGTTTAGCTGATTTTAGAGGAATATTTGTAAGTTTCAAAACTCCACACTTCGAAGAATTTCCAAGTGAAACCAGTCAATGTTAGCCTATGGAAGCAAATTCAAGTTACTGGTAAGTACGGTTAGAATTACTTTTCAGGATCAGTACTGTGCTTAAACATGCAGCACTGAGGTCTCGCCTGATAACAGGTGAGTAAATCGGAATTCGTAGTTCGGCTGATTTTAGAGAAATTTTTGTACGTTCCAAAAATCGACACTTAGAAACTTTTCTGCTGAAAACCACACAATGGATTTCTATGGAAGGAAATACAAGTTACTGGTGAGTACGCTTAGAATTACTTTTCAGGATCAGTACTGGGCTTAAACATGCAGCACTGAGGTCTCTCCTGATAACAGGTGCGTAAATCGGAATTCGTAGTTCGGCTGATTTTAGAGGAATATTTGTAAGTTCCAAAACTCCACACTTCGAAGAATTTCCAAGTGAAACCAGCCAATGTTACCCTATGGAAGGAAATTCATGTTACTGGTAAGTATGGTTAGAATGACTTTTCAGGATCAGTACTGGGCTTAAACATGCAGCACTGAGGTCTCTCCTGATAACAGGTGAGTAAATCGGAATTCGTAGTTCGGCTGATTTTAGAGGAATATTTGTAACTTCCAAAACTCCACACTTCGAAGAATTTCCAAGTGAAACCAGTCAATGTTAGCCTATGGAACGAAATTCAAGTTCCTGGTAAGTACGGTTAGAATTACTTTTCAGGATCAGTACTGGGCTTAAAGATGCAGCATTGAGGTCTCTCCTGATAACAGGTGAGTAAATCGGAATTCGTAGTTCGGCAGATTTTAGATGAATTTTTGTACGTTCCAAAAATCGACACTTAGAAACTTTTCTTCTGAAAACCACACAGTGGATTCCTATGGAAGGAAATACAAGTTACTGGTAAGTACTTTTAGAATTACTTTTCAGGATCAGTACTGGGCTTAAAGATGCAGCATTGAGGTCTCTCCTGATAACAGGTGAGTAAATCGGAATTCGTAGTTCGGCTGATTTTAGAGGAATTTTTGTACGTTCCAAAAATCGACACTCAGAAACTTTTCCGCTGAAAACCACATAATGGATTCCTATGGAAGGAAATACAAGTTACTGGTGAGTATGCTTAGAATTACTTTTCAGGGTCAGTGCTTGGCTAAAAGATGCAGCACTGGGTTCTCTCCTGATAACAGGTGAGTAAATCGGAATTCGTAGTTCGGCTGATTTTAGAGGAATATTTGTAAGTTTCAAAACTCCACACTTCGAAGAATTTCCAAGTGAAACCAGTCAATGTTAGCCTATGGAAGGAAATTCAAGTTACTGGTAAGTACGGTTAGAATTACTTTTCAGGATCAGTACTGGGCTTAAACATGCAGCACTGAGGTCTCTCCTGATAACAGGTGAGTAAATCGGAATTCGTAGTTCGGCTGATTTTAGAGGAATATTTGTAAGTTCCAAAATTCCACACTTCGAAGAATTTCAATAGTGAAACCAGTCAATGTTAGCCTATGGAATGAAATTCAAGGTCCTGGTAAGCACGCTTAGAATTACTTTTCAGGATCAGTACTGGGCTTAAAGATGCAGCATTGAGGTATCTCCTGATAACAGGTGAGTAAATCGGAATTCGTAGTTCGGCTGATTTTAGAGGAATTTTTGTACGTTCCAAAAATCGACACTTAGAAACTTTTCCGCTGAAAACCACATAATGGATTCCTATGGAAGGAAAAACAATTTACTGGTGAGTACGCTTAGAATTACTTTTCAGGGTCAGTGCTTGGCTAAAAGATGCAGCACTGGGTTCTCTCCTGATAACAGGTGAGTAAATCGGAATTCGTAGTTCGGCTGATTTTAGAGGAATTTTTGTACGTTCCAAAAATCGACACTTAGAATCTTTTCTTCTGAAAACCACACAATGGATTCCTATGGAAGGAAATACAAGTTACTGGTAAGTACGCTTAGAATTACTTTTCAGGATCAGTGCTGGGCTAAAGCATGCAGCACTGGTTTCTCTCTTGATAACAGGCGAGTAAATCGGAATTCGGACTTCGGCTGATTTTAGAGGAATATTTGTAAGTTCCAAAATTCCACACTTCGAAACTTTTCTGCTGAAAACCACACAGTGGATTCCTATGGAAGGAAATACAAGTTACTGGTAAGTACGCTTAGAATTACTTTTCAGGGTCAGTGCTGGGCTAAAAGATGCAGCACTGGGTTCTCACTTGATAACAGGTGAGTAAATCGGAATTCGTAGCTCGGCTGATTTTAGAGGAATAAATGTAAGTTCCAAAATTCCACACTTCGAAGAATTTCCAAGTGAAACCAGTCAATATTAGCCTATGGAATGAAATTCAAGGTCCTGGTAAGCACGCTTAGAATTACTTTTCAGGATCAGTACTGGGCTTAAAGATGCAGTATTGAGGTCTCTCCTGATAACAGGTGAGTAAATCGGAATTCGTAGTTCAGCTGATTTTAGAGGAATTTTTGTACGTTCCAAAAATCGACACTGAGAAACTTTTCTGCTGAAAACCACACAATGGATTCCTATGGAAGGAAATACAAGTTACTGGTGAGTACGCTTAGAATTACTTTTCAGGGTCAGTGCTTGACTAAAAGATGCGGCACTGGGTTCTCTCCTGATAACAGGTGAGTAAATCGGAATTCGTAGTTCGGCTGATTTTAGAGGAATATTTGTAAGTTCCAAAACTCCACACTTCGAAGAATTTCCAAGTGAAAAAAGTCAATGTTAGCCTATGGAAGGAAATTCAAGTTACTGGTAAGTATGGTTAGAATGACTTTTCAGGATCAGTACTGGGCTTAAACATGCAGCACTGAGGTCTCTCCTGATAACAGGTCAGTAAATCGGAATTCTTAGTTCGGCTGATTTTAGAGGAATATTTGTAACTTCCAAAACTCCACACTTTGAAGAATTTCCAAGTGAAACCAGTCAATGTTAGCCTATGGAATGAAATTCAAGTTCCTGGTAAGTATGGTTAGAATTACTTTTCAGGATCAGTACTGGGCGTAAAGATGCAGCATTGAGGTCTCTCCTGATAACAGGTGAGTAAATCAGAATTCGTAGTTCGGCTGATTTTAGAGGAATTTTTGTACGTTCCAAAAATCGACACTTAGAAACTTTTCTGCTAAAAACCACACAATGGATTCCTATGGAAGGAAATATAAGTTGCAGGTAAGTACACTTAGAATTACTTTTCAAGATCAGTACTGGGCTTAAACATGCAGCACTGAGGTCTCTCCTGATAACAGGTGAGTAAATCGGAATTCGTAGTTCGGCTCATTTTAGAGGAGTTTTTGTACGTTCCAAAAATCGACACTTAGAAACTTTTCTGCTGAAAACCACACAGTGGATTCCTATGAAAGGAAATACAAGTTACTGGTGAGTACGCTTAGAATTACTTTTCAGGGTCAGGGCTTGGCTAAAAGATGCAGCACTGGGTTCTCTCCTGATAACAGGTGAGTAAATCGGAATTCGTAGTTCGGCTGATTTTAGAGGAATATTTGTAAGTTCCAAAACTCCACACTTCGAAGAATTTCCAAGTGAAACCAGTCAATGTTAGCCTATGGAAGGAAATTCATGTTACTGGTAAGTATGGTTAGAATGACTTTTCAGGATCAGTACTGGGCTTAAAGATGCAGCATTGAGGTCTCTCCTGATAACAGGTGAGTAAATCGGAATTCGTAGTTCGGCAGATTTTAGAGAAATTTTTGTACGTTCCAAAAATCGACACTTAGAAGCTTTTCTGCTGAAAACCACACAATGGATTCCTATTGAAGGAAATACAAGTTACTGGTAAGTATGCTTAGAATTACTTTTCAGGGTCAGTGCTGTGCTAAAAGATGCAGCACTGAGTTCTCTCCTGATAACAGGTGAGTAAATCGGAATTCGTAGTTCAGCTGATTTTAGAGGAATATTTGTAAGTTTCAAAACTCCACACTTCGAAGAATTTCCAAGTGAAACCAGTCAATGTTAGCCTATGGAAGGAAATTCATGTTACTGGTAAGTACGGTTAGAATTACTTTTCAGGATCAGTACTGGGCTTAAACATGCAGCACTGAGGTCTCTCCTGATAACAGGTGAGTAAATCGGAATTCGTAGTTCGGCTGATTTTAGAGGAATTTTTGTACGTTCCAAAAATCGACACTTAGAAACTTTTCCGCTGAAAACCACATAATAGATTCCTATGGAAGGAAAAACAATTTACTGGTGAGTACGCTTAGAATTACTTTTCAGGGTCAGTGCTTGGCTAAAAGATGCAGCACTGGGTTCTCTCCTGATAACAGGTGAGTAAATCGGAATTCGTAGTTCGGCTGATTTTAGAGGAATTTTTGTACGTTCCAAAAATCGACACTTAGAATCTTTTCTGCTGAAAACCACACAATGGATTCCTATGGAAGGAAATACAAGTTACTGGTAAGTACGCTTAGAATTACTTTTCAGGATCAGTGCTGGGCTAAAGCATGCAGCACTGGTTTCTCTCTTGATAACAGGCGAGTAAATTGGAATTCGGAATTCGGCTGATTTTAGAGGAATATTTGTAAGTTCCAAAACTCCACACTTTGAAACTTTACTGCTGAAAACCACACAATGGATTCCTATGGAATGAAATACAAGTTACTGGTAAGTATGCTTAGAATTACTTTTCAGGGTCAGTGCTGGGCTAAAAGATGCAGCACTGGGTTCTCACTTGATAACAGGTGAGTAAATCGGAATTCGTAGTACGGCTGATTTTAGAGGAATATTTGTAAGTTCCAAAACTCCACACTTAGAATATTTTCTGCTGAAAACCACACAATGGATTCCTATGGACGGAAATACAAGTTGCTGGTAAGTATATTTAGAATTACTTTTCAGGGTCAGTGCTGGGCTAAAAGATGCAGCACTGGGTTCTCTCCTGATAACAGTTGAGTAAATCGTAATTCGAAGTTCGGCTGATTTTAGAGGAATATTTGTAAGTTCCAAAATTCCACACTTCGAAACTTTTCTGCTGAAAACCACACGGTGGATTCCTATGGAAGGAAATACAAGTTACTGGTAAGTACGCTTAGAATTATTTTTCAGGGTCAGTGCTGGGCTAAAAGATGCAGCACTGAGTTCTCTCCTGATAACAGGTGAGTAAATCGGAATTCGTAGTTCGGCTGATTTTAGAGGAATAAATGTAAGTTCCAAAATTCCACACTTCGAAAGAATTTCCAAGTGAAACCAGTCAATATTAGCCTATGGAATGAAATTCAAGGTCCTGGTAAGCATGCTTAGAATTACTTTTCAGGATCAGTACTGGGCTTAAAGATGCAGTATTGAGGTCTCTCCTGATAACAGGTGAGTAAATCGGAATTTGTAGTTCAGCTGATTTTAGAGGAATTTTTGTACGTTCCAAAAATCGACACTTAGAAACTTTTCTGCTGAAAACCACACAATGGATTCATATGGAAAGAAATACAAGTTACTGGTGAGTACGCTTAGAATTACTTTTCAGGGTCAGTGCTTGACTAAAAGATGCGGCACTGGGTTAACTCCTGATAACAGGTGAGTAAATCGAAATTCGTAGTTCGGCTGATTTTAGAGGAATATTTGTAAGTTCCAAAACTCCACACTTCGAAGAATTTCCAAGTGAAAAAAGTCAATGTTAGCCTATGGAAGGAAATTCAAGTTACTGGTAAGAATGGTTAGAATGACTTTTCAAGATCAGTACTGGGCTTAAACATGCAGCACTGAGGTCTCTCCTGATAACAGGTGAGTAAATCGGAATTCTTAGTTCGGCTGATTTTAGAGGAATATTTGTAACTTCCAAAACTCCACACTTTGAAGAATTTCCACGTGAAACCAGTCAATGTTAGCCTATGGAATGAAATTCAAGTTCCTGGTAAGTATGGTTAGAATTACTTTTCAGGATCAGTACTGGGCGTAAAGATGCAGCATTGAGGTCTCTCCTGATAACAGGTGAGTAAATCGGAATTCGTAGTTCAGCTGATTTTAGAGGAATTTTTGTACGTTCCAAAAATCGACACTTAGAAACTTTTCTGCTGAAAACCACACAAGGGATTCCTATGGAAGGAAATATAAGTTGCAGGTAAGTACACTTAGAATTACTTTTCAGGGTCAGTGCTGGGCTAAAAGATGCAGCACTGGGTTCTCTCCTGATAACTGGAGAGTAAATCAGAATTCGAAGTTCGACTGATTTTAGAGGAATATTTGTAAGTTCCAAAATTCCACACTTCGAAACTTTTTTGCTGAAAACCTCACAGTGGATTCCTATGGAAGGAAATACAAGTTACTGGTAAGTATGCTTAGAATTACTTTTCAGGGTCAGTGCTGGGCTAAAAGATGCAGCACTGAGTTCTCTCCTGATAACAGGTGAGTAAATCGGAATTTGTAGTTTAGCTGATTTTAGAGGAATATTTGTAAGTTTCAAAACTCCACACTTCGAAGAATTTCCAAGTGAAACCAGTCAATGTTAGCCTATGGAAGCAAATTCAAGTTACTGGTAAGTACGGTTAGAATTACTTTTCAGGATCAGTACTGTGCTTAAACATGCAGCACTGAGGTCTCGCCTGATAACAGGTGAGTAAATCGGAATTCGTAGTTCGGCTGATTTTAGAGAAATTTTTGTACGTTCCAAAAATCGACACTTAGAAACTTTTCTGCTGAAAACCACACAATGGATTTCTATGGAAGGAAATACAAGTTACTGGTGAGTACGCTTAGAATTACTTTTCAGGATCAGTACTGGGCTTAAACATGCAGCACTGAGGTCTCTCCTGATAACAGGTGCGTAAATCGGAATTCGTAGTTCGGCTGATTTTAGAGGAATATTTGTAAGTTCCAAAACTCCACACTTCGAAGAATTTCCAAGTGAAACCAGCCAATGTTACCCTATGGAAGGAAATTCATGTTACTGGTAAGTATGGTTAGAATGACTTTTCAGGATCAGTACTGGGCTTAAACATGCAGCACTGAGGTCTCTCCTGATAACAGGTGAGTAAATCGGAATTCGTAGTTCGGCTGATTTTAGAGGAATATTTGTAACTTCCAAAACTCCACACTTCGAAGAATTTCCAAGTGAAACCAGTCAATGTTAGCCTATGGAACGAAATTCAAGTTCCTGGTAAGTACGGTTAGAATTACTTTTCAGGATCAGTACTGGGCTTAAAGATGCAGCATTGAGGTCTCTCCTGATAACAGGTGAGTAAATCGGAATTCGTAGTTCGGCAGATTTTAGATGAATTTTTGTACGTTCCAAAAATCGACACTTAGAAACTTTTCTTCTGAAAACCACACAGTGGATTCCTATGGAAGGAAATACAAGTTACTGGTAAGTACTTTTAGAATTACTTTTCAGGATCAGTACTGGGCTTAAAGATGCAGCATTGAGGTCTCTCCTGATAACAGGTGAGTAAATCGGAATTCGTAGTTCGGCTGATTTTAGAGGAATTTTTGTACGTTCCAAAAATCGACACTCAGAAACTTTTCCGCTGAAAACCACATAATGGATTCCTATGGAAGGAAATACAAGTTACTGGTGAGTATGCTTAGAATTACTTTTCAGGGTCAGTGCTTGGCTAAAAGATGCAGCACTGGGTTCTCTCCTGATAACAGGTGAGTAAATCGGAATTCGTAGTTCGGCTGATTTTAGAGGAATATTTGTAAGTTTCAAAACTCCACACTTCGAAGAATTTCCAAGTGAAACCAGTCAATGTTAGCCTATGGAAGGAAATTCAAGTTACTGGTAAGTACGGTTAGAATTACTTTTCAGGATCAGTACTGGGCTTAAACATGCAGCACTGAGGTCTCTCCTGATAACAGGTGAGTAAATCGGAATTCGTAGTTCGGCTGATTTTAGAGGAATATTTGTAAGTTCCAAAATTCCACACTTCGAAGAATTTCAATAGTGAAACCAGTCAATGTTAGCCTATGGAATGAAATTCAAGGTCCTGGTAAGCACGCTTAGAATTACTTTTCAGGATCAGTACTGGGCTTAAAGATGCAGCATTGAGGTCTCTCCTGATAACAGGTGAGTAAATCGGAATTCGTAGTTCGGCTGATTTTAGAGGAATTTTTGTACGTTCCAAAAATCGACACTTAGAAACTTTTCCGCTGAAAACCACATAATGGATTCCTATGGAAGGAAAAACAATTTACTGGTGAGTACGCTTAGAATTACTTTTCAGGGTCAGTGCTTGGCTAAAAGATGCAGCACTGGGTTCTCTCCTGATAACAGGTGAGTAAATCGGAATTCGTAGTTCGGCTGATTTTAGAGGAATTTTTGTACGTTCCAAAAATCGACACTTAGAATCTTTTCTTCTGAAAACCACACAATGGATTCCTATGGAAGGAAATACAAGTTACTGGTAAGTACGCTTAGAATTACTTTTCAGGATCAGTGCTGGGCTAAAGCATGCAGCACTGGTTTCTCTCTTGATAACAGGCGAGTAAATCGGAATTCGGACTTCGGCTGATTTTAGAGGAATATTTGTAAGTTCCAAAATTCCACACTTCGAAACTTTTCTGCTGAAAACCACACAGTGGATTCCTATGGAAGGAAATACAAGTTACTGGTAAGTACGCTTAGAATTACTTTTCAGGGTCAGTGCTGGGCTAAAAGATGCAGCACTGGGTTCTCACTTGATAACAGGTGAGTAAATCGGAATTCGTAGCTCGGCTGATTTTAGAGGAATAAATGTAAGTTCCAAAATTCCACACTTCGAAGAATTTCCAAGTGAAACCAGTCAATATTAGCCTATGGAATGAAATTCAAGGTCCTGGTAAGCACGCTTAGAATTACTTTTCAGGATCAGTACTGGGCTTAAAGATGCAGTATTGAGGTCTCTCCTGATAACAGGTGAGTAAATCGGAATTCGTAGTTCAGCTGATTTTAGAGGAATTTTTGTACGTTCCAAAAATCGACACTGAGAAACTTTTCTGCTGAAAACCACACAATGGATTCCTATGGAAGGAAATACAAGTTACTGGTGAGTACGCTTAGAATTACTTTTCAGGGTCAGTGCTTGACTAAAAGATGCGGCACTGGGTTCTCTCCTGATAACAGGTGAGTAAATCGGAATTCGTAGTTCGGCTGATTTTAGAGGAATATTTGTAAGTTCCAAAACTCCACACTTCGAAGAATTTCCAAGTGAAAAAAGTCAATGTTAGCCTATGGAAGGAAATTCAAGTTACTGGTAAGTATGGTTAGAATGACTTTTCAGGATCAGTACTGGGCTTAAACATGCAGCACTGAGGTCTCTCCTGATAACAGGTCAGTAAATCGGAATTCTTAGTTCGGCTGATTTTAGAGGAATATTTGTAACTTCCAAAACTCCACACTTTGAAGAATTTCCAAGTGAAACCAGTCAATGTTAGCCTATGGAATGAAATTCAAGTTCCTGGTAAGTATGGTTAGAATTACTTTTCAGGATCAGTACTGGGCGTAAAGATGCAGCATTGAGGTCTCTCCTGATAACAGGTGAGTAAATCAGAATTCGTAGTTCGGCTGATTTTAGAGGAATTTTTGTACGTTCCAAAAATCGACACTTAGAAACTTTTCTGCTAAAAACCACACAATGGATTCCTATGGAAGGAAATATAAGTTGCAGGTAAGTACACTTAGAATTACTTTTCAAGATCAGTACTGGGCTTAAACATGCAGCACTGAGGTCTCTCCTGATAACAGGTGAGTAAATCGGAATTCGTAGTTCGGCTCATTTTAGAGGAATTTTTGTACGTTCCAAAAATCGACACTTAGAAACTTTTCTGCTGAAAACCACACAGTGGATTCCTATGAAAGGAAATACAAGTTACTGGTGAGTACGCTTAGAATTACTTTTCAGGGTCAGTGCTTGGCTAAAAGATGCAGCACTGGGTTCTCTCCTGATAACAGGTGAGTAAATCGGAATTCGTAGTTCGGCTGATTTTAGAGGAATATTTGTAAGTTCCAAAACTCCACACTTCGAAGAATTTCCAAGTGAAACCAGTCAATGTTAGCCTATGGAAGGAAATTCATGTTACTGGTAAGTATGGTTAGAATGACTTTTCAGGATCAGTACTGGGCTTAAAGATGCAGCATTGAGGTCTCTCCTGATAACAGGTGAGTAAATCGGAATTCGTAGTTCGGCAGATTTTAGAGAAATTTTTGTACGTTCCAAAAATCGACACTTAGAAGCTTTTCTGCTGAAAACCACACAATGGATTCCTATTGAAGGAAATACAAGTTACTGGTAAGTATGCTTAGAATTACTTTTCAGGGTCAGTGCTGTGCTAAAAGATGCAGCACTGAGTTCTCTCCTGATAACAGGTGAGTAAATCGGAATTCGTAGTTCAGCTGATTTTAGAGGAATATTTGTAAGTTTCAAAACTCCACACTTCGAAGAATTTCCAAGTGAAACCAGTCAATGTTAGCCTATGGAAGGAAATTCATGTTACTGGTAAGTACGGTTAGAATTACTTTTCAGGATCAGTACTGGGCTTAAACATGCAGCACTGAGGTCTCTCCTGATAACAGGTGAGTAAATCGGAATTCGTAGTTCGGCTGATTTTAGAGGAATTTTTGTACGTTCCAAAAATCGACACTTAGAAACTTTTCCGCTGAAAACCACATAATGGATTCCTATGGAAGGAAATACAAGTTACTGGTGAGTACGCTTAGAATTACTTTTCAGGGTCAGTGCTTGGCTAAAAGATGCAGCACTGGGTTCTCTCCTGATAACAGGTGAGTAAATCGGAATTCGTAGTTCGGCTGATTTTAGAGGAATTTTTGAACGTTCCAAAAATCGACACTTAGAATCTTTTCTGCTGAAAACCACACAATGGATTCCTATGGAAGGAAATACAAGTTACTGGTAAGTACGCTTAGAATTACTTTTCAGGATCAGTGCTGGGCTAAAGCATGCAGCACTGGTTTCTCTCTTGATAACAGGCGAGTAAATTGGAATTCGGAATTCGGCTGATTTTAGAGGAATATTTGTAAGTTCCAAAACTCCACACTTTGAAACTTTACTGCTGAAAACCACACAATGGATTCCTATGGAATGAAATACAAGTTACTGGTAAGTATGCTTAGAATTACTTTTCAGGGTCAGTGCTGGGCTAAAAGATGCAGCACTGGGTTCTCACTTGATAACAGGTGAGTAAATCGGAATTCGTAGTACGGCTGATTTTAGAGGAATATTTGTAAGTTCCAAAACTCCACACTTAGAATATTTTCTGCTGAAAACCACACAATGGATTCCTATGGACGGAAATACAAGTTGCTGGTAAGTATATTTAGAATTACTTTTCAGGGTCAGTGCTGGGCTAAAAGATGCAGCCATGGGTTCTCTCCTGATAACAGTTGAGTAAATCGTAATTCGAAGTTCGGCTGATTTTAGAGGAATATTTGTAAGTTCCAAAATTCCACACTTCGAAACTTTTCTGCTGAAAACCACACGGTGGATTCCTATGGAAGGAAATACAAGTTACTGGTAAGTACGCTTAGAATTATTTTTCAGGGTCAGTGCTGGGCTAAAAGATGCAGCACTGAGTTCTCTCCTGATAACAGGTGAGTAAATCGGAATTCGTAGTTCGGCTGATTTTAGAGGAATAAATGTAAGTTCCAAAATTCCACACTTCGAAAGAATTTCCAAGTGAAACCAGTCAATATTAGCCTATGGAATGAAATTCAAGGTCCTGGTAAGCATGCTTAGAATTACTTTTCAGGATCAGTACTGGGCTTAAAGATGCAGTATTGAGGTCTCTCCTGATAACAGGTGAGTAAATCGGAATTTGTAGTTCAGCTGATTTTAGAGGAATTTTTGTACGTTCCAAAAATCGACACTTAGAAACTTTTCTGCTGAAAACCACACAATGGATTCATATGGAAAGAAATACAAGTTACTGGTGAGTACGCTTAGAATTACTTTTCAGGGTCAGTGCTTGACTAAAAGATGCGGCACTGGGTTCTCTCCTGATAACAGGTGAGTAAATCGAAATTCGTAGTTCGGCTGATTTTAGAGGAATATTTGTAAGTTCCAAAACTCCACACTTCGAAGAATTTCCAAGTGAAAAAAGTCAATGTTAGCCTATGGAAGGAAATTCAAGTTACTGGTAAGAATGGTTAGAATGACTTTTCAAGATCAGTACTGGGCTTAAACATGCAGCACTGAGGTCTCTCCTGATAACAGGTGAGTAAATCGGAATTCTTAGTTCGGCTGATTTTAGAGGAATATTTGTAACTTCCAAAACTCCACACTTTGAAGAATTTCCACGTGAAACCAGTCAATGTTAGCCTATGGAATGAAATTCAAGTTCCTGGTAAGTATGGTTAGAATTACTTTTCAGGATCAGTACTGGGCGTAAAGATGCAGCATTGAGGTCTCTCCTGATAACAGGTGAGTAAATCGGAATTCGTAGTTCAGCTGATTTTAGAGGAATTTTTGTACGTTCCAAAAATCGACACTTAGAAACTTTTCTGCTGAAAACCACACAATGGATTCCTATGGAAGGAAATATAAGTTGCAGGTAAGTACACTTAGAATTACTTTTCAGGGTCAGTGCTGGGCTAAAAGATGCAGCACTGGGTTCTCTCCTGATAACTGGAGAGTAAATCAGAATTCGAAGTTCGACTGATTTTAGAGGAATATTTGTAAGTTCCAAAATTCCACACTTCGAAACTTTTTTGCTGAAAACCTCACAGTGGATTCCTATGGAAGGAAATACAAGTTACTGGTAAGTATGCTTAGAATTACTTTTCAGGGTCAGTGCTGGGCTAAAAGATGCAGCACTGAGTTCTCTCCTGATAACAGGTGAGTAAATCGGAATTTGTAGTTTAGCTGATTTTAGAGGAATATTTGTAAGTTTCAAAACTCCACACTTCGAAGAATTTCCAAGTGAAACCAGTCAATGTTAGCCTATGGAAGCAAATTCAAGTTACTGGTAAGTACGGTTAGAATTACTTTTCAGGATCAGTACTGTGCTTAAACATGCAGCACTGAGGTCTCGCCTGATAACAGGTGAGTAAATCGGAATTCGTAGTTCGGCTGATTTTAGAGAAATTTTTGTACGTTCCAAAAATCGACACTTAGAAACTTTTCTGCTGAAAACCACACAATGGATTTCTATGGAAGGAAATACAAGTTACTGGTGAGTACGCTTAGAATTACTTTTCAGGATCAGAACTGGGCTTAAACATGCAGCACTGAGGTCTCTCCTGATAACAGGTGCGTAAATCGGAATTCGTAGTTCGGCTGATTTTAGAGGAATATTTGTAAGTTCCAAAACTCCACACTTCGAAGAATTTCCAAGTGAAACCAGCCAATGTTACCCTATGGAAGGAAATTCATGTTACTGGTAAGTATGGTTAGAATGACTTTTCAGGATCAGTACTGGGCTTAAACATGCAGCACTGAGGTCTCTCCTGATAACAGGTGAGTAAATCGGAATTCGTAGTTCGGCTGATTTTAGAGGAATATTTGTAACTTCCAAAACTCCACACTTCGAAGAATTTCCAAGTGAAACCAGTCAATGTTAGCCTATGGAACGAAATTCAAGTTCCTGGTAAGTACGGTTAGAATTACTTTTCAGGATCAGTACTGGGCTTAAAGATGCAGCATTGAGGTCTCTCCTGATAACAGGTGAGTAAATCGGAATTCGTAGTTCGGCAGATTTTAGATGAATTTTTGTACGTTCCAAAAATCGACACTTAGAAACTTTTCTTCTGAAAACCACACAGTGGATTCCTATGGAAGGAAATACAAGTTACTGGTAAGTACTTTTAGAATTACTTTTCAGGATCAGTACTGGGCTTAAAGATGCAGCATTGAGGTCTCTCCTGATAACAGGTGAGTAAATCGGAATTCGTAGTTCGGCTGATTTTAGAGGAATTTTTGTACGTTCCAAAAATCGACACTCAGAAACTTTTCCGCTGAAAACCACATAATGGATTCCTATGGAAGGAAATACAAGTTACTGGTGAGTATGCTTAGAATTACTTTTCAGGGTCAGTGCTTGGCTAAAAGATGCAGCACTGGGTTCTCTCCTGATAACAGGTGAGTAAATCGGAATTCGTAGTTCGGCTGATTTTAGAGGAATATTTGTAAGTTTCAAAACTCCACACTTCGAAGAATTTCCAAGTGAAACCAGTCAATGTTAGCCTATGGAAGGAAATTCAAGTTACTGGTAAGTACGGTTAGAATTACTTTTCAGGATCAGTACTGGGCTTAAACATGCAGCACTGAGGTCTCTCCTGATAACAGGTGAGTAAATCGGAATTCGTAGTTCGGCTGATTTTAGAGGAATATTTGTAAGTTCCAAAATTCCACACTTCGAAGAATTTCAATAGTGAAACCAGTCAATGTTAGCCTATGGAATGAAATTCAAGGTCCTGGTAAGCACGCTTAGAATTACTTTTCAGGATCAGTACTGGGCTTAAAGATGCAGCATTGAGGTCTCTCCTGATAACAGGTGAGTAAATCGGAATTCGTAGTTCGGCTGATTTTAGAGGAATTTTTGTACGTTCCAAAAATCGACACTTAGAAACTTTTCCGCTGAAAACCACATAATGGATTCCTATGGAAGGAAAAACAATTTACTGGTGAGTACGCTTAGAATTACTTTTCAGGGTCAGTGCTTGGCTAAAAGATGCAGCACTGGGTTCTCTCCTGATAACAGGTGAGTAAATCGGAATTCGTAGTTCGGCTGATTTTAGAGGAATTTTTGTACGTTCCAAAAATCGACACTTAGAATCTTTTCTTCTGAAAACCACACAATGGATTCCTATGGAAGGAAATACAAGTTACTGGTAAGTACGCTTAGAATTACTTTTCAGGATCAGTGCTGGGCTAAAGCATGCAGCACTGGTTTCTCTCTTGATAACAGGCGAGTAAATCGGAATTCGGACTTCGGCTGATTTTAGAGGAATATTTGTAAGTTCCAAAATTCCACACTTCGAAACTTTTCTGCTGAAAACCACACCGTGGATTCCTATGGAAGGAAATACAAGTTACTGGTAAGTACGCTTAGAATTACTTTTCAGGGTCAGTGCTGGGCTAAAAGATGCAGCACTGGGTTCTCACTTGATAACAGGTGAGTAAATCGGAATTCGTAGTTCGGCTGATTTTAGAGGAATAAATGTAAGTTCCAAAATTCCACACTTCGAAGAATTTCCAAGTGAAACCAGTCAATATTAGCCTATGGAATGAAATTCAAGGTCCTGGTAAGCACGCTTAGAATTACTTTTCAGGATCAGTACTGGGCTTAAAGATGCAGTATTGAGGTCTCTCCTGATAACAGGTGAGTAAATCGGAATTCGTAGTTCAGCTGATTTTAGAGGAATTTTTGTACGTTCCAAAAATCGACACTGAGAAACTTTTCTGCTGAAAACCACACAATGGATTCCTATGGAAGGAAATACAAGTTACTGGTGAGTACGCTTAGAATTACTTTTCAGGGTCAGTGCTTGACTAAAAGATGCGGCACTGGGTTCTCTCCTGATAACAGGTGAGTAAATCGGAATTCGTAGTTCGGCTGATTTTAGAGGAATATTTGTAAGTTCCAAAACTCCACACTTCGAAGAATTTCCAAGTGAAAAAAGTCAATGTTAGCCTATGGAAGGAAATTCAAGTTACTGGTAAGTATGGTTAGAATGACTTTTCAGGATCAGTACTGGGCTTAAACATGCAGCACTGAGGTCTCTCCTGATAACAGGTCAGTAAATCGGAATTCTTAGTTCGGCTGATTTTAGAGGAATATTTGTAACTTCCAAAACTCCACACTTTGAAGAATTTCCAAGTGAAACCAGTCAATGTTAGCCTATGGAATGAAATTCAAGTTCCTGGTAAGTATGGTTAGAATTACTTTTCAGGATCAGTACTGGGCGTAAAGATGCAGCATTGAGGTCTCTCCTGATAACAGGTGAGTAAATCAGAATTCGTAGTTCGGCTGATTTTAGAGGAATTTTTGTACGTTCCAAAAATCGACACTTAGAAACTTTTCTGCTAAAAACCACACAATGGATTCCTATGGAAGGAAATATAAGTTGCAGGTAAGTACACTTAGAATTACTTTTCAAGATCAGTACTGGGCTTAAACATGCAGCACTGAGGTCTCTCCTGATAACAGGTGAGTAAATCGGAATTCGTAGTTCGGCTCATTTTAGAGGAATTTTTGTACGTTCCAAAAATCGACACTTAGAAACTTTTCTGCTGAAAACCACACAGTGGATTCCTATGAAAGGAAATACAAGTTACTGGTGAGTACGCTTAGAATTACTTTTCAGGGTCAGTGCTTGGCTAAAAGATGCAGCACTGGGTTCTCTCCTGATAACAGGTGAGTAAATCGGAATTCGTAGTTCGGCTGATTTTAGAGGAATATTTGTAAGTTCCAAAACTCCACACTTCGAAGAATTTCCAAGTGAAACCAGTCAATGTTAGCCTATGGAAGGAAATTCATGTTACTGGTAAGTATGGTTAGAATGACTTTTCAGGATCAGTACTGGGCTTAAAGATGCAGCATTGAGGTCTCTCCTGATAACAGGTGAGTAAATCGGAATTCGTAGTTCGGCAGATTTTAGAGAAATTTTTGTACGTTCCAAAAATCGACACTTAGAAGCTTTTCTGCTGAAAACCACACAATGGATTCCTATTGAATGAAATACAAGTTACTGGTAAGTATGCTTAGAATTACTTTTCAGGGTCAGTGCTGTGCTAAAAGATGCAGCACTGAGTTCTCTCCTGATAACAGGTGAGTAAATCGGAATTCGTAGTTCAGCTGATTTTAGAGGAATATTTGTAAGTTTCAAAACTCCACACTTCGAAGAATTTCCAAGTGAAACCAGTCAATGTTAGCCTATGGAAGGAAATTCATGTTACTGGTAAGTACGGTTAGAATTACTTTTCAGGATCAGTACTGGGCTTAAACATGCAGCACTGAGGTCTCTCCTGATAACAGGTGAGTAAATCGGAATTCGTAGTTCGGCTGATTTTAGAGGAATTTTTGTACGTTCCAAAAATCGACACTTAGAAACTTTTCCGCTGAAAACCACATAATAGATTCCTATGGAAGGAAAAACAATTTACTGGTGAGTACGCTTAGACTTACTTTTCAGGGTCAGTGCTTGGCTAAAAGATGCAGCACTGGGTTCTCTCCTGATAACAGGTGAGTAAATCGGAATTCGTAGTTCGGCTGATTTTAGAGGAATTTTTGTACGTTCCAAAAATCGACACTTAGAATCTTTTCTGCTGAAAACCACACAATGGATTCCTATGGAAGGAAATACAAGTTACTGGTAAGTACGCTTAGAATTACTTTTCAGGATCAGTGCTGGGCTAAAGCATGCAGCACTGGTTTCTCTCTTGATAACAGGCGAGTAAATTGGAATTCGGAATTCGGCTGATTTTAGAGGAATATTTGTAAGTTCCAAAACTCCACACTTTGAAACTTTACTGCTGAAAACCACACAATGGATTCCTATGGAATGAAATACAAGTTACTGGTAAGTATGCTTAGAATTACTTTTCAGGGTCAGTGCTGGGCTAAAAGATGCAGCACTGGGTTCTCACTTGATAACAGGTGAGTAAATCGGAATTCGTAGTACGGCTGATTTTAGAGGAATATTTGTAAGTTCCAAAACTCCACACTTAGAATATTTTCTGCTGAAAACCACACAATGGATTCCTATGGACGGAAATACAAGTTGCTGGTAAGTATATTTAGAATTACTTTTCAGGGTCAGTGCTGGGCTAAAAGATGCAGCACTGGGTTCTCTCCTGATAACAGTTGAGTAAATCGTAATTCGAAGTTCGGCTGATTTTAGAGGAATATTTGTAAGTTCCAAAATTCCACACTTCGAAACTTTTCTGCTGAAAACCACACGGTGGATTCCTATGGAAGGAAATACAAGTTACTGGTAAGTACGCTTAGAATTATTTTTCAGGGTCAGTGCTGGGCTAAAAGATGCAGCACTGAGTTCTCTCCTGATAACAGGTGAGTAAATCGGAATTCGTAGTTCGGCTGATTTTAGAGGAATAAATGTAAGTTCCAAAATTCCACACTTCGAAAGAATTTCCAAGTGAAACCAGTCAATATTAGCCTATGGAATGAAATTCAAGGTCCTGGTAAGCATGCTTAGAATTACTTTTCAGGATCAGTACTGGGCTTAAAGATGCAGTATTGAGGTCTCTCCTGATAACAGGTGAGTAAATCGGACTTTGTAGTTCAGCTGATTTTAGAGGAATTTTTGTACGTTCCAAAAATCGACACTTAGAAACTTTTCTGCTGAAAACCACACAATGGATTCATATGGAAAGAAATACAAGTTACTGGTGAGTACGCTTAGAATTACTTTTCAGGGTCAGTGCTTGACTAAAAGATGCGGCACTGGGTTCTCTCCTGATAACAGGTGAGTAAATCGAAATTCGTAGTTCGGCTGATTTTAGAGGAATATTTGTATGTTCCAAAACTCCACACTTCGAAGAATTTCCAAGTGAAAAAAGTCAATGTTAGCCTATGGAAGGAAATTCAAGTTACTGGTAAGAATGGTTAGAATGAGTTTTCAAGATCAGTACTGGGCTTAAACATGCAGCACTGAGGTCTCTCCTGATAACAGGTGAGTAAATCGGAATTCTTAGTTCGGCTGATTTTAGAGGAATATTTGTAACTTCCAAAACTCCACACTTTGAAGAATTTCCACGTGAAACCAGTCAATGTTAGCCTATGGAATGAAATTCAAGTTCCTGGTAAGTATGGTTAGAATTACTTTTCAGGATCAGTACTGGGCGTAAAGATGCAGCATTGAGGTCTCTCCTGATAACAGGTGAGTAAATCGGAATTCGTAGTTCAGCTGATTTTAGAGGAATTTTTGTACGTTCCAAAAATCGACACTTAGAAACTTTTCTGCTGAAAACCACACAATGGATTCCTATGGAAGGAAATATAAGTTGCAGGTAAGTACACTTAGAATTACTTTTCAGGATCAGTACTGGGCTTAAACATGCAGCACTGAGGTCTCTCCTGATAACAGATGAGTAAATCGGAATTCGTAGCTCGGCTGATTTTAGAGGAGTATTTGTAAGTTCCAAAACTCCACACTTCGAAGAATTACCAAGTGAAACCAGTCAATGTTAGCCTATGGAAGGAAATTCAAGTTACTGGTAAGTACGGTTAGAATTACTTTTCAGGATCAGTACTGGCCTTAAAGATTCAGCACTGAGGTCTCTCCTGATAAAAGGTGAATAAATCGGAATTCGTAGTTCGGCTGATTTTAGAGGAATTTTTGTACGTTCCAAAAATCGACACTGAAACTTTTCTGATGAAAACCACACAATGGATTCCTATGGAAGGAAATACAAGTTGCTGGTAAGTAAATTTAGAATTACTTTTCAGGGTCAGTGCTGGGCTAAAAGATGCAGCACTGGGTTCTCTCCAGTTAACTGGAGAGTAAATCAGAATTCGAAGTTCGACTGATTTTAGAGGAATATTTGTAAGTTCCAAAATTCCACACTTCGAAACTTTTTTGCTGAAAACCTCACAGTGGATTCCTATGGAAGGAAATACAAGTTACTGGTAAGTATGCTTAGAATTACTTTTCAGGGTCAGTGCTGGGCTAAAAGATGCAGCACTGAGTTCTCTCCTGATAACAGGTGAGTAAATCGGAATTTGTAGTTTAGCTGATTTTAGAGGAATATTTGTAAGTTTCAAAACTCCACACTTCGAAGAATTTCCAAGTGAAACCAGTCAATGTTAGCCTATGGAAGGAAATTCAAGTTACTGGTAAGTACGGTTAGAATTACTTTTCAGGATCAGTACTGTGCTTAAACATGCAGCACTGAGGTCTCGCCTGATAACAGGTGAGTAAATCGGAATTCGTAGTTCGGCTGATTTTAGAGAAATTTTTGTACGTTCCAAAAATCGACACTTAGAAACTTTTCTGCTGAAAACCACACAATGGATTTCTATGGAAGGAAATACAAGTTACTGGTGAGTACGCTTAGAATTACTTTTCAGGATCAGTACTGGGCTTAAACATGCAGCACTGAGGTCTCTCCTGATAACAGGTGCGTAAATCGGAATTCGTAGTTCGGCTGATTTTAGAGGAATATTTGTAAGTTCCAAAACTCCACACTTCGAAGAATTTCCAAGTGAAACCAGCCAATGTTACCCTATGGAAGGAAATTCATGTTACTGGTAAGTATGGTTAGAATGACTTTTCAGGATCAGTACTGGGCTTAAACATGCAGCACTGAGGTCTCTCCTGATAACAGGTGAGTAAATCGGAATTCGTAGTTCGGCAGATTTTAGATGAATTTTTGTACGTTCCAAAAATCGACACTTAGAAACTTTTCTTCTGAAAACCACACAGTGGATTCCTATGGAAGGAAATACAAGTTACTGGTAAGTACTTTTAGAATTACTTTTCAGGATCAGTACTGGGCTTAAAGATGCAGCATTGAGGTCTCTCCTGATAACAGGTGAGTAAATCGGAATTCGTAGTTCGGCTGATTTTAGAGGAATTTTTGTACGTTCCAAAAATCGACACTCAGAAACTTTTCCGCTGAAAACCACATAATGGATTCCTATGGAAGGAAATACAAGTTACTGGTGAGTATGCTTAGAATTACTTTTCAGGGTCAGTGCTTGGCTAAAAGATGCAGCACTGGGTTCTCTCCTGATAACAGGTGAGTAAATCGGAATTCGTAGTTCGGCTGATTTTAGAGGAATATTTGTAAGTTTCAAAACTCCACACTTCGAAGAATTTCCAAGTGAAACCAGTCAATGTTAGCCTATGGAAGGAAATTCAAGTTACTGGTAAGTACGGTTAGAATTACTTTTCAGGATCAGTACTGGGCTTAAACATGCAGCACTGAGGTCTCTCCTGATAACAGGTGAGTAAATCGGAATTCGTAGTTCGGCTGATTTTAGAGGAATATTTGTACGTTCTAAAAATCGACACTTAGAAACTTTTCCGCTGAAAACCACATAATGGATTCCTATGGAAGGAAAAACAATTTACTGGTGAGTACGCTTAGAATTACTTTTCAGGGTCAGTGCTTGGCTAAAAGATGCAGCACTGGGTTCTCTCCTGATAACAGGTGAGTAAATCGGAATTCGTAGTTCGGCTGATTTTAGAGGAATTTTTGTACGTTCCAAAAATCGACACTTAGAATCTTTTCTTCTGAAAACCACACAATGGATTCCTATGGAAGGAAATACAAGTTACTGGTAAGTACGCTTAGAATTACTTTTCAGGATCAGTGCTGGGCTAAAGCATGCAGCACTGGTTTCTCTCTTGATAACAGGCGAGTAAATCGGAATTCGGACTTCGGCTGATTTTAGAGGAATATTTGTAAGTTCCAAAATTCCACACTTCGAAACTTTTCTGCTGAAAACCACACCGTGGATTCCTATGGAAGGAAATACAAGTTACTGGTAAGTACGCTTAGAATTACTTTTCAGGGTCAGTGCTGGGCTAAAAGATGCAGCACTGGGTTCTCACTTGATAACAGGTGAGTAAATCGGAATTCGTAGTTCGGCTGATTTTAGAGGAATATTTGTAAGTTCCAAAATTCCACACTTCGAAACTTTTCTGCTGAAAACCACACCGTGGATTCCTATGGAAGGAAATTCAAGTTACTGGTAAGTACGGTTAGAATTACTTTTCAGGATCAGTACTGGGCTTAAACATGCAGCACTGAGGTCTCTCCTGATAACAGGTGAGTAAATCGGAATTCATAGTTCGGCTGATTTTAGAGGAATATTTGTAAGTTCCAAAATTCCACACTTCGAAGAATTTCCAAGTGAAACCAGTCAATGTTAGCCTATGGAATGAAATTCAATGTCCTGGTAAGCACGCTTAGAATTACTTTTCAGGATCAGTACTGGGCTTAAAGATGCAGCATTGAGGTCTCTCCTGATAACAGGTGAGTAAATCGGAATTCGTAGTTCGGCTGATTTTAGAGGAATATTTGTAACTTCCAAAACTCCACACTTCGAAGATTTTCCAAGTGAAACCAGTCAATGTTAGCCTATGGAATGAAATTCAAGTTCCTGGTAAGTACGGTTAGAATTACTTTTCAGGATCAGTACTGGGCTTAAAGATGCAGCATTGAGGTCTCTCCTGATAACAGGTGAGTAAATCGGAATTCGTAGTTCGGCAGATTTTAGATGAATTTTTGTACGTTCCAAAAATCGACACTTAGAAACTTTTCTTCTGAAAACCACACAGTGGATTCCTATGGAAGGAAATACAAGTTACTGGTAAGTACTTTTAGAATTACTTTTCAGGATCAGTACTGGGCTTAAAGATGCAGCATTGAGGTCTCTCCTGATAACAGGTGAGTAAATCGGAATTCGTAGTTCGGCTGATTTTAGAGGAATTTTTGTACGTTCCAAAAATCGACACTCAGAAACTTTTCCGCTGAAAACCACATAATGGATTCCTATGGAAGGAAATACAAGTTACTGGTGAGTATGCTTAGAATTACTTTTCAGGGTCAGTGCTTGGCTAAAAGATGCAGCACTGGGTTCTCTCCTGATAACAGGTGAGTAAATCGGAATTCGTAGTTCGGCTGATTTTAGAGGAATATTTGTAAGTTTCAAAACTCCACACTTCGAAGAATTTCCAAGTGAAACCAGTCAATGTTAGCCTATGGAAGGAAATTCAAGTTACTGGTAAGTACGGTTAGAATTACTTTTCAGGATCAGTACTGGGCTTAAACATGCAGCACTGAGGTCTCTCCTGATAACAGGTGAGTAAATCGGAATTCGTAGTTCGGCTGATTTTAGAGGAATATTTGTAAGTTCCAAAATTCCACACTTCGAAGAATTTCAATAGTGAAACCAGTCAATGTTAGCCTATGGAATGAAATTCAAGGTCCTGGTAAGCACGCTTAGAATTACTTTTCAGGATCAGTACTGGGCTTAAAGATGCAGCATTGAGGTCTCTCCTGATAACAGGTGAGTAAATCGGAATTCGTAGTTCGGCTGATTTTAGAGGAATTTTTGTACGTTCCAAAAATCGACACTTAGAAACTTTTCCGCTGAAAACCACATAATGGATTCCTATGGAAGGAAAAACAATTTACTGGTGAGTACGCTTAGAATTACTTTTCAGGGTCAGTGCTTAGCTAAAAGATGCAGCACTGGGTTCTCTCCTGATAACAGGTGAGTAAATCGGAATTCGTAGTTCGGCTGATTTTAGAGGAATTTTTGTACGTTCCAAAAATCGACACTTAGAATCTTTTCTTCTGAAAACCACACAATGGATTCCTATGGAAGGAAATACAAGTTACTGGTAAGTACGCTTAGAATTACTTTTCAGGATCAGTGCTGGGCTAAAGCATGCAGCACTGGTTTCTCTCTTGATAACAGGCGAGTAAATCGGAATTCGGACTTCGGCTGATTTTAGAGGAATATTTGTAAGTTCCAAAATTCCACACTTCGAAACTTTTCTGCTGAAAACCACACCGTGGATTCCTTTGGAAGGAAATACAAGTTACTGGTAAGTACGCTTAGAATTACTTTTCAGGGTCAGTGCTGGGCTAAAAGATGCAGCACTGGGTTCTCACTTGATAACAGGTGAGTAAATCGGAATTCGTAGTTCGGCTGATTTTAGAGGAATATTTGTAAGTTCCAAAATTCCACACTTCGAAACTTTTCTGCTGAAAACCACACCGTGGATTCCTATGGAAGGAAATTCAAGTTACTGGTAAGTACGGTTAGAATTACATTTCAGGATCAGTACTGGGCTTAAACATGCAGCACTGAGGTCTCTCCTGATAACAGGTGAGTAAATCGGAATTCATAGTTCGGCTGATTTTAGAGGAATATTTGTAAGTTCCAAAATTCCACACTTCGAAGAATTTCCAAGTGAAACCAGTCAATGTTAGCCTATGGAATGAAATTCAATGTCCTGGTAAGCACGCTTAGAATTACTTTTCAGGATCAGTACTGGGCTTAAAGATGCAGCATTGAGGTCTCTCCTGATAACAGTTGAGTAAATCGGAATTCGTAGTTCGGCTGATTTTAGAGGAATATTTGTAACTTCCAAAACTCCACACTTCGAAGATTTTCCAAGTGAAACCAGTCAATGTTAGCCTATGGAATGAAATTCAAGTTCCTGGTAAGTACGTTTAGAATTACTTTTCAGGATCAGTACTGGCCTTAAAGATTCAGCACTGAGGTCTCTCCTGATAACAGGTGAGTAAATCAGAATTCGTAGTTCAGCTGATTTTAGAGGAATTTTTGTACGTTCCAAAAATCGACACTGAGAAACTTTTCTGCTGAAAACCACACAATGGATTCCTATGGAAGGAAATACAAGTTACTGGTGAGTACGCTTAGAATTACTTTTCAGGGTCAGTGCTGGGCTAAAAGATGCAGCACTGGGTTCTCACTTGATAACAGGCGAGTAAATCAGAATTCGTAGTTCGGCTGATTTTAGAGGAATATTTGTAAGTTCCAAAACTCCACACTTAGAAACTTTTCTGCTGAAAACCACACAATGGATTCCTATGGAATGAAATACAAGTTACTGGTAAGTACACTTAGAATTACTTTTCAGGGTCAGTGCTGGGCTAAAAGATGCAGCACTGGGTTCTCTCCTGATAACAGGTGAGTAAATCGGAATTCGAAGTTCGGCTGATTTTAGAGGAATATTTGTAAGTTCCAAAATTCCACACTTCGAAACTTTTCTGCTGAAAACCACACAGTGGATTCCTATGGAAGGAAATACAAGTTACTGGTAAGTACGCTAAGAATAAATTTTCAGGGTCAGTGCTGTGCTAAAAGATGCAGCACTGAGTTCTCTCCTGATAATAGGTAAGTAAATCGGAATTTGAAATTCGGCTGATTTTAGAGGAATATTTGTAAGTTCCAAAATTCCACACTTCGAAACTTTTCTGCTGAAAACCACACGGTGGATTCCTATGGAAGGAAATACAAGTTACTGGTAAGTACACTTAGAATTACTTTTCAGGGTCAGTGCTGGGCTAAAAGATGCAGCACTGAGTTCTCTCCTGATAACAGGTAAGTAAATCGGAATTCGTAGTTCGGCCGATTTTAGAGGAATATTTGTAAGTTTCAAAACTCCACACTTCGAAGAATTTCCAAGTGAAACCAGTCAATGTTAGCCTATGGAAGGAAATTCAAGTTACTGGTAAGTGCGGTTAGAATTACTTTTCAGGATCAGTACTGGGCTTAAACATGCAGCACTGAGGTCTCTCCTGATAACAGGTGAGTAAATCGGAATTCGTAGTTCGGCTGATTTTAGAGGAATAAATGTAAGTTCCAAAATTCCACACTTCGAAGAATTTCCAAGTGAAACCAGTCAATATTAGCCTATGGAATGAAATTCAAGGTCCTGGTAAGCACGCTTAGAATTACTTTTCAGGATCAGTACTGGGCTTAAAGATGCAGTATTGAGGTCTCTCCTGATAACAGGTGAGTAAATCGGAATTCGTAGTTCAGCTGATTTTAGAGGAATTTTTGTACGTTCCAAAAATCGACACTGAGAAACTTTTCTGCTGAAAACCACACAATGGATTCCTATGGAAGGAAATACAAGTTACTGGTGAGTACGCTTAGAATTACTTTTCAGGGTCAGTGCTTGACTAAAAGATGCGGCACTGGGTTCTCTCCTGATAACAGGTGAGTAAATCGGAATTCGTAGTTCGGCTGATTTTAGAGGAATATTTGTAAGTTCCAAAACTCCACACTTCGAAGAATTTCCAAGGGAAAAAAGTCAATGTGAGCCTATGGAAGGAAATTCAAGTTACTGGTAAGTATGGTTAGAATGACTTTTCAGGATCAGTACTGGGCTTAAACATGCAGCACTGAGGTCTCTCCTGATAACAGGTGAGTAAATCGGAATTCTTAGTTCGGCTGATTTTAGAGGAATATTTGTAACTTCCAAAACTCCACACTTTGAAGAATTTCCAAGTGAAACCAGTCAATGTTAGCCTATGGAATGAAATTCAAGTTCCTGGTAAGTATGGTTAGAATTACTTTTCAGGATCAGTACTGGGCGTAAAGATGCAGAATTGAGGTCTCTCCTGATAACAGGTGAGTAAATCAGAATTCGTAGTTCGGCTGATTTTAGAGGAATTTTTGTACGTTCCAAAAATCGACACTTAGAAACTTTTCTGCTGAAAACCACACAATGGATTCCTATGGAAGGAAATATAAGTTGCAGGTAAGTACACTTAGAATTACTTTTCAAGATCAGTACTGGGCTTAAACATGCAGCACTGAGGTCTCTCCTGATAGGTGAGTAAATCGGAATTCGTAGCTCGGCTGATTTTAGAGGAGTATTTGTAAGTTCCAAAACTCCACACTTCGAAGAATTACCAAGTGAAACCAGTCAATGTTAGCCTATGGAAGGAAATTCAAGTTCCTGGTAAGTACGTTTAGAATTACTTTTCAGGATCAGTACTGGCCTTAAAGATTCAGCACTGAGGTCTCTCCTGATAACAGGTGAGTAAATCGGAATTCGTAGTTCAGCTGATTTTAGAGGAATTTTTGTACGTTCCAAAAATCGACACTGAGAAACTTTTCTGCTGAAAACCACACAATGGATTCCTATGGAAGGAAATACAAGTTACTGGTGAGTACGCTTAGAATTACTTTTCAGGGTCAGTGCTGGGCTAAAAGATGCAGCACTGGGTTCTCACTTGATAACAGGCGAGTAAATCAGAATTCGTAGTTCGGCTGATTTTAGAGGAATATTTGTAAGTTCCAAAACTCCACACTTAGAAACTTTTCTGCTGAAAACCACACAATGGATTCCTATGGAATGAAATACAAGTTACTGGTAAGTACACTTAGAATTACTTTTCAGGGTCAGTGCTGGGCTAAAAGATGCAGCACTGGGTTCTCTCCTGATAACAGGTGAGTAAATCGGAATTCGAAGTTCGGCTGATTTTAGAGGAATATTTGTAAGTTCCAAAATTCCACACTTCGAAACTTTTCTGCTGAAAACCACACAGTGGATTCCTATGGAAGGAAATACAAGTTACTGGTAAGTACGCTAAGAATAAATTTTCAGGGTCAGTGCTGTGCTAAAAGATGCAGCACTGAGTTCTCTCCTGATAATAGGTAAGTAAATCGGAATTTGAAATTCGGCTGATTTTAGAGGAATATTTGTAAGTTCCAAAATTCCACACTTCGAAACTTTTCTGCTGAAAACCACATGGTGGATTCCTATGGAAGGAAATACAAGTTACTGGTAAGTACGCTTAGAATTACTTTTCAGGGTCAGTGCTGGGCTAAAAGATGCAGCACTGAGTTCTCTCCTGATAACAGGTAAGTAAATCGGAATTCGTAGTTCGGCTGATTTTAGAGGAATATTTGTAAGTTTCAAAACTCCACACTTCGAAGAATTTCCAAGTGAAACCAGTCAATGTTAGCCTATGGAAGGAAATTCAAGTTACTGGTAAGTGCGGTTAGAATTACTTTTCAGGATCAGTACTGGGCTTAAACATGCAGCACTGAGGTCTCTCCTGATAACAGGTGAGTAAATCGGAATTCGTAGTTCGGCTGATTTTAGAGGAATAAATGTAAGTTCCAAAATTCCACACTTCGAAGAATTTCCAAGTGAAACCAGTCAATATTAGCCTATGGAATGAAATTCAAGGTCCTGGTAAGCACGCTTAGAATTACTTTTCAGGATCAGTACTGGGCTTAAAGATGCAGTATTGAGGTCTCTCCTGATAACAGGTGAGTAAATCGGAATTCGTAGTTCAGCTGATTTTAGAGGAATTTTTGTACGTTCCAAAAATCGACACTGAGAAACTTTTCTGCTGAAAACCACACAATGGATTCCTATGGAAGGAAATACAAGTTACTGGTGAGTACGCTTAGAATTACTTTTCAGGGTCAGTGCTTGACTAAAAGATGCGGCACTGGGTTCTCTCCTGATAACAGGTGAGTAAATCGGAATTCGTAGTTCGGCTGATTTTAGAGGAATATTTGTAAGTTCCAAAACTCCACACTTCGAAGAATTTCCAAGGGAAAAAAGTCAATGTGAGCCTATGGAAGGAAATTCAAGTTACTGGTAAGTATGGTTAGAATGACTTTTCAGGATCAGTACTGGGCTTAAACATGCAGCACTGAGGTCTCTCCTGATAACAGGTGAGTAAATCGGAATTCTTAGTTCGGCTGATTTTAGAGGAATATTTGTAACTTCCAAAACTCCACACTTTGAAGAATTTCCAAGTGAAACCAGTCAATGTTAGCCTATGGAATGAAATTCAAGTTCCTGGTAAGTATGGTTAGAATTACTTTTCAGGATCAGTACTGGGCGTAAAGATGCAGAATTGAGGTCTCTCCTGATAACAGGTGAGTAAATCAGAATTCGTAGTTCGGCTGATTTTAGAGGAATTTTTGTACGTTCCAAAAATCGACACTTAGAAACTTTTCTGCTGAAAACCACACAATGGATTCCTATGGAAGGAAATATAAGTTGCAGGTAAGTACACTTAGAATTACTTTTCAAGATCAGTACTGGGCTTAAACATGCAGCACTGAGGTCTCTCCTGATAGGTGAGTAAATCGGAATTCGTAGCTCGGCTGATTTTAGAGGAGTATTTGTAAGTTCCAAAACTCCACACTTCGAAGAATTACCAAGTGAAACCAGTCAATGTTAGCCTATGGAAGGAAATTCAAGTTACTGGTAAGTACAGTTAGAATTACTTTTCAGGATCAGTACTGGCCTTAAAGATTCAGCACTGAGGTCTCTCCTGATAAAAGGTGAATAAATCGGAATTCGTAGTTCGGCTGATTTTAGAGGAATTTTTGTACGTTCCAAAAATCAACACTGAAACTTTTCTGCTGAAAACCACACAATGGATTCCTATGGAAGGAAATACAAGTAGCTGGTAACTACATTTAGAATTACTTTTCAGGGTCAGTGCTGGGCTAAAAGATGCAGCACTGGGTTCTCTCCTGATAACTGGAGAGTAAATCAGAATTCGAAGTTCGACTGATTTTAGAGGAATATTTGTAAGTTCCAAAATTCCACACTTCGAAACTTTTCTGCTGAAAACCACACAGTGGATTCCTACGGAAGGAAATACAAGTTACTGGTAAGTATGCTTAGAATTACTTTTTAGGGTCAGTGCTGGGCTAAAAGATGCAGCACTGAGTTCTCTCCTGATAACAGGTGAGTAAATCGGAATTCGTAGTTTAGCTGATTTTAGAGGAATATTTGTAAGTTTCAAAACTCCACACTTCGAAGAATTTCCAAGTGAAACCAGTCAATGTTAGCCTATGGAAGGAAATTCAAGTTACTGGTAAGTACGGTTAGAATTACTTTTCAGGATCAGTACTGTGCTTAAACATGCAGCACTGAGGTCTCTCCTGATAACAGGTGAGTAAATCGGAATTCGTAGTTCGGCTGATTTTAGAGGAATTTTTGTACGTTCAAAAAATCGACACTTAGAAACTTTTCTGCTGAAAACCACACAATGGATTCCTATGGAAGGAAATACAAGTTACTGGTGAGTATGCTTAAAATTACTTTTCAGGTACAGTACTGGGCTTAAACATGCAGCACTGAGGTCTCTCCTGATAACAGGTGAGTAAATCGGAATTCGTAGTTCGGCTGATTTTAGAGGAATATTTGTAAGTTCCAAAACTCCACACTTCGAAGAATTTCCAAGTGAAACCAGCCAATGTTACCCTATGGAAGGAAATTCATGTTACTGGTAAGTATGGTTAGAATGACTTTTCAGGATCAGTACTGGGCTTAAACATGCAGCACTGAGGTCTCTCCTGATAACAGGTGAGTAAATCGGAATTCGTAGTTTGGCTAATTTTAGAGGAATTTTTGTACGTTCCAAAAATCGACACTTAGAAACTTTTCCGCTGAAAACCACATAATAGATTCCTATGGAAGGAAAAACAATTTACTGGTGAGTACGCTTAGAATTACATTTCAGGGTCAGTGCTTGGCTAAAAGATGCAGCACTGGGTTCTCTCCTGATAACAGGTGAGTAAATCGGAATTCGTAGTTCGGCTGATTTTAGAGGAATTTTTGTACGTTCCAAAAATCGACACTTAGAATCTTTTCTGCTGAAAACCACACAATGGATTCCTATGGAAGGAAATACAAGTTACTGGTAAGTACGCTTAGAATTACTTTTCAGGATCAGTGCTGGGCTAAAGCATGCAGCACTGGTTTCTCTCTTGATAACAGGCGAGTAAATTGGAATTCGGAATTCGGCTGATTTTAGAGGAATATTTGTAAGTTCCAAAATTCCACACTTCGAAACTTTTCTGCTGAAAACCACACAGTGGATTCCTACGGAAGGAAATACAAGTTACTGGTAAGTATGCTTAGAATTACTTTTCAGGGTCAGTGCTGGGCTAAAAGATGCAGCACTGAGTTCTCTCCTGATAACAGGTGAGTAAATCGGAATTCGTAGTTTAGCTGATTTTAGAGGAATATTTGTAAGTTTCAAAACTCCACACTTCGAAGAATTTCCAAGTGAAACCAGTCAATGTTAGCCTATGGAAGGAAATTCAAGTTACTGGTAAGTACGGTTAGAATTACTTTTCAGGATCAGTACTGTGCTTAAACATGCAGCACTGAGGTCTCGCCTGATAACAGGTGAGTAAATCGGAATTCGTAGTTCGGCTGATTTTAGAGAAATTTTTGTCCGTTCCAAAAATCGACACTTAGAAACTTTTCTGCTGAAAACCACACAATGGATTCCTACGGAAGGAAGTACAAGTTACTGGTAAGTACGCTTAGAATTACTTTTCAGGGTCAGTGCTGGGCTAAAAGATGCAGCACTGGGTTCTCACTTGATAACAGGCGAGTAAATCAGAATTCGTAGTTCGGCTGATTTTAGAGGAATATTTGTAAGTTCCAAAACTCCACACTTAGAAACTTTTCTGCTGAAAACCACACAATGGATTCCTATGGAATGAAATACAAGTTACTGGTAAGTACACTTAGAATTACTTTTCAGGGTCAGTGCTGGGCTAAAAGATGCAGCACTGGGTTCTCTCTTGATAACAGGTGAGTTAATCGGAATTCGAAGTTCGGCTGATTTTAGAGGAATATTTGTAAGTTCCAAAATTCCACACTTCGAAACTTTTCTGCTGAAAACCACACAGTGGATTCCTATGGAAGGAAATACAAGTTACTGGTAAGTACGCTAAGAATAAATTTTCAGGGTCAGTGCTGTGCTAAAAGATGCAGCACTGAGTTCTCTCCTGATAATAGGTAAGTAAATCGGAATTTGAAATTCGGCTGATTTTAGAGGAATATTTGTAAGTTCCAAATCTCCACACTTCGAAACTTTTCTGCTGAAAACCACACGGTGGATTCCTATGGAAGGAAATACAAGTTACTGGTAAGTACGCTTAGAATTACTTTTCAGGGTCAGTGCTGGGCTAAAAGATGCAGCACTGAGTTCTCTCCTGATAACAGGTAAGTAAATCGGAATTCGTAGTTCGGCTGATTTTAGAGGAATATTTGTAAGTTTCAAAACTCCACACTTCGAAGAATTTCCAAGTGAAACCAGTCAATGTTAGCCTATGGAAGGAAATTCAAGTTACTGGTAAGTGCGGTTAGAATTACTTTTCAGGATCAGTACTGGGCTTAAACATGCAGCACTGAGGTCTCTCCTGATAACAGGTGAGTAAATCGGAATTCGTAGTTCGGCTGATTTTAGAGGAATAAATGTAAGTTCCAAAATTCCACACTTCGAAGAATTTCCAAGTGAAACCAGTCAATATTAGCCTATGGAATGAAATTCAAGGTCCTGGTAAGCACGCTTAGAATTACTTTTCAGGATCAGTACTGGGCTTAAAGATGCAGTATTGAGGTCTCTCCTGATAACAGGTGAGTAAATCGGAATTCGTAGTTCAGCTGATTTTAGAGGAATTTTTGTACGTTCCAAAAATCGACACTGAGAAACTTTTCTGCTGAAAACCACACAATGGATTCCTATGGAAGGAAATACAAGTTACTGGTGAGTACGCTTAGAATTACTTTTCAGGGTCAGTGCTTGACTAAAAGATGCGGCACTGGGTTCTCTCCTGATAACAGGTGAGTAAATCGGAATTCGTAGTTCGGCTGATTTTAGAGGAATATTTGTAAGTTCCAAAACTCCACACTTCGAAGAATTTCCAAGTGAAAAAAGTCAATGTTAGCCTATGGAAGGAAATTCAAGTTACTGGTAAGTATGGTTAGAATGACTTTTCAGGATCAGTACTGGGCTTAAACATGCAGCACTGAGGTCTCTCCTGATAACAGGTCAGTAAATCGGAATTCTTAGTTCGGCTGATTTGAGAGGAATATTTGTAACTTCCAAAACTCCACACTTTGAAGAATTTCCAAGTGAAACCAGTCAATGTTAGCCTATGGAATGAAATTCAAGTTCCTGGTAAGTATGGTTAGAATTACTTTTCAGGATCAGTACTGGGCGTAAAGATGCAGCATTGAGGTCTCTCCTGATAACAGGTGAGTAAATCAGAATTCGTAGTTCGGCTGATTTTAGAGGAATTTTTGTACGTTCCAAAAATCGACACTTAGAAACTTTTCTGCTAAAAACCACACAATGGATTCCTATGGAAGGAAATATAAGTTGCAGGTAAGTACACTTAGAATTACTTTTCAAGATCAGTACTGGGCTTAAACATGCAGCACTGAGGTCTCTCCTGATAACAGGTGAGTAAATCGTAATTCGTAGTTCGGCTCATTTTAGAGGAATTTTTGTACGTTCCAAAAATCGACACTTAGAAACTTTTCTGCTGAAAACCACACAGTGGATTCCTATGAAAGGAAATACAAGTTACTGGTGAGTACGCTTAGAATTACTTTTCAGGGTCAGTGCTTGGCTAAAAGATGCAGCACTGGGTTCTCACTTGATAACAGGTGTGTAAATCGGAATTCGTAGTTCGGCTGATTTTAGAGGACTATTTGTAAGTTCCAAAACTCCACACTTCGAAGAATTTCCAAGTGAAACCAGTCAATGTTAGCCTATGGAAGGAAATTCATGTTACTGGTAAGTATGGTTAGAATGACTTTTCAGGATCAGTACTGGGCTTAAAGATGCAGCATTGAGGTCTCTCCTGATAACAGGTGAGTAAATCGGAATTCGTAGTTCGGCAGATTTTAGAGAAATTTTTGTACGTTCCAAAAATCGACACTTAGAAGCTTTTCTGCTGAAAACCACACAATGGATTCCTATTGAAGGAAATACAAGTTACTGGTAAGTATGCTTAGAATTACTTTTCAGGGTCAGTGCTGTGCTAAAAGATGCAGCACTGAGTTCTCTCCTGATAACAGGTGAGTAAATCGGAATTCGTAGTTCAGCTGATTTTAGAGGAATATTTGTAAGTTTCAAAACTCCACACTTCGAAGAATTTCCAAGTGAAACCAGTCAATGTTAGCCTATGGAAGGAAATTCATGTTACTGGTAAGTACGGTTAGAATTACTTTTCAGGATCAGTACTGGGCTTAAACATGCAGCACTGAGGTCTCTCCTGATAACAGGTGAGTAAATCGGAATTCGTAGTTCGGCTGATTTTAGAGGAATTTTTGTACGTTCCAAAAATCGACACTTAGAAACTTTTCCGCTGAAAACCACATAATAGATTCCTATGGAAGGAAAAACAATTTACTGGTGAGTACGCTTAGAATAACTTTTCAGGGTCAGTGCTTGGCTAAAAGATGCAGCACTGGGTTCTCTCCTGATAACAGGTGAGTAAATCGGAATTCGTAGTTCGGCTGATTTTAGAGGAATTTTTGTACGTTCCAAAAATCGACACTTAGAATCTTTTCTGCTGAAAACCACACAATGGATTCCTATGGAAGGAAATACAAGTTACTGGTAAGTACGCTTAGAATTACTTTTCAGGATCAGTGCTGGGCTAAAGCATGCAGCACTGGTTTCTCTCTTGATAACAGGCGAGTAAATTGGAATTCGGAATTCGGCTGATTTTAGAGGAATATTTGTAAGTTCCAAAACTCCACACTTTGAAACTTTACTGCTGAAAACCACACAATGGATTCCTATGGAATGAAATACAAGTTACTGGTAAGTATGCTTAGAATTACTTTTCAGGGTCAGTGCTGGGCTAAAAGATGCAGCACTGGGTTCTCACTTGATAACAGGTGAGTAAATCGGAATTCGTAGTACGGCTGATTTTAGAGGAATATTTGTAAGTTCCAAAACTCCACACTTAGAATATTTTCTGCTGAAAACCACACAATGGATTCCTATGGACGGAAATACAAGTTGCTGGTAAGTATATTTAGAATTACTTTTCAGGGTCAGTGCTGGGCTAAAAGATGCAGCACTGGGTTCTCTCCTGATAACAGTTGAGTAAATCGTAATTCGAAGTTCGGCTGATTTTAGAGGAATATTTGTAAGTTCCAAAATTCCACACTTCGAAACTTTTCTGCTGAAAACCACACGGTGGATTCCTATGGAAGGAAATACAAGTTACTGGTAAGTACGCTTAGAATTACTTTTCAGGGTCAGTGCTGGGCTAAAAGATGCAGCACTGAGTTCTCTCCTGATAACAGGTGAGTAAATCGGAATTCGTAGTTCGGCTGATTTTAGAGGAATAAATGTAAGTTCCAAAATTCCACACTTCGAAAGAATTTCCAAGTGAAACCAGTCAATATTAGCCTATGGAATGAAATTCAAGGTCCTGGTAAGCACGCTTAGAATTACTTTTCAGGATCAGTACTGGGCTTAAAGATGCAGTATTGAGGTCTCTCCTGATAACAGGTGAGTAAATCGGAATTTGTAGTTCAGCTGATTTTAGAGGAATTTTTGTACGTTCCAAAAATCGACACTTAGAAACTTTTCTGCTGAAAACCACACAATGGATTCATATGGAAAGAAATACAAGTTACTGGTGAGTACGCTTAGAATTACTTTTCAGGGTCAGTGCTTGACTAAAAGATGCGGCACTGGGTTCTCTCCTGATAACAGGCGAGTAAATCGGAATTCGTAGTTCGGCTGATTTTAGAGGAATATTTGTAAGTTCCAAAACTCCACACTTCGAAGAATTTCCAAGTGAAAAAAGTCAATGTTAGCCTATGGAAGGAAATTCAAGTTACTGGTAAGTATGGTTAGAATGACTTTTCAAGATCAGTACTGGGCTTAAACATGCAGCACTGAGGTCTCTCCTGATAACAGGTGAGTAAATCGGAATTCTTAGTTCGGCTGATTTTAGAGGAATATTTGTAACTTCCAAAACTCCACACTTTGAAGAATTTCCACGTGAAACCAGTCAATGTTAGCCTATGGAATGAAATTCAAGTTCCTGGTAAGTATGGTTAGAATTACTTTTCAGGATCAGTACTGGGCGTAAAGATGCAGTATTGAGGTCTCTCCTGATAACAGGTGAGTAAATCGGAATTCGTAGTTCAGCTGATTTTAGAGGAATTTTTGTACGTTCCAAAAATCGACACTTAGAAACTTTTCTGCTGAAAACCACACAATGGATTCCTATGGAAGGAAATATAAGTTGCAGGTAAGTACACTTAGAATTACTTTTCAGGATCAGTACTGGGCTTAAACATGCAGCACTGAGGTCTCTCCTGATAACAGATGAGTAAATCGGAATTCGTAGCTCGGCTGATTTTAGAGGAGTATTTGTAAGTTCCAAAACTCCACACTTCGAAGAATTACCAAGTGAAACCAGTCAATGTTAGCCTATGGAAGGAAATTCAAGTTACTGGTAAGTACGGTTAGAATTACTTTTCAGGATCAGTACTGGCCTTAAAGATTCAGCACTGAGGTCTCTCCTGATAAAAGGTGAATAAATCGGAATTCGTAGTTCGGCTGATTTTAGAGGAATTTTTGTACGTTCCAAAAATCGACACTGAAACTTTTCTGATGAAAACCACACAATGGATTCCTATGGAAGGAAATACAAGTTACTGGTAAGTATGCTTAGAATTACTTTTCAGGGTCAGTGCTGGGCTAAAAGATGCAGCACTGAGTTCTCTCCTGATAACAGGTGAGTAAATCGGAATTCGTAGTTTAGCTGATTTTAGAGGAATATTTGTAAGTTTCAAAACTCCACACTTCGAAGAATTTCCAAGTGAAACCAGTCAATGTTAGCCTATGGAAGGAAATTCAAGTTACTGGTAAGTACGGTTAGAATTACTTTTCAGGATCAGTACTGTGCTTAAACATGCAGCACTGAGGTCTCGCCTGATAACAGGTGAGTAAATCGGAATTCGTAGTTCGGCTGATTTTAGAGAAATTTTTGTACGTTCCAAAAATCGACACTTAGAAACTTTTCTGCTGAAAACCACACAATGGATTTCTATGGAAGGAAATACAAGTTACTGGTGAGTACGCTTAGAATTACTTTTCAGGATCAGTACTGGGCTTAAACATGCAGCACTGAGGTCTCTCCTGATAACAGGTGCGTAAATCGGAATTCGTAGTTCGGCTGATTTTAGAGGAATATTTGTAAGTTCCAAAACTCCACACTTCGAAGAATTTCCAAGTGAAACCAGCCAATGTTACCCTATGGAAGGAAATTCATGTTACTGGTAAGTATGGATAGAATGACTTTTCAGGATCAGTACTGGGCTTAAACATGCAGCACTGAGGTCTCTCCTGATAACAGGTGAGTACATCGGAATTCGTAGTTCGGCTGATTTTAGAGGAATATTTGTAACTTCCAAAACTCCACACTTCGAAGAATTTCCAAGTGAAACCAGTCAATGTTAGCCTATGGAATGAAATTCAAGTTCCTGGTAAGTACGGTTAGAATAACTTTTCAGGATCAGTACTGGGCTTAAAGATGCAGCATTGAGGTCTCTCCTGATAACAGGTGAGTAAATCGGAATTCGTAGTTCGGCAGATTTTAGATGAATTTTTGTACGTTCCAAAAATCGACACTTAGAAACTTTTCTTCTGAAAACCACACAGTGGATTCCTATGGAAGGAAATACAAGTTACTGGTAAGTACTTTTAGAATTACTTTTCAGGATCAGTACTGGGCTTAAAGATGCAGCATTGAGGTCTCTCCTGATAACAGGTGAGTAAATCGGAATTCGTAGTTCGGCTGATTTTAGAGGAATTTTTGTACGTTCCAAAAATCGACACTCAGAAACTTTTCCGCTGAAAACCACATAATGGATTCCTATGGAAGGAAATACAAGTTACTGGTGAGTATGCTTAGAATTACTTTTCAGGGTCAGTGCTTGGCTAAAAGATGCAGCACTGGGTTCTCTCCTGATAACAGGTGAGTAAATCGGAATTCGTAGTTCGGCTGATTTTAGAGGAATATTTGTAAGTTTCAAAACTCCACACTTCGAAGAATTTCCAAGTGAAACCAGTCAATGTTAGCCTATGGAAGGAAATTCAAGTTACTGGTAAGTACGGTTAGAATTACTTTTCAGGATCAGTACTGGGCTTAAACATGCAGTACTGAGGTCTCTCCTGATAACAGGTGAGTAAATCGGAATTCGTAGTTCGGCTGATTTTAGAGGAATATTTGTAAGTTCCAAAATTCCACACTTCGAAGAATTTCAATAGTGAAACCAGTCAATGTTAGCCTATGGAATGAAATTCAAGGTCCTGGTAAGCACGCTTAGAATTACTTTTCAGGATCAGTACTGGGCTTAAAGATGCAGCATTGAGGTCTCTCCTGATAACAGGTGAGTAAATCGGAATTCGTAGTTCGGCTGATTTTAGAGGAATTTTTGTACGTTCCAAAAATCGACACTTAGAAACTTTTCCGCTGAAAACCACATAATGGATTCCTATGGAAGGAAAAACAATTTACTGGTGAGTACGCTTAGAATTACTTTTCAGGGTCAGTGCTTGGCTAAAAGATGCAGCACTGGGTTCTCTCCTGATAACAGGTGAGTAAATCGGAATTCGTAGTTCGGCTGATTCTAGAGGAATTTTTGTACGTTCCAAAAATCGACACTTAGAATCTTTTCTTCTGAAAACCACACAATGGATTCCTATGGAAGGAAATACAAGTTACTGGTAAGTACGCTTAGAATTACTTTTCAGGATCAGTGCTGGGCTAAAGCATGCAGCACTGGTTTCTCTCTTGATAACAGGCGAGTAAATCGGAATTCGGACTTCGGCTGATTTTAGAGGAATATTTGTAAGTTCCAAAATTCCACACTTCGAAACTTTTCTGCTGAAAACCACACCGTGGATTCCTATGGAAGGAAATACAAGTTACTGGTAAGTACGCTTAGAATTACTTTTCAGGGTCAGTGCTGGGCTAAAAGATGCAGCACTGGGTTCTCACTTGATAACAGGTGAGTAAATCGGAATTCGTAGTTCGGCTGATTTTAGAGGAATATTTGTAAGTTCCAAAATTCCACACTTCGAAACTTTTCTGCTGCAAACCACACCGTGGATTCCTATGGAAGGAAATTCAAGTTACTGGTAAGTACGGTTAGAATTACTTTTCAGGATCAGTACTGGGCTTAAACATGCAGCACTGAGGTCTCTCCTGATAACAGGTGAGTAAATCGGAATTCATAGTTCGGCTGATTTTAGAGGAATATTTGTAAGTTCCAAAATTCCACACTTCGAAGAATTTCCAAGTGAAACCAGTCAATGTTAGCCTATGGAATGAAATTCAATGTCCTGGTAAGCACGCTTAGAATTACTTTTCAGGATCAATACTGGGCTTAAAGATGCAGCATTGAGGTCTCTCCTGATAACAGGTGAGTAAATCGGAATTCGTAGTTCGGCTGATTTTAGAGGAATATTTGTAACTTCCAAAACTCCACACTTCGAAGATTTTCCAAGTGAAACCAGTCAATGTTAGCCTATGGAAGGAAATACAAGTTACTGGTAAGTACTTTTAGAATTACTTTTCAGGATCAGTACTGGGCTTAAAGATGCAGCATTGAGGTCTCTCCTGATAACAGGTGAGTAAATCGGAATTCGTAGTTCGGCTGATTTTAGAGGAATTTTTGTACGTTCCAAAAATCGACACTCAGAAACTTTTCCGCTGAAAACCACATAATGGATTCCTATGGAAGGAAATACAAGTTACTGGTGAGTATGCTTAGAATTACTTTTCAGGGTCAGTGCTTGGCTAAAAGATGCAGCACTGGGTTCTCTCCTGATAACAGGTGAGTAAATCGGAATTCGTAGTTCGGCTGATTTTAGAGGAATATTTGTAAGTTTCAAAACTCCACACTTCGAAGAATTTCCAAGTGAAACCAGTCAATGTTAGCCTATGGAAGGAAATTCAAGTTACTGGTAAGTACGGTTAGAATTACTTTTCAGGATCAGTACTGGGCTTAAACATGCAGCACTGAGGTCTCTCCTGATAACAGGTGAGTAAATCGGAATTCGTAGTTCGGCTGATTTTAGAGGAATATTTGTAAGTTCCAAAATTCCACACTTCGAAGAATTTCAATAGTGAAACCAGTCAATGTTAGCCTATGGAATGAAATTCAAGGTCCTGGTAAGCACGCTTAGAATTACTTTTCAGGATCAGTACTGGGCTTAAAGATGCAGCATTGATGTCTCTCCTGATAACAGGTGAGTAAATCGGAATTCGTAGTTCGGCTGATTTTAGAGGAATTTTTGTACGTTCCAAAAATCGACACTTAGAAACTTTTCCGCTGAAAACCACATAATGGATTCCTATGGAAGGAAAAACAATTTACTGGTGAGTACGCTTAGAATTACTTTTCAGGGTCAGTGCTTGGCTAAAAGATGCAGCACTGGGTTCTCTCCTGATAACAGGTGAGTAAATCGGAATTCGTAGTTCGGCTGATTCTAGAGGAATTTTTGTACGTTCCAAAAATCGACACTTAGAATCTTTTCTTCTGAAAACCACACAATGGATTCCTATGGAAGGAAATACAAGTTACTGGTAAGTACGCTTAGAATTACTTTTCAGGATCAGTGCTGGGCTAAAGCATGCAGCACTGGTTTCTCTCTTGATAACAGGCGAGTAAATCGGAATTCGGACTTCGGCTGATTTTAGAGGAATATTTGTAAGTTCCAAAATTCCACACTTCGAAACTTTTCTGCTGAAAACCACACCGTGGATTCCTATGGAAGGAAATACAAGTTACTGGTAAGTACGCTTAGAATTACTTTTCAGGGTCAGTGCTGGGCTAAAAGATGCAGCACTGGGTTCTCACTTGATAACAGGTGAGTAAATCGGAATTCGTAGTTCGGCTGATTTTAGAGGAATATTTGTAAGTTCCAAAATTCCACACTTCGAAACTTTTCTGCTGCAAACCACACCGTGGATTCCTATGGAAGGAAATTCAAGTTACTGGTAAGTACGGTTAGAATTACTTTTCAGGATCAGTACTGGGCTTAAACATGCAGCACTGAGGTCTCTCCTGATAACAGGTGAGTAAATCGGAATTCATAGTTCGGCTGATTTTAGAGGAATATTTGTAAGTTCCAAAATTCCACACTTCGAAGAATTTCCAAGTGAAACCAGTCAATGTTAGCCTATGGAATGAAATTCAATGTCCTGGTAAGCACGCTTAGAATTACTTTTCAGGATCAATACTGGGCTTAAAGATGCAGCATTGAGGTCTCTCCTGATAACAGGTGAGTAAATCGGAATTCGTAGTTCGGCTGATTTTAGAGGAATATTTGTAACTTCCAAAACTCCACACTTCGAAGATTTTCCAAGTGAAACCAGTCAATGTTAGCCTATGGAATGAAATTCAAGTTCCTGGTAAGTACGGTTAGAATTAGTTTTCAGGATCAGTACTGGGCTTAAAGATGCAGCATTGAGGTCTCTCCTGATAACAGGTGAGTAAATCGGAATTCGTAGTTCGGCAGATTTTAGATGAATTTTTGTACGTTCCAAAAATCGACACTTAGAAACTTTTCTTCTGAAAACCACACAGTGGATTCCTATGGAAGGAAATACAAGTTACTGGTAAGTACTTTTAGAATTACTTTTCAGGATCAGTACTGGGCTTAAAGATGCAGCATTGAGGTCTCTCCTGATAACAGGTGAGTAAATCGGAATTCGTAGTTCGGCTGATTTTAGAGGAATTTTTGTACGTTCCAAAAATCGACACTCAGAAACTTTTCCGCTGAAAACCACATAATGGATTCCTATGGAAGGAAATACAAGTTACTGGTGAGTATGCTTAGAATTACTTTTCAGGGTCAGTGCTTGGCTAAAAGATGCAGCACTGGGTTCTCTCCTGATAACAGGTGAGTAAATCGGAATTCGTAGTTCGGCTGATTTTAGAGGAATATTTGTAAGTTTCAAAACTCCACACTTCGAAGAATTTCCAAGTGAAACCAGTCAATGTTAGCCTATGGAAGGAAATTCAAGTTACTGGTAAGTACGGTTAGAATTACTTTTCAGGATCAGTACTGGGCTTAAACATGCAGCACTGAGGTCTCTCCTGATAACAGGTGAGTAAATCGGAATTCGTAGTTCGGCTGATTTTAGAGGAATATTTGTAAGTTCCAAAATTCCACACTTCGAAGAATTTCAATAGTGAAACCAGTCAATGTTAGCCTATGGAATGAAATTCAAGGTCCTGGTAAGCACGCTTAGAATTACTTTTCAGGATCAGTACTGGGCTTAAAGATGCAGCATTGATGTCTCTCCTGATAACAGGTGAGTAAATCGGAATTCGTAGTTCGGTTGATTTTAGAGGAATTTTTGTACGTTCCAAAAATCGACACTTAGAAACTTTTCCGCTGAAAACCACATAATGGATTCCTATGGAAGGAAAAACAATTTACTGGTGAGTACGCTTAGAATTACTTTTCAGGGTCAGTGCTTGGCTAAAAGATGCAGCACTGGGTTCTCTCCTGATAACAGGTGAGTAAATCGGAATTCGTAGTTCGGCTGATTTTAGAGGAATTTTTGTACGTTCCAAAAATCGACACTTAGAATCTTTTCTTCTGAAAACCACACAATGGATTCCTATGGAAGGAAATACAAGTTACTGGTAAGTACGCTTAGAATTACTTTTCAGGATCAGTGCTGGGCTAAAGCATGCAGCACTGGTTTCTCTCTTGATAACAGGCGAGTAAATCGGAATTCGGACTTCGGCTGATTTTAGAGGAATATTTGTAAGTTCCAAAATTCCACACTTCGAAACTTTTCTGCTGAAAACCACACCGTGAATTCCTATGGAAGGAAATACAAGTTACTGGTAAGTACGATTAGAATTACTTTTCAGGGTCAGTGCTGGGCTAAAAGATGCAGCACTGGGTTCTCACTTGATAACAGGTGAGTAAATCGGAATTCGTAGTTCGGCTGATTTTAGAGGAATATTTGTAAGTTCCAAAATTCCACACTTCGAAACTTTTCTGCTGAAAACCACACCGTGAATTCCTATGGAAGGAAATTCAAGTTACTGGTAAGTACGGTTAGAATTACTTTTCAGGATCAGTACTGGGCTTAAACATGCAGCACTGAGGTCTCTCCTGATAACAGGTGAGTAAATCGGAATTCATAGTTCGGCTGATTTTAGAGGAATATTTGTAAGTTCCAAAATTCCACACTTCGAAGAATTTCCAAGTGAAACCAGTCAATGTTAGCCTATTGAATGAAATTCAATGTCCTGGTAAGCACGCTTAGAATTACTTTTCAGGATCAGTACTGGGCTTAAAGATGCAGCATTGAGGTCTCTCCTGATAACAGTTGAGTAAATCGGAATTCGTAGTTCGGCTGATTTTAGAGGAATATTTGTAACTTCCAAAACTCCACACTTCGAAGATTTTCCAAGTGAAACCAGTCAATGTTAGCCTATGGAATGAAATTCAAGTTCCTGGTAAGTACGTTTAGAATTACTTTTCAGGATCAGTACTGGCCTTAAAGATTCAGCACTGAGGTCTCTCCTGATAACAGGTGAGTAAATCGGAATTCGTAGTTCAGCTGATTTTAGAGGAATTTTTGTACGTTCCAAAAATCGACACTGAGAAACTTTTCTGCTGAAAACCACACAATGGATTCCTATGGAAGGAAATACAAGTTACTGGTGAGTACGCTTAGAATTACTTTTCAGGGTCAGTGCTGGGCTAAAAGATGCAGCACTGGGTTCTCACTTGATAACAGGCGAGTAAATCAGAATTCGTAGTTCGGCTGATTTTAGAGGAATATTTGTAAGTTCCAAAACTCCACACTTAGAAACTTTTCTGCTGAAAACCACACAATGGATTCCTATGGAATGAAATACAAGTTACTGGTAAGTACACTTAGAATTACTTTTCAGGGTCAGTGCTGGGCTAAAAGATGCAGCACTGGGTTCTCTCCTGATAACAGGTGAGTAAATCGGAATTCGAAGTTCGGCTGATTTTAGAGGAATATTTGTAAGTTCCAAAATTCCACACTTCGAAACTTTTCTGCTGAAAACCACACAGTGGATTCCTATGGAAGGAAATACAAGTTACTGGTAAGTACGCTAAGAATAAATTTTCAGGGTCAGTGCTGTGCTAAAAGATGCAGCACTGAGTTCTCTCCTGATAATAGGTAAGTAAATCGGAATTTGAAATTCGGCTGATTTTAGAGGAATATTTGTAAGTTCCAAAATTCCACACTTCGAAACTTTTCTGCTGAAAACCACACGGTGGATTCCTATGGAAGGAAATACAAGTTACTGGTAAGTACGCTTAGAATTACTTTTCAGGGTCAGTGCTGGGCTAAAAGATGCAGCACTGAGTTCTCTCCTGATAACAGGTAAGTAAATCGGAATTCGTAGTTCGGCTGATTTTAGAGGAATATTTGTAAGTTTCAAAACTCCACACTTCGAAGAATTTCCAAGTGAAACCAGTCAATGTTAGCCTATGGAAGGAAATTCAAGTTACTGGTAAGTGCGGTTAGAATTACTTTTCAGGATCAGTACTGGGCTTAAACATGCAGCACTGAGGTCTCTCCTGTTAACAGGTGAGTAAATCCGAATTCGTAGTTCGGCTGATTTTAGAGGAATAAATGTAAGTTCCAAAATTCCACACTTCGAAGAATTTCCAAGTGAAACCAGTCAATATTAGCCTATGGAATGAAATTCAAGGTCCTGGTAAGCACGCTTAGAATTACTTTTCAGGATCAGTACTGGGCTTAAAGATGCAGTATTGAGGTCTCTCCTGATAACAGGTGAGTAAATCGGAATTCGTAGTTCAGCTGATTTTAGAGGAATTTTTGTACGTTCCAAAAATCGACACTGAGAAACTTTTCTGCTGAAAACCACACAATGGATTCCTATGGAAGGAAATACAAGTTACTGGTGAGTACGCTTAGAATTACTTTTCAGGGTCAGTGCTTGACTAAAAGATGCGGCACTGGGTTCTCTCCTGATAACAGGTGAGTAAATCGGAATTCGTAGTTCGGCTGATTTTAGAGGAATATTTGTAAGTTCCAAAACTCCACACTTCGAAGAATTTCCAAGGGAAAAAAGTCAATGTTAGCCTATGGAAGGAAATTCAAGTTACTGGTAAGTATGGTTAGAATGACTTTTCAGGATCAGTACTGGGCTTAAACATGCAGCACTGAGGTCTCTCCTGATAACAAGTGAGTAAATCGGAATTCTTAGTTCGGCTGATTTTAGAGGAATATTTGTAACTTCCAAAACTCCACACTTTGAAGAATTTCCAAGTGAAACCAGTCAATGTTAGCCTATGGAATGAAATTCAAGTTCCTGGTAAGTATGGTTAGAATTACTTTTCAGGATCAGTACTGGGCGTAAAGATGCAGAATTGAGGTCTCTCCTGATAACAGGTGAGTAAATCAGAATTCGTAGTTCGGCTGATTTTAGAGGAATTTTTGTACGTTCCAAAAATCGACACTTAGAAACTTTTCTGCTGAAAACCACACAATGGATTCCTATGGAAGGAAATATAAGTTGCAGGTAAGTACACTTAGAATTACTTTTCAAGATCAGTACTGGGCTTAAACATGCAGCACTGAGGTCTCTCCTGATAGGTGAGTAAATCGGAATTCGTAGCTCGGCTGATTTTAGAGGAGTATTTGTAAGTTCCAAAACTCCACACTTCGAAGAATTACCAAGTGAAACCAGTCAATGTTAGCCTATGGAAGGAAATTCAAGTTACTGGTAAGTACGGTTAGAATTACTTTTCAGGATCAGTACTGGCCTTAAAGATTCAGCACTGAGGTCTCTCCTGATAAAAGGTGAATAAATCGGAATTCGTAGTTCGGCTGATTTTAGAGGAATTTTTGTACGTTCCAAAAATCGACACTGAAACTTTTCTGCTGAAAACCACACAATGGATTCCTATGGAAGGAAATACAAGTTGCTGGTAAGTACATTTAGAATTACTTTTCAGGGTCAGTGCTGGGCTAAAAGATGCAGCACTGGGTTCTCTCCTGATAACTGGAGAGTAAATCAGAATTCGAAGTTCGACTGATTTTAGAGGAATATTTGTAAGTTCCAAAATTCCACACTTCGAAACTTTTCTGCTGAAAACCACACAGTGGATTCCTACGGAAGGAAATACAAGTTACTGGTAAGTATGCTTAGAATTACTTTTCAGGGTCAGTGCTGGGCTAAAAGATGCAGCACTGAGTTCTCTCCTGATAACAGGTGAGTAAATCGGAATTCGTAGTTTAGCTGATTTTAGAGGAATATTTGTAAGTTTCAAAACTCCACACTTCGAAGAATTTCCAAGTGAAACCAGTCAATGTTAGCCTATGGAAGGAAATTCAAGTTACTGGTAAGTACGGTTAGAATTACTTTTCAGGATCAGTACTGTGCTTAAACATGCAGCACTGAGGTCTCTCCTGATAACAGGTGAGTAAATCGGAATTCGTAGTTCGGCTGATTTTAGAGGAATTTTTGTACGTTCCAAAAATCGACACTTAGAAACTTTTCTGCTGAAAACCACACAATGGATTCCTATGGAAGGAAATACAAGTTACTGGTGAGTATGCTTAAAATTACTTTTCAGGTACAGTACTGGGCTTAAACATGCAGCACTGAGGTCTCTCCTGATAACAGGTGAGTAAATCGGAATTCGTAGTTCGGCTGATTTTAGAGGAATATTTGTAAGTTCCAAAACTCCACACTTCGAAGAATTTCCAAGTGAAACCAGCCAATGTTACCCTATGGAAGGAAATTCATGTTACTGGTAAGTATGGTTAGAATGACTTTTCAGGATCAGTACTGGGCTTAAACATGCAGCACTGAGGTCTCTCCTGATAACAGGTGAGTAAATCGGAATTCGTAGTTCGGCTGATTTTAGAGGAATATTTGTAACTTCCAAAACTCCACACTTCGAAGAATTTCCAAGTGAAACCAGTCAATGTTAGCCTATGGAATGAAATTCAAGTTCCTGGTAAGTACGTTTAGAATTACTTTTCAGGATCAGTACTGGCCTTAAAGATTCAGCACTGAGGTCTCTCCTGATAACAGGTGAGTAAATCAGAATTCGTAGTTTGGCTGATTTTAGAGGAATTTTTGTCCGTTCCAAAAATCGACACTTAGAAACGTTTCTGCTGAAAACCACACAATGGATTCCTATGGAAGGAAGTATAAGTTACTGGTAAGTACGCTTAGAATTACTTTTCAGGGTCAGTGCTGGGCTAAAAGATGCAGCACTGGGTTCTCTCCTGATAACAGGTGAGTAAATCGGAATTCAAAGTTCGGCTGATTTTAGAGGAATATTTGTAAGTTCCAAAATTCCACACTTCGAAACTTTTCTGCTGAAAACCACACAGTGGATTCCTACGGAAGGAAATACAAGTTACTGGTAAGTATGCTTAGAATTACTTTTCAGGGTCAGTGCTGGGCTAAAAGATGCAGCACTGAGTTCTCTCCTGATAACAGGTGAGTAAATCGGAATTCGTAGTTTAGCTGATTTTAGAGGAATATTTGTAAGTTTCAAAACTCCACACTTCGAAGAATTTCCAAGTGAAACCAGTCAATGTTAGCCTATGGAAGGAAATTCAAGTTACTGGTAAGTACGGTTAGAATTACTTTTCAGGATCAGTACTGTGCTTAAACATGCAGCACTGAGGTCTCTCCTGATAACAGGTGAGTAAATCGGAATTCGTAGTTCGGCTGATTTTAGAGGAATTTTTGTACGTTCCAAAAATCGACACTTAGAAACTTTTCTGCTGAAAACCACACAATGGATTCCTATGGAAGGAAATACAAGTTACTGGTGAGTATGCTTAAAATTACTTTTCAGGTACATTACTGGGCTTAAACATGCAGCACTGAGGTCTCTCCTGATAACAGGTGAGTAAATCGGAATTCGTAGTTCGGCTGATTTTAGAGGAATATTTGTAAGTTCCAAAACTCCACACTTCGAAGAATTTCCAAGTGAAACCAGCCAATGTTACCCTATGGAAGGAAATTCATGTTACTGGTAAGTATGGTTAGAATGACTTTTCAGGATCAGTACTGGGCTTAAACATGCAGCACTGAGGTCTCTCCTGATAACAGGTGAGTAAATCGGAATTCGTAGTTCGGCTGATTTTAGAGGAATATTTGTAACTTCCAAAACTCCACACTTCGAAGAATTTCCAAGTGAAACCAGTCAATGTTAGCCTATGGAATGAAATTCAAGTTCCTGGTAAGTACGTTTAGAATTACTTTTCAGGATCAGTACTGGCCTTAAAGATTCAGCACTGAGGTCTCTCCTGATAACAGGTGAGTAAATCAGAATTCGTAGTTTGGCTGATTTTAGAGGAATTTTTGTCCGTTCCAAAAATCGACACTTAGAAACGTTTCTGCTGAAAACCACACAATGGATTCCTATGGAAGGAAGTATAAGTTACTGGTAAGTACGCTTAGAATTACTTTTCAGGGTCAGTGCTGGGCTAAAAGATGCAGCACTGGGTTCTCTCCTGATAACAGGTGAGTAAATCGGAATTCGAAGTTCGGCTGATTTTAGAGGAATATTTGTAAGTTCCAAAATTCCACACTTCGAAACTTTTCTGCTGAAAACCACACAGTGGATTCCTATGGAAGGAAATACAAGTTACTGGTAAGTACGCTAAGAATAAATTTTCAGGGTCAGTGCTGTGCTAAAAGATGCAGCACTGAGTTCTCTCCTGATAATAGGTAAGTAAATCGGAATTTGAAATTCGGCTGATTTTAGAGGAATATTTGTAAGTTCCAAAATTCCACACTTCGAAACTTTTCTGCTGAAAACCACACGGTGGATTCCTATGGAAGGAAATACAAGTTACTGGTAAGTACGCTTAGAATTACTTTTCAGGGTCAGTGCTGGGCTAAAAGATGCAGCACTGAGTTCTCTCCTGATAACAGGTAAGTAAATCGGAATTCGTAGTTTTGCTGATTTTAGAGGAATATTTGTATGATTCAAAACTCCACACTTCGAAGAATTTCCAAGTGAAACCAGTCAATGTTAGCCTATGGAAGGAAATTCAAGTTACTGGTAAGTGCGGTTAGAATTACTTTTCAGGATCAGTACTGGGCTTAAACATGCAGCACTGAGGTCTCTCCTGACAACAGGTGAGTAAATCGGAATTCGTAGTTCGGCTGATTTTAGAGGAATAAATGTAAGTTCCAAAATTCCACACTTCGAAGAATTTCCAAGTGAAACCAGTCAATATTAGCCTATGGAATGAAATTCAAGGTCCTGGTAAGCACGCTTAGAATTACTTTTCAGGATCAGTACTGGGCTTAAAGATGCAGTATTGAGGTCTCTCCTGATAACAGGTGAGTAAATCGGAATTCGTAGTTCAGCTGATTTTAGAGGAATTTTTGTACGTTCCAAAAATCGACACTGAGAAACTTTTCTGCTGAAAACCACACAATGGATTCCTATGGAAGGAAATACAAGTTACTGGTGAGTACGCTTAGAATTACTTTTCAGGGTCAGTGCTTGACTAAAAGATGCGGCACTGGGTTCTCTCCTGATAACAGGTGAGTAAATCGGAATTCGTAGTTCGGCTGATTTTAGAGGAATATTTGTAAGTTCCAAAACTCCACACTTCGAAGAATTTCCAAGTGAAAAAAGTCAATGTTAGCCTATGGAAGGAAATTCAAGTTACTGGTAAGTATGGTTAGAATGACTTTTCAGGATCAGTACTGGGCTTAAACATGCAGCACTGAGGTCTCTCCTGATAACAGGTGAGTAAATCGGAATTCGTAGTTCGGCTGATTTTAGAGGAATATTTGTAAGTTCCAAAACTCCACACTTCGAAGAATTTCCAAGTGAAAAAAGTCAATGTTAGCCTATGGAATGAAATACAAGTTACTGGTAAGCACGCTTAGAATTACTTTTCAGGATCAGTACTGGGCTTAAAGATGCAGTATTGAGGTCTCTCCTGATAACAGGTGAGTAAATCGGAATTCGTAGTTCAGCTGATTTTAGAGGAATTTTTGTACGTTCCAAAAATCGACACTGAGAAACTTTTCTGCTGAAAACCACACAATGGATTCCTATGGAAGGAAATACAAGTTACTGGTGAGTACGCTTAGAATTACTTTTCAGGATCAGTACTGGGCTTAAACATGCAGCACTGAGGTCTCTCCTGATAGGTGAGTAAATCGGAATTCGTAGCTCGGCTGATTTTAGAGGAGTATTTGTAAGTTCCAAAACTCCACACTTCGAAGAATTCCCAAGTGAAACCAGTCAATGTTAGCCTATGGAAGTAAATTCAAGTTACTGGTAAGTACGGTTAGAATTACTTTTCAGGATCAGTACTGGCCTTAAAGATTCAGCACTGAGGTCTCTCCTGATAACAGGTGAATAAATCGGAATTCGTAGTTCGGCTGATTTTAGAGGAATTTTTGTACGTTCCAAAAATCGACACTGAAACTTTTCTGCTAAAAACCACACAATGGATTCCTATGGAAGGAAATACAAGTTGCTGGTAAGTACATTTAGAATTACTTTTCAGGGTCAGTGCTGGGCTAAAAGATGCAGCACTGGTTTCTCTCCTGATAACTGAAGAGTAAATCAGAATTCGAAGTTCGACTGATTTTAGAGGAATATTTGTAAGTTCCAAAATTCCACACTTCGAAACTTTTCTGCTGAAAACCACACAGTGGATTCCTACGGAAGGAAATACAAGTTACTGGTAAGTATGCTTAGAATTACTTTTCAGGGTCAGTGCTGGGCTAAAAGATGCAGCACTGAGTTCTCTCCTGATAACAGGTGAGTAAATCGGAATTCGTAGTTTAGCTGATTTTAGAGGAATATTTGTAAGTTTCAAAACTCCACACTTCGAAGAATTTCCAAGTGAAACCAGTCAATGTTAGCCTATGGAAGGAAATTCAAGTTACTGGTAAGTACAGTTAGAATTACTTTTCAGGATCAGTACTGTGCTTAAACATGCAGCACTGAGGTCTCTCCTGATAACAGGTGAGTAAATCGGAATTCGTAGTTCGGCTGATTTTAGAGGAATTTTTGTATGTTCCAAAAATCGACACTTAGAAACTTTTCTGCTGAAAACCACACAATGGATTCCTATGGAAGGAAATACAAGTTACTGGTGAGTACGCTTAAAATTACTTTTCAGGATCAGTACTGTGCTTAAACATGCAGCACTGAGGTCTCTCCTGAGAACAGGTGAGTAAATCGGAATTCGTAGTTCGGCTGATTTTAGAGGAATATTTGTAAGTTCCAAAACTCCACACTTCGAAGAATTTCCAAGTGAAACCAGCCAATGTTACCCTATGGAAGGAAATTCATGTTACTGGTAAGTATGGTTAGAATGACTTTTCAGGATCAGTACTGGGCTTAAACATGCAGCACTGAGGTCTCTCCTGATAACAGGTGAGTAAATCGGAATTCGTAGTTCGGCTGATTTTAGAGGAATATTTGTAACTTCCAAAACTCCACACTTCGAAGAATTTCCAAGTGAAACCAGTCAATGTTAGCCTATGGAATGAAATTCAAGTTCCTGGTAAGTACGGTTAGAATTACTTTTCAGGATCAGTACTGGGCTTAAAGATGCAGCATTGAGGTCTCTCCTGATAACAGGTGAGTAAATCGGAATTCGTAGTTCAGCAGATTTTAGAGGAATTTTTGTACATTCCAAAAATCGACACTTAGAAACTTTTCTTCTGAAAACCACACAGTGGATTCCTATGGAAGGAAATACAAGTTACTGGTAAGTACTTTTAGAATTACTTTTCAGGATCAGTACTGGGCTTAAAGATGCAGCATTGAGGTCTCTCCTGATAACAGGTGAGTAAATCGGAATTCGTAGTTCGGCTGATTTTAGAGGAATTTTTGTACGTTCCAAAAATCAACACTTAGAAACTTTTCCGCTGAAAACCACATAATGGATTCCTATGGAAGGAAATACAAGTTACTGGTGAGTACGCTTAGAATTACTTTTCAGGGTCAGTGCTTGGCTAAAAGATGCAGCACTGGGTTCTCTCCTGATAACAGGTGAGTAAATCGGAATTCGAAGTTCGGCTGATTTTAGAGGAATATTTGTAAGTTCCAAAATTCCACACTTCGAAACTTTTCTGCTGAAAACCACACAGTGGATTCCTATGGAAGGAAATACAAGTTACTGGTAAGTACGCTAAGAATAAATTTTCAGGGTCAGTGCTGTGCTAAAAGATGCAGCACTGAGTTCTCTCCTGATAATAGGTAAGTAAATCGGAATTTGAAATTCGGCTGATTTTAGAGGAATATTTGTAAGTTCCAAAATTCCACACTTCGAAACTTTTCTGCTGAAAACCACACGGTGGATTCCTATGGAAGGAAATACAAGTTACTGGTAAGTACGCTTAGAATTACTTTTCAGGGTCAGTGCTGGGCTAAAAGATGCAGCACTGAGTTCTCTCCTGATAACAGGTAAGTAAATCGGAATTCGTAGTTTTGCTGATTTTAGAGGAATATTTGTATGATTCAAAACTCCACACTTCGAAGAATTTCCAAGTGAAACCAGTCAATGTTAGCCTATGGAAGGAAATTCAAGTTACTGGTAAGTGCGGTTAGAATTACTTTTCAGGATCAGTACTGGGCTTAAACATGCAGCACTGAGGTCTCTCCTGACAACAGGTGAGTAAATCGGAATTCGTAGTTCGGCTGATTTTAGAGGAATAAATGTAAGTTCCAAAATTCCACACTTCGAAGAATTTCCAAGTGAAACCAGTCAATATTAGCCTATGGAATGAAATTCAAGGTCCTGGTAAGCACGCTTAGAATTACTTTTCAGGATCAGTACTGGGCTTAAAGATGCAGTATTGAGGTCTCTCCTGATAACAGGTGAGTAAATCGGAATTCGTAGTTCAGCTGATTTTAGAGGAATTTTTGTACGTTCCAAAAATCGACACTGAGAAACTTTTCTGCTGAAAACCACACAATGGATTCCTATGGAAGGAAATACAAGTTACTGGTGAGTACGCTTAGAATTACTTTTCAGGGTCAGTGCTTGACTAAAAGATGCGGCACTGGGTTCTCTCCTGATAACAGGTGAGTAAATCGGAATTCGTAGTTCGGCTGATTTTAGAGGAATATTTGTAAGTTCCAAAACTCCACACTTCGAAGAATTTCCAAGTGAAAAAAGTCAATGTTAGCCTATGGAAGGAAATTCAAGTTACTGGTAAGTATGGTTAGAATGACTTTTCAGGATCAGTACTGGGCTTAAACATGCAGCACTGAGGTCTCTCCTGATAACAGGTGAGTAAATCGGAATTCGTAGTTCGGCTGATTTTAGAGGAATATTTGTAAGTTCCAAAACTCCACACTTCGAAGAATTTCCAAGTGAAAAAAGTCAATGTTAGCCTATGGAATGAAATACAAGTTACTGGTAAGCACGCTTAGAATTACTTTTCAGGATCAGTACTGGGCTTAAAGATGCAGTATTGAGGTCTCTCCTGATAACAGGTGAGTAAATCGGAATTCGTAGTTCAGCTGATTTTAGAGGAATTTTTGTACGTTCCAAAAATCGACACTGAGAAACTTTTCTGCTGAAAACCACACAATGGATTCCTATGGAAGGAAATACAAGTTACTGGTGAGTACGCTTAGAATTACTTTTCAGGATCAGTACTGGGCTTAAACATGCAGCACTGAGGTCTCTCCTGATAGGTGAGTAAATCGGAATTCGTAGCTCGGCTGATTTTAGAGGAGTATTTGTAAGTTCCAAAACTCCACACTTCGAAGAATTCCCAAGTGAAACCAGTCAATGTTAGCCTATGGAAGTAAATTCAAGTTACTGGTAAGTACGGTTAGAATTACTTTTCAGGATCAGTACTGGCCTTAAAGATTCAGCACTGAGGTCTCTCCTGATAACAGGTGAATAAATCGGAATTCGTAGTTCGGCTGATTTTAGAGGAATTTTTGTACGTTCCAAAAATCGACACTGAAACTTTTCTGCTAAAAACCACACAATGGATTCCTATGGAAGGAAATACAAGTTGCTGGTAAGTACATTTAGAATTACTTTTCAGGGTCAGTGCTGGGCTAAAAGATGCAGCACTGGTTTCTCTCCTGATAACTGAAGAGTAAATCAGAATTCGAAGTTCGACTGATTTTAGAGGAATATTTGTAAGTTCCAAAATTCCACACTTCGAAACTTTTCTGCTGAAAACCACACAGTGGATTCCTACGGAAGGAAATACAAGTTACTGGTAAGTATGCTTAGAATTACTTTTCAGGGTCAGTGCTGGGCTAAAAGATGCAGCACTGAGTTCTCTCCTGATAACAGGTGAGTAAATCGGAATTCGTAGTTTAGCTGATTTTAGAGGAATATTTGTAAGTTTCAAAACTCCACACTTCGAAGAATTTCCAAGTGAAACCAGTCAATGTTAGCCTATGGAAGGAAATTCAAGTTACTGGTAAGTACAGTTAGAATTACTTTTCAGGATCAGTACTGTGCTTAAACATGCAGCACTGAGGTCTCTCCTGATAACAGGTGAGTAAATCGGAATTCGTAGTTCGGCTGATTTTAGAGGAATTTTTGTATGTTCCAAAAATCGACACTTAGAAACTTTTCTGCTGAAAACCACACAATGGATTCCTATGGAAGGAAATACAAGTTACTGGTGAGTACGCTTAAAATTACTTTTCAGGATCAGTACTGTGCTTAAACATGCAGCACTGAGGTCTCTCCTGAGAACAGGTGAGTAAATCGGAATTCGTAGTTCGGCTGATTTTAGAGGAATATTTGTAAGTTCCAAAACTCCACACTTCGAAGAATTTCCAAGTGAAACCAGCCAATGTTACCCTATGGAAGGAAATTCATGTTACTGGTAAGTATGGTTAGAATGACTTTTCAGGATCAGTACTGGGCTTAAACATGCAGCACTGAGGTCTCTCCTGATAACAGGTGAGTAAATCGGAATTCGTAGTTCGGCTGATTTTAGAGGAATATTTGTAACTTCCAAAACTCCACACTTCGAAGAATTTCCAAGTGAAACCAGTCAATGTTAGCCTATGGAATGAAATTCAAGTTCCTGGTAAGTACGGTTAGAATTACTTTTCAGGATCAGTACTGGGCTTAAAGATGCAGCATTGAGGTCTCTCCTGATAACAGGTGAGTAAATCGGAATTCGTAGTTCAGCAGATTTTAGAGGAATTTTTGTACATTCCAAAAATCGACACTTAGAAACTTTTCTTCTGAAAACCACACAGTGGATTCCTATGGAAGGAAATACAAGTTACTGGTAAGTACTTTTAGAATTACTTTTCAGGATCAGTACTGGGCTTAAAGATGCAGCATTGAGGTCTCTCCTGATAACAGGTGAGTAAATCGGAATTCGTAGTTCGGCTGATTTTAGAGGAATTTTTGTACGTTCCAAAAATCAACACTTAGAAACTTTTCCGCTGAAAACCACATAATGGATTCCTATGGAAGGAAATACAAGTTACTGGTGAGTACGCTTAGAATTACTTTTCAGGGTCAGTGCTTGGCTAAAAGATGCAGCACTGGGTTCTCTCCTGATAACAGTTGAGTAAATCGTAATTCGAAGTTCGGCTGATTTTAGAGGAATATTTGTAAGTTCCAAAATTCCACACTTCGAAACTTTTCTGCTGAAAACCACACAGTGGATTCCTATGGAAGGAAATTCAAGTTACTGGTAAGTACGGTTAGAATTACTTTTCAGGATCAGTACTGGGCTTAAACATGCAGCACTGAGGTCTCTCCTGATAACAGGTGAGTAAATCGGAATTCATAGTTCGGCTGATTTTAGAGGAATATTTGTAAGTTCCAAAATTCCACACTTCGAAGAATTTCCAAGTGAAACCAGTCAATGTTAGCCTATGGAATGATATTCAGTGTCCTGGTAAGCACGCTTAGAATTACTTTTCAGGATCAGTACTGGGCTTAAAGATGCAGCATTGAGGTCTCTCCTGATAACAGGTGAGTAAATCGGAATTCGTAGTTCGGCTGATTTTAGAGGAATATTTGTAACTTCCAAAACTCCACACTTCGAAGATTTTCCAAGTGAAACCAGTCAATGTTAGCCTATGGAATGAAATTCAAGTTCCTGGTAAGTACGTTTAGAATTACTTTTCAGGATCAGTACTGGCCTTAAAGATTCAGCACTGAGGTCTCTCCTGATAACAGGTGAGTAAATCAGAATTCGTAGTTCGGCTGATTTTAGAGGAATATTTGTAAGTTCCAAAACTCCACACTTAGAAACTTTTCTGCTGACAACCACACAATGGATTCCTATGGAATGAAATACAAGTTACTGGTAAGTACACTTAGAATTACTTTTCAGGGTCAGTGCTGGGCTAAAAGATGCAGCACTGGGTTCTCTCCTGATAACAGGTGAGTAAATCGGAATTCGAAGTTCGGCTGATTTTAGAGGAATATTTGTAAGTTCCAAAATTCCACACTTCGAAACTTTTCTGCTGAAAACCACACAGTGGATTCCTATGGAAGGAAATACAAGTTACTGGTAAGTACGCTAAGAATAAATTTTCAGGGTCAGTGCTGTGCTAAAAGATGCAGCACTGAGTTCTCTCCTGATAATAGGTAAGTAAATCGGAATTTGAAATGCGGCTGATTTTAGAGGAATATTTGTAAGTTCCAAAATTCCACACTTCGAAACTTTTCTGCTGAAAACCACACGGTGGATTCCTATGGAAGGAAATACAAGTTACTGGTAAGTACGCTTAGAATTACTTTTCAGGGTCAGTGCTGGGCTAAAAGATGCAGCACTGAGTTCTCTCCTGATAACAGGTAAGTAAATCGGAATTCGTAGTTTTGCTGATTTTAGAGGAATATTTGTAAGATTCAAAACTCCACACTTCGAAGAATTTCCAAGTGAAACCAGTCAATGTTAGCCTATGGAAGGAAATTCAAGTTACTGGTAAGTGCGGTTAGTATTACTTTTCAGGATCAGTACTGGGCTTAAACATGCAGCACTGAGGTCTCTCCTGATAACAGGTGAGTAAATCGGAATTCGTAGTTCGGCTGATTTTAGAGGAATAAATGTAAGTTCCAAAATTCCACACTTCGAAGAATTTCAAAGCGAAACCAGTCAATATTAGCCTATGGAATGAAATTCAAGGTCCTGGTAAGCACGCTTAGAATTACTTTTCAGGATCAGTACTGGGCTTAAAGATGCAGTATTGAGGTCTCTCCTGATAACAGGTGAGTAAATCGGAATTCGTAGTTCAGCTGATTTTAGAGGAATTTTTGTACGTTCCAAAAATCGACACTGAGAAACTTTTCTGCTGAAAACCACACAATGGATTCCTATGGAAGGAAATACAAGTTACTGGTGAGTACGCTTAGAATTACTTTTCAGGGTCAGTGCTTGACTAAAAGATGCGGCACTGGGTTCTCTCCTGATAACAGGTGAGTAAATCGGAATTCGTAGTTCGGCTGATTTTAGAGGAATATTTGTAAGTTCCAAAACTCCACACTTCGAAGAATTTCCAAGGGAAAAAAGTCAATGTTAGCCTATGGAAGGAAATTCAAGTTACTGGTAAGTATGGTTAGAATGACTTTTCAGGATCAGTACTGGGCTTAAACATGCAGCACTGAGGTCTCTCCTGATAACAAGTGAGTAAATCGGAATTCTTAGTTCGGCTGATTTTAGAGGAATATTTGTAACTTCCAAAACTCCACACTTTGAAGAATTTCCAAGTGAAACCAGTCAATGTTAGCCTATGGAATGAAATTCAAGTTCCTGGTAAGTATGGTTAGAATTACTTTTCAGGATCAGTACTGGGCGTAAAGATGCAGAATTGAGGTCTCTCCTGATAACAGGTGAGTAAATCAGAATTCGTAGTTCGGCTGATTTTAGAGGAATTTTTGTACGTTCCAAAAATCGACACTTAGAAACTTTTCTGCTGAAAACCACACAATGGATTCCTATGGAAGGAAATATAAGTTGCAGGTAAGTACACTTAGAATTACTTTTCAAGATCAGTACTGGGCTTAAACATGCAGCACTGAGGTCTCTCCTGATAGGTGAGTAAATCGGAATTCGTAGCTCGGCTGATTTTAGAGGAGTATTTGTAAGTTCCAAAACTCCACACTTCGAAGAATTACCAAGTGAAACCAGTCAATGTTAGCCTATGGAAGGAAATTCAAGTTACTGGTAAGTACGGTTAGAATTACTTTTCAGGATCAGTACTGGCCTTAAAGATTCAGCACTGAGGTCTCTCCTGATAAAAGGTGAATAAATCGGAATTCGTAGTTCGGCTGATTTTAGAGGAATTTTTGTACGTTCCAAAAATCGACACTGAAACTTTTCTGCTGAAAACCACACAATGGATTCCTATGGAAGGAAATACAAGTTGCTGGTAAGTACATTTAGAATTACTTTTCAGGGTCAGTGCTGGGCTAAAAGATGCAGCACTGGGTTCTCTCCTGATAACTGGAGAGTAAATCAGAATTCGAAGTTCGACTGATTTTAGAGGAATATTTGTAAGTTCCAAAATTCCACACTTCGAAACTTTTCTGCTGAAAACCACACAGTGGATTCCTACGGAAGGAAATACAAGTTACTGGTAAGTATGCTTAGAATTACTTTTCAGGGTCAGTGCTGGGCTAAAAGATGCAGCACTGAGTTCTCTCCTGATAACAGGTGAGTAAATCGGAATTCGTAGTTTAGCTGATTTTAGAGGAATATTTGTAAGTTTCAAAACTCCACACTTCGAAGAATTTCCAAGTGAAACCAGTCAATGTTAGCCTATGGAAGGAAATTCAAGTTACTGGTAAGTACGGTTAGAATTACTTTTCAGGATCAGTACTGTGCTTAAACATGCAGCACTGAGGTCTCTCCTGATAACAGGTGAGTAAATCGGAATTCGTAGTTCGGCTGATTTTAGAGGAATTTTTGTACGTTCCAAAAATCGACACTTAGAAACTTTTCTGCTGAAAACCACACAATGGATTCCTATGGAAGGAAATACAAGTTACTGGTGAGTATGCTTAAAATTACTTTTCAGGTACAGTACTGGGCTTAAACATGCAGCACTGAGGTCTCTCCTGATAACAGGTGAGTAAATCGGAATTCGTAGTTCAGCTGATTTTAGAGGAATATTTGTAACTTCCAAAACTCCACACTTCGAAGAATTTCCAAGTGAAACCAGTCAATGTTAGGCTATGGAATGAAATTCAAGTTCCTTGTAAGTACGGTTAGAATTACTTTTCAGGATCAATACTGCGCTTAAAGATGCAGCATTGAGGTCTCTCCTGATAACAGGTGAGTAAATCGGAATTCGTAGTTCGGCCGATTTTAGAGGAATTTTTGTACGTTCCAAAAATCGACACTTAGAAACTTTTCTGCTGAAAACCACACAATGGATTCCTATGGAAGGAAATACAAGTTACTGGTAAGTACACTTAGAATAACTTTTCAGGGTCAGTGCTGGGCTAAAAGATGCAGCACTTGGGTCTCTCCTGATAACAGGTGAGTAAATCGGAATTCGTAGTTCGGCTGATTTTAGAGGGCTATTTGTAAGTTCCAAAACTCCACACTTCGAAGAATTTCCAAGTGAAACCAGTCAATGTTAGCCTATGGAAGGAAATTCAAGTTACTGGTAAGTACAGTTAGAATTACTTTTCAGGGTCAGTGCTGGGCTAAAAGATGCAGCACTGGGTTCTCACTTGATAACAGGTGAGTAAATCGGAATTCGTAGTTCGGCTGATTTTAGAGGAATATTTGTAAGTTCCAAAACTCCACACTTAGAAACTTTTCTACTGAAAACCACACAGTGGATTCCTATGGAAGGAATTGCAAGTTGCTGGTAAGTACGCTTAGGATTACTTTTCAGGGTCAGTGCTGGGCTAAAAGATGCAGCACTGGGTTCTCACTTGATAACAGGTGAGTAAATCAGAATTCGTAGTTCGGCTGATTTTAGAGGAATATTTGTAAGTTCCAAAACTCCACACTTCGAAGACTTTCCAAGTGAAACCACTCAATGTTAGCCTATGGAAGGAAATTCAAGTTACTGGTAAGTACGGTTAGAATTACTTTTCAGGATCAGTACTGGGCTTAAACATGCAGCACTGAGGTCTCCCCTGATAACAGGTGAATAAATCGGAATTCGTAGTTCGGCTGATTTTAGAGGAATATTTGTAAGTTCCAAAACTCCACACTTCGAAGAATTACCAAGTGAAACCAGTCAATGTTAGCCTGTGGAAGGAAATTCAAGTTACTGGTAAGTACGGTTAGAATTACTTTTCAGGATCAGTACTGGCCTTAAAGATTCAGCACTGAGGTCTCTCCTGATAACAGGTGAATAAATCGGAATTCGTAGTTCGGCTGATTTTAGAGGAATTTTTGTACGTTCCAAAAATCGACACTGAAACTTTTCTGCTAAAAACCACACAATGGATTCCTATGGAAGGAAGTACAAGTTACTGGTAAGTACGCTTAGAATTACTTTCCAGGGTCAGTGCTGGCTTAAAACATGCAGCACTGGGTTCTCTCTTGATAACAGGCGAGTAAATCGGAATTCGTAGTTCGGCTGATTTTAGAGGAATATTTGTTAGTTCCAAAACTCCACACTTAGAAACTTTTCTGCTGAAAACCACACAATGGATTCCTATGGAATGAAATACAAGTTACTGGTAAGTACGCTTAGAATTACTTTTCAGGGTCAGTGCTGGGCTAAAAGATGCAGCACTGGGTTCTCACTTGATAACAGGTGAGTAAATCGGAATTCGTAGTTCGGCTGATTTTAGAGGAATATTTGTAAGTTCCAAAACTCCACACTTAGAAACTTTTCTGCTGAAAACCACACAATGGATTCCTATGGAAGGAAATACAAGTTGCTGCTAAGTATATTTAGAATTACTTTTCAGGGTGAGTACTGGCCTTAAAGATTCAGCACTGAGGTCTCTCCTGATAACAGGTGAATAAATCGGAATTCGTAGTTCGGCTGATTTTAGAGGAATTTTTGTACGTTCCAAAAATCGACACTGAAACTTTTCTGCTAAAAACCACACAGTGGATTCCTATGGAAGGAAGTACAAGTTACTGGTAAGTACGGTTAGAATTACTTTTCAGGATCAGTACTGGCCTTAAAGATTCAGCACTGAGGTCTCTCCTGATAACAGGTGAATAAATCGGAATTCGTAGTTCGGCTGATTTTAGAGGAATTTTTGTACGTTCCAAAAATCGACACTGAAACTTTTCTGCTAAAAACCACACAGTGGATTCCTATGGAAGGAAGTACAAGTTACTGGTAAGTACGCTTAGAATTACTTTCCAGGGTCAGTGCTGGGTTAAAACATGCAGCACTGGGTTCTCTCTTGATAACAGGCGAGTAAATCGCAATTCGTAGTTCGGCTGATTTTAGAGGAATATTTGTTAGTTCCAAAACTCCACACTTAGAAACTTTTCTGCTGAAAACCACACAATGGATTCCTATGGAAGGAAATACAAGTTACTGGTGAGTACGCTTAGAATTACTTTTCAGGGTCAGTGCTTGGCTAAAAGATGCAGCACTGGGTTCTCTCCTGATAACAGATGGGTAAATCGGAATTCGTAGTTCGGCTGATTTTAGAGGAATATTTGTAAGTTCCAAAACTCCAAACTTCGAAGAATTTCCAAGTGAAACCAGTCAATGTTAGCCTATGGAAGGAAATTCAAGTTACTGGTAAGTACGGTTAGAATTACTTTCAGGATCAGTACTGGGCTTAAACATGCAGCACTGAGGTCTCTCCTGATAACAGGTGAGTAAATCGGAATTCGTAGTTCGGCTGATTTTAGAGGAATATTTGTAAGTTCCAAAACTCTACACTTCGAAATTTTTCTGCTGAAAACCACACAATGGATTCCTATCGAAGGAAATACAAGTTACTGGTAAGTACGCTTAGAATTACTTTTCAGGGTCAGTGCTGGGCTAAAAGATGCAGCACTGAGTTCTCTCCTGATAACAGGTAAGTAAATCGGAATTCGTAGTTCGGCTGATTTTAGAGGAATATTTGTAAGTTTCAAAACTCCACACTTCGAAGAATTTCCAAGTGAAACCAGTCAATGTTAGCCTATGGAAGGAAATTCAAGTTACTGGTAAGTACGGTTAGAATTACTTTTCAGGATCAGTACTGGGCTTAAACATGCAGCACTGAGGTCTCTCCTGATAACAGGTGAGTAAATCGGAATTCGTAGTTCAGCTGATTTTAGAGGAATATTTGTAACTTCCAAAACTCCACACTTCGAAGAAGTTCCAAGTGAAACCAGTGAATGTTAGGCTATGGAATGAAATTCAAGTTCCTTGTAAGTACGGTTAGAATTACTTTTCAGGATCAATACTGCGCTTAAAGATGCAGCATTGAGGTCTCCCCTGATAACAGGTGAGTAAATCGGAATTCGTAGTTCGGCTGATTTTAGAGGAATTTTTGTACGTTTCAAAAATCGACACTTAGAAACTTTTCTGCTGAAAACCACACAATGGATTCCTATGGAAGGAAATACAAGTTACAGGTAAGTACGCTTAGAATAACTTTTCAGGGTCAGTGCTGGGGTAAAAGATGCAGCACTGGGGTCTCTCCTGATAACAGGTGTGTAAATCGGAATTCGTAGTTCGGCTGATTTTAGAGGACTATTTGTAAGTTCCAAAACTCCACACTTCGAAGAATTTCCAAGTGAAACCAGTCAATGTTAGCCTATGGAAGGAAATTCAAGTTACTGGTAAGTACAGTTAGAATTACTTTTCAGGGTCAGTGCTGGGCTAAAAGATGCAGCACTGGGTTCTCACTTGATAACAGGTGAGTAAATCGGAATTCGTAGTTCGGCTGATTTTAGAGGAATATTTGTAAGTTCCAAAACTCCACACTTAGAAACTTTTCTGCTGAAAACCACACAGTGAATTCCTATGGAAGGAAATGCAAGTTACTGGTAAGTACGCTTAGAATTACTTTTCAGGGTCAGTGCTGGGCTAAAAGATGCAGCATTGGGTTCTCACTTGATAACAGGTGAGTAAATCGGAATTCGTAGTTCGGCTGATTTTAGAGGAATATTTGTAAGTTCCAAAACTCCGCACTTCGAAGAATTTCCAAGTGAAACCACTCAATGTTAGCCTATGGAAGGAAATTTAAGTTACTGGTAAGTACGGTTAGAATTACTTTTCAGGATCAGTACTGGGCTTAAACATGCAGCACTGAGGTCTCTCCTGATAACAGGTGAATAAATCGGAATTCGTAGTTCGGCTGATTTTAGAGGAATATTTGTAAGTTCCAAAACTCCACACTTCGAAGAATTACCAAGTGAAACCAGTCAATGTTAGCCTATGAAAGGAAATTCAAGTTACTGGTAAGTACGGTTAGAATTACTTTTCAGGATCAGTACTGGCCTTAAAGATTCAGCACTGAGGTCTCTCCTGATAACAGGTGAATAAATCGGAATTCGTAGTTCGGCTGATTTTAGAGGAATTTTTGTACGTTCCAAAAATCGACACTGAAACTTTTCTGCTAAAAACCACACAATGGATTCCTATGGAAGGAAGTACAAGTTACTGGTAAGTACGCTTAGAATTACTTTCCAGGGTCAGTGCTGGCTTAAAACATGCAGCACTGGGTTCTCTCTTGATAACAGGCGAGTAAATCGGAATTCGTAGTTCGGCTGATTTTAGAGGAATATTTGTTAGTTCCAAAACTCCACACTTAGAAACTTTTCTGCTGAAAACCACACAGTGGATTCCTATGGAAGGAAATACAAGTTACTGGTAAGTACGCTTAGAATTACTTTTCAGGGTCAGTGCTGGGCTAAAAGATGCAGCACTGAGTTCTCTCCTGATAACAGGTGAGTAAATTTGGAATTCGAAGTTCGGCTGATTTTAGAGGAATATTTGCAAGTTCCAAAATTCCACACTTGGAAACTTTTCTGCTGAAAACCACACAGTGGATTCCTATCGAAGGAAATACACGTTACTGGTAAGTACGCTTAGAATTACTTTTCAGGGTCAGTGCTGGGCTAAAAGATGCAGCACTGAGTTCTCTCCTGATAACAGGTAGGTAAATCAGAATTCGTAGTTCGGCTGATTTTAGAGGAATATTTGTAAGTTTCAAAACTCCACACTTCGAAGAATTTCCAAGTGAAACTAGTCAATGTTAGCCTATGGAAGGAAATTCAAGTTACTGGTAAGTACGGTTAGAATTACTTTTCAGGATCAGTACTGGGCTTAAACATGCAGCACTGAGGCCTCTCCTGATAACAGGTGAGTAAATCGAAATTCGTAGTTCGGCCGATTTTAGAGGAATATTTGTAAGTTCCAAAATTCCACACTTCGAAGAATTTCCAAGTGAAACCAGTCAATGTTAGCCTTGGGAATGAAATTCAAGGTCCTGGTAAGCACGCTTAGAATTACTTTTCAGGGTCAGTGCTGGGCTAAAAGATGCAGCACTGAGTTCTCTCCTGATAACAGGTAAGTAAATCGGAATTCGTAGTTCGGCTGATTTTAGAGGAATATTTGTAAGTTTCAAAACTCCACACTTTGAAGAATTTCCAAGTGAAACCAGTCAATGTTAGCCTATGGAAGGAAATTCAAGTTACTGGTAAGTACGGTTAGAATTACTTTTCAGGATCAGTACTGGGCTTAAACATGCAGCACTGAGGTCTCTCCTGATAACAGGTGAGTAAATCGGAATTCGTAGTTCAGCTGATTTTAGAGGTATGTTTGTAACTTCCAAAACTCCACACTTCGAAGAATTTCCAAGTGAAACCAGTCAATGTTAGGCTATGGAATGAAATTCAAGTTCCTGGTAAGTACGGTTAGAAATACTTTTCAGGATCAGTACTGGGCTTAAAGATGCAGCATTGAGGTCTCTCCTGATAACAGATGAGTAAATCGGAATTCGTAGTTCGGCTGATTTTAGAGGAATTTTTCTACGTTCCAAAAATCGACACTGAAAATTTTCTGCTGAAAACCACACAATGGATTCCTATGGAAGGAAATACAAGTTACTGGTAAGTACGCTTAGAATTACTTTCCGGGGTCAGTGCTGGGTTAAAACATGCAGCACTGGGTTCTCTCTTGATAACAGGCGAGTAAATCAGGATTCGTAGTTCGGCTGATTTTAGAGGAATATTTGCAAGTTCCAAAATTCCACACTTCGAAACTTTTCTGCTGAAAACCACACAGTGGATTCCTATCGAAGGAAATACAAGTTACTGGTAAGTACGCTTAGAATTACTTTTCAGGGTCAGTGCTGGGCTAAAAGATGCAGCACTGAGTTCTCTCCTGATAACAGGTAAGTAAATCGGAATTCGTAGTTCGGCTGATTTTAGAGGAATATTTGTAAGTTTCAAAGCTCCACACTTTGAAGAATTTCCAAGTGAAACCAGTCAATGTTAGCCTATGGAAGGAAATTCAGGTTACTGGTAAGTACGGTTAGAATTACTTTTCAGGATCAGTACTGGGCTTAAACATGCAGCACTGAGGTCTCTCCTGATAACAGGTGAGTAAATTGGAATTTGTAGTTCAGCTGATTTTAGAGGAATATTTGTAACTTCCAAAACTCCACACTTCGAAGAATTTCCAAGTGAAACCAGTCAATGTTAGGCTATGGAATGAAATTCAAGTTCCTTGTAAGTACGGTTAGAATTACTTTTCAGGATCAATACTGCGCTTAAAGATGCAGCATTGAGGTCTCTCCTAATAAAAGGTGAGTAAATCGGAATTCGTAGTTCGACTGATTTTAGAGGAATTTTTGTACGTTCCAAAAATCGACACTTAGAAACTTTTCTGCTGAAACCCACACAATGGATTCCTATGGAAGGAAATACAAGTTACTGGTAAGTACGCTTAGAATAACTTTTCAGGGTCAGTGCTGGGCTAAAAGATGCAGCACTTGGGTCTCTCCTGATAACAGGTGAGTAAATCGGAATTCGTAGTTCGGCTGATTTTAGAGGACTATTTGTAAGTTCCAAAACTCCACACTTCGAAGAATTTCCAAGTGAAACCAGTCAATGTTAGCCTGTGGAAGGAAATTCAAGTTACTGGTAAGTACAGTTAGAATTACTTTTCAGGGTCAGTGCTGGGCTAAAAGATGCAGCACTGGGTTCTCACTTGATAACAGGTGAGTAAATCTGAATTCGTAGTTCGGCTGATTTTAGAGGAATATTTGTAAGTTCCAAAACTCCACACTTAGAAACTTTTCTGCTGAAAACCACACAGTGGATTCCTATGGAAGGAAATGCAAGTTACTGGTAAATACGCTTAGGATTACTTTTCAGGGTCAGTGCTGGGCTAAAAGATGCAGCACTGGGTTCTCACTTGATAACAGGTGAGTAAATCGGAATTCGTAGTTCGGCTGATTTTAGAGGAATATTTGTAAGTTCCAAAACTCCACACTTCGAAGAATTTCCAAGTGAAACCACTCAATGTTAGCCTATGGAATGAAATTCAAGTTCCTGGTAAGTACGGTTAGAATTACTTTTCAGGATCAGTACTGGGCTTAAAGATGCAGCATTGAGGTCTCTCCTGATAACAGATGAGTAAATCGGAATTCGTAGTTCGGCTGATTTTAGAGGAATTTTTCTACGTTCCAAAAATCGACACTGAAACTTTTCTGCTAAAAAACACACAATGGATTCCTATGGAAGGAAGTACAAGTTACTGGTAAGTACGCTTAGAATTACTTTCCAGGGTCAGTGCTGGCTTAAAACATGCAGCACTGGGTTCTCTCTTGATAAGAGGCGAGTAAATCGGAATTCGTAGTTCGGCTGATTTTAGAGGAATATTTGTTAGTTCCAAAACTCCACACTTAGAAACTTTTCTGCTGAAAACCACACAGTGGATTCCTATGGAAGGAAATACAAGTTACTGGTAAGTACGCTTAGAATTACTTTTCAGGGTCAGTGCTGGGCTAAAAGATGCAGCACTGAGTTCTCTCCTGATAACAGGTAAGTAAATCGGAATTCGTAGTTCGGCTGATTTTAGAGGAATATTTGTAAGTTTCAAAACTCCACACTTTGAAGAATTTCCAAGTGAAACCAGTCAATGTTAGCCTATGGAAGGAAATTCAAGTTACTGGTAAGTACGGTTAGAATTACTTTTCAGGATCAGTACTGGGCTTAAACATGCAGCACTGAGGTCTCTCCTGATAACAGGTGAGTAAATCGGAATTCGTAGTTCAGCTGATTTTAGAGGAATATTTGTAACTTCCAAAACTCCACACTTCGAAGAATTTCCAAGTGAAACCAGTCAATGTTAGGCTATGGAATGAAATTCAAGTTCCTTTTAAGTACGGTTAGAATTACTTTTCAGGATCAATACTGCGCTTAAAGATGCAGCATTGAGGTCTCTCCTGATAACAGGTGAGTAAATCGGAATTCGTAGTTCGGCTGATTTTAGAGGAATTTTTGTACGTTCCAAAAATCGACACTTAGAAACTTTTCTGCTGAAAACCACACAATGGATTCCTATGGAAGGAAATACAAGTTACTGGTAAGTACGCTTAGAATAACTTTTCAGGGTCAGTGCTGGGCTAAAAGATGCAGCACTTGGGTCTCTCCTGATAACAGGTGAGTAAATCGGAATTCGCAGTTCGGCTGATTTTAGAGGAATATTTGTAAGTTCCAAAACTCCACACTTAGAAACTTTTCTGCTGAAAACCACACAGTGGATTCCTATGGAAGGAAATACAAGTTACTGGTAAGTACGCTTAGAATTACTTTCCAGGGTCAGTGCTGGCTTAAAACATGCAGCACTGGGTTCTCTCTTGATAACAGGCGAGTAAATCGGAATTCGTAGTTCGGCTGATTTTAGAGGAATATTTGTAAGTTTCAAAACTCCACACTTCGAAGAATTTCCAAGTGAAACCAGTCAATGTTAGCCTATGGAAGGAAATTCAAGTTACTGGTAAGTACGGTTAGAATTACTTTTCAGGATCAGTACTGGGCTTAAACATGCAGCACTGAGGTCTCTCCTGATAACAGGTGAGTAAATCGGAATTCGTAGTTCAGCTGATTTTAGAGGAATATTTGTAACTTCCAAAACTCCACACTTCGAAGAATTTCCAAGTGAAACCAGTCAATGTTAGCCTATGGAAGGAAATTCAAGTTACTGGTAAGTACGGTTAGAATTACTTTTCAAGGTCAGTACTGGGCTTAAACATGCAGCACTGAGGTCTCTCCTGATAACAGGTGAATAAATCGGAATTCTTAGTTCGGCTGATTTTAGAGGACTATTTGTAAGTTCCAAAACTCCACACTTCGAAGAATTTCCAAGTGAAACCAGTCAATGTTAGCCTGTGGAAGGAAATTCAAGTTACTGGTAAGTACAGTTAGAATTACTTTTCAGGGTCAGTGCTGGGCTAAAAGATGCAGCACTGGGTTCTCACTTGATAACAGGTGAGTAAATCGGAATTCGTAGTTCGGCTGATTTTAGAGGAATATTTGTAAGTTCCAAAACTCCACACTTAGAAACTTTTCTGCTGAAAACCACACAGTGGATTCCTATGGAAGGAAATGCAAGTTACTGGTAAGTACGCTTAGGATTACTTTTCAGGGTCAGTGCTGGGCTAAAAGATGCAGCACTGGGTTCTCACTTGATAACAGGTGAGTAAATCGGAATTCGTAGTTCGGCTGATTTTAGAGGAATATTTGTAAGTTCCAAAACTCCACACTTCGAAGAATTTCCAAGTGAAACCACTCAATGTTAGCCTATGGAAGGAAATTCAAGTTACTGGTAAGTACGGTTAGAATTACTTTTCAGGATCAGTACTGGGCTTAAACATGCAGCACTGAGGTCTCTCCTGATAACAGATGAGTAAATCGGAATTCGTAGTTCGGCTGATTTTAGAGGAATATTTGTAACTTCCAAAACTCCACACTTCGAAGTATTACCAAGTGAAACCAGTCAATGTTAGCCTGTGGAAGGAAATTCAAGTTACTGGTAAGTACGGTTAGAATTACTTTTCAGGATCAGTACTGGCCTTAAAGATTCAGCACTAAGGTCTCTCCTGATAACAGGTGAATAAATCGGAATTCGTAGTTCGGCTGATTTTAGAGGAATTTTTGTACGTTCCAAAAATCGACACTGAAACTTTTCTGCTAAAAACCACACAATGGATTCCTATGGAAGAAAGTACAAGTTACTGGTAAGTACGCTTAGAATTACTTTCCAGGGTCAGTGCTGGCTTAAAACATGCAGCACTGGGTTCTCTCTTGATAACAGGCGAGTAAATCGGAATTCGTAGTTCGGCTGATTTTAGAGGAATATTTGTTAGTTCCAAAACTCCACACTTAGAAACTTTTCTGCTGAAAACCACACAGTGGATTCCTATGGAAGGAAATACAAGTTACTGGTAAGTACGCTTAGAATTACTTTTCAGGGTCAGTGCTGGGCTAAAAGATGCAGCACTGAGTTCTCTCCTGATAACAGGTGAGTAAATTTGGAATTCGAAGTTCGGCTGATTTTAGAGGAATATTTGCAAGTTCCAAAATTCCACACTTCGAAACTTTTCTGCTGAAAACCACACAGTGGATTCCTATCGAAGGAAATACACGTTACTGGTAAGTACGCTTAGAATTACTTTTCAGGGTCAGTGCTGGGCTAAAAGATGCAGCACTGAGTTCTCTCCTGATAACAGGTAGGTAAATCAGAATTCGTAGTTCGGCTGATTTTAGAGGAATATTTGTAAGTTTCAAAACTCCACACTTCGAAGAATTTCCAAGTGAAACCACTCAATGTTAGCCTATGGAAGGAAATTCAAGTTACTGGTAAGTACGGTTAGAATTACTTTTCAGGGTCAGTACTGGGCTTAAACATGCAGCGCTGAGGTCTCTCCTGATAACAGGTGAATAAATCGGAATTCTTAGTTCGGCTGATTTTAGAGGACTATTTGTAAGTTCCAAAACTCCACACTTCGAAGAATTTCCAAGTGAAACCAGTCAATGTTAGCCTGTGGAAGGAAATTCAAGTTACTGGTAAGTACAGTTAGAATTACTTTTCAGGGTCAGTGCTGGGCTAAAAGATGCAGCACTGGGTTCTCACTTGATAACAGGTGAGTAAATCGGAATTCGTAGTTCGGCTGATTTTAGAGGAATATTTGTAAGTTCCAAAACTCCACACTTAGAAACTTTTCTGCTGAAAACCACACAGTGGATTCCTATGGAAGGAAATGCAAGTTACTGGTAAGTACGCTTAGGATTACTTTTCAGGGTCAGTGCTGGGCTAAAAGATGCAGCACTGGGTTCTCACTTAATAACAGGTGAGTAAATCGGAATTCGGAGTTCGGCTGATTTTAGAGGAATATTTGTAAGTTCCAAAACTCCACACTTCGAAGAATTTCCAAGTGAAACCACTCAATGTTAGCCTATGGAAGGAAATTCAAGTTACTGGTAAGTACGGTTAGAATTACTTTTCAGGATCAGTACTGGGCTTAAACATGCAGCACTGAGGTCTCTCCTGATAACAGGTGAATAAATCGGAATTCGTAGTTCGGCTGATTTTAGAGGAATATTTGTAAGTTCCAAAACTCCACACTTCGAAGAATTACCAAGTGAAACCAGTCAATGTTAGCCTGTGGAAGGAAATTCAAGTTACTGGTAAGTACGGTTAGAATTACTTTTCAGGATCAGTACTGGCCTTAAAGATTCAGCACTGAGGTCTCTCCTGATAACAGGTGAATAAATCGGAATTCGTAGTTCGGCTGATTTTAGAGGAATTTTTGTACGTTCCAAAAATCGACACTGAAACTTTTCTGCTAAAAACCACACAATGGATTCCTATCGAAGGAAGTACAAGTTACTGGTAAGTACGCTTAGAATTACTTTCCAGGGTCAGTGCTGGCTTAAAACATGCAGCACTGGGTTCTCTCTTGATAACAGGCGAGTAAATCGGAATTCGTAGTTCAGCTGATTTTAGTGTAATATTTGTTAGTTCCAAAACTCCACACTTAGAAACTTTTCTGCTGAAAACCACACAGTGGATTCCTATGGAAGGAAATACAAGTTACTGGTAAGTACGCTTAGAATTACTTTTCAGGGTCAGTGCTGGGCTAAAAGATGCAGCACTGAGTTCTCTCCTGATAACAGGTGAGTAAATTTGGAATTCGAAGTTCGGCTGATTTTAGAGGAATATTTGCAAGTTCCAAAATTCCACACTTCGAAACTTTTCTGCTGAAAACCACACAGTGGATTCCTATCGAAGGAAATACATGTTACTGGTAAGTACGCTTAGAATTACTTTTCAGGGTCAGTGCTGGGCTAAAAGATGCAGCACTGAGTTCTCTCCTGATAACAGGTAGGTAAATCAGAATTCGTAGTTCGGCTGATTTTAGAGGAATATTTGTAAGTTTCAAAACTCCACACTTCGAAGAATTTCCAAGTGAAACCAGTCAATGTTAGCCTATGGAAGGAAATTCAAGTTACTGGTAAGTACGGTTAGAATTACTTTTCAGGATCAGTACTGGGCTTAAACATGCAGCACTGAGGCCTCTCCTGATAACAGGTGAGTAAATCGGAATTCGTAGTTCGGCTGATTTTAGAGGAATATTTGTAAGTTCCAAAATTCCACACTTCGAAGAATTTACAAGTGAAACCAGTCAATGTTAGCCTATGGAATGAAATTTAAGGTCCTGGTAAGCACGCTTAGAATTACTTTTCAGGATCAGTACTGGGTTTAAAGATGCAGCATTGAGTGCTCTCCTGATAACAGGTGAGTAAATCGGAATTCGTAGTTCGGCTGATTTTAGAGGAATTTTTGTACGTTCCAAAAATCGACACTTAGAAACTTTTCTTCTGAAAACCACACAATGGATTCCTATGGAAGGAAATACAAGTTACTGGTGAGTACGCTTAGAAGTACTTTTCAGGGTCAGTGCTTGGCTAAAAGATGCAGCACTGGGTTTTCTCCTGATAACAGGTGGGTAAATCGGAATTCGTAGTTCGGCTGATTTTAGAGGAATATTTGTAAGTTCCAAAACTCCAAACTTCGAAGAATTTCCAAGTGAAACCAGTCAATGTTAGCCTATGGAAGGAAATTCAAGTTACTGGTAAGTACGGTTAGAATTACTTTTCAGGATCAGTACTGGGCTTAAACATGCAGCACTGAGGTCTCTCCTGATAACAGTTGAGTAAATCGGAATTCGTAGTTTGGCTGATTTTAGAGGAATATTTGTAAGTTCCAAAACTCCACACTTCGAAATTTTTCTGCTGAAAACCACACAGTGGATTCCTATCGAAGGAAATACACGTTACTGGTAAGTACGCTTAGGATTACTTTTCAGGGTCAGTGCTGGGCTAAAAGATGCAGCACTGGGTTCTCACTTGATAACAGGTGAGTAAATCGGAATTCGTAGTTCGGCTGATTTTAGAGGAATATTTGTAAGTTCCAAAATTCCACACTTCGAAGAATTTCCAAGTGAAACCAGTCAATGTTAGCCTATGGAATGAAATTCAAGGTCCTGGTAAGCACGCTTAGAATTACTTTTCAGGATAAGTACTGGGTTTAAAGATGCAGCATTGAGGTCTCTCCTGATAACAGGTGAGTAAATCGGAATTCGTAGTTCGGCTGATTTTAGAGGAATATTTGTAAGTTCCAAAACTCCACACTTAGAAACTTTTCTGCTGAAAATCACACAGTGGATTCCTATGGAAGGAAATGCAAGTTACTGGTAAGTACGCTTAGAATTACTTTTCAGGGTCAGTGCTGGGCTAAAAGATGCAGCACTGAGTTCTCTCCTCATAACAGGTAAGTAAATCGGAATTCGTGGTTCGGCTGATTTTAGAGGAATATTTGTAAGTTTGAAAAATCAACAATTTGAAACTTTTTCAGCAAAAAGCAGGCAATGATATCCTATGGAAGGACATTGAAGTTACTGGTAAGTATGGTTAGAATTACTTTTCAGGATCAGTACTGGGCTCAAACATGCAGCACTGAGGTCTCTCCTGATAACAGGTGAGTAAATCGTAATTTGTAGTTCGGCTGATTTTACTTCGGTCCAGTATATATAGAGCCACTTTCCGTCGCCATCCCCTCCCTTCAGCACTGTGCAAACACGCCCTGTGCCACATTTTAAGTTGACAAAGGCTAGGGGGTCAGGAACTGTCCAGCCTGCCCCCTTTTCACGTCATCCACCTTTGTTTTACACCCCCTCAGACTGCGAGAGACAAAATGGCGGGCGACACTTCCTGATTTCGACCGATTCGAATGTTTACTAAGATCTAACAACCAATCAGAATCGCGCTCGCGCACGGCACCGTGCGCGTACGGTAAGCTTACGGTAAGCGCACGGAGCGCGCCTATAGATATATATATTGATTTAAATGCTATTTTCTCAGGACCTACTGAACAGATTTACACCAGACCTACAAAAGGCACTTCCTTGACCTGAGGACTACCTCTCTGCCAAATTTCAAGTAATTCTATTCAGCCATTCGGGCTGTAGCTGTGTCTAAAGGTCCTATGGAAAAATGCATGGGAAAAACGCGTTTTGGGACCCCCCTTTTTTCTCAGCCCCCGCTTGACGAATCACCCCGAGACTTTCAGGGTAGGAGCGGAGCGTAGCGCCCCACCTATTTTGAAAATTTCGCGAGGATTCGTCGACCGGCGCCAAAGTTATTCCAAATAGAATGTTGCGGATTTCCTATGGAAACAGGGTCCTAACTATAACTACCTACTGGCGACCGCCAGTAGGTAATATATATATATCTATATATTAATAATCATGAGTGCTATGTGAAATCAAATCTAAAAGAATTTAATCAGGCCAAAGAATCACTAAGGACACAACTGCTACAATACAAAAGGGAGGGTCTAATTTCATCATCTGAATACAAATTTTTAGACATTGACTTCCCTGAGATGCCTACGATGTATTTGATTCCAAAGGTACATAAACTAATTCGGCCAGTACCAGGAAGACCTATCATTTCGGCCATCAATAGTGTCAGTGAACACATTTCCCAGTATGTAGATTTTATTCTACAAGAATTTGTGAAAAAGCTTCCCAGTTACATCAAAGACACTGGTGACATTTTAAACAAGATCAAAGACATCACATGGGAGACGGGTTTTCTACTGATTGCCTTAGATATCGAATCGTTATATACAAGCATCAATCACACGAATGGTCTCAATGCTGTTAACCATTTTCTTGATTCTAGTGGTGGTGAATTCTTCCTACACAACAAAATGCTGATTAACTTGATAGCTTGGTGTCTGCACAATAACTTCTTTCTGTTTGGGAATGAAATTTTTAAACAATTGAGAGGCGTGGCTATGGGATCCTGTTTCTCCCCCAGCTACGCTTGTTTACATGTTGGCTGGTGGGAGGATCAGGTCCTAAAAAAACAACATCTGGAAATCTTTAATCATCATGTGGTACATTGGTTTCGTTATATTGATGATGTTTTTTTGATTTGGAGAGGGGATGAGGAGAGTGCAACTAATTTTATTACCACTCTTAATCACAACTGTATGAATTTGCATTTCACCTCCCAAATCAGTGCAACCACAATTGAATTTCTTGATGTTAGAGTGATGGTTGCAAACAACAAACTAGAAACAACTTTATTTAGGAAGCCCACAGCAGGCAACAGCACTCTACATGCCAGTAGTAGCCATCCCAAGCATTTGATAGACAGTATTCCGTTCGATGAAATGCTGCGGATCAAGCGCATTTGCAGTACGGCGGAACAACTTGATAAGTGCATAAATGATGTAATACAGAGACTTAGGCTAAGAGGGTACAGCGATAAAACCCTGACACGTGCCCTTGTCAAGTCCCAAGATAGATCAAGAGATACCCTTCTGCACAAGACAGTTAAGGTAGCCAGTGAAACTGGAGCTGATACCTGTCCTAGATTGATTACAACATATAGCAGGCAGGAGAGAAAGATCAAATCAATCATAAAGAAAAATTGGCCTATTGTACTTACGGATGGGGTACTGGGACCACGCCTTCCTAATTTTCCCACTATCACTTACAGAAAAGCGAAGTCAATGAGGAGCCAGTTAGTCAAAAGTAGTCCAGAGACAGGAATCGCTGGCACTTGGCTAAAACCTAGGAAAGGTTTTTTCAAATGTTCCTCATGCCGGGCGTGCAAGTTTGGTGTTAATACTACTCATTACACTACTCCATTCTCGGATGAGAAATGTGCCATCCAAGGGAATTAAAATTGCCGCACTGAGTTTGCTGTGTACGTCCTGACGTGCACCTGTGGTTTGCGTTACGTGGGAAGTACCAAGCTACAGGTGCACGTCAGGATTTTGCAGCACATCCGGGCTATAGTGAACAACGATTCATCTTATCCTGTAGCCAGACATTTCAAACGAGAACATGACAATGACTTGAGCAGCCTCTCGTACTTTGTAATTAATGCGATTCCCCCCTTAAGGAGGGGTGGTAACAAAGAAAAGAAGCTAAGACAACTAGAATCTCGCATTATTCTAGAACTTGATAGTAAAGCACCACATGGGTTGAACACAACAGAGGATATGCACAATTTCCTATAGGAACATGTTGTTGTGACCCTGTTGATATCGAGATATTTTATCTTACATTATGCACTGATTCCTTTTAGTCACCTCCCTATTTATTTCCTAAATACTCCTTCCCTCTTGGGTAACTTATTTTTTAGGAGTAGACACTGTTCTTGTCTGTATACAATACTCATTATGAAACTTTAGCTGCTTTAGGAGATTTTGCACATTTTGGCTTTTTAGATTTTGTTAGGGGTTTTACTTACACTAGAATATCCTTTTTCTAATGGAGATGACATTTGAGGAAAGGATAGCGTGAGTAATATTTTGCACATATTTATTGGCACTTTCTCACTCATTTCAGATGACGAATTATGACATGATATGAAAACAAATTGGGCCATAACTACATCATAGCAAGCATTTAGGCTGATACTCAATAGCTCACATATATGACTCTCGCTGGCTCATGTCTGGATTTTGTGGCACTATATCGATACTGTTTTATAAGCGATATTTTATATCCTATTTATTGACAGTTTTTAACAATGTGTTATATTTTTATCCATTCCAGTGTGGATATGTAAATATAATCATATGTATTTGCATTTAGGTCATGTTCATTTTTTATTTTAGAATTTGGACCAAACGATATATGTTTTATGTGATGCTTTTAAATGTATTTATACAGCAATATTGTGCACATTATTCTAGTCACAATCGATGTATTTAAATTTATGGCGGCTGTTCAAGAGACTTCACGTAATCTGTCTTTTCGTAGATCGGTTTTCTGTGTCTATGATCATGTGACACAGTAAGCAAACTCACTTAGCATATTTAAATTGTATTGGCGGACTGTTTCCAGTGTGTGATCAAGGGCTCGGCTGTGCCCGAAATGCGTCACTGAGAGAAGGAGCATAATTAAATCTACCTGGCAGAAATCGGGGTCCGTTTTCCTCTGTTCGCCGCTGCTGCTGCGTGCGCATCACTGCGGAGGTTTGAGGAGTCTGAATAGCTGCATATATCTATATATATATTTATATTATCTACTGGCGGACCCTGAAAATTTCGTGGTGATTCGTCAAGCGGGGGCCAAGAAAAAAGGAGGTCCCAAAACACGTTTTCCCCATGCAATTTCCCAAAGGATCTGTTGTCGCAGCTACAGCCTGAACCACTGAACGTAATGACACCAAATTTGGCAAAGAGGTAGTCCTCAGTTCAGACTCGTGCCTTTTGCATAAATGGTGTGAATCTGTTCAGTAGTTCCTGAGAAAATTAGAGTTAAAAGTACATATATATCTATGGCCGGGGAGGATCCGCAGACCCTACCCGCACCGTAAGCACACCCTCCCCGAACCGAGCGTGCAGCCTCCCGATCGCGCGCTGAATGCTAATTTGCTATCGAGTGTTTGTCTACATTCGAAACCAGGAACTGTTGGCGGCCATTTTCTGCCTTGGTAGAAGCGAGTGTGAAGAAGGAAGGGGAATAAGTGTGTAAAAAATATAAAGGGGGCAGAGTGGAAATACTCTGACCCTCTAGATGTCCTTAGGGGGTCCCAGAAGGACTCCCTAGGGCCCCCTTTTTTTTTTTAAACGACGGAATGCGCGCAGGGTGCGCGCATCCTATGGCGTTGGGTGCACGGATTCTCTCGAGTTGGGTGTGCGGATCCAAGGAATGTTTTTTTTTTAAAAGACAAGAAATCATTGGTTGTACGACAACTTTCTACACTGAAAGGTAGGGTGTATATTTCTGTTTGTTAAAGGCATGATTCTTATTGGTTAACAAAAACAGTTTGTAAGGAACATTATATATGATAAGCTGATATGTTGAAAAGTCAAGCACACTTGCTGTCTTGTTTAGCAACAATGTGTGCTGAACTTGTGACCTGTGTGCTCAATGCAGTGTTTCATGACCTGTTTCTATGGTAACAGGCAGAAGGCAGATTGGGGGAAGGGTTGAAATGTATTTCATTTGGAAAGGGTTGAAATGTTTAACCAATAGAAATGTGTGTTTGCTTTTGAATTTATGTGTGAAGGATTGTGATTTGATGTTTACATGTATATGTGTGGAAAATGAAAGGGAAACTTTTCCATTCTTTGTTTTTGCTGAGAGGTGCAGAGTGCAGAGATTCTGTAAAAGAAAATCTGGTGTGTGACTGATATACTTCTTAACCTACATAAAGGTGAGTTATTTAATTGTGAGGGGATGTATGTAGACTATTTTGATTTTAATCAGACTAATGTATTTCTCCTGTTAAAGTGTAGGGAGTACTTTTTTTCTCTACAATCTTATTGACAGTGTGTGTGCATGTAGAAACCATTCTGTGATAAGCATTTGTGTTTTTCATGTGTTTGCAGACAGATAACTGTGCTGTTTTTATATTTTGGTATAATTAGAAACCAGTCATTGTTTATGAATTTGTAAAATGAGTTATGTTTCTATACTAAAATGTAGTACTCCTTCTAGATGAAGAAATGTGTTTTGGTAAGCTGCTAGGGATAGTGGTGTTTGTCTAGAATCCCACTGTGAGTCTGTGTGCATTTGGGAACCACTGTGAGAGAAGCATTTGGTAACATCGTGTATTTGCTGACAGATAACTGTCATGTTGTCAAGTTTTAGTAGCATTAGAAGCCAGTCTTTGGTCATGCATTGATAAAATGAGTCAGGGTTTGACACAAAAGTGCAGTCCTGAAATATGTACATTGTGTGCAGTTCCCTTACCACTTCCACAGTAGTAAATGAGTTTTGGTAAACCCCTAGGGATAATGGTTGTTGTCTAGAATCACACAGTGAGTCTGTGTGCAGTTGGGAACCACTGTGAGAGAAGCATTTGGTAACATTGTGTATTTGCTGACAGATAACTGTTTTAAAACCTGTCATGTTGTCAAGTTTTAGTAGCATTAGAAGCCAGTCTTTGGTTATGCATTAATAAAATAAGTCATGCTTTGACACTAATGTGCTGTACTTTAATATGTAGATTGTGTGTAGTCTCCTTACCCCTTGCACAGTAGTGAATGAGTTTTGGTAAGCTGTTAGGGATAGTGTTGCTTGTCTAGAATCACACTGTGAGTCTGTGTGCATTTGGGAACCACTGTGAGAGAAGTATTTGGTAACATTGTATATTTGCTGACAGATAACTGTTTTAAAACCTGTCTTGTTGTCAAGTTTTAGTAGCATTAGAAGGCAGTTTTTGCTTATTCTTTGATTAAATGAGTCAAGGTTTGCAACTAAGGTGCAGTACCATGTACTAGTTTTAGTAGCATTAGAAGACAGTTATGGCTTATGCTTTGATTAAATGAGTCAGGCATTTACACTAAAGTGCAGTCCTGAAATATGTATATTGTGTGCAGTTTCATTACCACTTCCACTGTAGTGAATGAGTTTTGGTAAACTCCTAGGGATAGTGGTGCTTGTCTAGAATCACACTGTGAGTGTGTGTGCATTTGGGAACCACTGTGAGAGAAGGATTGGGTAACATCGTGTATTTTCTGACAGATAACTCTTTTAAAACCGGTCATGTTGTCAAGTTTTAGTAGCATTAGATGCTAGTCTTTGCTTATGCATTGATAAAATGAGTCAGGGTTTGACACTAAGGTGCAGTACCATGTACTAGTCTCTTCACTGTGCCAGAACTGAAAATGTAAATGTTTTACCCAGGCACTGTCCTAGCAGTAGTCTGATGATTTAGTCAGTTTCTAAGTACTTATGTTGTGAACCATACATTACCACATAGACTGCTTCAAATGTCTATGCAGTATGCATGCAGTCTTCTAACATACTATACACTTGTCTTTCACACCTTCAATTCCCTAGTCAGTATCCATACACTTTCAGGAAACACCCTGTCACTCCCTTTGCAGTCCTCCAGTGACCCATTCAGCACCATGTACTAATCCATTCACCGTGCCAAAACCCAAACACTTATAAATTCACCCAGGCACTCTCTTTTCAGTACTCTAATCATTCAGTCAGTGCCTACGTATTCATGCACTGAGCCAGGGCTTAGCACATGGACTGCTTCAAACCCCTATCCACTATGCATGCAGTCTTCTAACCACCTAGACACTTGTCTTTCACACCTTCAATTCCCTAGTCAGTATCCATACAGTCCAGCAAACATCCTGTCACTCCCTTTGCACTCCTCTAGTGACCCATTCAGTACCAAGTACTAATCCATTCCCGGCGCCAAAACCCTACCACGTATAAATTCACCCAGGCACTCTCCTTGCTGTAGTCTAATCATTCAGTCAGTACCCAAGTACTCATGCAGTGAGCCAGGCCTTATCACATAGACTGCTTCAAACGCCTATTCACTATGCATGCAGTCCTCTAACCACCTACACAGTTGTCTTTCACACCTTCAATTCCCCAGTCAGTATTCATACACTTCTAGCAAACACCCTGTTACTCACCCAGTGTGTCTCCTTATAGTACTGTAATCATTCAGTAAATTAGCATGTAGTCTTTTAGTGAGGTAGACTTTAGGGCATGAACTGCTTCAAAGTAGTATGCACTATGCATGTAGTGTTGTAACGATCGTCACACTTGTGGTTCAGGGCTATAGTTTCTTAGTCAGTTTTTATATAAAATGTGTTTGTACAGTAAATAAATAGTATAAATTTGAAATTTATTAATATACATTTATTTGTGATTCTTTTTTACAGATACAGAACAGGAATGTTTCTCATCTGTTTGCACTCTTCTCGTGCAAGATTGTTTGGATGAAGGATCCTTTGGTGTTTCATCATACTTGCTGTGCCATACAAGTATTTCTTTTTAGGATCCCCTTGCAACAGAACTCTTTTGCAAATCTTGCACGTGACCAAGGTGGCATTGATCTTTGTTTGCCCCTCGGGAAAAGTAAAAAATTTCCACACCACTGAAGGAAAGCGTTGTGGGCGTGGTGTGTCCTCCAAAAATTCATCCTTAGATTCGGTGAATATTTTAAAGCGACAACATTTACAGTTTTTGTAAGTTAAACTTATAAAACTGTGTTAGCTGTAAGCATTTTATATATCTGTGATATGTATCTTGTGGTATTTTGTTGAGAATAGCATGTTGGGCTTTTTTTAACAATTTTTTTTGCCGGCTGTTAAGTGATGAGTACGATTGAAATCACTATTTTTAGTGACATTTAATATATTCTGAGAACAGCAAAAAAGGCAAACATATTACTTTGTGGAAATTATGCTGTGTTGTAAAAAATGTATTATTACATGTAATAATTTTTTTATCCTTTTCTTTCACAGATCCAAATTTTAAAATAAGCAATTTATATGAATTTAGATTGCAATGAAAATCTGAAAAACAATGTATACCATTTTTTATTCCTATTACTGTGAAGGTAAGTTTAACTAAGTCTCAATATGCAGAATGAGGAGGTCTGCAAGAAGCTACAAAGTTTCTAAAAAGACTCTGTTTATACCTATGTAGTTTTGAAATCTGATAATCAGATATCATGTGACCTGCAAAAAAAGAGATTTGAGGGGTTCATAATATTTCCCATTGTAGCTATTGAAGGACCGCAATCATTTCAATCATTCTTCTTTGAACATCTTTGCAGACAAAACTCTGTGGTTACCTTCTATCATTCGCAAGGAATTTTAAAATTGGAAATATGTTACTTTTTGTAAAATAGTTATTGTGCAAGACACTCTTTCATATTTACAAAGAGAGGAAAAGGCACTCTGTGTACTTTTTATACTCCATGTAAATACAACCTCATTAAGCACACCACTTTGCGCTGAAAGGGTTTTCTATAAGTGTTGTTGTGCATGATTGCACTGAATACTCATAGAACAAGACACATGTCTAGATTTATCAGAAATCATAAATCTCGATATGTGTGTGAATGCTGCACCATTCTATAATTGGTGTAGGAAAGCACAACAAGGAGAATTGTTTTCATGTCTCCACATTTTTATATCTTCAATGCATGCTGAAATGTTCAGCATACATTGAAGGAGAAAAATGCATTTCTCATTGTTTTTGTGCAGGCAGGTGTGTCTTCCTGCACAAAGACAAACAGCACATGACACAGATATCCTTGCACTATGGTGCAAGGGTACCTGTGTCACCACATGGCTGCAGTTTAAGCAGCCGTGCAGAGAGAAGCATAGATATTTATATACATATGTTGCATCCCTGTGCTTTGGAAGCACTACAGCACACTGCAGTTAAAGAGGTTACTGTGTGATGCTGCAGCACTTCCTCATAGTTCTGCACTTATACATTCACCATACGCTGCTAATGCATTCATTCAGTCAATTACACACTACACATACATGCATCTAAACTTTCACACACTAACAAAGAAATGTAGCTCTTTTTTTAAACCAGGAAAGTTTTTTTTTCTAATTTTTTTATTTGGGTTTTCTGAACAATTTTTAATTTTTTGGGGTTTTTCTGCAAAAAAAAATAAAAATAAATACAAAACAAGAGGAAACAAACAATGAACTTCAGGGAACAATAAAAAAAACAAAAACAAACTAGCAAATGTGACTTTCTTGCCGGCGGCAGATCAGATCGATCGACTGCTCACCATAGCACAAAGTCGCATTGCACTTAGTGCAGAGCACTTTTAAAAATTGAAATTGAGGACGGATGTCCAAATTTTGGGCTGATGGATGCACTCTTGAAGTGCTCGGCTGCGATGAGGTGGAAGGCGCAGGAGCAGGAGTGTTTCTCATCCGGTTGCACTCTTGTCGTGCAAGATTGTTTGGATGAAGGGTCCTCAGGTGCTTCATCATACTAGCCGTGCCGCACGAGTATTTCTTGTTAGGATCCCCTCACGACAGCACTCTTTTGCAAATCTTGCACGTGACCAAGGTGGCATTGGTCTTATTCTGCCCCTCGGGAAAAGTAAAAAATGTCAACACCACTGAAGAAAAACATTTTTTGGGTGGTGCCTCCACCAAAAATTCATCCTCAGATGAGTGAGGAGATGCAGGTGATGCCTGCTGCCCTGAAGCCATTTTAAGTAGAAAAAAGTTAGAGCTAAGTGTAAACTTAGTCTAAAAAATCTTCTTCTCTGCAAAGAGATGCTCCTCCAAAGAAGGTGAAAGAAGAATGATTGAATTGGGTGGGGTCTTTCAATAGTTAGAACAGGAAGTGTAATGAACCAATCAAATCGCTTTTTTTGCAGGTCACATGGGATCCGCGCACCGTGCGCTTACGCATCACGCACCCAGCGCGCATCCGCGAAATTGAATACAAAAAAAAATAGGATGAGATGTAAAAATATATTACTTTTAAGACTAGTTTAGAGTTTGTCTTCAATTAATATTCACATGAAATACATATATATGTTTTTTTAAATGTTAAATATTTTGCGGGATCCGCGCACCTACCACATCATAGACGCAGATGATGCATCGCGGAAGCACGTAAACGTCGCGTTACGTACATCTAACGTGTCGCGTATAGGCTGGGAGTGGCGCACCGGTCGTATTGCGATCGCGCACTAAACACGTACCCAACGCATACCATGCGCGGATGCTATTGTGTAAGGATTGAGAACGGTGCGCATAGGCTGCGCAGATCCAAAAACAAGGAAAAAAATATATAAAATAAAGTTTTGAACATATAGTTAAAAAAATATTTTTAAAAATATAAAAAAATATGTTTGAAAACCCATTAAATTCAAATAATATTTTTTAATTTTTAAAAGAATTAATTGAAAAAATAAGTTTAAAAAATGGTGATAAAAATGTATTTTAAAAAAAACATAATTAATGAAATTGACACACTGAATTTGAAAAATATAGAAATCATTAAACATGATATCTTCAGAGATAAGTTAAAGATAGGAATTAGCATTTAAAAAACCTTTGAAATTCACTGAAAAAACCATAGGTTTCATGCACGTTATAGTTAGGAATTGGCATTTAAAAAACCTTTGAAATTCACTGAAAAAAACCAAAGGTTTCAGGGGCGTTATATTTAGGAATTGGCATTTAAAAAACCTTAGAAATTCACAGAAAAAACCATAGGTTTCAGTGGCGTTATAGTTAGCTGGACATTTCCCTCGTACAAAACCCTAGAAATTCCCCTGTTATAGTTAGTTCAGCTAACTATATCTCGCGCCCCCGCAATACACTGCTGATGATGTCATATATTACATCACTTGTCCGCTGTCAGCGATTGTCCTGGACAATCAAGTGAATATTGTCCAGGACAAAACAGATCAATTACAGAGAACATTGCTACTGGGATTTGACCAGGAATAAGATATAAGCAATTTCAAACCTATGTCTCAATTTTTGCCTCAGCTACCTCCGGATGCAATTGACGTCTTTGCAGAGGCAGTCAATAAAGATCTCACACGACTGCGGAAACGACAACCGGATTTGAAGAAAACTCAGAATCTAACTAAAGAGCAACGTGAGGCCATAGAAGGCCTGAGCAAGGATAGCACGATCATCTGTAAACCTTCCGTTAAAGGCGGAAACATAGTCTTGCAAACTAGAGAAGACTATCAAATCGAAGCACTGAGACAATTATCTGACACCAACTGCTATCAGAAGATTTCCAAAGATGTGTACTTGGACAGTATACAAAGATATCACGATATGATCAAACTATGGCTGGACAAATCGATGCTGGACATGGAGGAATATTTATTTCTCCGTTGTCTAAATCCAGTAGTGCCGACTTTTTATCATATCCCCAAGATTCATAAAAGCTGCACGAAACCACCAGGAAGACCTATTGTTTCCTCACAAGGAGGACTCACTGAACATTTGTCATCCTTTATTGATTTCTAAGACATTGCCCGCGTATATCAAAGACTCACAGGACTTCCTCATGCTCATTGAGAAACAACAGTGGAGTCCGGGATACAAATTGATTGTACTAGATATTACTAGTTTGTACACTCGAATCCAACATGAACATGGCTTGGAGGCAGTGACACATTTTTTGAAAAAGAAACCATTAAAATTCACTGAGCATAACGTTATGATTCTCCAATTCACAGAATTTTGTCTGAAGAATAATATCTTTGTTTTTGGCGAGGATTTCTACCGGCAAATCTCCGGTACAGCGATGGGCACCTGCTTTGCTCCCAGCTATGCGAATTTATTCGTGGGCTGGTGGGAGGAGCAGGTGTCCAGAGCGTCTAATGATGCCATCATGGGAAAGGTAATCTCCTGGCATCGTTATATTGACGACCTCTGTATAATCTGGGATGGTTCAGAACAATCAGCCAGACAATTCATTGATGATCTAAATGAGAATGTAGTGAATTTGGAGATTAGTGGAACTATTAGTTCAGAGTCAGTGAACTTTTTGGATCTTAAAATTAGTATAGACAACAACCAAATACATGTGTCACTATACCGTAAACCAACGGCAGGTAACTCATTGTTACACGCGACTAGTAACCATCCATCAGGGTTAATTAAAAGTATCCCCTATGGGGAATTTTTAAGATTGAAGCGTAACAGCACTAGAGAAGTAGACTTTGAAATAGCTGCTCAGGCTAGTGTTATCAGGTTTCTTGCCAGAGGCTATAATAGAGCTCTTCTGGACATGACCCTTAATAAGGTGAGGAGTATGTCCCGACAAGATCTATTTACCAATGAAAGAAGGAGAAAAAACGAAATGGGAATCAATAAATTTAGGATGATAACTACTTTTTCGAGTGATGCCAACGAATTAAGAGCTATTATGAGAAGAAATTGGCATATCCTCAAAACTGATAGCATCATAGGTCCAGACATTCCATCTACTCCTTTGTTAACTTTTAGAAAGGCCAGATCGTTAAAAGATGGCCTTGTTCAAAGTATCTTTTTTTCAAAACCAAACACAGGGGGGACCTTGAGGGATCTCAGGGGTTTTTTCCCCTGTGGTAAATGTAAGGCCTGTGTATACAGTAGAAGAACTCTAACGTATCAGGTTATGGGTCTTAAAAAGCCCAAAACCATAAACAAGTTTCTCACATGTAATAGCGCCTCTGTGGTCTACTGTCTTGTATGCCCATGTGGACTGCGATACATCGGCAGCACTATTCATCCAGTGAAGATAAGAATTCTAGAACACATGAGAGCGATAGCTAAAAAGGATGCAACCTATTCAATGGCAAGACACTTCTCTGAGAAACATGGTAGCGACAGAGAGCTGCTAAGGTTTTTTGGGCTAGATCAGGTACCTGCCAATGTTAGAGGAGGAGACAGGATCAAACAACTACGTAGACTTGAATCGAGGTATATCATTGACCTGAGCACTAAGATACCAAACGGATTGAACATAGGAGAAGAATTGGCTGTGCATTTGGGTGATTAATTAATTAATTAATTTCTGTGTCAACAAAAAATGCTATGATTATCAGATATTTTTTAATATTCAAAGTGTAATTGATTTACTCATGTTGATTGGTTTTATGACTAGGGTCGGGATGTACTATGGAAATGCGAAATGTAAGCCGATACACGGCATGATAAAAGCATTGAACTCAGGTCTCAGCCGATACACGGCATGATCACTATTGAGATGAGAATGAGGTTTAACATAACCTTTTACCCATTAAGAATGTATACATACATTGTTGGCTTCGCTTTACGAATTATCTAGTGAGGTTTGTCCCGTAATTCGGGAGCATTGAGGAATTGCATACTCCAATATGGCGTTAAGACATACAAGTTCAATGGTCTGTCTTTGATTTCCATGCAAAATGTAAAGTGCATCATGTGACCTATACCGTAATTTTAAAGGTGAGCCGTGTTGTGGCGCGAAACTTAAAAACATAAGACTAAGGCGTCAGCCGAAACGCGTCATGTTTTAAGAGCGGAGAATTGAATAAATTTGAAAAAATAATCCCCTTACGAGTGCTTGCCTTGTTTCTGGAAGGAGGAAGGAGCGAGCGATCATTTGAACGCGGATGCACCTCCGCGTACGAAGCACCCGTCCGTGAGTGCGCCGGTCTGAGGTGCAGTCGGAGCTACTATATATATTATATATATATATATATATATATATATATATATATATATATATATATATATTCACTGAAAAAACATAGGTTTTAGGGGTGTTATAGTTAGTGGACTTTTCACTTGTACAAAACCATTGAAATTCCCCCGTTATAGTTGGTCCGGCTAACTATAACTCGCGCTCCCGCAATGCACTGCTGATGACGTCACATATTACATCACTCATGACATGGTCAGTGACATCACTCATGACATCACTGATGACATCTCAAATGACATCACTGATGACATCATCCAGTGAATGTGTGTTTTTCTGAAAATTAAATATGTTTTATATATGTATATCTCAAGGTCGATGGAAGAATAAATGGGTATATAAGTGTCTAAATGGATGATTTTTTTTTGAAAAATTGATTGTGTAACTGACTGATTAAGTGTATCATAGTGAATACATGGCTTAGTGAGTAATGTTTAAATATGTAAATATCTGTATCAGTCTCTGGACTGGTTGTGGGTGGTCGACTGGTTGTTTTTCAGTGCATTCTGGGATCTGGACGTACCTGGAAGACCCGCCCCGTACCTGGAAACAAGAGAGGTTTGATGGCGACGTGAGGCTCGGCGTCTTGGCGTTCTCATTCTTGCCCCTCTGCTAAACCTCCTCTGATGCTTGGAGCCTCGAGATTGCTGGGACTGGTGGAGCCGGAGTTGTGTTTGAGGCCCGCTGTCTGTTCTGCATTCTTTAGGATTCTTTCGGATTCTCCCGAGGGGTTGTGCTGCTCGAGGGCTGGTACCTTGGAGTCAGTTCCCGCTTCCCGCTTCCACTCTGGTTTGATCGCTGAGGCTCTCCTGTGGGCTGCTCGTGTGTCGGCGTGTTGGATCCGGAGGGCTGAGGGAGAAGGTAAACTTGGTGACACTCCGACAATTTGACTGTACAGAAGTGAAGACGATCCATATCAGGGGTTGGGTTTATTTCTTTTTTTTTCCGGGGGTTTGTTGAAATACCCAAAAACTGGACTGAAGTGAACTGGAGGTGATTAGGAGTAGGTAGAAAGCGGACTTTCTTTCAAGGGGAAGGTGCACTGGATGCATTGGGTGTCGTCTTTGTCAGTTAATCATATATATTGTGACTGGGAAACCTTAATCTGTGAAACCTGAATCCGTGAAGCCTGCCTTCGTGCTGGGAGACTCACTCGCTGTTCTGACTTGCCATCCAGCGCCGCTATCGCCGCTACTGGGCTCTTTCCTGCTGTGTGTCTCCCCCCCCCCGCCGCTACTGCATTTCGCAGCTGAGAGCGGGGGAGACTACAATACCTAGACTTCTTTGCGGGCCCTGACGCCCTGACGCCACCTACGCGCCCGGAGGTGCACAAAAGACCGCGGCTCCCTCCGCGTCACGGGACGCGCGCGGGCGGCGCCGGGCTAAGCCCGGGCAAAGGGCGGCCCGTCTGTGGCTGGCCGAGGCTGGGATGGGCCCACTCCTTGAACACTGACATTGTCGTACCACAAGTGCTTGTCCGTGAGTCTATCATTGTTATTCAGTATAAGACCATAGTGGCAGTTGAGTATTGCATGTCCCGGCTGTCACCATTCATTTTCCCTTGGTGTATGTAAGGTATTTATCATTATACTACCATGTCACAAACCACTCCTCAAAGAAGAACTTCGTTATTGGGTGGGTCAGTACGGGGTACTTTGGACAATTTTATAACAAGGGCTGCGTCAGTACTTGAAAAGGAGATCGCCATGGTGGAACGACGCCTATCGTCGGAGCATTTAATGAACAAACGCTCCTCAATTGGCACTATTCAGATGGCTACTTCACCGGCCCCAGTCCTTCCTGTTCCCCGCCTGATAACTAACACCTCAAACGATCATGGTAGTTTCTCACCCACTCAAGATGCAAATCTTCTTGCAAACCCCCAAATAGATTCTACATCGCTTATTCCCAATGTTCCTCCTACTCTTCCACTTAAGGTTACAACATCAGCTACATTGTTTACCAGTGCTGCCAGTAGTACTCCCCAACTAAAATCAAAACTTAGGGGACCTACTGTTGCAGCTCCTTCATTTAAAAAAAGAAAGAGGGGGGGGGGAAGCAAAATAAACCTAACACATCTTCCACCAAAATTTCCTCATCAGTGAAAAATCACGAAACTACTGATTCTCTGTCTGTTACTGATCTACAACCCCCGATTAATCAATCAGATTCCTATCACTTCGACTCTTTGTTGGGCGAACTGATGGGCCGCCTGGAGCTGCTTTTGAAATCACTTTTTCTCCCACTCCTTGAGAGGACAAAAGAAGTTTCTAAACAACTTGGGTCCATAGAGAAGTTGATCACAAACAACACTGTTCAAATTAAAAACGCACTGTCTGAGAATCTAGCCCCTTTAAAAACTTCTATTCATCCCAAACCACCTTTATCTAAGGAGGACGGACGGACGGGGCTGGAGGTGGAATTTTTTTTACCTCCCCCTCCAGCCACTAACGTCCAGTCAATTAATGGAAGGAACAATATAGATTCACAACCTCCCCAGACAGCTGTCAGTTCAAAATTAAATGGGCCATGTGTTCCTGATCCTTTGGCAAACTTTGATGACATAAATAGCCCCCACATAGACTTGCCTCCAGAAGCGGCCCCGTATGCTGTTATTTTGGCAGGAGTCCCAATATTACAGAGAGGCAAAAAAGAGGGTTATTACGACCTAAAAAAATAAGGTTATTTATTGGTTAGGGCAAAACAGACCATTACCTTTTAACATCGACGGTGAAATTCTGAATTTCAGAAGACTTGGTTGGGTGGGCCCTCGCCCAAAGGACATTGAGGGGGTTGTGATAATTATCAATTTTAGGGACCACAGAGCTACTAGCCACATAATTAACTGGTTTGAGGACTCAACCCAGAGTGGTATCAAAACTTTCGATCTTACCTACTTTTATCCTGAGGCACTATTAAGGAAATCATCAGTGCCCAGATTTTATCAACGATCTAAACTAGGGGGCCCAAATTTTAACATTCCTACGTTCAATCGTTTTTCCGTCCTTAGGGGTTTAGAGGACGTGGACTGACTCCTTATCCGAGAACACATAAGGGCCCCATATGATCCGGGTTTAAGGGCACAAGAGAGTAGTGATCTTTCCCTCCCTGATTTAAACTTTGTTTCACCCTCTAATAACAAAAAATCGCCATATCAAATGACAAGTCCGGAGTATTACTCGTCGGAAAATGAGCAAGGATTGTTATTACTACCATCAACTCCTTTAACAACGTGTGTGCAGGAACCCATCAAATCCAAATTAGCGATTGCATTTTTGAATGTAGCGGGGCAACGTTCTAAATCGGGGAATGATGTCTGGATAAATTTTATTTCAAATTTTAATATCCTGTGTTTGCAGGAAACATGGACAACAACTGCAATTCACCTAGATGGGTTTAGAACTTACTTTTCACCCGCCCAAAACCTCTAAATCTGGCAGGGCCAAGGGTGGATTTACCATTCACATATCAAACCTGATTAAGATACATGAGATTGGGGTTGTTAAATTTGAAGCTAATTTTCAAATCCTTAGTTTTAGTACCAATGCAAAGGACTCTTTCCTATTGGTTAACTTTTACAACAATCTCTCTGACCTCGATGCAGTAGAAGTAATTAACAATATCTGCTCCTTGATATTATCCATAACACGAAAGTCATCTAAAGAGGTTACCATTATATGGGGAGGTGATTTTAATTTGTATCCTTGTTGTTTTTCAAACCAACCCATATGTGGCCTAACCGATGAGTTCGATAATCCTATCTCTCACTTTGAACACTCTACTTTTGGCAGCATTCTAAACGAAATTATGTATAACCTAGATATGGAAATTGCCAACAACTTTGCCAATCCAACTCAGAAAATGGCCCCAACTTTCCATGGGCGAGGCTGCAATTCTACCATTGACTACATTCTAATGTCAAATGGTGCATTAAAAAGGGAAACTGTTTTTTACATCCATCAGATGGTACTGAGTGATCACTATCCCCTCAGTATTACTCTCCCCCTTTCTGATAGGCCCAATGTTAAAATTGCTAGCCTTCTGGATGAAAATGCCCTAGTTTTAGCCACTCTTAATGGTTATTCTTTGAAATGGGCCATGGCTGACTCTAACAAAATAACTAATAGTGTGGTAAGTGACGTTTATTCGTCCATTATGAAATGCTTGGACCTGACTACCACAGATGCTGATGTTATGATTAATTTCAACATCGTGATCCAGGCAATTCATAAAGCCCTAATAGTAAAAAAGAAGAAACACGCAGGGATCAAGCAGGGCTGGTTTAATCATTCTTGCACAGTAGCATACTCCAAATTAAAATCTGCGCTGCATAAAACAGTTAGGGACCCTACTGAGATATCGGAATTGAGGAGGGCCTATAAACTCGCTATTAAAACAAGAAAATCTGAGTTAAAAAGCCAGCTCTGGGATCAGCTACATGATAGTTGTGCCTGTAAAAACAGTGCTGCTTTTTGGAAAGTCGTAAAATCTCCATTTCTGACGAAAAATGATTGCTCCCCAAAAGTGGAGGTGGCCATAGACGAAAATGATTGGATAGCATATTTCTCTAAGATCTTTACATCTGATCAGCAAGTGAGCTCTATAGGTGAAAGTAATTGCCAACTGGTCTCGTCATCTCCCAATAACTTAACTATTTCCTTAGATCAGGTTACTCGAGCCTTAAGTGCTTGTAAGAAAGGGAAGGCCCCAGGACCTGACGGAGTACCAATAGACTTTTTTAAAATTCATGTTGACCTTTGGATTCCTTTGCTGACCAGGGCTTTTAATTCTTTGTGCATCGTTGGCATACCTGAGTCATGGAAGAAATCCATACTTGTCCCAATTTTTAAGAAAGGGGACAGGTGCTTAGTTTCCTGCTATCGACCTATTTACCTCCTGGATTCTACTGGGAAAATGATGGGCAGGATAATTCTTGGTCGTATGCAGGAATGGGCCGAGGAAAATAACATCCTGTCCGACTTACAATTTGGATTTCGCGAAGGTATGGGGACCATAGACCAAGCCTTAAATCTCTCATTGTTGATCGATAAATATGTAAACATCAAGGCTGGAGCACTTTATATGGTCTATGTTGACTTATCGGCAGCATTTGACTGTGTGAGTCACTCAAAATTATGGACCATCCTATTAGAATTGGGGTGGGACCAAACTATAGTTACCTTTGTGAGGGAACTCTATAGCAATGCGACTGCCAGGGTAAGGTTCGGAACCAGTGGAGAACTCACCGCGCCGTTCGGCGTGGAGAGGGGTGTTAGACAAGGCTGCGTCCTCGCTCCATTCCTCTTCACCCTCTACACAAATGGCTTGGAGAGGGAGATGCTGAATGGAGCTCAGGACCTTCCTATGGCAGCCAATCGCCCTATACCAGCACTCCTGTACACGGACGACGCGGTGATACTGGCCCGTACTCCAAACGAACTCCAGAGAGCCTTAAATAATTATGCCTCTTTCATGGCTAACCTAGATCTAAAAATCAATATAGGAAAAACTTTCGTTATGAATGCGGGCAAAACAACTAAAACTAAAACTAGGGCCATTTATATGAATAAAGAAAAAATATTGACCACTGACAAGTATTCCTACCTTGGTGTCACGATTGACCACAAACTAAGCTGGAAACCGGCCATAGAGGTGAGCAAACTCCAATTTATGAGAACAACAAATGCACTGGTAAACTTTTCTAGGAAGTTGGGAAGAAAACCACCGCTCGAAATGATCAAAATCTATAAAGCCAAATGTACATCAGTGGCATTATACAGAGCAGGTGTCTGGGGCCATGTAGCTGTGGGCCCCATTCAGGTAGTAGAAAATTGTTTTCTCAGATACCTTCTCGCTTTGCCGCCTTCTGCGGCGAATTATTCTTCCCACCTAGAACTGGGTCTTCCTTATATTACAGACCTGGTGAGAATCCAGCCGTTGTTATTGTGGCACCGAATTTGGTCATCAGAAAAAACAGTTTTTACTCAAAAAATTATTCAAGACTGTTTAGCCCTTGAAAATGTACATAGATCAAAGTGGCTGGTCTATGTCAAAAGATTTTTAACTGACCTCGGGTTAGTAGAATACTATGTCGAACCTACCTCGATCTCTGAGCTATCAAGGAAGTCTTTTTATAATCTTTGCCTAAATCATCTCGAGGAGTTATGGCTTAACTCAGAGGTCATGAAGCAATCAGCCAGACACAGCCTCACAGTTCAGACAACTTTCGGGATTCAGCCATACCTAACTTTTAGCATAACGTCATACGAATTGTTTTTATTGGTTAGGTTTAGGTTGAACCTTTTTCATCGTTTAGTTGCTTTTCCGTTGGGAAGTAACTGGGAGAAAATTTTACTGCCCTGCCCTTGTGACGGGAGCTCCTCCCAGTCTACTATTCATACCATTCTTTTTTGTAAATACTACTCGGACCACCGGAGAAAACTACTTATACCACTGCTAAAGCGTGAGGGCTTCCGAACTTGCCGCCCAGCATTACTTTTTTTACAATCACTGGAGGGCGAGAGTCTGGTCTATACTGTCTCAAATTTTTTAAAATATATCATGCGGCATAGACCAAACCTAGGCTGATCTTATACATTTGTTTCTAAAGTTAGCAATATTGTTCAAATCAATTTGAGGCCTGTTTCTTAGACACTTTTAATTCATTGTTATTTTAAATTTGTGATGAAATTGCTGTGATATATTCTGTCCTTTGTATTTTAACTTAAGTGTAAATTTTTTAACTGTTGTCTCTTTTAAAAATGTATTCTCTGTGTGTATCTTTTATGACCTTTCCTCGGGAGGTCGAATAAAGAAAGTTTTGAAGTTTGAAGTTGAAGTATCAGTCTCTCACTTTGTGTATAAGTGGCTGCATGGGTTGGTGAGTAGCTACATGGGTGTCTATATAGGTTATTAGTTGTTTTTTTGAGTATCAGTCTGAGTGTCTGCATGGTTCGGTGGGGGGTATTACGTAGTGCATAGTTGCATGAATGAGTGACTCACTGTTTGTATGTGTTGAAGACAGCATGTGTGCAGGACTGTATGGGTGGATGAGTGTGTGTATGGGTGTGTTAGTGACTGAATGACTGTCTCAATAGTGTCTTTATGAGTAACTACATATGTTTTAAACTAGTATATGTGACTATTGGTGTATATAAGTGAGTATATGTGAGAGTGAGAGATTGAAAGAGTTCCTGTATGAATAAGTATGTGTTTCTATAAGTGATTGTTTAAAAGACTAAGTATGTGTAAGTTTCCGTAGAAGTAAGTGTGGTGGTGTGTGTATAACTGTATATGCAAGTAAATATATGTTTGATTCTTTATTAGCATGAGTGACTATGTGTGTGAGTAACTCTATGGATGAGTGGCATTGTGTAACAGGATGTATAGGTGTATGAGTACATATGATGAGTGAGTACATGTATGAGTGACTGTATAGGACTGTTGGTGAATGAGTGGATGTGTATGTGGATCTTAGAATTACTGAAGAGGTTGTTGTAACTGGTATTGGTATGTCCATTGTTTTGAAAATTTTAGTCTCTATTTTTGAATGTGTGTATCAAAGGTTATATTAGGGTGAGAGGAGGTCTGCCACTCTATCACAAGGATGATGTCATCAGTGATGTCATCAGTGATGTCATTTGAGATGTCATGAGTGATGTCATGAGTGATGTCACTGACCATGTCATGAGTGATGTAATATGTGACGTCATCAGCAGTGCATTGCGGGCGCGCAAGTTATAGTTAGCTGAACTAACTATAACAGGGGAATTTCAATGGTTTTGTACAAGTGAAAAGTCCAGCTAACTATAACACCCCTAAAACCTATGGTTTTTTCAGTGAATTTCTGAGGTTTTTTAAATGCTCATTCCTAACTATAACGTGCCTGAAACCTATGGTTTTTTCTGTGAATTTCAAAGGTTTTTTAAATGCTAATTTCTAACTATGCCTACAGAGATAGGATATGTGAAGAAAGAAGAAAAAATGCACAGAAAGAAAAAAAAGAAGTACAGAAAGAAGCAACAGAAGTCCTCAAAGACGAAGAAAACTGCAGGAAGAAGGATAACGTGCAGAAAGAACAAAAAGAAGAGCAGAAAGAAGCCTTGTTGCAAAATCAACTTGTACCCTCAACTTTTTCAGACAGATACTGGTGGTAACTGAGTCTGACTAACCAGTCCTAGAGCCAGTGCTATGTTAAAAGACACTTAGAATACAGTGAAAACACCTACATACACTAGGGAACATTATGCGTTGGGGTCCCCCTGTGATTAGCATGACCTCCTCTGTAAGCCCCTAATATATAATAGGGCAGGGGGATTAAAACTACCTCTTAAAACAGGCCACAGGGCGTTTTTGCACACGTTAACTCAGGCCCCGTCCCCTCCCTTCACCACTGTGTAAACACACCTGTGTTCGTTTTTAGTTGGGAGATTAAGTTCATTTGAATCCTGAGGGTCCCTAGGGTCCAACTAGCCAACTAGGTACCTCCAGTAAGTGCCACAGAGCTGCGTTGCAGAGAGGTGTAAAAAGTGGCACGGCCTGGACCACCTCTCTGCAATGCAGCTCAGTGGCGCTTACTGGAAGCACTTGGTGGGCTAGTTAGCCCCCAGGGGCCCTCAGTATTGAAGTGAAATTATATCCCCTATTTAAAACGTGCCATAGTGCGTGTTTGCACACGTCACCTCAGGCCCCGTCCCCTCCCTTCACCACTGTGTAAACGCGCCCTGTGGCTGTTCTAGGTTGAGAGATTAAGGGGCATATCAACAAGGGCTTTATCTCTGCTTTTTTGGCTTTAAAAGCCAAAAAAGGAGAGATAAAACTAGCGCCCTATCAACAACAGGGTGCTAACATGCAAATTTGCATGTTAGCACCCTTTTACTCTACGCTTCCCCTTGCATCTCTAATGAGATGCAAAGGGGGCGTTCCAGAGTAAAATAATAGGAGAAATGTCGGTAAGCGACATTTCTCCTATTATCAAGAATGTCGCTAACCCTGTTAGAGCCAAAAAAAGCAGCGCTAACCGCAGTTAACGCTGCTTTTTTACGTCTGGTATTTTTCTGACTTAGCCATGATATCCTATGGAAGGAGGATATCATGGCTAAGTTTGCCTGTCCCTATCAACAAGGTAACGTGAGATTATCGCTGGGTTTCCAGCGATAATCTCACGTTAGCCTGTTAGCGTGAGAATTTTTATCGCTATTGAGATAAGCGTTGCTAATAGCACGCTATCTCAGCGATAAAAATTCACGCTAGCCGGCGATAATTATCCTAGCGCTAAGTGCGCTTAGAGATAATTATCGCCGGTTGTTGTTGATATGCCCCCAAGTCCCCTTGAATCCTAAGGGTCCCTGGGGTCAAACTAGACCACTAGGTACCTCCAGTAAGTGCCACAGAGCTGCGTTGCAGAGAGGTGTAAAAAGCGGCTTGGCCTCAGAACACCGGTCTGCAGCGCAGCTCCCTGGCGCATACTGGAGATGCCTGTTGGGCTAGTTGGCCCTCAGGGACCCTCAGTATTGAAGAGGAATTAATTCCCCAACTTACAACTCGCCAGGGGACGCGTTTGCAGAGTGCTGCAAGGAGGCGGCGTCGCCTCCGGCACGATGCCAGTCTTTTATTTATTTTAATTTTTTAAGAAGGGGGGCTGTGTGGTTCCCCTTCTTATTCTAATTTATTGGCCCTGATGACCCCATCCCCCAGGGCCTGTCTTCTAATTATATTTTTTGGACCCCAATCCCCAGGGCCGGCCACTGTTTTTTATTATTTTAAAAAAATATATATTTATAGACACACCCAGGACATGCTGGACAAACCGTACGTACCTATCACCATGACGATTTGTGTGATATTCATTAAAAGGCGACTATGCATACAATGAATCCACGTGGAATGTATTTACACCACTAGTGAAGCTCTGACATGTCTGATGCCCTACCGTGCCTAATCCCGGTAGACACCCTTGTCGTTTATTTATACAAACATGGGCAGCTATTGACGGGCACATTTAATACACATGCACACCAAGCCATTCAAAGGGGATTCGACAAAAATTCGACAAGATGGCGTCCGCACGGACGTGGTTGTGAGGAGTCCTGTGAGGAGTCCTGGATGGCTCGTCCCCTCCGTATGAACTACGGGATGTGTGTGTAGCAATTCGGCTTGCGATTGAAGATATCAGTTGAGCTCCCCTTCGAGGCGGCTTATTTGCAGCTTTTGTGATTTTCGTGAACCTGGTTAGGGAATAGATGCAGAACGGCGTGTTGCAGTTTTAAAACGGTGCTGGAAAATGAGGAGAGAGGCTTGGCAATAGACTGCAAGACGCAACCGCACCTGAGACGGATTGGGACGGGTAGCTGATGGACATCGACGGTTAACGGTCGATTGGAATTCGTGGAGGAAAGCTACGGATGGTGCTTTTACTGTGGGGCTGAGTGAGCTTGAAAAGTCGGTGGAAAAAACGGATGATAGCTGTTTAACATAGTCAGTGAGTACAAAATTACTTAAAACTGAGTTTCAACTGCAGGCTCTGAGCAGGCTGGTCACGTGAAATAGTTAAAGGGAAAAAGATAAAGTCTCAGACAACGGGGAGGAAAATATATTAAATTATAACAGCTGGATTGGAAACAACTCTGACGCTTCGACGCTTGTTTAGCCTGGCTAATTCGGGACTTTTGAATACTTTGAGTAATTTCTTTGGGCGTTACTTCTTCCTTGTTTGTTATGGCGCCTAAGACTGCCAGAGGTGGAAAAATAAGAGCCTCAGGGGAATCTGCTGTAGGGACACGTGCAGCTTTAGCGGCAAAGGGCTTAAAAGAGTTTCCAGGCACTATGTGTCAGAATACCCCCCTACAGGGGACTGTTCAAGGGACACCTAAGATATCGCAGGTTTTTCAGGCAATTCCTGGGAAAAAAGTGGTGACCTCAGTATGTGATCTTTCAGATATTTCAAAACAAGGAGGTCTATTTACAGAAGAGAGTAGAACTCTTTTGGAACAAGGTGCTGTAACAGAGGGGGCTACGAATGCCTCTAACGACCCGGTATCTCCAGGTGAGATTGGCTTTATTAGGGAGGACAGAGATTAGCCTACTATCAGCAGCAAAGACAGCAAATTTTTCTCACTTTCAGAGCATTCAGAAGAGTCAGAAGAATCTGACTTAGAAGAAAATATTCAACTGTATGAGGAGGGTCCTGGAGATACAACTTCCACCAGCAGAAGCCACATCGAAAGCCCTTCTTCAGAGGGGACCCCTACAGTAGTACAAACTGTGCGGAAGAAAGTCAAGGAAGGAGCTACTGGATTGTCATCGATAGACACTTCGGATTGGGAACCCTCAAGTGAAGTGTTGGAAGGCCTTAAGTTGTCTGATCAAGCTACTGGGGGTGTCGTAGAAGAGGGCCAAGACCATACATCATTGGAGTCAATCCATAGATTAATTTCATCACATAGGTTGGAAACACGAGCCGAGAATCTAAAAACACATACTGCATGCCAAAAGTTGCAAAATACAGTCAGACGATTGGCAAAATCTTGCAATGATTTCACTGCCCGGATGGGGGAAGCCGAGACTCGAATTTCATTGCTTGAAGATCAGATGGTGGCTCAAAAGGATGCAGTGGCAGATATTAAAGCTAATAAAGATGATGTACATGACAAGCTGGTCGATTTGGAAAATCGTCTGCGCCGCAACAATCTTCGCATTTTGGGGGTGCCTGAAGGACTTGAGGGACAGGATGTCCGAAAATTTTTAGTTGAGGTATTTCAAGAAGCGTTTCCAGAGTTGAAAGAATGGAATTGGGCACAAGAACTACAACGGGCGCATAGGTTTCCCTTTCGACAGCGACCTGGTAGGAGTGGACAAGCACCGCAGCAACCCAGGGCTATCCTGATTTCTCTTAATAACTTTTTGGCTAGGCAGTCTTTATACGATTTGGCTAGGCCAAACAAACAGAGAGCTGGTAAAGGAATACAATTCTTTGTGAGACCAGATTATTGCCATTCTACGGTTGAGAAGAGATGGCAGTTGCGGCAGCTGAATAATCTTTTTCAAGCTAAAAACGCACAAGCTTTTCTATTACAGCCAGCTACTTTGAAGATTGTTAATAGAGGTCATACCCGTTATTTTACTTCTGATGTCGAAGCCAAAGAATATCTTTTATCTTTGGGCTAAGGACTAAGAACAATCAGTGTTTTGTTGATTAAGGTTACTATGCTGATTAATGATCTTTCTTCGGAGTAGCTATTGCAAACTTCTATGTGCATAATCATGTGTATAACCATTGTTTTTCCTATTTGGCTGTTGTACAGGATGATGAGGGGGGGGCGAGCATCAATGGGCTGATCACTAAGCATCTTAAGGGCAATTGGCCCTAATGCCTTATTGTTTAGGGTGGGTCACGGTTGGGTTGGGGAGGTGGGAGTAGAGGGAGGGTGTTTGGGAGGTTTAGAGGGGCACTTGGGGTGTAGAGTTTTGGGTGGGAAGGGGTCAAATGGTAAAATCTCAGTTCGCAGCATGAGAAGTAGAAGTTATAGAATTTATTTTTTTGGAAAAGCTGATGGACATGGGGCATCTTTATAGAAATGGCCAATAGGAGCTTGCGTATATGTACATTTAATATATGTGGGCTAAATAATGGTTTAAAGAGGAAACGAGTTGCTGCTGAGTTTCGGCTGATTAACCCTGACATTCTCTGTCTGCAAGAGACGCATGTCCCGTGGGATAATCGTAGGATATTATTAGAGTTGGGGTATAATTTACTATCAACCTCTAAGCAATCTACTATGAATAGGGGGGTGGCGATCATGGCACGCCATGGTATAGTCAGTACGGGTAAAGAGAGGGTGGACAATTTTGGGAGGTGGGCTATTACTGAATGTATTGTGGGGGGAGTTAAAATTGTCATTTGCGTAGTATATGGATCTAACTTGGATGAGGCTGAGACCTTGGAGTTTTTAAATGTTGAGCTGTCTCTTTGGGGGACTCCGCTGATACTAGCTGGGGACTTTAATATACATGGGGATGTACAGACATGGGAACCTTATTTTATTAATTATAGAGGGCGTAAGCCCAAAGTATTCAGGGCCTTGCAACAATTGATACAAAATCATGGACTAGCTGATGGCTGGGGGATTGGGGAACATGATGAAGGGGATCTTGGGTATACTTTTTACTCATCCCCGCATAACAAGTGTGTTCGGTTAGATTATATATTTTTACCCCGATTGTTGGCTGCTGATTCAAAAATACAGGTATGGCCTCGGATTTCGTCAGATCATGGACCCGTGGTTATGGATCTTGTTAGTCTTGCCCTCTTAAGGGAACAGCGATCTTTTACATTTAATAAAAAATTGTTAAGTGATGAGGAATATGTTCAACATATTCAAACGTGGGCCATGGGATTTATAGAAAATAATAAAGGGTCGGCACCCCAGTCAATGATTTGGGATTCTTTGAAAGCTGGCATAAGGGGCGAAACATTTAGTTATGGATGGGCAAAGCAGAAGAAACGGAAAGAACACATGTTGGGTCTATGTGAGGAGTTAAAGAAGGTCGAATGCGAATTTATTCAAGGGGTTAGAGTAAAATCGGATACTAAAGAGATCCTAGCAAAGATGGGTCGATGCAGGGCTAGAATTAACGAGATATGGAGTCAAGATATTGCTGTTCAGTATAAAACCTATAAAACTGAGAGATATGAATATGGCGAGACCGCAGGGAGATGTCTAGCGCAAAGGTTGCGGGGAAGACAAACCTCACAGCGAATAGATGCATTGGAAGATGGGAAAGGGGGAGTAGTAGAGACTATTGAAGGTATATTGGAGGTACTCTATCTATATTACAAAGAATTATATACTCAGGACTTGGTCACGCAGGGTACTATAGAGGAATATCTATCTAACCTAGACTTGATCGAGATAGGGTTAGCTGATCGAGAGGAACTAGAAGCTCCTATGTCAATGTTAGAAATACAAATAGCGATAGCAGGGCTAGCTTCAGGGAAAGCGGCAGGGCCGGATAAACTTCCTTTGGAAGTATATCGGATCATTTTTCCTATGATTAAGGATGATATGTTAGCTACGTTTTTAGAAGCCCAACATGGTAATCCCCCACCATCATGGGACGATGCTAATATAGTGATATTTAAAAAACAAGACAAGCCTCCTAGAAATCCGGGGTCATATAGGTCGATATCATTAATTAATGCTGACAACAAGGTGTACTCGAAAATTCTTGCGACACGACTAGCTAAAATTATACCATTGTTGGTTTCTCGATGTCAGCATGGCTTTTTGCCCAGTAGGAGCACGGTAAATCATATACACAGGGTAATTTCATTGATAGATTATGCTACAACACGTCAAGAGCATATGGGGTTAATATTTCTTGATGCTGAAAAAGCATTTGATTTAGTGTCCTGGGCTTCTCTGTGGGCCACAATGCAAACAATGGGGTCCGCAATTTTTGTTAGCTTTGCATACTATGTATAAACGTCCACGAGCTAGAATTTGTACGATGGGGAAGGAGTCTTCTTGTGTACATATAACTAGGGGGACCAGGCAGGGATGCCATTGCTCACCTTTACTTTTCGCTATCTACATTAATCCACTGGTGCAAATATTGGAAACCAATAATGGCATAAAGTCAATGACAGTGGGGGAACAACAGACACATGTCCTTGCTTCTGCCGATGATATAGTGGTAGTAACATCTGATCCGGAGCAGGCAATTAGGGAGATTGAGGTTCAGACTCAGCAATATGGGGAAGTTGCTGGGTATAAGCTAAATATTTCTAAAACCCAGATCGTATGTACTGAGGGACTCTGTCCTGGTGATGCTCGAGTTACATCGGAAGCAAGATATCTGGGTATAAAGATTAGAATGTCACCTCAAGAGATAGTTGAAGTAAATTAGGCAGGTATACTCAATGCTACAAAACGCCAATTGGAAAAGATAGAGTGCCTCCACTTATCAAGGGTGGGACGGCGTAATGTTTTAAAAATGTGTATACTCCCCCGGGTAATGTATTACTTCAGGACGGTAATGTTGGAGTTGACATGCGTACAATTAATGCAGCTACAGTCTATTGTAGATAGGTTTATATGGGGATGGAAAAAAAGTCGACGAGCCTAAAAATATATGACACTCCCACTGATACGTGGTGGATGGGGCGTGCCAAATTTTACGCTCTATTATTTAGTTTGTTTTTTGCAGAATATGCAATACCTGGTGATTGGGGCCGAAGCAAGGCCCTTTGAAACACCAGATTTATACCAGATGTTGTTGGGAATTCAGGCGAGGGAAGCCTTGCTTAAGTTTTACGAACCAAGCTATTTTAAAAGAACTCGGTTCAAAATTGTATTAGCTGCATTTAAAGCCTGGTAGAGGATACGAAAAACTACTCCTATAAATCGGATAGGTTACTACATACCATTTTACTCTATGGAAATTTTCCCTCCGGTGTTTTGGGATACAAAAATGGCTATATGGCAGGGTAAGGGGATACGACGTTTAGGCGATTTTTTTAGGGATGGGTCAATCATTCCCTTCTCCGAGTTGGTGGAACGGTATAAAATACCTAAACATGACTTCTTCAAATACTTGCAAATCCGAGATTTTATTAATAAACACTGTAAATGTACACGTGTGGTAACAAATGACTTATTAGAGGCATTATCAAAAAAAGCCAAAATTGGGACTTTGTATGATATATTATTGGCAACTCAGCGGGATGATATAGAGGTGCAAGATGCGAAATGGAGGGATAGATTAGGTAATGCTGGTCTATATGTGCAATCCTCAATTGTGATGGCAAGTAAAGTTATATTAACGGCAAATTTACGCACCCAACATTATAAAACTTTGTTTAATTTATATTGTACACCTGTTAAGATGATGAAGTGGGGAGGGATTCATGATGGGAAATGCTTCAGATGTCAGGCGGATAAAGCTGATATTGTACATGTATTTTTTGATTGTATAGCCTTAAAACAATATATATTTGATATTTCAGCATTTCTATCACAAACTACTGGGGTAGAAGTTAATATATCTAGAGAGGTTATGTTATTGGGTTTGGGTGAAGATATTGAACCTAGCCATATATGCTATCCCTTTCGTTACTTTATATTTATAGTGATGGCCGTTGCTCGATTATGTGTTGCATCTATGTGGCTGCAAGTAGAAGTGCCATCATATGAAATGTGGCGCTCTAAGTTTCATAATTTGTTTAATTTAGAATATAGCCTCTATCGTATAAGATCTTTGAGGAAAAAACAACTAGGGCTTAAAATTTGGCAGCCAATGTTACAATATATGGAGTTGTAGATGTTTTACGCAAGTATGTTTGTGTCATCAGGACTTAATGAGTTTTATATTTGGTTTTATTATATGTGATACCCCAATAGCTTGGGTGATTTAAATGATTGATTTATGTATGATGTATTGCTGCGAACTGAATAATAAAGATATTAAAAAAAAAAAAAAAAAAGAATTCGACCAAAACTATGCAATAAACCCCCCTCACGATTAATAAAGCACACATCCACTGCCTGATGTGTAATACTTTTTATTTTACTCTTTGGAAAGGGGACGAACATCACTTGAGAGTCACAGCGCGCTCCTGGCAGAGCCCAATGCTGTGTTACACCCACCATTGCCTGCTGAGTGCCACACACCTCTGTGTTGTATTCCACTAGCTAGTGCATATGCTATGACACTCTCTAGCCCATGTGCACTGTAACACCACCCCGTGAATATGTCATGCCACACTTGTCTTCGCACGGGTTATATTGCCCCATCTAACGTGCCTTCCTCGATGCCTATGTTATAACGCACAGTGCTATGCCATACATATTACAATCTGGGATCCATATCTTTGTCACAGTGCATATGCAACGTTACACTCCCCAGCACATATTTTATATTACAACTTTAGAGACTAGTTAGGTTACACAACACTGCCCTGTGCATATTACACTCCAAGGCGCATATCGCATAGCACGCGCTAGTGCCTGTGCTATCTCACGCTCTCCAATGAATCTGTCATTGCGCACAATGTATTGCATATTATATTTCACGCCCGGTTCATCTTATATCACACTTTTTGGTGCATAGTTTATACCATACACTATATCTAGTTTTCATTTTCAATCGTGCTCTCAGGACTATGTTCTATATAACACTGTGTTCACCTCCCCTTTTAACGGGCATTACATTTTGCGATAGGGGGTGGAGGGTCAGGGGGTGTTTCTGCCAAGTGAGCCCAGAATCACAGTCACAAACGTCCTCTTCTTCCTGAATAAAAGTGAGATTATGCTGCATACTTGTTCATATTTTAAGTAGTTCGCACAGACACACGTTTTAAAAACAATAAAGTTCCTAATACCCGCCTTCTCTGAACAGTTAGCTTGCTGCCCCATCCCCCTCCTCCCTATCCTCTGTTGTGTGAATCCATGGACTAGCCTCCTCCCTCATACCATGCATGGTCTGATGTGCTGCCACTGCCCTCAATTTAGTATGATGTACCAGTCCACTCCTCCTGCCCTCCATTGCCCAATTCTATGTCCCATCATTGACCTCCTGCTTAAACTCTGTGCTTAGCTTGCTGCCCCTATTCTCCTTCCCCCTGCCCTCCGGTGTCTTTGTGCATGCCCCTGCTCCATCCTTTTTGCCCACCATGTTCCATGGACCTGCCACTCCTATCTACTCTGAGTGTTCTGTTGAGCTGCCACTCCCCTCCCACCTGCCTAGCATTGTCAGATGACTGTAACCTGTCCCTGCCACCTCCACCCTGCCTGTCCACATGCCATGCCCCTATCCTCTTCCTCCTGTCCACATGGTCCATTGTACTGCCACACCCTTCTGCCCTCCCTGGTCTGTTGTGCTGCAACTGCTCCTCCTGCCTGCCCCGTGCGGTTTGTTGTGAGGCCCCTTCCCCTGAACTTTCTTGTCTGTGCACAGGTCCTGACCCTCCCTTCTATCCTCCATCGTCCTTTGTGCATGCCCCTGCACCCTCCTTCTTGCCCATCATAGCCTTTGTGCTGCCACTAACCCTCCCACTTGCCATGCATGGTCTTCTGTGCTACCATGGCCCCTCCCACCTTCCCTGTGTGGTCAGTTAGCTGCCCCTGACCCCCTCCCACCTTCCCTCCATGGTCTGTGTGTATGCCATCACAGTCTCACTGTTGCTCTTCATGGTGTGTCTTGCTTCTAGTGCCCATCCTGCCTGACCTCCATGGCTATCTTGCTGCTCCTGCCCTGCCCCCTTGCCCCCAGCCCTCTGTTTACATGTGCAGACCCCTACTCCCTCCCTCCTGGCTTGTCTGTTCCATTGTAATGCCCCTGATCCGTCCCTCCTGCCCTTTATGGTCTGTTATGCTGCAGCTTTCTCTCCTGTCTGTCCATTATGGTCAGCTAGCTACCATTGCCTCTTGCCCCTCTGTTCTCTGTTGTCCATGTGCATGGTCCTGTCCCCTCCCTCTTGCTTTCTATGGATTGTTGTGCTGCACTCCTGTCCCGCATGCCCTGTGTGGTGTGTTGTGCTGCTGCAAACCCTGATGCCTGCCCTGCAGGGTCAGTTTGGTGCACCTCTCCATGTCCCTCCTATCCTCTGTTATCCAAGTCCATGTCCCTACCCCATTTCCTTCCATGATCCAATGTACCATACTTGCGAACATTTTGAACTTGGTAAGAGGGAGATTTTGAAAAAAAGCTGGGGTATTGATTTTCCCCTTTGAGTTACATTGAAAAAGAGGAGATTGTAGACAGGAGACAGATCAAATAAAGCCCATTTGAGCTTAAAAACATTGGACGTTTCCTGGCTGAATCGGGTCTGTTGGCATGTATGGTTGTACTACCATTGCCTCTTCCTTCTGCCCATAATGGTCTATTACATTGCCACAGCCTCTCTTGCAAGTCCTGTATTGTTGGTTTGTTGCCCCTGCCCCCCTCTCCACTGCCCTCCATCGTCTGTTGTGCTGCCACGGCCCTTCCTGCCTGCTCAGTGTGGTTAAATTGTTGCCTTTGCACCCTCCTACCTGCCTTCAATTTTCAGAGTCCGTGCCCCTGGCCTCTGCCTCTCAACAGTATCCTAATGAACAACTAGATTGCTAACATTCTATATTTATTACAAAAGTGTGGAACGCCTGACGTCATCTTGATGTAATCAAAACTATAATACCTAGAACATTTCCTTTAGAAATTACATATATGAGAGAGTCTTATTGGCATCAAAATTATGGTTAGTGCTCTAAAAGACTAAAATAAGGATATATTTTCTGAGTTTTCAAATAGCGACAAAGCACTTTTAAATTATTTGTTATCTTTATGTTTTTTTATCCAGTTGACCACTTGATTAAATGTTGCACTTAGGGGAGAGGATGTGGTGTTACTTCCAGAAATGCAGACTTTGCAACTGGGGACCAGGTTGGAGTTTCTGCTTCAGCTCGACATTCTGTGATTCTGGTCAAATCACTTAGTCTCCCCATGTCTACAACCAAAATGAATTTGTTCTTGTGTGATGTAACCAATGCTCATGTAAAGCACTCCAATACCTGACAAGTCTGCACTATATAACACTGCAAAACACAAAAAAATAAGTGTTTTGCACACTTCTGTCATTGGGCTATATTTGAGCTACATCTGGGTGATTTTGGGCTACATTTGGGCGATTTTGGGCTACATTTGGGCTCTTTTGTCTCCGGTGGCCATTTTGGGAGATTTATTTGTTATGAAGTTTCCTAATTTCCTCATGTACTGCAGTCTCCTCAGTAGGAAATGCTTTCAGTTTTTTACTTTGATTCCATCATGAAGGTATTCAGATATGTCACACATTTGCCATAAATTCTGAATGTTAGCACTCTAGTTGCTCATTAGATCACTGTAGTAAAACTACTGTTCACCATGGAAGTCTGCTCCTGGTATTAAAAGTGCATGTTTCAGTCTGCATGTTAGAATTTTTTAATGAAATAGAAGAGGATTTGAGAAGTCACTCAAAATGTGCCCTCATTTTCTTTCTTCAGCATTAATCATAATTTCTATGGTAAAATGAACCCCCTCATTGTGTTCCTTTTTAAATTAAATGTTTTAAGTGTTACCAGTTTATTCCAATCAAGATGGCTTCAGGTGTGCCATACTTTTGTCATAATGAAGACAGTAAGCGCTCTAGTTGTTTTTAAGAACACTCTGGGACATTCTGTCATTGGGCTATACTTGGGCTACATCTGGGTGATATTTGGGCTACATTTGGGCTCTTTTGTCTCTGGTGGCCATCTTGGGAGACTTATTTGTTATGAAGTTTCCTAATTTCCTCATTTACTGCAGTCTCCTCAGTAGGAAATACTTTCAGTTTTTTACTTTGATTCCATCAAGAAGGCATTCAGATGTGTCACACATTTGCCATAAATTCAGAATGTTAGCACTCTTTTTGCTCATTAGATCACTGTAGTAAAGCTACTGCTCACCAGGGAAAACCGCTGCTGGTATTGAAAGTGCATGTTTCAGTCTGCATGTCAGAATTGTTTAATGAAATAGAAGAGGATTTGAGAAGTCACTCAAAATGTGCCCTAATTTTTCTTTCTGCAGCACTAATCATACTTTTTATGGAAAAAGGAACCCCCTCATTTTGTTCCTTTTTAAATTAAATGTTTTAAGAGTTACCACTTTAATCCAAGCAAGATGGCTTCAGGTGTGCCATACGTTTATCATAAGTAGGACTGTTAGCGCTCTAGTTGTTCTTTGGAACACTCTGGGAAGCTGCAGTAGAACACAAAGGAATCAACTGACAGTCTCTGCCCTTGTTGGATGTACATGTTTTACTGAGAATGTCAGACTTCATTCTCACATGACTGAGAAAGATAATGTGAATTTACAGAAAATATGCTCTCAGTTTAGCTTATAGATCACCTTCCAAACCTCTGTGGGAAAAGCATGAGAAAATATTTTTCTCTCAATCATGATATCCCAGCAGAAGGCTTTTTCACATGGTGAAATCACCTTAGAACATAGCACTATTCCTAAAATGAGTATGGTACCATCAACAAATGATTTATAATGTAACTAAAGTCGTAAAACCTTCTATTAACTGCAATGCTTTTTAATGAGGTGCTATCATGTATATTGGTCCCAAGATGGCTGCCAACACTTCTTGGATGAAGTGCTGACAGCCAATCAGATCTCAGAATGAGATGTGTGGTTAGGCTCCGCCCACATATATATATGATTTTACTTTTGATTTTCTCAGGAACTACTGAACAGATTGACACTAGACCTGCAAAAGGCACTTCCCTGACCTGAGGACTACCTCTCTGCCAAATTTCAAGTAATTCTGTTCAGCCGTTCGGGCTGTAGCTGTGTCTAAAGGTCCTGTGGAAAATAACATCGGGAAAATGCGTTTGGGCCCCCCCTTTTTTCTCGGCCCCCGCTTGACGAATCACCCCGAGACTTTCAGGGTAGGAGCTGAGCGGAGCGCCCCATTAGTTTTAAAAATTTTGCGAGGATTCGTCAACCGGCGCCAAAGTTATTCAAAATAGAATTTTGAGATTTCCTATGGAAACTAGGTTGTAACTATAACTATCTACTGGCGACCGCCAGTAGATAATATATATATATATATATATATATATTCACTGAAAAAACCATAGGTTTCAGGGGTGTTATAGTTAGCTGGACTTTTCACTTGTACAAAACCATTGAAATTCCCCCGTTATAGTTAGTTCAGCTAACTATAACTCGGGCGCCCGCAATGCACTGCTGATGACGTCACATATTACATCACTCATGACATGGTCAGTGACATCACTCATGACATCACTGATGACATCTCAAATGACATCACTGATGACATCACTGATGACATCATCCAGTGAATGTTTGTTTTTCTGAAAATTAAATATGTTTTATATATGTATATCTCAAGGTCGATGGAAGAATAAATGGGTATATAAGTGTCTAAATGGATGATTTGTTTTTGAAAAATTGATTGTGTAACTGACTGATTAAGTGTATCATAGTGAATACATGGCTTAGTGAGTAATGTTTAAATATGTAAATATCTGTATCAGTCTCTCACTTTGTGTATAAGTGGCTGCATGGGTTGGTGAATAGCTACATGGGTGTCTATATAGGTTATTAGTTGGTTTTTTGAGTATCAGTCTGAGTGTCTGCATGGTTCGGTGGGGGGTATTACGTAGTGCATAGGTGCATGAATGAGTGACTCACTGTTTGTATGTGTTGAACACAGCATGTGTGCAGGACTGTATGGGTGGATGAGTGTGTGTATGGGTGTGTTAGTGAGTGAATGACTGTCTCAATAGTGTCTTTATGAGTAACTACATATGTTTTAAACTAGTATATGTGACTATTGGTGTATATATGTGAGTATATGTGAGAGTGAGAGATTGAAAGAGTTCCTGTATGAATAAGTATGTGTTTCTATAAGTGATTGTTTAAAAGACTAAGTATGTGTAAGTTTCCGTAGAAGTAAGTATGGTGGTGTGTGTATAACTGTATATGCAAGTAAATGTATGTTTGATTCTTTATTAGCATGAGTGACTATGTGTGTGAGTAACTCTATGGATGAGTGGCATTGTGTAACAGGATGTATAGGTGTATGAGTACATATGATGAGTGAGTACATGTATGAGTGACTGTATAGGACTGTTGGTGAATGAGTGGATGTGTATGTGGATCTTAGAATTACTGAAGAGGTTGTTGTAACTGGTATTGGTATGTCCATTGTTTTGAAAATTTTAGTCTCTATTTTTGAATGTGTGTATCAAAGGTTATATTAGGGTGAGAGGAGGTCTGCCACTCTATCACAAGGATGATGTCATCAGTGATGTCATCAGTGATGTCATTTGAGATGTCATCAGTGATGTCATGAGTGATGTCACTGACCATGTCATGAGTGATGTAATATGTGACGTCATCAGCAGTGCATTGCGGGCGCCCGAGTTATAGTTAGCTGAACTAACTATAACGGGGGAATTTCAATGGTTTTGTACAAGTGAAAAGTCCAGCTAACTATAACACCCCTCAAACCTATGGTTTTTTCAGTGAATTTCTGAGGTTTTTTAAATGCTAATTCCTAACTATAACGTGCCTGAAACCTATGGTTTTTTCTGTGAATTTCAAAGGTTTTTTAAATGCTAATTTCTAACTATGCCTACAGAGATAGGACATGTGAAGAAAGAAGAAAAAATGCACAGAAAGAAACAAAAGAAGTGCAGAAAGAAGCAACAGAAGTCCTCAAATACGAAGATAAGTGCAGGAAGAAGGATAACGTGCAGAAAGAACAAAAAGAAGAGCAGAAAGAAGCCTTGTTGCAAAATCATCCTGTACCCTCAACTTTTTCAGACGGATACTGGTGGTAACTGAGCCTGACTAACCAGTCCTAGAGCCAGTGCTATGTTAAAAGACACTTAGAATACAGTAAAAACACCTACATACACTAGGGAACATTATGCGTTGGGGTCCCCCTGTGATTAGCATGACCTCCACTGTAAGCCCCTAGTATATACGAGGGCATGGGGATTAAAACTACCTCTTAAAACAGGCCACAGGGCGTTTTTGCACACGTTAACTCAGGCCCCGTCCCCTCCCTTCACCACTGTGTAAACAAGCCCTGTGTCCATTTTTAGTTGGGAGATTAAGTTCATTTGAATCCTGAGGGTCCCTGCGGTCCAACTAGCCCACTAGGTACCTCCAGTAAGTGCCACAGAGCTGCGTTGCAGAGAGGTGTAAAAAGTGGCACGGCCTGGACCACCTCTCTGCAATGCAGCTCAGTGGCGCTTACTGGAAGCACTTGGTGGGCTAGTTAGCCCCCAGGGGCCCTCAGTATTGAAGGGAAATTATATCCCCAATTTAAAACGTGCCATAGTGCGTGTTTGCACACGTCACCTCAGGCCCCGTCCCCTCCCTTCACCACTGTGTAAACGCGCCCTGTGGCTGTTCTAAGTTGAGAGATTAAGTCCCCTTGAATCCTAAGGGTCCCTAGGGTCAAACTAGACCACTAGGTACCTCCAGTAAGCGCCACAGAGCTGCGTTGCAGAGAGGTGTAAAAAGGGGCTTGGCCTCAGAACACCTGGCTGCAGCGCAGCTCCCTGGCGCATACTGGAGATACCTGTTGGGGGCGCGTTTGCAGAGTGCTGCACGGAGGGGGCATGGCCTCCGGCACGATGCCAGTCTTTTATTTATTTTAGTTTTTTAAGAAGGGGGGCTGTTTGGTTCCCCTTCTTATTCTAATTTATTGGCCCTGATGACCCCATCCCCCAGGGCCAGTCTCCTAATTATATTTTTTTGACCCCAATCCCCAGGGCCGGCCACTGTTTTTTATTATTTTTAAAAAATATATATTTATAGACACACCTAGGACATGCTGGACAAACCGTACGTACCTATCACCATGACGATTTGCGTGATATTCATTAAAAGGCGACTATGCATGCAATGAATCCACGTGGAATGTATTTACACCACTAGTGAAGCTCTGACATGTCTGATGCCCTACCGTGCCTAATCCTGGTAGACACCCTTGTCGTTTATTTATACAAACATGGGTAGCTATTGACGGGCACATTTAATACACATGCCCACCAAGCCATTCAAAGGGGATTCGACAAAAATTCAACCAAAACTATGCAAGAAACCCCCCTCACGGTTAATAAAACACACATCCACTGCCGAATGTGTAATACTTTTTATTTTACTCTCTGGAAAGGGAACGAACATCACTTGAGAGTCACAGCGTGCTCCTGACAGAGCCCAATGCTGTGTTACACCCACCATTGCCTGCCGAGTGCCACACACCTCTGTGTTGTATTCCACTAGCTAGTGCATATGCTATGACACTCTCTAGCCCATGTGCACTGTAACACCACCCCGTGAATATGTCATGCCACACTTGTCTTCGCACGGGTTATAATGCCCCATCTAACGTGCCTTTCTCGATGCCTATGTTATAACGCACAGTGCTATGCCATACATATTACAATCTGGGATCCATATCTTTGTCACAGTGCATATGCAACCTTACACTCCCCAGCACATATTTTATATTACAACTTTAGAGACTAGTTAGGTTACACAACACTGCCCTGTGCCTATTACACTCCAAGGCGCATATCGCATAGCACGCGCTAGTGCCTGTGCTATCTCGCGCTCTCCAATGAATCTGTCATTGCGCACAATGTATTGCATATTATATTTCACGCCCGGTTCATCTTATATCACACTTTTTGGTGCATAGTTTATACCATACACTATATCTAGTTTTCATTTTCAATCGTGCTCTCAGGACTATGTTCTATATAACACTGTGTTCACCTACCCTTTTCACGGGCATTACATTTTGCGATAGGGGGTGGAGGGTCAGGGGGTGTTTCTGCCAAGTGAGCCCGGAGTCACAGTCACAAACGTCCTCTTCTTCCTGAATAAAAGTGAGATTATGCTGCATACTTGTTCATATTTTAAGTAGTTCGCACAGACACAATGTTTTAAAAACAATAAAGTTCCTAATACCCGCCTTCTCTGAACAGTTAGCTTGCTGCCCCATCCCCTTCCTCCCTATCCTCTGTTGTGTGAATCCATGGACTAGCCTCCTCCCTCCTGCCATGCATGGTCTGATGTGCTGCCACTGCCCTCAGTATGATGCACCAGTCCACTCCTCCTGCCCTCCATTGCCCAATTCTATGCCCCATCATTGACCTCCTGCTTAAACTCTGTGCTTAGCTTGCTGCCCCTATTCTCCTTCCCCCTGCCCTCCGATGTCTTTGTGCATGCCCCTGCTCCATCCTTTTTGCCCACCATGTCCCATGGACCTGCCACTCCTATCTACTCTGAGTGTTCTGTTGAGCTGCCACTCCCCTCCCACCTGCCTAGCATTGTCAGATGACTGTAACCTGTCCCTGTCACCTCCACCCTGCCTGTCCACATGCCATGCCCCTATCCTCTTCCTCCTGTCCTACATGGTCCATTGTACTGCCACACCCTTCTGTCCTCCCTGGTCTGTTGTGCTGCAGCTGCTCCTCCTGCCTGCCCCGTGTGGTCTGTTGTGAGGTCCCTTCCCCTGAACTTTCTTGTCTGTGCACAGGTCCTGACCCTCCCTTCTATCCTCCATCGTCCTTTGTGCATGCCCCTCCACCCTCCTTCTTGCCCATCATAGCCATTGTGCTTCCACTAACCCTCCCACTTGCCATGCATGGTCTTCTGTGCTGCCATGGCCCCTCCCACCTTCCCTGTGTGGTCAGTTAGCTGCCCCTGACCCCCTCCCACCTTCCCTCCATGGTCTGTGTGTATGCCATCACAGTCTCACTGTTGCTCTTCATGGTGTGTCTTGCTTCTAGTGCCCATCCTGCCTGACCTCCATGGCTATCTTGCTGCTCCTGCCCTGCCCCCTTGCCCCCAGCCCTACTCCCTCCCTCCTAGCTTGTCTGTTCCATTGTAATGCCCCTGATCCGTCCCTCCTGCCCTTTAGGGTCTGTTATGCTGCAGCTTTCTCTCCTGTCTGTCCATTATGGTCAGCTAGCTTCCATTGCCTCTTGCCCCTCTGTTCTCTGTTGTCCATGTGCATGGTCCTGTCCCCTCCCTCTTGCTTTCTATGGATTGTTGTGCTGCACTCCCGTGTGGTGTATTGTGCTGCTGCAAACCCTGATGCCTGCCCTGCAGGGTCAGTTTGGTGCACCTCTCCATGTCCCTCCTGTCCTCTGTTATCCAAGTCCATGTCCCTATCCCATTTCCTTCCATGATCCAATGTACCATACTTGCGAACATTTTGAACTTGGTAAGAGGGAGATTTTGAAAAAAAACTGGGGTATTGATTTTCCCCTTTGAGTTACATTGAAAAAGAGGATATTGTAGACAGGAGACAGATCAAATAAAGCCCATTTGAGCTTAAAAACATTGGACGTTTCCTGGCTGAATCGGGTCTGTTGGCATGTATGGTTGTACTACCATTGCCTCTTCCTTCTTCCCACAATGGTCTATTACATTGCCACAGGCTTGAAGGAGGGTAGATTTTGTATCACAGGGGGCCCCTGGCCCGTTCTGTCCACACCTGAAGTATGAGACCCTTGTCCTTGCCATGCCAGCTGCATTTGTAGGCCGTATTAAATTGACCAGCGGGTCCTGTGTTGCTATATAATTATCCTGAGACATCCTTACCACTCAGCCAGTATAAAACCCCTGTGTAGGCCCTTCTGTTCAATATGTAGGCCTCTTTGTTAAATTGACCATAGCTCTGCAATTTTAGTGTATAGCACTCTGAAGGCAGGTCTGCGAGGCCTTCTGCTCCAAACCAGTAGCCCCCACCCTACCCGAGTGCTCCGTGCTCGGTATCAAAGTTCAACATCCCCCTGAAGCTGTCAACATACAGTAGGCTGCATCCTGGACTGGTACTTGCTTCCTGGGCAGGTTTCCCGCTTTTAAGGAAGTGGCAACCGCAGAGCGTCAAGTTAGGAGAACTGAGGAGATTTTATACATGAATATATTGAATTCCCGTACAATACCCATTATTTTCTGCTTGCTCTATGGAACTTACGATAAGCGATTGGCCTGAGAGACTGACCTTTTCACCCAGTCCATTGTCAGCATTAAGTGGGTAAATGACGAAATGTCTGGTAAAATCTGCAGACGAAGCTTTTGGGTAGCATACGTAGGTAGATGTAGCGTGCAAAGGAGCCCACAAAATGATATAAAAAGGGAGCACCCACAGATATCGACGGACTACCTCGCCGTCTGTATGTAGGTTAACAGGCAGTGCAGGTTTTCCCCAAGAGCTGGGAGCTCTTGTCTTCCTTTGCTTAAAATGTCTTGCTCTGCTTTGCTTGAAGTATCTTATTCTATTTTACCTATATGAAATGTCATGTTATGTTTAACCATTGTTCTCTTTACTTTTGCATTTAAAAGATTTTGTATTGTAATTGCAGGAATGCTTGCTCTAAGAGTAAACGTGAGTGTTCCTAGGTAACATTTTCCTTGGTGTAACTTGTTTCTCATGATGCATTTATAGATGTGTTTTCTCTCTCTCTCTGTCAGTACATTAATTGAGATACAGAGAATATCATGACAGCTGTATGATTATCTGGATTCTGTATTTTGTACTTTATGTCTCTATTCTGCGGTTTCTTTGAAGTTGCATCTTCTCATTAAACTGCCATTGTATTCTGCCTCCAATTCCATGTCTCATATGTCTGTTTTCTTCATTTTTGGAGCAAGCGTTCCTAGGCACCCCGGCTCAAATTAAGGTGCCCCTTTTGTCCCTGACTCACTCTCCTGCTCAGTTCTGTGGTGGCTCCCGGGGATCTCGGGACCGCCCCTAGCTTCCTTGACCCGTAATAGATCTTGCCTCCAACAGCCTCTCTTGCAAGTCCTGTATTGTTGGTTTGTTGCCCCTGCCCCCCTTTCCACTGCCCTCCATAGTCTGTTGTGCTTCCACGGCCCTTCCTGCCTGCTCAGTGTGGTTAAATTGTTGCCTTTGCACCCTCCTACCTGCCTTCAATTTTCAGAGTCCGTGCCCCTGGCCTCTGCCTCTCAACAGTATCCTAATGAACAACTAGATTGCTAACATTCTATATTTATTACAAAAGTGTGGAACGCCTGACATCATCTTGATGTAATCAAAACTGTAATACCTAGAGCATTTCCTTTAGAAATTACATATATGAGAGGGTCTTATTGGCATCAAAATTATGGTTAGTGCTCTAAAAGGCTAAAATAAGGACATATTTTCTGAGTTTTCAAATAGCGACAAAGCACTTTTAAATTATTTGTTATCTTTATGTTTTTTTATCCAGTTGACCACTTGATTAAATGTTGCACTTAGGGGAGATGATGTGGTGTTACTTCCAGAACTGCAGACTTTGCAACTGGGGAACCAGGTTGAAGTTTCTGCTTCAGCTCGACATTCTGTGATTCTGGTCAAATCACTTAGTCTCCCCATGTCTACAACCAAAATGAATGTGTTCTTGTGTGATGTAACCAATGCTCATGTAAAGCACTCCAATACCTGACAAGTCTGCACTATATAACACTGCAAAAACACAAAATAATAAGTGTTTTGCACACTTCTGTCATTGGGCTATATTTGGGCTACATCTGGGTGATTTTGGGCTACATTTGGGCTCTTTTGTCTCCGGTGGCCATCTTGGGAGATTTATTTGTTATGAAGTTTCCTAATTTCCTCATGTACTGCAGTCTCCTCAGTAGGAAATGCTTTCAGTTTTTTACTTTGATTCCATCATGAAGGTATTCAGATATGTCACACATTTGCCATAAATTCTGAATGTTAGCACTCTAGTTGCTCATTAGATCATTGTAGTAAAACTACTGCACCATGGAAGTCTGCTCCTGGTATTAAAAGTGCATGTTTCAGTCTGCATGTCAGAATTTTTTTAATGAAATAGAAGAGGATTTGAGAAGTCACTCAAAATGTGCCCTCATTTTCTTTCTTCAGCATTAATCATAATTTCTATGGCAAAATGAACCTCCTCATTGTGTTCCTTTTTAAATTAAATGTTTTAAGTGTTACCAGTTTATTCCAATCAAGATGGCTTCAGGTGTGCCATACTTTTGTCATAATGAAGACAGTAAGCGCTCTAGTTGTTTTTAAGAACATTCTGGGACATTCTGTCATTGGGCTATACTTGGGCTACATCTGGGTGATATTTGGGCTACATTTGGGCTCTTTTGTCTCTGGTGGCCATCTTGGGAGACTTATTTGTTATGAAGTTTCCTAATTTCCTCATTTACTGCAGTCTCCTCAGTAGGAAATACTTTCAGTTTTTTATTTTGATTCCATCAAGAAGGCATTCAGATGTGTCACACATTTGCCATAAATTCAGAATGTTAGCACTCTAGTTGCTCATTAGATCACTGTAGTAAAGCTACTGCTCACCAGGGAAAACTGCTGCTGGTATTGAAAGTGCATGTTTCAGTCTGCATGTCAGAATTTTTTAATGAAATAGAAGAGGATTTGAGAAGTCACTCAAAATGTGCCCTAATTTTTCGTTCTGCAGCACTAATCATACTTTTTATTGAAAAATGAACCCCCTCATTTTGTTCCTTTTTAAATTAAATGTTTTAAGAGTTACCACTTTAATCCAAGCAAGATGGCTTCAGGTGTGCCATACGTTTATCATAAGTAGGACTGTTAGCGCTCTAGTAGTTCTTTGGAACACTCTGGGAAGCTGCAGTAGAACACAAAGGAATCAACTGACAGTCTCTGCCCTTGTTGGATGTACATGTTTTACTGAGAATGTCAGACTTCATTCTCACATGACTGAGAAAGATAATGTGAATTTACAGAAAATAAGCTCTCAGTTTAGCCTATAGATCACCTTCCAAACCTCTGTGGTAAAAGCATGAGAAAATATTTTTCTCTCAATCATGATATCCCAGCAGAAGGCTTTTTCACATGGTGAAATCACCTTAGAACATACCACAATTCCTAAAATGAGTATGGTACCATCAACAAATGATTTATAATGTAACTAAAGTCTTAAAACCTTCTATTAACTGCAATGCTTTTTAATGAGGTGCTATCATGTATATTGGTCCCAAGATGGCTGCCAACACTTCTTGGATGAAGTGCTGACAGCCAATCAGATCTCAGGATGAGATGTGTGGTTAGGCTCCGCCCACATATATATATGCTTTTAAATGCTATTTTCTCAGGATCTACTGAACAGATTTACACCAAACCTACAAAAGGCACTTCCTTGACCTGAGGACTACCTCTCTGCCAAATTTCAAGTAATTCTGTTCAGCCGTTCGGGCTGTAGCTGTGTCTAAAGGTCCTATGGAAAAATGCATGGGAAAAACGCGTTTTGGGACCCCCCTTTTATCTCAGCCCCCGCTTGACAAATCCCCCCGAGACTTTCAGGGTAGGAGCGGAGCGTAGCGCCCCACCTATTTTGAAAAATTCGTGAGGATTCGTCAACCGGCGCCAAAGTTATTCAAAATAGAATGTTGCGGATTTCCTATGGAAACGTGGTCCTAACTATAACTACCTACTGGCGACCGCCAGTAGGTAATATATATAAAATTCACAGAAAAACCATAGGTTTCAGGGGTGTTATTGTTAGCTGGCCATTTCACTCGTACAAAACCATAGAAATTCCTCCGGTATAGTTAGTTCTGCTAACTATAACTCGCGCGCCCGCAATGCACTGCTGATGATGTCACATATTGCATCATTCATGACATGGTTAGTGACATCACTGATGACATCACTGATGACATCTCAAATGACATCACTGATGACATCATCCAGTGAATGTGGTTTAGTTTGAAATTTAAATATGTATTATATATATACCAATCTGTATGGAAGGTTGAGTGGATATATAACTGTCTGGATGGAGGATTTAGTAGCTGTCTGTTTGAGTAATTAAAAGTGTCTCACTTAATACATGTATTAGTATCTAAACTATGTGAATGTGTGCAGCACTGTCTCTGTTGTTGTATAACATGCTGCATCAGTTGGTCACTAACTAAATGAGTGTGTATATTAGTTATTGATTAGTTGGGTGAGTATTTGTATGGGACACTTAGTTTGTGTGTGGTTGGATGGGGTGTGTGTAACTTTATGCATAGATGTGTGAATGGTTGATTGACTAGGTGTATAGGTTTAAGAGTGCATGTGGAAACAGTTGTTTGGGTGACTGAGTGTATTTATTTGTGTGTTGGTGAGCGAATATATGTTTTAGTTGTACATCTTCAACAAAGTAAAAACATAAAAGGCATTGTATGTGAGAGTTGGTGTATATAAATAAGTATGTGTAAGAGTCAGTGATTATGAGAGTAACTATATGAATGAGTGTATAATTGTAATGGTGCTTTTTTAACATATTAACTATGAGTTACTATGTGTTTTAATAAATGAGGTGTTGTTGGATAATTGTGTAAGTGAGTAAATGTAAGTGCGATAAATATTTTTCATGAGTGAGTAGGATGACTGCATAACCGACTAAGATGACTGCTGATGTGTCAATGTCTATATATGTGTATAAGTGCATTTGACAGTGTTCTATTAATTAGTGACTGCATGTATAAATGATTCTGTTGTTGAATGGGTAGTTGTGTGTGTAGACTTAGGAATCAGTGAGTGGGTATGTAGTAACTGGTATTGGTTTTTCAATGGTTTCAAATATGGTACTCTTTATTTTACAGTGAGTGATGAAAGGTTATACTAGTGTATGATGAGGTGTATCAGATTGTCACATGGATGATGTCATCAGTGATGTCATTTGAGATGTCATCAGTGATGTCACTGACCGTGTCATGAATGACGCAATATGTGACATCATCAGCAGTGCATTGCGGGCGCGCGAGTTATAGTTAGCAGAACTAGCTATAACGGAGGAATTTCTATGGTTTTGTATGAGTGAAATGGCCAGCTAACTATAACACCCCTGAAACCTATGTTTTTTTCAGTAAATTTCTAAGGTTTTTTAAATGCTAATTTCTAACTATAATGTCTCTGAAACCTATGGTTTTTTCAGTGAATTTCAAAGGTTTTTTAAATGCTAATTTAAGTGTGATAGTAGTTATACCTATTTTTTGTACTGATTTTCTACAGTTTTTTAACTGTTGATTTATAAATATTTTATTAATTAAATAACATTATATATTTTTCTGAAAATTGCAAAAAAAAAAAATTTTTACATTACAACTGAACTATTGATTAATTTTCTTGTTTTCATTTTTTATTTTAATATATTTATATTATTTTCTTTTTTTTTAAATTCCAATTTTTTCGGAGTCGCGCACTCAAAGCGTACACATTACGGTGGGTGCGCGCATTCTAGCCGCCATTTTAGAAAAGTCATGAAGGATCCGCGTATGGTGTGCGACGGCTGCGTGTTTTTCAGTTGTTTCATCCCACTTAAAGCCCTGGGTTCAACGTAGGGGTGGGGAGGGTGTTTAGTAGATGAATAAAGAGGTTTAGTGAGGCGTTATAGTTTTGTACAGCAAGGTTGCCTGGGGAATGAATCCGTTAAAATGTAATGTACACCTGTTCATTGAAGTGCCCTTTCCCACACAGTATCGGTTGTCATTGATCGGTGCTGCTTGCCCTCTCGCTCAATTGGAAACAGAGGAGCTGGGACGGTGTATGTTTTATGCACTTTCTGCAATGCCCTCTGTGAAAATCAGACTTGCTTAATAAATACCAATGGGGATTTCTAGATCTCTCTTTGGTATGCAAAAGGGCCCGCTTTGACTGTTTCTAGCACTGAAAGATATGTGGGCGCCTCGAGAAATGAAAAACAGAAGCCGTGATCAGTGCCCCATCGGGCGCTCACTCACACGCGAACCGCCATTATAGGACACGAGTGAAATGCGTACAATAATAGAGTCTAGCATTTTAGGGTTGCCTTGGAGAGTTTTTTAAATGTCAACACGATGCCCTTTCATATTTCGTTTGTTTCCATAACTCTGATAGAGCTGGCAGTCGGGTAACAATAGCACCTGTTGTTCACATGCCAAGAGGCAATTTGGCTCGTGGTGTCTACTCTCAGGATCACTTCGGATCATAGGTGATCCGGGAGGGAGTCATGTGATCTATGTAGAAATTTGAATATCTATTAGACTCTTCTTGGCGGTGGTGCACACTTCTGTGGGAATTACATTGCCTACGCGCTTCGTGTTGACATTATTCGTCTGGGAAAATAAATTTGTTTTCACAGGTATTTGATGAAACATAATTCCTAGTAAACGGGTTTACACTGCATCGGAAGCCTGGCCCCTGATTGGTTGGTAGTGTCGGGTGTAGTTTGGGCTCAGCTGGAGGTGTTGAGGGGGTGCAAGAGGTTCCAAGACGTGCTTCACACATGGTGTAGTGAACGTCACAGTGTATAAGCACAACGTATAGTTGAGAGTGTGAACACTAGGTACAGGTGATTCCTAACATGCCTTTTTAATGCGTTTTACATTTTTGGATGCAAATATTTGCTATTTGCCCTCAAAGTTGGTTCAGCGCGCTCAAAAGCAGAAGAATGCCTCAACCCCCTTCAGAGCCTGGGCGGTCTCCGTACAGTCCACCCAGGGGCACAAAACAGAGCGCTGATTTCAGAGAAAACGCATGAACGCGTGGGTAAAACTAACAATGGTGTTGGACTTTGGGCCAAGGAGCGCCAAGCAGCGCCACTGGGTGCACATATCTGAAAAGTTTGTCTCCTCTCATTAACGACAGAGGGTCGGCGTGTGGGAGTGCAGGCGGGGCTGGGAAAGCAGAGTCACTCATCCTGAGGGGCACCTTCTGGAAAGCCAAGACGTGGCGGGCTGCAAGATGGCACCCGCAGGCAACGCGGAGCGAAAGTGACGCGGCCGCGAAATTGAAAGTGATCGCGATTACGATCGCGTGCGTGCTACGGAGGAAAGACACATGGCGCTGCACGCGTGCACGTTCACGGGCACTGTACCTTTAGGCCACGGCAGCACTTTGAAAAGCCTGTATACAAAATGTCTCGGCCAGATCAGCGCAAGCGCTGGATCAGGCGAGACCTTAAAACCTTTCTCTATGCTCTGTAGGTTACCCCATTTGGCTGGTTCTCCTTCTGTGTGATTCTCATTTGCCTTCAGGCAGCAGATGGTTATTAGCCCCAGGACATCTTTTGGTAACAGTAGCGCACTACAAATGTAAATAATAATAATAGGCAGAAGCAGGGGAGTCACTAGACCCGAACTTCGGAGAGGGGGTGCTAACACTTCCAGCCAGGGCTGGTCCTAGCACTGGTCGCACCCGGTGCAACAGTCTTTTTTGATGCCCTGTTTCCTCCTTCTCCATGAATTCCTTCACTGCCACTCACCAACAATGCACCTCATCTTTCTATAGCACCTTTCTGACAAACATTTCATTTTTTTATAGCGCTACGCATAGTTTACTCACACTCATTTCTGTGATCTGCATGGTACATATTCTTTGTAGCAGGCACATTAACCCTCTGCACTGTGTGGGTGACTAGAGTGTCCATATGAGTGCACGGTGAGCGATGCAACAGTGTGAGAGTAGGGCAAGAGGAGTGACTGCAGGGTGAGTGACTTTGTGTGCGGATGCAAGTTCAGAATGGGATGAATGAATGTATGATTACTGATGGGCTTGTTTGAGTGAGTTGCATATTGAGCAGTGAGGGGGACAGGTGAGTGAAGTGTCACATGAGTGCAGGATGAGTAGTGTACTCGTGTGACTGCAGGGTGAGGTATAGGGTGAACAGCGCAAGTGCATTGTGAGTGCAGAGTGATCACTGTGAGTGCAGGGTGAGTGGGTGAATGGTGTGAGTGCACGTTGATCCGTGTGAGTGCTTTGTGATCGCTGTGAGTGCAGGGTGAGCGTGAAAGTGAAGGGCGAGAATGAGGAATGAGTTGTATGAATGCAGGGTGCATTCCCAGACCCATTAAGTAACTCAGCATGTTATTGACGGTGGCGTAGAGTTTAAGATCTAAGTTAAACTATTGCGGCATTAATCGGGGATTGAGGGTGAAGGAAATAAATAATCTGCTGATCCTGCAACAAACTTACAGTCCTATGGTTCGGGTTGCCAGCAGACTATTTTGATGGCCCAGTCGGTAAAAAAAATAAGCAGTCACCTAAAGCTGTATTTTCAGCACTTATCTGTGCATACTTCGAACAGCAAATATAAATAGAAAACACTTTTAATTGTGTTCTAGGGCTGCCTCAATGATACAGATAATTAAAGAGAACTGTAGAAAGTGAGCGGTATAGTTGTTGGGTGGGCGGAGCTAATGGGACAAGGGGAAGAGGAGGGGACACGGCAGGAAAAGGCAGTTAGAATAGGGACAGGGACCGAGCAAGAAGCTCTGAATAAAGCTCGTAATAAAAGTATCTCTAGTGTCTGTTATCCTTGAGCCAAGACACTACAACTGGCGACGAAGATGGGATGTGGTGTATAGTCTGACGGATGGCCTCTTGAAAGATCTCCGCAGCCGAGGAAATACCAAAACTTAACCGTTTGTATCGAAACAACCCCGAGTGAGTTGCGAATGTTGTTATGTATCTCGATTGTTCATGCAACTCCAGCTGATGGTATCCCTTATTCAAGTCAAGTTTCGAAAATACCCTGGCACCATTTAATGCAGAAATCATGTCACTCAAATGAGGCCCGGGGTGACGTTCCCTTTCGATGGCAGTGTTAGGAAGCCGCATATCAACACATAGACGCACCTTACCGGGGGTGCCTTTCTTTGGCACAATGACTACAGGCGACACCCATGGGGTGGGACCGTCGGTCCGTTCAATGATGTCAGTTGCTAATAGTTCTTGAAGTTCATCCTCCACTGCTTGCTGAAGGTGGAAAGGCACTCGCCTGGGATGTTGTGCTACAGGTCTTATCTGTTCATTAATGTGAAGTCGAATTTGACATCTGTTCATCTTTCCCAGCCCGGTGAACAGCCTGGGGAATTTGTGTAGAATGTCCGGGTCATCACTAACCCTGGATAGAATCTCAACTAGACGAAGGCGCTCCGCAGTTGGTAAGCTGAGAAGACAATCAGCTTCCGGGCCATCAATTACGTGTATGAATGCCGGCACAGACATGGTCTGGTGCCTGAGGGTTGTTGAGAATTTTCCTAGACAGGGAAGGGGCTTCTTCGACATCCAGGTAAATACCCTGACGTACGCTGGACTCAAAGGCGGCTGTGGCTTCATTTTCTTGTATTCCATTACGGGGATATAATTCAGTGATGCTCCACTGTCCAGAACAAACTTCGTGGCGTGATTCCCTACACTTATATTCAGACTCGGGTATTTCTTGAGTTGGTCAGGATCTGCGACCATTCTAGCGTATTCAATAGTGTATTCCGATTCACGCGACCCTGATCGGGACTCCCTGGACGACGACCTCCTCGACCATTGAGACCTCCTTGAATCTCTGCTGGAATGTGAAGAGCTAGAGGACGACTTCGGTCGATCTTGTACGGCTTTCACATGGTGTCGTCTGGCGTCAGAGCGAGTTGGCCTTGTCCTTTCATCCCTTCTTTCCCTGCGATATTCTCCACACATAGCTTCAAAATGATTCGTCCATCCGCATTTCCGACATTGCTGGCCCACGGCCGGACAGGCCTCTCTGTGCGGGAAGTCATACCCACACCGATAACATTTTCTCAAGCTATCTTGTTTCTTGTCTCTCGGGCCTGACCCATGCCTCCTACGCTCTGTGTATTGCTGGCGAGAGGACGGTAGGGATCTGTGCTGTCGCTCTTTCGAATGTCTGCGACTACGGCTGGCTTTCACTCGGCATACCTGCTCTCTTCTTTCAGTGCACCCGGTCTCCATGCTCTTGGCGTGTTCCTCCCCTTGATCGTAAACTCGGGTCATTTCCTCAATCTCCTCCAGATTGTGACTCTTTCTTAATAATCTCCTCCTAAGCGTCTCGGATTGACAGCCATCGATTATTTGTGACCTGATGGCATCATCCGTTGAGAACGCATCAAATTTGCAATACCTGGACAGTCGACGTAGTCTCATTATGAAGGTGCTCATCACTTCCTCCTTCCCTTGACGAGCTTGGTGAAAAGCCTATCTCTCGTAATCCACATTTCTTTTAGGTAGGAACTTCTTGTTCAGAGCGTCTCGCACTTTATCATAGGTTCCTGTCCCTATTCTAACTGCCTTTTCCTGCCGTGTCCCCTCCTCTTCCCCTTGTCCCATTAGCTCCGCCCACCCAACAACTATATCGCTCACTTTCTACATCTCCCCCCTTGTTAACAAAATGAAATGACTGACTTGTTCATAGTTCTTCAATTAGTTGTTTTGGCCTTTGAATGTCTCGTCGAGGTCGGAGGGATACGCCCCCAGCTTCAGTCTCAAGTTCTACGTGAGTATCAGGACGCTGAACCGCGACTGCTGGTTCAGGCCGTTCTCTCCCTTCACTCTCTGGTCGTCCCAATGTAGAAAGTGAGCGGTATAGTTGTTGGGTGGGCTGAGCTAATGGGACAAGGGGAAGAGGAGGGGACACGGCAGGAAAAGGCAGTTAGAATAGGGACAGGGACCGAGCAAGAAGCTCTGAATAAAGCTCGTAATAAAAGTATCTCTAGTGTCTGTTATCCTTGAGCCAAGACACTACAACTGGCGACGAGAGTGGGATGCTGCAACCCAGCACCCACTGAACATCAAGAAGAGCGTCCCGTCCCCTGGAGTGTGAAAGTAGAGAAGCACGTTTGAAGCGGAACGTTGGTTCGCGCCAAATTGTAAGTCACCCCTGATGCGTGCAAGTTAGCACGCGAGTGACGAGGAGAAATCGGGAGCCCACCCCGATTTTGCCTGCTGCCCTGGTGATTGGGAGGTGTTCGAGGCACTGCTGAAGCCTTGTAGCAGGGATCGTAAGAAAGGGCGCCATTGCGCGCCAAGAATGAAAAGCTCACCCCCGATGCGTGAGAAACGGCACGCGCAAGAAGAAAAGTCGGGAGCTCACCCCGAGCCTGCCTGTGTAGGTGAAGAGCCCAGAAAAGTGCGCGAGACACTGCTGACGTCCTGGCACCTGGAGAAGTGGCTGCGGGTGAGTGCCGCATGAAGCGTGGTGAGCCTGACAAGGACTGCAGCCAAAATCTCATGGGTGTGAGAGTTTCTGTGTAGCGGCCATCTTAGAGTCAGGCGTCCCTGAAAGACATCCCTATGAAGTTCGTGGGGCGGCCATTTTGAAGTCAGGCAAGGCCAAGCAAACAAGCATTGATCAAAAAAAAAAAAAAAGAAGCCTGAAAAGTAAGCAAACACCAGTTAATGCAAACAAGAAAGAACAAACAAGCACGTGCATAGACAAGAAAGAAATAAGAGCGTACTGCCAAAATGTTGAATCATAACTCTCCACAAAGAAATGAAGTCAAACCACTCCTGACGGGAGTGTCACATCTGCGCCCCCCCAGAACCCTTAATGCTGACGACTGGAGGGAGCATTGGGCCCCAATGGCAGGAATGGCTCGAGGACTTTGAAGATTATATCAAGGGGTCAAAAGTGACAGAGGATGAAGACAAAGTGATTGCACTGCGCAACCATGTGGGTAAAGAAATCAGCAAGTTAATCAAGGAACTGCCGATGGCAGACACAAGAACCTATGATAAAGTGCGAGACGCTCTGAACAAGAAGTTCCTACCTAAAAGAAATGTGGATTACGAGAGATATGCTTTTCACCAAGCTCGTCAAGGGAAGGAGGAAGTGATGAGCACCTTCATAACGAGACTACGTCGACTCTCCAGGTATTGCGAATTTGATGCGTTCTCAACGGATGATGCCATCAGGTCACAAATACTCGATGGCTGTCAATCCGAGACGCTTAGGAGGAGATTATTAAGAAAGAGTCACAATACACAGAGCGTAGGAGGCATGGGTCAGGCCGGAGAGACAAGAAACAAGACAGCTTGAGAAAATGTTATCGGTGCGGGTATGACTTCCCGCATAGAGAGGCCTGTCCAGCCATGGGCCAGCAATGTCGGAAATGCGGACGGACAAATCATTTTGAAGCTATGTGTGGAGAATATCGCAGGGAAAGAAGGGATGAAAGGACAAGGCCAACTCGCTCTGACGCCAGACGACACCATGTGAAAGCCGTACAAGATCGACCGAAGTCGTCCTCTAGCTCTTCACATTCCAGCAGAGATTCAAGGAGGTCTCAATGGTCGAGGAGGTCGTCGTCCAGGGATTCCCGATCAGGGTCGCGTGAATCGGAATACACTATTGAATACGCTAGTATGGTCGCAGATCCCGACCAACTCAAGAAATACCCGAGACTGAATATAAGTGTAGGGAATCACGCCACAAAGTTTGTTCTGGACAGTGGAGCATCACTGAATGATATCCCCGTAACGGAATACAAGAAAATGAAGCCACAGCCGCCTTTGAGTCCAGCGTACGTCAGGGTATTTACCTGGATGTCGAAGAAGCCCCTTCCCTGTCTAGGAAAATTCTCAACAACACTCAGGCACCAGACCATGTCTGTGCCGGCATTCATACACGTAATTGATGGCCCGGAAGCTGATTGTCTTCGCAGCTTACCAACTGCAGAGCGCCTTCGTCTAGTTGAGATTCTATACAGGGTTAGTGATGACCCGGACATTCTACACAAATTCCCCAGGCTGTTCACCGGGCTGGGAAAGATGAACAGATGTCAAATTCGACTTCACATTAATGAACAGATAAGACCTGTAGCACAACATCCCAGGCGAGTGCCTTTCCACCTAAAGCAAGCAGTGGAGGATGAACTTCAAGAACTATTAGCAACTGACATCATTGAACGGACCGACGGTCCCACCCCATGGGTGTCGCCTGTAGTCATTGTGCCAAAGAAAGGCACCCCCGGGAAGGTGCGTCTATGTGTTGATATGCGGCTTCCTAACACTGCCATCGAAAGGGAACGTCACCCCGGGCCTCATTTGAGTGACATGATTTCTGCATTAAATGGTGCCAGGGTATTTTCGAAACTTGACTTTAATAAGGGATACCATCAGCTGGAGTTGCATGAAAAATCGAGATACATAACAACATTCGCAACTCACTTGGGGTTGTTTCGATACAAACGGTTAAGTTTTGGTATTTCCTCGGCTGCGGAGATCTTTCAAGAGGCCATCCGTCAGACTATGCACCACATCCCCAACACGCTGAACTACAGCGATGATATTCTCGTGTATGGGTCAAATGTTCAGGAACATGATAAGGCTCTAGATCGGGTATGTCATGCCCTCTTGGAAGCTAATCTGACCCTAAACAAGGACAAGTGTGAATTCCATCAATCCACTCTCAAATTCTTTGGACATGTGTTCTCTGGAGCTGGGATGAAGCCTGACCCTGAAAAAGTGATGGCGCTCAATGACACTAAGAGTTCTCAAGATGTCATTGACATTCGATCGTTTCTGGGCATGGCCAGCTATTGTGCCAGATACATCAAGGACTATGCCACGATCAGTCATCCTCGCAGAACTCTTACAAAACAGGGACAGCCTTTTGACTGGACCCCTCAGTGTGAGCGGGCGTTCCAAGACATCAAACTTGCAGTTGAGTCTGCCGACAATCTAGCATACTTCAGTCCCAAGAGGAAGACGGAGATAACTGTAGATGCTAGCCCTGTGGGCCTGGGTGCAATTTTGGCTCAGTATGACAATGACTGTGATCAGCGGCATATTGTGGCGTACGCCAGTCGCAGTTTGTTGGACACGGTGAAGGCGTATTCTCAACCAGAGAAAGAAAGTCTGGCAGTTGTATGGGCCTGCGAGCATTTCGTTGTTTTCATCCATGGCAAACATTTTACCATGGTGACCGATCATCAGGCACTTGTCACCATCTTTGGAAATCCCAGGTCAAAGATGCCACCTTGGATTGAGCGATGGGGTTTGCGTCTACAGGAATATACATACACGATACTGCACAAGCCGGGAAAATCAGCCATTCAAGAGGCCACTGCGCAGGATGTCATCCTGCAGAAAGTATTCCACCGACTGCAGACCAATGGGTGGAGACATGACAGTGAAGAGGAAGGGAATGATCCCACAATCCGACAAGAAATGCAAGCATTCCGACATGTGAGTGAGGAACTCTCTGCCACCTCGGAAGGTCTTCTACTGAGGGACCAACGGATCATCATTCCGACGCAACTACATCAGGGCATCATCAACCTCGCCCATGAAGGCCACCGGGGATTGGTCGCGACTAAAAGAGCTCTCAGGGAGCGGGTGTGGTTTCCGCTTTTAGATCAAATGGTGGAACTCACCCTCAAAGACTGTCCCCAATGTCAACTGTTGTCGGACACGGAGAAGGCGCATTCTCAATTATGGATGAATATTCAAGGTTTCCACTTGCCCAATTCGTATCATCCACCAATGCATCAAGCACCATTGCGGTGTTGGATGAAGTGTTCGCGGCATGGGGTATTCCCAAAGAACTCAAGACGGATAATGGCCCTCCTTTTGATGGACACGAGTTTGGTGAATTCGCAAGGCATTTGAATTTCAAGCACCGTAAAGTCACGCCCTTGTGGCCGCAGGCCAATGGAACTATTGAAAGGTTCATGGCCACTCTAAAAAAGACCTTTCAACAAGCGACCGTCGAAAAAAGGGATCTTCAAGTGGCTCTCAATGAAGTTCTAAGGGCTTACAGAACAACACCGCATGCCACCACAGTAAAGTGCCCTGCCACATTAATGCTTGGCCAACCAATCAGGACCCGGATACCTACCTGGGAAGGCGCTCTGAGAGCGGTCTCACCTGCCCGCGTTCATCAGGAGGTCATGACAGCTGACCGTATTGGAAAAGACAAAATTAAGTCATATGCGGACGCCAGAAGGAGAGCAAAATCACCATCCATGCATGAAGGGGACTGTGTCATAGTCAAGAAGGAACAGCAGAGGAAAACGGACTGTATGTTCAGAGCTGAGCCTTTGACGATTACTCAGCAAAAGGGTACCATGGTGACCGCAGAGTCTGACAGCAGGAAAGTCACCAGGAATGTATCACAATTTCAAAAATGCACTCCAGCCATGAGAGAGTCGCTCCAGAAGATGATGGGACGGACGACCAGAGAGTGAAGGGAGAGAATGGCCTGAACCAGCAGTCGCGGTTCAGCGTCCTGATACTCATGTAGAACCTGAGACTGAAGCTGGGGGCGTATCCCTCCGACCTCGACGAGACATTCAAAGGCCAAAACGACTAATTGAAGAACTATGAACAAGTCAGTCATTTCATTTTGTTAACAAGGGGGGAGATGTAGAAAGTGAGCGGTATAGTTGTTGGGTGGGCGGAGCTAATGGGACAAGGGGAAGAGGAGGGGACACGGCAGGAAAAGGCAGTTAGAATAGGGACAGGGACCGAGCAAGAAGCTCTGAATAAAGCTCGTAATAAAAGTATCTCTAGTGTCTGTTATCCTTGAGCCAAGGACGGAGATAACTGTAGATGCTAGCCCTGTGGGCCTGGGTGCAATTTTGGCTCAGTATGACAATGACTGTGATCAGCGGCATATTGTGGCGTACGCCAGTCGCAGTTTGTCGGACACGGAGAAGGCGTATTCTCAACCAGAGAAAGAAAGTCTGGCAGTTGTATGGGCCTGCGAGCATTTCCATGTTTTCATCTATGGCAAACATTTTACCATGGTGACCGATCATCAGGCGCTTGTCACCATCTTTGGAAATCCCATGTCAAAGATGCCACCTCGGATTGAGCGATGGGGTTTGCATCTACAGGAATATACATACACGATACTGCACAAGCCGGGAAAATCAGCAAATCCGGCTGACTACATGTCACGACACCCTCAATCATCGCCGGCATCACGATCATCGATGGCCGAGGAATACATCCACTTTGTGGTGGGCCAAGCTCAACCACCAGCAGTTCCCCTGGAAGCCATTCAAGAGGCCACTGCGCAGGATGTCATCCTGCAGAAAGTATTCCGTTGACTGCAGACCAATGGGTGGAGACATGACAGTGAAGAGGAAGGGAATGATCCCACAATCTGACAAGAAATGCAAGCATTCCGACATGTGAGTGAGGAACTCTCTGCCACCTCGGAAGGTCTTCTACTCAGGGACCAACAGATCGTCATTCCGACGCAACTACGTCAGGGCATCATCAACCTCGCCCATGAAGGCCACCGGGGAGTTGTCGCGACTAAAAGAGCTCTCAGGGAGCGGGTGACGTTTCCGCTTTTTTAGATCAAATGGTGGAACTCACCCTCAAAGGCTGTCCCCAATGTCAACTCGTCAGTCAAGGAGCTCCCCCAGCTCCTCTGCAAATGACAAAATTGTCCAGTGGAGTGTGGCAAGAACTTGCCATGGACTTTTATGGACCTCTTCAATCGGGAAAATATGTCCTGGCAATTATGGATGAATATTCAAGGTTTCCACTTGCCCAATTCGTATCATCCATCAATGCATCAAGCACCATTGCGGTGTTGGATGAAGTGTTCACGGCATGGGGTATTCCCAAAGAACTCAAGACGGATAATGGCCCTCCTTTTAATGGACACGAGTTTGGTGAATTCGCAAGGCATTTGAATTTCAAGCACCGTAAAGTCACGCCCTTGTGGCCGCAAGCCAATGGAACTATTGAAAGGTTCATGGCCACTCTAAAAAAGACCTTTCAACAAGCGACCGTCGAAAAAAGGGATCTTCAAGTGGCTCTCAATGAAATTCTAAGGGCTTACAGAACAACACCGTATGCCACCACAGGAAAGTGCCCTGCCACATCAATGCTTGCCCGACCAATCAGGACCCGGACACCTACCTGGGAAGGCGCTCTGAGAGCGGTCTCACCTGCCCGCGTTTATCAGGAGGTCATGACAGCTGACCGTATTGGAAAAGACAAAATGAAGTCATATGCGGACGCCAGAAGGAGAGCAAAATCACCATCCATGCATGAAGGGGACTGTGTCATAGTCAAGCAGGAACAGCAGAGGAAAACGGACTATAAGTTCAGAGCTGACCCTTTGACGATTACTCAGCAAAAGGGTACCATGGTGACCGCAGAGTCTGACAGCAGGAAAGTCACCAGGAATGTATCACAATTTCAAAAATGCACTCCAGCCATGAGAGAGTTGCTCCAGAAGATGATGGGACGACCAGAGAGTGAAGGGAGAGAACAGCCTGAACCAGCAGTCGCGGTTCAGCGTCCTGATACTCATGTAGAACCTGAGACTGAAGCTGGGGGCGTATCCCTCCGACCTCGACGAGACATTCAAAGGCCAAAACGACTAATTGAAGAACTATGAACAAGTCAGTCATTTCATTTTGTTAACAAGGGGGGAGATGTAGAAATGAGCGGTATAGTTGTTGGGTGGGCGGAGCTAATGGGACAAGGGGAAGAGGAGGGGACACGGCAGGAAAAGGCAGTTAGAATAGGGACAGGGACCGAGCAAGAAGCTCTGAATAAAGCTCGTAATAAAAGTATCTCTAGTGTCTGTTATCCTTGAGCCAAGGACGGAGATAACTGTAGATGCTAGCCCTGTGGGCCTGGGTGCAATTTTGGCACAGTATGACAATGACTGTGATCAGCGGCATATTGTGGCATACGCCAGTCGCAGTTTGTCGGACACGGAGAAGGCGTATTCTCAACCAGAGAAAGAAAGTCTGGCAGTTGAATGGGCCTGCGAGCATTTCCATGTTTTCATCTATGGCAAACATTTTACCATGGTGACCGATCATCAGGCGCTTGTCACCATCTTTGGAAATCCCAGGTCAACGATGCCACCTCGGATTTAGCGATGGGGTTTGCGTCTACAGGAATATACATACACGATACTGCACAAGCCGGGATAATCAGCAAATCCGGCTGACTACATGTCACGACACCCTCAATCATCGCCGGCATCACGATCATCGATGGCCGAGGAATACATCCACTTTGTGGTGGGCCAAGCTCAACCACCAGCAGTTCCCCTGGAAGCCATTCAAGAGGCCACTGCGCAGGATGTCATCCTGCAGAAAGTATTCCGCCGACTGCAGACCAATAGGTGGAGACATGACAGTGAAGAGGAAGGGAATGATCCCACAATCCGACAAGAAATGCAAGCATTCCGACATGTGAGTGAGGGACTCTCTGCCACCTCGGAAGGTCTTCTACTGAGGGACCAACGGATCATGATTCCGACGCAACTACATCAGGGCATCATCAACCTCGCCCATGAAGGCCACCGGGGAGTGGTCGCGACTAAAAGAGTTCTCAAGGAGCGGGTGTGGTTTCCGCTTTTAGATCAAATGGTGGAACTCACCCTCAAAGACTGTCCCCAATGTCAACTCGTCAGTATAGGAGCTCCCCCAGCTCCTCTGCAAATGACAAAATTGCCCAGTGGAGTGTGCAAGAACTTGCCATGGACTTTTATGGACCTCTTCAATCGGGAAAATATGTCCTGGCAATTATGGATGAATATTCAAGGTTTCCACTTGCCCAATTCGTATCATCCACCAATGCATCAAGCACCATTGCGGTGTTGGATGAAGTGTTCGCGGCATGGGGTATTCCCAAAGAACTCAAGACGGATAATGGCCCTCCTTTTGATGGACACGAGTTTGGTGAATTCGCAAGGCATTTGAATTTCAAGCACCGTAAAGTCACGCCCTTGTGGCCGCAGGCCAATGGAACTATTGAAAGGTTCATGGCCACTCTAAAAAAGACCTTTCAACAAGCGACCGTCAAAAAAAGGGATCTTCAAGTGGCTCTCAATGAAGTTCTAAGGGCTTACAGAACAACACCGCATGCCACCACAGGAAAGTGCCCTGCCACATTAATGCTTGGGCGACCAATCAGGACCCGGATACCTACCTGGGAAGGCGCTCTGAGAGCGGTCTCACCTGCCCGCGTTCATCAGGAGGTCATGACAGCTGACCGTATTGGAAAAGACAAAATTAAGTCATATGCGGACGCCAGACGGAGAGCAAAATCACCATCCATGCATGAAGGGGACTGTGTCATAGTCAAGCAGGAACAGCAGAGGAAAACGGACTGTAAGTTCAGAGCTGAGCCTTTGACGATTACTCAGCAAGAGGGTACCATGGTGACCGCAGAGTCTGACAGCAGGAAAGTCACCAGGAATGTATCACATTTTCAAAAATGCACTCCAGCCATGAGAGAGTCGCCCCAGAAGATGATGGGACGACCAGAGAGTGAAGGGAGCGAACTGCCTGAACCATCAGTCGCGGTTCAGCGTCCTGATACTCACGTAGAACCTGAGACTGAAGCTGGGGGCGTATCCCTCCGACCTCGACGAGACATTCAAAGGCCAAAACGACTAATTGAAGAACTATGAACAAGTCAGTCATTTCATTTTGTTAACAAGGGGGAGATGTAGAAAGTGAGCGGTATAGTTGTTGGGTGGGCAGAGCTAATGGGACAAGGGGAAGAGGAGGGGACACGGCAGGAAAAGGCAGTTAGAATAGGGACAGGGACCGAGCAAGAAGCTCTGAATAAAGCTCGTAATAAAAGTATCTCTAGTGTCTGTTATCCTTGAGCCAAGACACTACAAGAACAAAGACAGAAAAGTCACATAACGAATGCATACATACTTTTTTATTTATATGTCTATATAGTGTCAAGAGGAGATCTTTGCAGGCTCTTTAAACAAAACACGGCAGGTATTTTTCTTTTGGCAACCTTACTTTATATTCCTTTTCATTAAATGCATTCTCACACTACAGCAGTAAATGTAAAATACAAATGTAAGCAATAGGCCAAGTGGGGACCCAGGGGGTACTGGAACCAGGAAAAAAACGAAGCCTCTGTAACCAGTTTACAAAGGCATGTAAAAATGCTAATGGTCTTTAAAGACCTGTGAAAAACAGGGGCGTGCTAGAGATAAGACTCCAGGCACTGTCCAGCTGAGCCCCCAGCAGCTCGAGTTGCACTGCAGCAGCCCGGCTGAGACACAGGACGGGGGAAGAGGGGGGGCTGAAGCCCTTGGGCCTGGGCAGAAGTGTGACTGGGAAGGCGCGACCCCCTTTGCATCACTCCACGGCCCCCCTGGGGATCACGCCCCACAGTTTGAAGACCCCTGCTCTAGAGCCAGAGAACCAAGTCAGCAGAGCTGCTTTAGAGCCATAGAACCAGGTCAGCAGATCTGCTTTAGAGCCAGAGAACCAGGTCAGCAGAGCTGCTCTAGAGCCTAAGAGCCAGGTCAGCAGAGCTGCTCTAGAGCCAGAGAACCAGGTCAGCAGAGCTGCTGTAGAGTCAGAGAAACCAGGTCAGTAGGGCTGCTTTAGAGGGAGAGAACCAGGTCAGCAGAGTTGCTCTAGAGGGAGACAACCAGGTCAGCAGAGCTGCTCTAGAGCCAGAGAACCATGTCAGCAGAACTGCTTTAGAGCCATAGAACCGGGTCAGCAGAACTGCTTTAGAGCCAGAGAACCAGGTCAGCAGAGCTGTTGTAGAGCCAGAGAACCAGATCAGCAGAGCTGCTCTGTAGCCTAAGAACTAGTTCAGCAGAGCTGCTCTAGAGCCAGAGAACCAGGTCAGCAGACCTGCTGTAGAGCCAGAGAACCAGGTCAGCAGAGCTGCTCTAGCTGACACTGACTGACTGACACTGACTGACTGACACTGACTGATTGACACTGACTGACACACTGATTGACTGACACTGACACTGACTGACACTGATTGACTGACACTGATTGACTGACACTGACTGACTGACTGACACTGATTGACTGACACTGACTGACTGACTCTGACTAACACTGATTGACTGACACTGACTGACACTGATTGACTGACACTGACTGACTGACTGACACTGACTGACACTGACTGACTACTCTCTACTACTCTACTACTCACTCTCTACTACTCTCTACTACTCTCTCTCTCTACTACTCTCTACTACTCACTCTCTACTACTCACTCTCTACTACTCACTCACTACTACTCTCTACTACTCACTCTCCACTACTCACTCTCTACTACTCTCTACTACTCACTCTCTCCTACTACTCTCTCTACTACTCACTCTCTACTACTCTCTACTATTCACTCTCTACTACTCTACTGCTCACTCTCTACTACTCTCTACTACTTCTCTCTACTACTCACTCTCTACTACTCACTGCTACTCACTCTCTACTACTCACTCTCTACTACTCTCTCTCTACTACACAGCCCCCGTGTGCCCAGATTCTGCTGCTGCTGCCTTCTTGGCCTCTCTTGCTGCCGCCTCTCCTTAAGGCCCCTGCTCTCCAGGCTTGCCCAGGCTTGCCCAGGCTTGCCCTAGCTCTCCCGCTCCGTCTTTCCGCTCTTTCCACCCCCACTTCCGCTCCACGCTGCTGCTCTCCTGCAGCCCCGCCCCCTTCTCTTGGCACCTGCTCCCCATTCGCCGCCCCGCTCCCGCCTCCCAGCTGCTCCTCTCTCCCACTTCGCCATATATGGCGGGGACCGCGCATACGCGCAGAGGCCACGCGCAGCGGGCACGCCGATTGCACGCCAAAGGCGCGCCAAAGGCAAGCCCGTCTACGCCCGTCCACGCCTGGACCGCGCCCAGCGCCAGAACCCCTGGACCTCGCTGGAGCCAGCCAACCCAACAGAGATACGACGCCGCCACCCTCCACGCACTCAACACCGGCCGACAGCCAGCCTGCTACCAAGCCAACCCGAAACGCACCCACGGAGCATTCACCTGCCATGCCTGCAACTTCACCTGCACCCGATCCTGCACCGCACCCACCAAGCCAGGCTCCAGCAACGACCACCTCAAGTGCATCTTGCTCAACACCCGATCCATCCACAGGCACGCCGTCGAACTCTGGAACCTTCTCAACAAAACATCACCAGCCGTCGCCTTCCTCACAGAAACATGGATGAACGCCTCCTTAGCTCCCGACATCGCCATAGCCATCCCGGATGGCTACAAGATCGCCCAGAAGGACCGCGTCAACCAAGCCGGAGGAGGCATCGCCATCATCCACAGAAACACCATCCGAATCACGACCAACTCCGATGACACCCTCACCGCCGCCGAACACCTTCACTTCCAGATACACACCGACCCCAAGACCACCCTCAGAGGCACCCTCGTCTACAGACCCCCGGGACCACGCACACAATTCAGCTAAGCCATCGCAGACTTCGTCAGCCCGCACGCCCTTACCTCCTCAGACTACATCCTCCTAGGAGCCCTCAACTTCCACCTGGAGAACAACAATGACAGCAACACCGCCACCCTGCTGGACAACCTCGCCAACCTTGGACTCAAGCAACTGGTGAACACCCCCACCCACATCGCCGGCCACACGCTTGACCCCATCTTCTCCTCCAGCAAGCACATCTCCTTCAGCCACTCCACCGGACTGCACTGGACAGACCACAGCTGCATCCACTTCAACTTCAGGAGAACCACGACCCACAACCATCCTCAACAGGTTCCCCGCAGAAGCTGGAGCAAGATCACCGCCGACCAGCTCACCACCTCCCTCAGCCAGAACCCCCCCACCAACACGACGGACCCCAACAAAGCAGCCCGCAACCTCACACAGTGGCTCACCAACTGCGCCGATGACCTCGCACCACTGAAGAACCCCCCCAGCAGACACGGCAGCAAGAAAGCCTCCTGGTTCACCAACGACCTCAAAAACTCCAAGAAAACCTGCCGTACCCTCGAGAAAGCCTGGCGCCACGACCAGACTACAGAAAACATGACAGCCCTCAAGAACGCCACCCGCAAACACCACCAACTGATCCGCACCACCAAAAGGACCACATTCAAAGAACGACTGGACAACAACTCCCAAAACAGTAAGGAACTCTTCAGAGAGCTGGAAACACGCCGAGCTCAGCGCCCTCCTGAAGAAACCCACCGCGGACCCCACGGACCTCAAGAACTTCCGCCCCATCTCGCTCCTCCCCTTTCCGGCCAAAGTCATCGAGAAGATCGTCAAGAAACAACTCTCCGCCTTCCTCGAGACCAACGGATCCCTCGACCCCTCACAGTCCAGCTTCCGAGCAAACCACAGCACCGAGACTGCCCTCATCGCAGCCACCGACGACATCAGGTCCCTGCTCGACAACGGGGAAACAACTGCCCTCATCCTCCTGGACCTCTCGACAGCCTTCGACACCGTATGCCACCGCACCCTGATACAGCGCCTCAGCAACATCGGAATCCAAGGAAAGGCCTTGGAATGGATCATCTCGTTCCTCGCCGGCAGAACCCAGAGAGTCCGCCTTCCCCCGTTCCGGTCCGTGGCCACCGAAGTCATCTGTGGCGTCCCGCAAGGATCCTCGCTCAGCCCCACCCTCTTCAACGTCTACATGAGCCCCCTCGCAGCCATCGCATGCCAACACAACCTCAACATCATATCCTACGCCGACGACACCCAGCTGATCCTCTCCCTCACCAACGACCCCGCCACAGCCAGAGCCAACCTCCAGGAAGGAATGAAAGACATCGCGGAATGGATGAAGCTCAGCCGGCTGAAACTGAACTCAGATAAGACGGAAGTCCTCATCCTGGGAACATCCCCCTCCGCCTGGGACGACTCCTGGTGGCCCCCTGCCCTGGGCTCCGCTCCAAAGCCAACGGACCATGCTCGCAACCTGGGCTTCATCCTGGACTCCTCCCTCACGATGACCAAGCAAGTCAACGCTGTCTTGTCATCCTGCTTCAACACCCTGTGCATGCTCCAAAAGATCTTCCGGTGGATCCCACTGACACCAGGAAGACGGTCACCCAGGTCCTCGTCACCAGCCGACTGGACTACGGAAACACCCTCTACGCTGGAACCACAGCCAAACTACAGAAAAGACTCCAGCGCATACAGAACGCCTCTGCACGACTTATCCTGGACACCCCCTGCTTCAGCCACATCTCTCCCCAGCTGAGAGACCTGCACTTGCTCCCCATCAGCAAGAGGATCACGTTCAGACTCCTCACCCACGCACACAAGGCTCTCCACGACATGGGACCCACATACCTCAACAACCGCCTCACATTCTACACACCCACCCGCCACCTCCACTCCGCCAGCCTCGCCCTCACCACTGTCCCGCGCATCCGCAAGACCACTGCCGGAGGAAGATCTTTCTCCAACCTGGCGGCCAAGACATGGAACTCCCTACCCACCAACCTACGACTGACCCAGAACCATCTCTCCTTCAGGATATAGCTCAAGACCTGGCTCTTCGAGCAGTAGCTGATCCCCCTCCCACCAGGACCTTGAGACCCTACGGGTGAGTAGCGCACTTTACAAATTCATTGATTGATTGATTGATTACTACTCTCTACTACTACTCTCTACTATTCACTCTCCACTACTCACTCTCTACTACTCTCTACTACTCACTCTACTACTCTCAACTACTCTCTACCACTCACTGTCTACTACTCTACTACTCACTCTCTACTACTCTCTACTACTCTCTCTCTACTACTCACTCTCTACAACTCACTCTACTACTCTCTACTACTCACTCTCTGCTACTCTCTCTCTACTACTCAGTCTCTACTATTCACTCTCTACTACTCACTCTCTCCTACTCACTCTCTACTACTCTACTACTCTCTACTACTCTCTCTACTACTCACTCTCTACTATTCTCTACTACGCACTCTCTACTACTGTACTACTCACTCTCTACTACTCAGTCTCTACTATTCACTCTCTACTACTTGCTCTCACCTACTCTCTACTACTCACTCTCTATTACTCTACTACTCTCTCTTACTCTCTCTACTTGTCACTCTCTACTACTCTCTCTACTACTCACTCTCTACTACTCTCTACTACTCATTCTCTACTACGCACGCTCTACTACTTGCTCTCCACTATGTGCTCTCTACTACTCTCTAGTACTCACTCTACTACTCACTCTCTACTACTCCCTACTTCTCACTCTACTACTCACTCTCTACTACTCTCTACTACTCACTCTCTACTACTCCACTACTCTCTACTACTCACTCTCTACTACTCACTCTCTACTATTCTACTACTCTCTACTACTCACTCTCTACTACTCACTCTCTACTACTCTCTCTCTACTACTCACTCCCTACTACTCTACTACTCGCTCTGCTACTCACTCTCTACTACTCACTCTCTACTACTCTCTACTACTCACTCTCTACTACTCTCTCTCTATTACCCTCTACTACTCACTCTCTACTACTCTCTAATACTCTCTCTCACTGCTACTCACTCTCTACTACTCTCTACTACTCACTCTCTACTACTCACTCTACTACTCACTCTCTACTACTCTCTAATACTCTCTACTACTCACTCTCTACTACTCACTCTCTACTACTCACTCTACTACTCTCTACTGCTCACTCTCTGCTACTCTCTCTACTACTCTCTACTACTCTCTACTACTCACTCTCTACTCTCTTTTACTCGCTCTCTACTCTCTAACTCTCTCTACCTCTCTCTCTACTACTCTCTACCTCTACCTCTCTACTTCTACACCTCTACCTCTTTACCTCTCTCTACCACTCTCTACACTCACACATATGCACATATATATATACATATATATGCATATGCATTTATATATATGTATGTGTATATATATACATACATATATATATTCACTGAAAAAACCATAGGTTTCAGGGGTGTTATAGTTAGCTGGACTTTTCACTTGTACAAAACCATTGAAATTCCCCCGTTATAGTTAGTTCAGCTAACTATAACTCGCGCGCCCGCAATGCACTGCTGATGACGTCACATATTACATCACTCATGAAATGGTCAGTGACATCACTCATGACATCACTGATGACATCTCAAATGACATCACTGATGACATCACTGATGACATCATCCAGTGAATGTGTGTTTTTCTGAAAATTAAATATGTTTTATATATGTATATCTCAAGGTCGATGGAAGAATAAATGGGTATATAAGTGTCTAAATGGATGATTTGTTTTTGAAAAATTGATTGTGTAACTGACTGATTAAGTGTATCATAGTGAATACATGGCTTAGTGAGTAATGTTTAAATATGTAAATATCTGTATCAGTCTCTCACTTTGTGTATAAGTGGCTGCATGGGTTGGTGAGTAGCTACATGGGTGTCTATATAGGTTATTAGTTGGTTTTTTGAGTATCAGTCTGAGTGTCTGCATGGTTCGGTGGGGGGTATTACGTAGTGCATAGGTGCATGAATGAGTGACTCACTGTTTGTATGTGTTGAACACAGCATGTGTGCAGGACTGTATGGGTGGATGAGTGTGTGTATGGGTGTGTTAGTGAGTGAATGACTGTCTCAATAGTGTCTTTATGAGTAACTACATATGTTTTAAACTAGTATATGTGACTATTGGTGTATATATGTGAGTATATGTGAGAGTGAGAGATTGAAAGAGTTCCTGTATGAATAAGTATGTGTTTCTATAAGTGATTGTTTAAAAGACTAAGTATGTGTAAGTTTCCGTAGAAGTAAGTGTGGTGGTGTGTGTATAACTGTATATGCAAGTAAATATATGTTTGATTCTTTATTAGCATGAGTGACTATGTGTGTGAGTAACTCTATGGATGAGTGGCATTGTGTAACAGGATGTATAGGTGTATGAGTACATATGATGAGTGAGTACATGTATGAGTGACTGTATAGGACTGTTGGTGAATGAGTGGATGTGTATGTGGATCTTAGAATTACTGAAGAGGTTGTTGTAACTGGTATTGGTATGTCCATTGTTTTGAAAATTTTAGTCTCTATTTTTGAATGTGTGTATCAAAGGTTATATTAGGGTGAGAGGAGGTCTGCCACTCTATCACAAGGATGATGTCATCAGTGATGTCATCAGTGATGTCATTTGAGATGTCATGAGTTATGTCATGAGTGATGTCACTGACCATGTCATGAGTGATGTAATATGTGACGTCATCAGCAGTGCATTGCGGGCGCGCGAGTTATAGTTAGCTGAACTAACTATAACGGGGGAATTTCAATGGTTTTGTACAAGTGAAAAGTCCAGCTAACTATAACACCCCTGAAACCTATGGTTTTTTCAGTGAATTTCTGAGGTTTTTTAAATGCTAATTCCTAACTATAACGTGCCTGAAACCTATGGTTTTTTCTGTGAATTTCAAAGGTTTTTTAAATGCTAATTTCTAACTATGCCTACAGAGATAGGACATGTGAAGAAAGAAGAAAAAATGCACCGAAAGAAACAAAAGAAGTGCAGAAAGAAGCAACAGAAGTCCTCAAATACGAAGATAAGTGCAGGAAGAAGGATAACGTGCAGAAAGAACAAAAAGAAGAGCAGAAAGAAGCCTTGTTGCAAAATCATCCTGTACCCTCAACTTTTTCAGACGGATACTGGTGGTAACTGAGTCTGACTAACCAGTCCTAGAGCCAGTGCTATGTTAAAAGACACTTAGAATACAGTGAAAACTCCTACATACACTAGGGAACATTATGCGTTGGGGTCCCCCTGTGATTAGCATGACCTCCTCTGTAAGCCCCTAGTATATAATAGGGCATGGGGATTAAAACTACCTCTTAAAACAGGCCACAGGGCGTTTTTGCACACGTTAACTCAGGCCCCGTCCCCTCCCTTCACCACTGTGTAAACACGCCCTGTGTCCATTTTCAGTTGGGAGATTAAGTTCATTTGAATCCTGAGGGTCCCTAGGGTCCAACTAGCCCACTAGGTACCTCCAGTAAGTGCCACAGAGCTGCGTTGCAGAGAGGTGTAAAAAGTGGCACGGCCTGGACCACCTCTCTGCAATGCAGCTCAGTGGCGCTTACTGGAAGCACTTGGTGGGCTAGTTAGCCCCCAGGGGCCCTCAGTATTGAAGGGAAATTATATCCCCAATTTAAAACGTGCCATAGTGCGTGTTTGCACACGTCACCTCAGGCCCCATCCCCTCCCTTCACCACTGTGTAAACGCGCCCTGTGGCTGTTCTAAGTTGAGAGATTAAGTCCCCTTGAATCCTAAGGGTCCCTAGGGTCAAACTAGACCACTAGGTACCTCCAGTAAGCGCCACAGAGCTGCGTTGCAGAGAGGTGTAAAAAGGGGCTTGGCCTCAGAACACCTGGCTGCAGCGCAGCTCCCTGGTGCATACTGGAGATGCCTGTTGAGGGCGCGTTTGCAGAGTGCTACACGGAGGGGGCATGGCCTCCGGCACGATGCCAGTCTTTTATTTATTTTAGTTTTTTAAGAAGGGGGGCTGTTTGGTTCCCCTTCTTATTCTAATTTATTGGCCCTGATGACCCCATCCCCCAGGGCCAGTCTCCTAATTATATTTTTTTGACCCCAATTGTAGGAGAGTAGGGTCTGCAATCCTATGATCACCCAGATTTTTTGCTTTTGCTTCATTGGTTTACGACTTTCTCCGGCTGTGGGCCTGCCAATCAGACCCACAGCCTAGCTGTTCTCTCTCGAAATTAACACACATGTACGTTAGGTGCATCCACTAATTGGAACTGGGCCACCTTGTCAGTCCCTGTCTCAGCATACCACAGGTATCCAGGGCATCGGTGTACCCAGGGCCTACCAGGGGCTGAAGCATGTATTATGCCACCCCTGGAATGGCCGCCCAAATCTGACACAACTGGCTGCACGACAGCTGGGGCCACGTGGTGTAATCACCCGTTGCTGTAGGTGTAGTATTCCTACACCTAACCCTAAAATGGACACATGGATTCCTATCAGTCACTCCTATAGCAGGCCTTATCAATCCTGAAGGCAGAGTGCAGGGAATCATGTGGGACGGTGCTCTGGCGCGAGCTGAGCCCGTCGACGGCTTGCGGAACCAAGCCCTAATAGCCGTTCCATGGTGACGCGGGCCAACTACTTTTAAGGCATTATAATCCTTGCGGTTATTTGCTAACTTTGGCATCGCATCACCTATACATGTCGAGTAAGGTGTCATACGAATGGGAATACGAACCCCTCGCCAGTCCTGGTGACGGGGTTAGCATTCCCCCCTTTTAGAGGGACACGACATGGAAGTAACCTTGAACCCCGGTTAAAGTTGACTCAAGCCTCAGCATCACAAAATGGATGCTGCCACCAGACACAAGTCTGACCTCCTGCTGCTGGGGGACCTTCCAGCAAGGGGAGCTTGGACAAAGGGTTTCCTGTCGAGGGCGGTGTTAGCACCGTCCCAGACAGGGTTTGTGTATCCCAGGTAGGCAGGGCTGAAAGGAAGGTGACTGCAAGTGGCACCCCGGTGCTCACTGTGCATAGCCCGGCTCAAACCAGTTTCGGGGGCACACCAGCCCCTGAGCTGGCGCGAAGCCGGACAAAGGATAGGGGTGTAACCACCCCCCTCCTGGCTCCACCCATAGGTAGAACCTAGTCACGGGCCAGCCCCTTTCTCTTAGAATAAAGGTAGGAGCGAGTCCCCTTCCCAAATTGGATAATCAGATAATCGGATAACTCCGAATCACGAACTACTTTCCACGAAAGGAACTCTTGACTATTTCTGAAGACTCTCCCTTGTGGCTAAGGAGTAGCCACCCTGCACCAGCAGGCACCATCTAAGCGCTTGCGGTTTGCTGTAAGTCTCTCCTACGGATCAAGACTGCCCAGCTCGACGAGACCCGAGTTCCCTGCCATCTCTGACCTTTTACCTCCCTCATCAGCTCAGCTGAGAGTCGTAGGTGTGACGAGACCTGCGGGACCGGCTATCTTCAGAACCTGCACGACGCTTATCTAGCACGCCCACCGAGGGACCCTCGAGTGAGTGCACCTAGGGTTTGAGAAGCCCTAACCCTGAGCAGCTCCAGCATCGAAGTCTGCCTCCCCAGCATCCCCGAGATCTGCGTGGGGGCCCTTCCGCTCCTTGTTGTTCACCGCGTTGTTCGACCACTTGCCGACCGGCTTGTGGCCCTCTTCACGACGCACCACGATTGTTTCATCACTAGTCTGGTTGCTCCAGACTGGCTCTTGCTCCCCTTCAACAGAGGAGTACCACGGACCCTCCTGGTCCACTCCCGACGCCATCTTGACTCCCCCGCCTGGGTGGCCACTGCCAAGATCCGCTGCCCCTTCCTGGGCCCAGCATCATCGACAGCAGACACCTTCGTGGGACAGCTCGCCCTCCATCCTGGTCGCCGCCGCGCCTCCTGGTCCGAGGAACAGCCGAGTCCGACGTCACCCACTCACCTGGTCGAGGTGACTTCAGCCGGTACCCTCCTGGTACCCACACGATCGCTGGCTAGCGGTTGAGAACTGAGTCCCCTCTGCTTTCAGGTTTTCCTTCACCACCGATCCAGGCTTGGATCGCTCTGAACATCGTCACTGGTCGCCTGCCAGCAACTTCTTCTTTCAGGCTCCTGAGACTACACGAGGACTCCCGACATCTTGACGAACTTCACGCCGCCGCAGCCTCCGGGCTAGGTAACTCGAGCATCTCGGTGCTCCATCGCAGGTTCGCTCTACAAGTGTCCAGTTCCTTTTTCGTTTAGTCCCACTGATCGGATCACTCCGGAATCAGTATCTCCAGACTCTAACCATTCGCATTTCACTGTTAGTGTAGATGGTTTCTCGTGCCCCTCGGGCATTTGTGTAAATTGTGCAACTGAAGTATTTTCCTAAGAGTTTTGTAGTGTGCTTAGCTCCCTGACTCATAAAGAGCCAGGGTAGTCTTGTCATAAATAAATATCCTTTTATTTTCATAACAACTTGTGTGGTGTCCTTTCACTTGGTGTTCAAGGGGTATATGTGATGGTAAACAGCTGGCTTAACACGCCCTCTAGAGTTTAGCCTAAGACTGCTCGTATCCACGCTACTAGGATAGCTGGTCTAAAAGGTTGACTTACAACCAATCATCAATAAGGGTCGTTTGGAATGATACACAGTGATCACTAGAATAGTGAGCACTACATATCAGGCCAACTTCTCACATTGGTGGCAGCGGTGGGATTTGAGCTTGCTGTTGTTTTACCACACACGTATCCTAAGAATATCGCAGTGAAAGATCACATAAGTACCCAGGTACATATAACTTAACTTAGAATACTCCGAGTTCTACTGAACCAGCTGTTGTAGTGTAACAGGGCTTAGCACACCCTGACTACAACTCTTAGCAAGGGATCAGTAGGTAAACCCATAGTGTAGGTAGGTGCAACACTTACACCTCACTAGAAAAGCATGTCGGTCCACGGAGAGTCTGCAGGGACTCCCTTAGTGGTCAGTGACCCTCCACAGGTCGTGTCACGATATGCAACTCTTAGCTTCAAGGAGATGAGACAACTGTGTGCCTCCCGGAAGCTAAACCAGGGTTCTAACCCTACCATCGCAATACTGATAGGTCTCTTAGAGGCGTACGATGCTAGGAGGTCCTCTAACCCAGGTCCCCCCAGTGCAGATGGGAACATGCCTCCCTTAGAGGGAACCCTCGGTGACCCAGACCTCGACCTCCACACAGAGGAGGAGGACGAGGACGAGTTATCGGGAGACGAGGCAGACAAAGGTCCAGTGGTAGTCGGCAGGCTTACAAGGACCAACTTAAGCAGGCATGAGAATGGAACTGGGGGAGCCCCGGGCCCACGCTCAAGCAGGCTTAACCTTGGGAACGGACGAGCTAGGTCTCTCTCCAGAGGCTCTGGCAGATCGGTTCATACACATGTCTCTCAGGCACCTTCTCAGAGAGGAATGACTTCCCCTCAGAGGAGGGAGCATGAAGCGAAGATGCGGGAGGTCAATCTAAGGATCGAGCGGGAAGAACTTGCCCTCGCCAAAGAAAGACTTGCCTTAGCCCGAGAGCAGAAATTAAGTGGGTTAGATCCCACTGGTGGCAGCGTTCTCAATAGAGAGAAAGACAGGGGTATAGACACTAGACACCTGAGTAAAATAGTGCCCCCCTTTAAACAAGGGGACGACATCCACAAGTGGATAACTGCCTTGGAGAGGGCCTGCACTGTCCAGTGCGTCCCCCCAAGTCAGTGGGCAGCTATACTGTGGCTTTCCTTTGAAGGTAAAGGAAGGGACAAGCTCCTCACTACAAGAGCTGAGGATGCTAACAACTACCAAGTCCTGAAGAACACACTGATTGATGGGTTCGGCTTAACCACGGAACAGTACCGGGTGCTGTTCCGAGACACCCAGAAAATTCAGTCTCAGGATTGGGCTGACTTTGTCGATTGTGCCACTAAGGCTTTGGAAGGCTGGTTGCTGGGTAGCAAGGTTACTGATTACACAGGATTGTACAATCTTATCATGCGAGAACAGATTTTAAACAACTGTCAGAACCAATTGTTGCATCAGCACCTTGTCGACTCGGATCTGACCTCTCCCCAAGAATTGGGAAAGAAGGCAGACAGATGGGTCAGAACAAGGGTCAAGCAGAACCAGAATCAGAACCAGGGTGGTCAGAAGAAAGCAGACCAAAAGGGTAACAAGAACGAACAAAATGACCAGAAGTCTTCGACAGGTCCCCAACAAACCAAAGAGGGTGGGGGTCAGGCTTCACAGAAGAAGAAGACTCAAGAAGGCCAGTCAAAAAGGTGGTGCCAATACTGTAAAAGTAAGACTCACTGGTTTAGTGAGTGCACCAAGAAAGGAGGGCAAACTCCTACCACTGCAGCCCCTAAGGCACCTGCGCCCCCTAGTACAGTCAGCAGTGGTAGTGCGCCTCCCAAGGCATTAGTTGGGTTAACCTTGGGAACCGAGGGGAGTGACGACTTAGTCGGCACGCTCACTCAGGCCGTCCTTGTCTGTACAGGGGATATGGATATGTCCCCTGATGCCAGTCCCAATACTTTGGGCAAATACAGGCAGACACCTTTGATAAATGGAAGAGTGGCTCAGGCCTACAGGGACACGTGTGCCAGTGTCACCATGGTGACGCCTAACTTCGTGGACCCTGGACAGATCATGCTAGGTACCAGTTACCTAGTGACCAATGCCAGCAACGTCACTACCAATCACAGTATGGCAGTTGTTGATTTCTCCTGGGGAGGGGTAAGTGGCCCGAAAAAGGTTGTGGTTAGTTCAGACCTCCCCGTAGAATGTCTGTTGGGCAATGATTTGGAAACGTCACAATGGTCAGAAGTGGAGCAGAGGACTCACATGGAAATGTTAGGTTTGCCAGCACATGTCCTTGCTGTGACCAGGTCACAGGCCAAAAGATGCCCCACTGAACAGGTGCTGGATCCTGGAAGAACGGACCAGACACCTTCCAAGAAAAGGAGCAGTAAGGGTAAGGCTTCGCCTTCCCCCTTGCCCCAGGTCGTGGATCAAGTCTCCGAGGAGGCTGACCTTAAAGAACTGAGGGAAACTGAGCCGCAAGAGCTTGAACCTGGTCAGGTTGAGTTTCTGGGCTCAGGGGGACCCTCCAGGGAAGACCTGGGGAAGGCACAGTTAGACTGCCCCTCACTTGAACCCCTCAGACAGCAGGCCGCTGCTGAGGCTGCAGGGAACGCCACGGGTACCCACAAAGTGTACTGGGACGATGGACTCCTGTACTCTGAGGCAAGAGACCCCAAACCTGGTGCGACCAGGAGGCTGGTCATCCCCTTGTCTCTGAGAGGTTTCCTTCTCACCTTGGCCCACGAGATTCCCCTTGCAGGTCACTTAGGCCAGAATAAGACTTGGGACAGAATTGTTCCACACTTTCACTGGCCCCACATGTCCGAAGATACGAAGGAGTTTTGCCGCTCCTGTGTCACTTGCCAAGCCAGTGGTAAGTCAGGTGGCACGACAAAGGCCCCCCTCATACCACTACCAGTGGTGGGGGTACCCTTTGAACGAGTGGGGATCGACATTGTCGGACCAATGGAACCCCAGACAGCATCAGGGCACAAGTTTATACTGGTGGTGGTGGACCACGCCACCAGGTATCCTAAAGCTATTCCCCTTAGGACCACTACGGCACCTGTGGTGGCACGGGCCCTACTTGGAGTGTTCTCCAGAGTGGGCTTCCCTAAGGAGGTCGTCTCAGACAGAGGTGCAAACTTCATGTCGGGATATCTGACTGCTATGTGGAAGGAATGTGGTGTCAACTACAAGTTCACCACACCCTATCACCCACAATGCAATGGGCTGGTTGAGAGATTCAACCGGACCCTAAAAGGGATGATTCACGGACTACCTGAAAAGCTTCGGCGGAGATGGGATGTCCTGATACCCTGCCTCTTGTTCGCCTACAGAGAGGTCCCGCAGAAGGGGGTTGGCTACAGCCCTTTTGAGCTTCTGTTCGGACATCCTGTAAGGGGACCCCTTTGTTTGGTAAAGGAAGGATGGGAGAGACCTCTCAGAAAGCCGGCATCAAACATTGTGGACTATGTGCTCGGTCTCCGCTCGCGGATGGCGGAGTACATGGAAAAGGCGTCTAAAAACCTTGAGGCGAGCCAAGAATTACAGAAAGCTTGGCACGACCAAAAGGCTGTCCTGACGGTGTATCAGCCTGGACAGAAGGTGTGGGTGCTGGAGCCAGTGGCCCCAGCAGCACTCAAAGACAAATGGTCTGGGCCCCACACGATCATTGAGCAAAAGGGAGAGGTCACCTACCTGGTAGACCTGGGAACTCCCCGGAGCCCCCACAGGGTGCTCCACGTAAACAGGCTCAAGGCGTATGTCGACAGGGAGGGCATGGGCTTGCTCATGGCCACAGATGAGGGACAGGAGGAGGAGAGTGACCCTCTCCCGGACCTGCTCTCTCAGAACCCTGACGATGGATCAGTAGATGGTGTTGTCTTTTGTGGCAGCCTCTCTGGGCATCAACAAGAGGATTGTAAACAGGTTCTTCAATCCTTTCGACATATGTTCTCTCTGACACCCAGTCAGACCAAGTGGTGTACCCACGAGGTCGACACTGGGGACAGTCTGCCCGTAAAGAGTAAAATCTATCGGCAACCTGATCATGTCAGAGACTGCATCAAGACAGAGGTGCAGAAAATGTTGGAGCTGGGAGTCATTGAACCCTCGGACAGCCCCTGGGCTAGTCCCGTAGTGCTCGTGCCGAAACCTCACACCCAGGGCGGTAAGAAAGAGATGAGGTTTTGCGTGGACTACAGAGGTCTCAATGCGGTCACTAAGACCGACGCCCACCCGATACCAAGAGCAGACGAACTTATCGACCGGTTGGCCTCGGCCAACTACTTAAGTACGTTTGACCTGACAGCTGGGTATTGGCAAATCAGGTTAGCTGAGGAGGCCAAGCCCAAAACAGCATTTTCTACCCCGGGTGGGCATTATCAGTTCGTGGTAATGCCCTTTGGTTTGAAAAATGCACCTGCCACCTTCCAAAGGCTGGTGAATCGAGTTCTCACTGGGTTGGACGACTTCTGTGCGGCGTATCTGGACGATATCGCTGTCTTTAGCTCCACCTGGGAGGATCACCTGGTCCACCTGAGGAAAGTGTTAGAGGCCCTGCAGAAGGCAGGCCTCACTATCAAGGCCACCAAGTGCCAGATAGGGCAGACACAGGTTGTATACCTGGGCCACCTTGTAGGTGGAGGCCAGGTTCAACCATTGGAGAGCAAAATACTAGGGGTGGGCGGAATTTGCGTAATCGCGTTACGCAAATCTCCGCGAAACGGTAAAAAATCTCTGCGAACACGCAGAAATTCCGCGAACACGCAGAATTGCTTGTTCGCGATACTTGTTTCCTGTTCGCGATCGCTGTTTGCGTGCTCGGGGTGAAATATCTCGCGAACACGCATATTGAGAACGCGAACAAGCAAAAAATTTCGCGAAGTCGCGGAACGCAGATTTTTGGGTAATTTCGCGTTCTCCGCGGAACGCGAAATTACGCAAATTACGCAAATTCCGCGAACGGAACGGAATTTACCGCCCAGGCCTACAAAATACAGGCCATCCAGGACTGGGCTCCTCCAACCACCCAGACTCAGGTTCGAGCTTTCTTGGGCCTGACTGGTTATTACCGGAAATTTGTCAGAAATTATGGATCCATTGTGACCCCGCTAAACGACCTGACAAGTAAAAAGATGCCAAAAAAAGTTCAGTGGACAGCAAGCTGTCAGAAGGCATTCGATGACCTAAAGCAGGCCATGTGCACAGCACCTATCCTAAAGAGTCCAGACTACTCCAAACCATTCATTGTCCAAACAGACGCTTCGGAGCTGGGTGTGGGAGCTGTTCTATCGCAACTGAATTTTGATGGTCATGACCAGCCCATAGCTTTTATTAGCAGGAGGCTGACCCCCAGAGAGAAGAATTGGTCAGCTATTGAGAGGGAGGCCTTTGCTGTGGTTTGGGCCCTGAAGAAGTTGAGGCCATACTTGTTTGGCACTCACTTCAAGATTCAGACCGACCATAAGCCCCTCTTGTGGCTAAATCAAATGAAGGGTGAAAACCCCAAACTACTTAGGTGGTCCATTTCCCTACAGGGGATGGACTTCACAGTGGAGCATAGACCTGGCACTGATCATGGCAATGTAGATGGGCTCTCCAGGTATTTCCACTTAGAGCAAGAAGACTCACCTGGTCAAGGTTAGCTTATTGTCCCAAAGTTTGGGGGGGGGGTCATGTAGGAGAGTAGGGTCTGCAATCCTATGATCACCCAGATTTTTTGCTTTTGCTTCATTGGTTTACGACTTTCTCCGGCTGTGGGCCTGCCAATCAGACCCACAGCCTAGCTGTTCTCTCTCGAAATTAACACACATGTACGTTAGGTGCATCCACTAATTGGAACTGGGCCACCTTGTCAGTCCCTGTCTCAGCATAGCACAGGTATCCAGGGCATCGGTGTACCCAGGGCCTACCAGGGGCTGAAGCATGTATTATGCCACCCCTGGAATGGCCGCCCAAATCTGACACAACTGGCTGCACGACAGCTGGGGCCACGTGGTGTAATCACCCGTTGCTGTAGGTGTAGTATTCCTACACCTAACCCTAAAATGGACACATGGATTCCTATCAGTCACTCCTATAGCAGGCCTTATCAATCCTGAAGGCAGAGTGCAGGGAATCATGTGGGACGGTGCTCTGGCGCGAGCTGAGCCCGTCGACGGCTTGCGGAACCAAGCCCTAATAGCCGTTCCATGGTGACGCGGGCCAACTACTTTTAAGGCATTATAATCCTTGCGGTTATTTGCTAACTTTGGCATCGCATCACCTATACATGTCGAGTAAGGTGTCATACGAATGGGAATACGAACCCCTCGCCAGTCCTGGTGACGGGGTTAGCATTCCCCCCTTTTAGAGGGACACGACATGGAAGTAACCTTGAACCCCGGTTAAAGTTGACTCAAGCCTCAGCATCACAAAATGGATGCTGCCACCAGACACAAGTCTGACCTCCTGCTGCTGGGGGACCTTCCAGCAAGGGGAGCTTGGACAAAGGGTTTCCTGTCGAGGGCGGTGTTAGCACCGTCCCAGACAGGGTTTGTGTATCCCAGGTAGGCAGGGCTGAAAGGAAGGTGACTGCAAGTGGCACCCCGGTGCTCACTGTGCATAGCCCGGCTCAAACCAGTTTCGGGGGCACACCAGCCCCTGAGCTGGCGCGAAGCCGGACAAAGGATAGGGGTGTAACCACCCCCCTCCTGGCTCCACCCATAGGTAGAACCTAGTCACGGGCCAGCCCCTTTCTCTTAGAATAAAGGTAGGAGCGAGTCCCCTTCCCAAATTGGATAATCAGATAATCGGATAACTCCGAATCACGAACTACTTTCCACGAAAGGAACTCTTGACTATTTCTGAAGACTCTCCCTTGTGGCTAAGGAGTAGCCACCCTGCACCAGCAGGCACCATCTAAGCGCTTGCGGTTTGCTGTAAGTCTCTCCTACGGATCAAGACTGCCCAGCTCGACGAGACCCGAGTTCCCTGCCATCTCTGACCTTTTACCTCCCTCATCAGCTCAGCTGAGAGTCGTAGGTGTGACGAGACCTGCGGGACCGGCTATCTTCAGAACCTGCACGACGCTTATCTAGCACGCCCACCGAGGGACCCTCGAGTGAGTGCACCTAGGGTTTGAGAAGCCCTAACCCTGAGCAGCTCCAGCATCGAAGTCTGCCTCCCCAGCATCCCCGAGATCTGCGTGGGGGCCCTTCCGCTCCTTGTTGTTCACCGCGTTGTTCGACCACTTGCCGACCGGCTTGTGGCCCTCTTCACGACGCACCACGATTGTTTCATCACTAGTCTGGTTGCTCCAGACTGGCTCTTGCTCCCCTTCAACAGAGGAGTACCACGGACCCTCCTGGTCCACTCCCGACGCCATCTTGACTCCCCCGCCTGGGTGGCCACTGCCAAGATCCGCTGCCCCTTCCTGGGCCCAGCATCATCGACAGCAGACACCTTCGTGGGACAGCTCGCCCTCCATCCTGGTCGCCGCCGCGCCTCCTGGTCCGAGGAACAGCCGAGTCCGACGTCACCCACTCACCTGGTCGAGGTGACTTCAGCCGGTACCCTCCTGGTACCCACACGATCGCTGGCTAGCGGTTGAGAACTGAGTCCCCTCTGCTTTCAGGTTTTCCTTCACCACCGATCCAGGCTTGGATCGCTCTGAACATCGTCACTGGTCGCCTGCCAGCAACTTCTTCTTTCAGGCTCCTGAGACTACACGAGGACTCCCGACATCTTGACGAACTTCACGCCGCCGCAGCCTCCGGGCTAGGTAACTCGAGCATCTCGGTGCTCCATCGCAGGTTCGCTCTACAAGTGTCCAGTTCCTTTTTCGTTTAGTCCCACTGATCGGATCACTCCGGAATCAGTATCTCCAGACTCTAACCATTCGCATTTCACTGTTAGTGTAGATGGTTTCTCGTGCCCCTCGGGCATTTGTGTAAATTGTGCAACTGAAGTATTTTCCTAAGAGTTTTGTAGTGTGCTTAGCTCCCTGACTCATAAAGAGCCAGGGTAGTCTTGTCATAAATAAATATCCTTTTATTTTCATAACAACTTGTGTGGTGTCCTTTCACTTGGTGTTCAAGGGGTATATGTGATGGTAAACAGCTGGCTTAACACGCCCTCTAGAGTTTAGCCTAAGACTGCTCGTATCCACGCTACTAGGATAGCTGGTCTAAAAGGTTGACTTACAACCAATCATCAATAAGGGTCGTTTGGAATGATACACAGTGATCACTAGAATAGTGAGCACTACATATCAGGCCAACTTCTCACACCAATCCCCAGGGCCGGCCACTGTTTTTTATTATTTTTAATAAGTATATATTTATAGACACACCTAGGACATGCTGGACAAACCGTACGTACCTATCACCATGAAGATTTGCGTGATATTCATTAAAACATTAAAAGGCGACTATGCATGCAATGAATCCACGTGGAATGTATTTACACCACTAGTGAAGCTCTGACATGTCTGATGCCCTACCGTGCCTAATCCCGGTAGACACCCTTGTTGTTTATTTATACAAACATGGGTAGCTATTGACGGGCACATTTAATACACATGCACACCAAGCCATTCAAAGGGGATTCGACAAAAATTCGACGAAAACTATGCAAGAAACCCCCCTCAGGGTTAATAAAACACACATCCACTGCCGGATGTGTAATACTTTTTATTTTACTCTCTGGAAAGGGGAAGAACATCACTTGAGAGTCACAGCGCGCTCCTGACAGAGCCCAATGCTGTGTTACACCCACCATTGCCTGCCGAGTGCCACACACCTCTGTGTTGTATTCCACTAGCTAGTGCATATGCTATAACACTCTCTAGCCCATGTGCACTGTAACACCACCCCGTGAATATGTCATGCCACACTTGTCTTCGCACGGGTTATATTGCCCCATCTAACGTGCCTTTCTCGATGCCTATGTTATAACGCACAGTGCTATGCCATACATATTACAATCTGGGATCCATATCTTTGTCACAGTGCATATGCAACGTTACACTCCCCAGCACATATTTTATATTACAACTTTAGAGACTAGTTAGGTTACACAACACTGCCCTGTGCATATTACACTCCAAGGCGCATATCGCATAGCACGCGCTAGTGCCTGTGCTATCTCACGCTCTCCAATGAATCTGTCATTGCGCACAATGTATTGCATATTATATTTCACGCCCGGTTCATCTTATATCACACTTTTTGGTGCATAGTTTATACCATACACTATATCTAGTTTTCATTTTCAATCGTGCTCTCAGGACTATGTTCTATATAACACTGTGTTCACCTACCCTTTTCACAGGCATTACATTTTGCGATAGGGGGTGGAGGGTCAGGGGGTGTTTCTGCCAAGTGAGCCCGGAGTCACAGTCACAAACGTCCTCTTCTTCCTGAATAAAAGTGAGATTATGCTGCATACTTGTTCATATTTTAAGTAGTTCTTACAGACACAATGTTTTAAAAACAATAAAGTTCCTAATACCCGCCTTCTCTGAACAGTTAGCTTGCTGCCCCATCCCCCTCCTCCCTATCCTCTGTTGTGTGAATCCATGGACTAGCCTCCTCCCTCCTGCCATGCATGGTCTGATGTGCTGCCACTGCCCTCAATTTAGTATGATGTACCAGTCCACTCCTCCTGCCCTCCATTGCCCAATTGTATGCCCCATCATTGACCTCCTGCTTAAACTCTGTGCTTAGCTTGCTGCCCCTATTCTCCTTCCCCCTGCCCTCCGATGTCTTTGTGCATGCCCCTGCTCCATCCTTTTTGCCCACCATGTCCCATGGACCTGCCACTCCTATCTACTCTGAGTGTTCTGTTGAGCTGCCACTCCCCTCCCACCTGCCTAGCATTGTCAGATGACTGTAACCTGTCCCTGCCACCTCCACCCTGCCTGTCCACATGCCATGCCCCTATCCTCTTCCTCCTGTCCTACATGGTCCATTGTACTGCCACACCCTTCTGCCCTCCCTGGTCTGTTGTGCTGCAACTGCTCCTCCTGCCTGCCCCGTGTGGTCTGTTGTGAGGTCCCTTCCCCTGAACTTTCTTGTCTGTGCACAGGTCCTGACCCTCCCTTCTATCCTCCATCGTCCTTTGTGCATGCCCCTCCACCCTCCTTCTTGCCCATCATAGCCATTGTGCTGCCACTAACCCTCCCACTTGCCATGCATGGTCTTCTGTGCTGCCATGGCCCCTCCCACCTTCCCTGTGTGGTCAGTTAGCTGCCCCTGACCCCCTCCCACCTTCCCTCCATGGTCTGTGTGTCTGCCATCACAGTCTCACTGTTGCTCTTCATGGTGTGTCTTGCTTCTAGTGCCCATCCTGCCTGACCTCCATGGCTATCTTGCTGCTCCTGCCCTGCCCCCTTGCCCCCAGCCCCTCCCTCCTGGCTTGTCTGTTCCATTGTAATGCCCCTGATCCGTCCCTCCTGCCCTTTATGGTCTGTTATGCTGCAGCTTTCTCTCCTGTCTGTCCATTATGGTCAGCTAGCTACCATTGCCTCTTGCCCCTCTGTTCTCTGTTGTCCATGTGCATGGTCCTGTCCCCTCCCTCTTGCTTTCTATGGATTGTTGTGCTGCACTCCCGTCCTGCATGCCCTGTGTGGTGTATTGTGCTGCTGCAAACCCTGATGCCTGCCCTGCAGGGTCAGTTTGGTGCACCTCTCCATGTCCCTCCTGTCCTCTGTTATCCAAGTCCATGTCCATATCCCATTTCCTTCCATGATCCAATGTACCATACTTGCGAACATTTTTAACTTGGTAACCGGGAGATTTTGGAAAAAAACTGGGGTATTGATTTTCCCTTTTGAGTTACATTGAAAAAGAGGATATTGTAGACAGGAGACAGATCAAATAAAGCCCATTTGAGCTTAAAAACATTGGACGTTTCCTGGCTGAATCGGGTCTGTTGGCATGTATGGTTGTACTACCATTGCCTCTTCCTTCTGCCCACAATGGTCTATTACATTGCCACAGCCTTGAAGGAGGGTAGATTTTGTATCACTGGGGGCCCCTGGCCCTTTCTGTCCACACCTGAAGTATGAGACCCTTGTCCTTGCCCTGCCAGCTGCATTTGTAGGCCGTATTAAATTGACCAGCGGGTCCTGTGTTGCTATATAATTATCCTGAGACATCCTTACCACTCAGCCAGCATAAAACCCCTGTGTAGGCCCTTCTGTTCAATATGTAGGCCTCTTTGTTAAATTGACCATAGCTCTGCAATTTTAGTGTATAGCAGTCTGAAGGCAGGTCTGCGAGGCCTTCTGCTCCGAACTAGTAGCTCCCACCCTACCCGAGTGCTCCGTGCTCGGTATCAAAGTTCAACATACCCCATAAGCTGTCGACATACAGTAGGCTGCATCCTGGACTGGTACTTGCTTCCTGGGCAGGTTTCCCGCTTTTAAGGAAGTGGCAACCGCAGAGCGTCAAGTTAGGAGAACGGAGGAGATTTTATACATGAATATATTGAATTCCCGTACAATACCCATTATTTTCTGCTTGCTCTATGGAACTTACGATAAGCGATTGGCCTGAGAGACTGACCGTTTCACCCAGTCCATTGTCAGCATTAAGTGGGTAAATGACGAAATGTCTGGTAAAATCTGCAGACGAAGCTTTTGGGTAGCATACGTAGGTAGATGTAGCGTGCAAAGGAGCCCACAAAATGATATAAAAAGGGAGCACCCACAGATATCGACGGACTACCTCGCCGTCTGTATGTAGGTTAACAGGCAGTGCAGGTTTTCCCCAAGAGCTGGGAGCTCTTGTCTTCCTTTGCTTAAAATGTCTTGCTCTGCTTTGCTTGAAGTATCTTATTCTATTTTACCTATATGAAATGTCATGTTATGTTTAACCATTGTTCTCTTTACTTTTGCATTTAAAAGATTTTGTATTGTAATGGCAGGAATGCTTGCTCTAAGAGTAAACGTGAGTGTTCCTAGGTAACATTTTCCTTGGTGTAACTTGTTTCTCATGATGCATTTATAGATGTGTTTTCTCTCTCTCTCTGTCAGTACATTAATTGAGATACAGAGAATATCATGACAGCTGTATGATTATCTGGATTCTGTATTTTGTACTGTATGTCTCTATTCTGCGGTTTCTTTGAAGTTGCATCTTCTCATTAAACTGCCATTGTATTCTGCCTCCAATTCCATGTCTCATATGTCTGTTTTCTTCATTTTTGGAGCAAGCGTTCCTAGGCACCCCGGCTCAAATTAAGGTGCCCCTTTTGTCCCTGACTCACTCTCCTGCTCAGTTCTGTGGTGGCTCCCGGGGATCTGGGGACCGCCCCTAGCTTCCTTGACCCGTAATAGATCTTCCCTCCAACAGCCTCTCTTGCAAGTCCTGTATTGTTGGTTTGTTGCCCCTGCCCCCCTTTCCACTGCCCTCCATAGTCTGTTGTGCTTCCACGGCCCTTCCTGCCTGCTCAGTGTGGTTAAATTGTTGCCTTTGCACCCTCCTACCTGCCTTCAATTTTCAGAGTCCGTGCCCCTGGCCTCTGCCTCTCAACAGTATCCTAATGAACAACTAGATTGCTAACATTCTATATTTATTACAAAAGTGTGGAACGCCTGACATCATCTTGATGTAATCAAAACTGTAATACCTAGAGCATTTCCTTTAGATATTACATATATGAGAGGGTCTCATTGGCATCAAAATTATGGTTAGTGCTCTAAAAGACTAAAATAAGGACATATTTTCTGAGTTTTTAAATAGCGACAAAGCACTTTTAAATTATTTGTTATCTTTATGTTTTTTTATCCAGTTGACCACTTGATTAAATGTTGCACTTAGGGGAGAGGATGTGGTGTTACTTCCAGAACTGCAGACTTTGCAACTGGGGAACCAGGTTGAAGTTTCTGCTTCAGCTCGACATTCTGTGATTCTGGTCAAATCACTTAGTCTCCCCATGTCTACAACCAAAATGAATTTGTTCTTGTGTGATGTAACCAATGCTCATGTAAAGCACTCCAATACCTGACAAGTCTGCACTATATAACACTGCAAAAACACAAAATAATAAGTGTTTTGCACACTTCTGTCATTGGGCTATATTTGGGCTACATCTGGGTGATTTTGTGCTACATTTGGGCTCTTTTGTCTCCGGTGGCCATCTTGGGAGATTTATTTGTTATGAAGTTTCCTAATTTCCTCATGTACTGCAGTCTCCTCAGTAGGAAATGCTTTCAGTTTTTTACTTTGATTGCATCATGAAGGTATTCAGATATGTCACACATTTGCCATAAATTCTGAATGTTAGCACTCTAGTTGCTCATTAGATCACTGTAGTAAAACTACTGCACCATGGAAGTCTGCTCCTGGTATTAAAAGTGCATGTTTCAGTCTGCATGTCAGAATTTTTTAATGAAATAGAAGAGGATTTGAGAAGTCACTCAAAATGTGCCCTCATTTTCTTTCTTCAGCATTAATCATAATTTCTATGGCAAAATGAACCCCCTCATTGTGTTCCATTTTAAATTAAATGTTTTAAGTGTTACCAGTTTATTCCAATCAAGATGGCTTCAGGTGTGCCATACTTTTGTCATAATGAAGACAGTAAGCGCTCTAGTTGTTTTTAAGAACATTCTGGGACATTCTGTCATTGGGCTATACTTGGGCTACATCTGGGTGATATTTGGGCTACATTTGGGCTCTTTTGTCTCTGGTGGCCATCTTGGGAGACTTATTCGTTATGAAGTTTCCTAATTTCCTCATTTACTGCAGTCTCCTCAGTAGGAAATACTTTCAGTTTTTTACTTTGATTCCATCAAGAAGGCATTCAGATGCGTCACACATTTGCCATAAATTCAGAATGTTAGCACTCTTTTTGCACATTAGAACACTGTAGTAAAGCTACTGCTCACCAGGGAAAACTGCTGCTGGTATTGAAAGTGCATGTTTCAGTCTGCATGTCAGAATTTTTTAATGAAATAGAAGAGGATTTGAGAAGTCACTCAAAATGTGCCCTAATTTTTCTTTCTGCAGCACTAATCATACTTTTTATGGAAAAATGAACCCCCTCATTTTGTTCCTTTTTAAATTAAATGTTTTAAGAGTTACCACTTTAATCCAAGCAAGATGGCTTCAGGTGTGCCATACCTTTATCATAAGTAGGACTGTTAGCGCTCTAGTAGTTCTTTGGAACACTCGGGAAGCTGCAGTAGAACACAAAGGAATCAACTGACAGTCTCTGCCCTTGTTGGATGTACATGTTTTACTGAGAATGTCAGACTTCATTCTCACATGACTGAGAAAGATAATGTGAATTTACAGAAAATAAGCTCTCAGTTTAGCCTATAGATCACCTTCCAAACCTCTGTGGTAAAAGCATGAGAAAATATTTTTCTCTCAATCATGATATCCCAGCAGAAGGCTTTTTCACATGGTGAAATCACCTTAGAACATACCACAATTCCTAAAATGAGTATGGTACCATCAACAAATGATTTATAATGTAACTAAAGTCTTAAAACCTTCTATTAACTGCAATGCTTTTTAATGAGGTGCTATCATGTATATTGGTCCCAAGATGGCTGCCAACACTTCTTGGATGAAGTGCTGACAGCCAATCAGATCTCAGGATGAGATGTGTGGTTAGGCTCCGCCCACATATATATATGCTTTTAAATGCTATTTTCTCAGGAAATACTGAACAGATTTACACCAGACCTACAAAAGGCACTTCCTTGACCTGAGGACTACCTCTCTGCCAAATTTCAAGTAACTCTGTTCAGCCGTTCGGGCTGTAGCTGTGTCTAAAGGTCCTATGGAAAAATGCATGGGAAAAATGCGTTTTGGGACCCCCCTTTTTTCTCAGCCCCCGCTTGACGAATCCCCCTGAGACTTTCAGGGAAGGAGCGGAGTGTAGCGCCCCACCTATTTTGAAAATTTTGCAAGGATTCGTCGACCGGCGCAAAAGTTATTCCAAATAGAATGTTGCGGATTTCCTATGGAAACGTGGTCCTAACTATAACTACCTACTGGCGACCGCCAGTAGGTAATATAATCTGCATATCTATATAAATATAAATGCATGCATACATATACATATATGCATACATATGCATGTTATGTACATGAAAGTTTGAAAAACACTAATACAAGCAAAGCTAAAAAGCCACCTAATTACACAAACAGAATTGCTTTAACTTAAACGAGGGCGAGACCTATTGCATTTTCAATGCTTGTTTACTTTGGTTCCATCAAGAAGGCATTCAGATGTGTCACACATTTGCCATACATTCTGAATGGTAGCTCATTAGATCACTGTAGTAAAGCTACTGCTCACCAGAGAAGACTGCTGCTGGTATTCAAAGTGCATGTTTCAGTCTGCATGTCAGAATTTTTTAATGAAATAGAAGAGGATTTGAGAAGTCAAAATGTGCCCTAATTTTTCTTTCTGCAGCACTAATCATAATTTCTATGGCAAAATGAACCCCTTCATTTTGTTCCTTTGCAAATTAAATGTTTTAAGTGTTACCACTTTATTCCAATCAAGATGGCTTCAGGTGTGCCATACTTTTGTCATAAGTAAGACTGTTAGCGCTCTAGTTGTTGTTTAGAACACTCTGGGACATTCTCTCATTGGGCTATACTTGGGCTACTTCTGGGTGATATTTCTGCTACATTTGGGCTCTTTTGTCTCTGGTGGCCATCTTGGGAGATTATTTGTTATGAAGTTTCCTAATTTCCTCATTTACTACTGTCTGCTCAGTAGGAAATACTTTCAGGTTTTTTACTTTGATTCCATCAAGAAGGCATTCAGATGTGTCACACATTTACCATAATTTCTGAATGTTAGCACTCTAGTTGCTTATTAGATCACTGTAGTAAAGCTACTGCTCACCAGGGAAGTCTTCTGCTGGTATTGAAAGTGCATGTTTCAAGTGTTTTAATGAAATAGAAGAGGATTTGAGAAGTCACTCAAAATGTGCCCTAATTTTTCTTTTTTCCGCACTAATCATAATTTCTATAGCAAAATGAACCCCCTCAATGTGTTCCTTTTAAATTAAACTACTCACTCTCTACTACTCACTCACTACTACTCACTCTCTACTACTCTCTACTACTCACTCTACTACTCTCTACCACTCACTCTCTACTACTCTACTACTCACTCTCTACTACTCACTCTCCACTACTCACTCTCTACTACTCACTCTCTACTACTTACTCTATACTACTCTACTACTCTCTACTACTCTCTCTACTATTCACTCTCTACTACTCACTCTCTACTGCTCACTCTCTACTACTCTACTACTCTCTACTACTCACTCTCTACTACTCTCTACTACTCACTCTACTACTCTCTACCACTCACTCTCTACTACTCTACTACTCACTCTTTACTACTCTACTACTCTCTACTACTCTCTCTACTACTCACTCTCTACTGCTCTCTACTACTCACTCTTCTACTCTCTACTACTCTCTACCACTCACTCTCTACTACTCTACTACTCACGCTCTACTACTCTCTACTACTCTCTCTCTACTACTAACTCTCTACTACTCACTCTACTACTCTCTACTACTCACTCTCTACTACTCACTCTCTACTACTCTCTCTCTACTACTAACTCTCTACTACTCTCTACTACTCACTTTCCACTACTCACTCTCTACTATTCGCTCTCTACTACTCTCTACTACTCACTCTACTACTCACTCTCTACTACTCTACTACTCTCTACTACTCTCTCTACTACTCACTCTCTACTGCTCTCTACGACTCACTCTCTACTACTACTCTCTCTACTACTCACTCTCTCTCTACTACTCTCTCTACTACTCACTCTCTACTACTCTCTACTACTCACTCTCTACTACTCCACTACTCTCTACTACTCACTCTCTACTACTCACTCTCTACTACTCTACTACTCCCTACTACTCTCTCTCTACTACTCACTCTCTACTACTCTCTACTACTCACTCTCTACTACTCTCTCTCTACTACTCACTCTCTACTACTCACTCCTTACTACTCTCTACTACTCTCTACTACTCATTCTACTACTCATTCTCTACTACTCTCTACTACTCTCTCTCTGCTACTCACTCTCCACTATTCATTCTCTACTACTCTCTACTACTCACTCTCCACTACTCACTCTCTACTACTCTCTACTACTCACTCTATTACTCACTCTCTACTACTCTCTACTACTCACTCTCTACTACTCACTCTACTACTCTCTCCTACTCACTCTCTGCTACTCTCTCTATTACTCTCTACTACTCTCTACTACTCACTCTCTACTCTCTATTACTCATCCTCTACTCTCTACCTCTCTCTACCTCTCTCTCTCTCCTACTCTCTACCTCTCTACCACTACCTCTCTACCTCTACCGCTCTACCTCTACACCTCTACCGCTCTACCTCTCTCTACCTCTCTCTACATGCACACATATGCACATATATATGCATATATATGCATATGCATTTATATATTCACTGAAAAAACCATAGGTTTCAGGGGTGTTATAGTTAGCTGGACTTTTCACTTGTACAAAACCATTGAAATTCCCCCGTTATAGTTAGTTCAGCTAACTATAACTCGCACGCCCGCAATGCACTGCTGATGACGTCACATATTACATCACTCATGACATGGTCAGTGACATCACTCATGACATCACTGATGACATCTCAAATGACATCACTGATGACATCACTGATGACATCATCCAGTGAATGTGTGTGTTTCTGAAAATTAAATATGTTTTATATATGTATATCTCAAGGTCGATGGAAGAATAAATGGGTATATAAGTGTCTAAATGGATGATTTGTTTTTGAAAAATTGATTGTGTAACTGACTGATTAAGTGTTTTATAGTGAATACATGGCTTAGTGAGTAATGTTTAAATATGTAAATATCTGTATCAGTCTCTCACTTTGTGTATAAGTGGCTGCATGGGTTGGTGAGTAGCTACATGGGTGTTTATATAGGTTATTAGTTGGTTTTATGAGTATCAGTCTGAGTGTCTGCATGGTTCGGTGGGGGTATTACGTAGTGCATAGGTGCATGAATGAATGACTCACTCTTTGTATGTGTTGAAGACAGCATGTGTGCAGGACTCTATGGGTGGATGAGTGAGTGTATGGGTGTGTTAGTGAGTGAATGACTGTCTCAATAGTGTCTTTATGAGTAACTACATATGTTTTAAACTAGTATATGTGACTATTGGTGTATATAAGCGAGTATATGTGACAGTGAGAGATTGAAAGAGTTCCTATATGAATAAGTATGTGTTTCTATAAGTTATTGTTTAAAAGACTAAGTATGTGTAAGTTTCCGTAGAAGTAAGTGTGGTGGTGTGTGTATAACTGTATATGCAAGTAAATGTATGTTTGATTCTTTATTAGCATGAGTGACTATGTGTGTGAGTACCTCTATGGATGAGTGGCATTGTGTAACAGGATGTATAGGTGTATGAGTACATATGATGAGTGAGTACATGTATGAGTGACTGTATAGGACTGTTGGTGAATGAGTGGATGTGTATGTGGATCTTAGAATTACTGTATAGGTTGTTGTAACTGGTATTGGTATGTCCATTGTTTTTAAAATTTTAATTTCTATTTCTGAATGTGTGTATCAAAGGTTATATTAGGGGAAGAGGAGGTCTGCCACTCTATCACAAGGATGATGTCATCAGTGATGTCATCAGTGATGTCATTTGAGATGTCATCAGTGATGTCATGAGTGATGTCACTGACCATGTCATGAGTGATGTAATATGTGACGTCATCAGCAGTGCATTGCGGGCGCGCGAGTTATAGTTAGCTGAACTAACTATAACGGGGGAATTTCAATGGTTTTGTACAAGTGAAAAGTCCAGCTAACTATAACACCCCTGAAACCTATGGTTTTTTCAGTGAATTTCTGAGGTTTTTTAAATGCTAATTCCTAACTATAACGTGCCTGAAACCTATGGTTTTTTCTGTGAATTTCAAAGGTTTTTTAAATGCTAATTTCTAACTATGCCTACAGAGATAGGACATGTGAAGAAAGAAGAAAAAATGCACAGAAAGAAACAAAAGAAGTGCAGAAAGAAGCAACAGAAGTCCTCAAATACGAAGATAAGTGCAGGAAGAAGGATAACGTGCTGAAAGAACAAAAAGAAGAGCAGAAAGAAGCCTTGTTGCAAAATCATCCTGTACCCTCAACTTTTTCAGACGGATACTGGTGGTAACTGAGTCTGACTAACCAGTCCTAGAGCCAGTGCTATGTTAAAAGACACTTAGAATACAGTGAAAACACCTACATACACTAGGGAACATTATGCGTTGGGGTCCCCCTGTGATTAGCATGACCTCCTCTGTAAGCCCCTAGTGTATAATAGGGCATGGGGATTAAAACTACCTCTTAAAACAGGCCACAGGGCGTTTTTGCACACGTTAACTCAGGCCTCGTCCCCTCCCTTCACCACTGTGTAAACACGCCCTGTGTCCATTTTTAGTTGGGAGATTAAGTTCATTTGAATCCTGAGGGTCCCTAGGGTCCAACTAGCCCACTAGGTACCTCCAGTAAGTGCCACAGAGCTGCGTTGCAGAGAGGTGTAAAAAGTGGCACGGCCTGGACCACCTCTCTGCAATGCAGCTCAGTGGCGCTTACTGGAAGCACTTGGTGGGCTAGTTAGCCCCCAGGGGCCCTCAGTATTGAAGGGAAATTATATCCCCAATTTAAAACGTGCCATAGTGCGTGTTTGCACACGTCACCTCAGGCCCCGTCCCCTCCCTTCACCACTGTGTAAACGCGCCCTGTGGCTGTTCTAAGTTGAGAGATTAAGTCCCCCTGAATCCTAAGGGTCCCTAGGGTCAAACTAGACCACTAGGTACCTCCAGTAAGCGCCACAGAGCTGCGTTGCAGAGAGGTGTAAAAAGGGGCTTGGCCTCAGAACACCTGGCTGCAGCGCAGCTCCCTGGCGCATACTGGAGATGCCTGTTGGGGGCGCGTTTGCAGAGTGCTGCACGGAGGGGGCATGGTCTCCGGCACGATGCCAGTCTTTTATTTATTTTAGTTTTTTAAGAAGGGGGCTGTTTGGTTCCCCTTCTTATTCTAATTTATTGGCCCTGATGACCCCATCCCCCAGGGCCAGTCTCCTAATTATATTTTTTTGACCCCAATCCCCAGGGCCGGCCACTGTTTTTTATTATTTTAAAAAAATATATATTTATAGACACACCTAGGACATGCTGGACAAACCGTACGTACCTATCACCATGACGATTTGCGTGATATTCATTAAAAGGCGACTATGCATGCAATGAATCCACGTGGAATGTATTTACACCACTAGTGAAGCTCTGACATGTCTGATGCCCTACCGTGCCTAATCCTGGTAGACACCCTTGTCGTTTATTTATACAAACATGGGTAGCTATTGACGGGCACATTTAATACACATGCCCACCAAGCCATTCAAAGGGGATTCGACAAAAATTCAACCAAAACTATGCAAGAAACCCCCCTCACGGTTAATAAAACACACATCCACTGCCGAATGTGTAATACTTTTTATTTTACTCTCTGGAAAGGGAACGAACATCACTTGAGAGTCACAGCGTGCTCCTGACAGAGCCCAATGCTGTGTTACACCCACCATTGCCTGCCGAGTGCCACACACCTCTGTGTTGTATTCCACTAGCTAGTGCATATGCTATGACACTCTCTAGCCCATGTGCACTGTAACACCACCCCGTGAATATGTCATGCCACACTTGTCTTCGCACGGGTTATAATGCCCCATCTAACGTGCCTTTCTCGATGCCTATGTTATAACGCACAGTGCTATGCCATACATATTACAATCTGGGATCCATATCTTTGTCACAGTGCATATGCAACGTTACACTCCCCAGCACATATTTTATATTACAACTTTAGAGACTAGTTAGGTTTCACAACACTGCCCTGTGCATATTACACTCCAAGGCGCATATCGCATAGCACGCGCTAGTGCCTGTGCTATCTCGCGCTCTCCCATGAATCTGTCATTGCGCACAATGTATTGCATATTATATTTCACACCCGGTTCATCTTATATCACACTTTTTGGTGCATAGTTTATACCATACACTATATCTAGTTTTCATTTTCAATCGTGCTCTCACGACTATGTTCTATATAACACTGTGTTCACCTACCCTTTTCACGGGCATTACATTTTGCGATAGGGGGTGGAGGGTCAGGGGGTGTTTCTGCCAAGTGAGCCCGGAGTCACAGTCACAAACGTCCTCTTCTTCCTGAATAAAAGTGAGATTATGCTGCATACTTGTTCATATTTTAAGTAGTTCGCACAGACACAATGTTTTAAAAACAATAAAGTTCCTAATACCCGCCTTCTCTGAACAGTTAGCTTGCTGCCCCATCCCCTTCCTCCCTATCCTCTGTTGTGTGAGTCCATGGACTAGCCTCCTCCCTCCTGCCATGCATGGTCTGATGTGCTGCCACTGCCCTCAATTTAGTATGATGTACCAGTCCACTCCTCCTGCCCTCCATTGCCCAATTCTATGCCCCATCATTGACCTCCTGCTTAAACTCTGTGCTTAGCTTGCTGCCCCTATTCTCCTTCCCCCTGCCCTCCGATGTCTTTGTGCATGCCCCTGCTCCATCCTTTTTGCCCACCATGTCCCATGGACCTGCCACTCCTATCTACTCTGAGTGTTCTTTTGAGCTGCCACTCCCCTCCCACCTGCCTAGCATTGTCAGATGACTGTAACCTGTCCCTGCCACCTCCACCCTGCCTGTCCACATGCCATGCCCCTATCCTCTTCCTCCTGTCCTACATGGTCCATTGTACTGCCACACCCTTCTGCCCTCCCTGGTCTGTTGTGCTGCAACTGCTCCTCCTGCCTGCCCCGTGTGGTCTGTTGTGAGGTCCCTTCCCCTGAACTTTCTTGTCTGTGCACAGGTCCTGACCCTTCCTTCTATCCTCCATCGTCCTTTGTGCATGCCCCTCCACCCTCCTTCTTGCCCATCATAGCCATTGTGCTGCCACTAACCCTCCCACTTGCCATGCATGGTCTTCTGTGCTGCCATGGCCCCTCCCACCTTCCCTGTGTGGTCAGTTAGCTGCCCCTGACCCCCTCCCACCTTCCCTCCATGGTCTGTGTGTATGCCATCACAGTCTCACTGTTGCTCTTCATGGTGTGTCTTGCTTCTAGTGCCCATCCTGCCTGACCTCCATGGCTATCTTGCTGCTCCTGCCCTGCCCCCTTGCCCCCAGCCCTACTCCCTCCCTCCTGGCTTGTCTGTTCCATTGTAATGCCCCTGATCTGTCCCTCCTGCCCTTTATGGTCTGTTATACTGCAGCTTTCTCTCCTGTCTGTCCATTATGGTCAGCTAGCTACCATTGCCTCTTGCCCCTCTGTTCTCTGTTGTCCATGTGCATGGTCCTGTCCCCTCCCTCTTGCTTTCTATGGATTGTTGTGCTGCACTCCCGTCCTGCATGCCCTGTGTGGTGTATTGTGCTGCTGCAAACCCTGATGCCTGCCCTGCAGGGTCAGTTTGGTGCACCTCTCCATGTCCCTCCTGTCCTCTGTTATCCAAGTCCATGTCCCTATCCCATTTCCTTCCATGATCCAATGTACCATACTTGCGAACATTTTGAACTTGGTAAGAGGGAGATTTTGAAAAAAAACTGGGATATGAGTTACATTGAAAAAGAGGATATTGTAGACAGGAGACAGATCAAATAAAGCCCATTTGAGCTTAAAAACATTGGACGTTTCCTGGCTGAATCGGGTCTGTTGGCATGTATGGTTGTACTACCATTGCCTCTTCCTTCTGCCCACAATGGTCTATTACATTGCCACAGCCTTGAAGGAGGGTAGATTTTGTATCACAGGGGGCCCCTGGCCCGTTCTGTCCACACCTGAAGTATGAGACCCTTGTCCTTGCCCTGCCAGCTGCATTTGTAGGCCGTATTAAATTGACCAGCGGGTCCTGTGTTGCTATATAATTATCCTGAGACATCCTTACCACTCAGCCAGCATAAAACCCCTGTGTAGGCCCTTCTGTTCAATATGTAGGCCTCTTTGTTAAATTGACCATAGCTCTGCAATTTTAGTGTATAGCAGTCTGAAGGCAGGTCTGCGAGGCCTTCTGATCCAAACTAGTAGCCCCCACCCTACCCAAGTGCTCCGTGCTCGGTATCAAAGTTCAACATCCCCCTGAAGCTGTCGACATACAGTAGGCTGCATCCTGGACTGGTACTTGCTTCCTGGGCAGGTTTCCCGCTTTTAAGGAAGTGGCAACCGCAGAGCGTCAAGTTAGGAGAAATGAGGAGATTTTATACATGAATATATTGAATTCCCGTACAATACCCATTATTTTCTGCTTGCTCTATGGAACTTACGATAAGCGATTGGCCTGAGAGACTGACCTTTTCACCCAGTCCATTGTCAGCATTAAGTGGGTAAATGACGAAATGTCTGGTAAAATCTGCAGACGAAGCTTTTGGGTAGCATACGTAGGTAGATGTAGCGTGCAAAGGAGCCCACAAAATGATATAAAAAGGGAGCACCCACAGATATCGACGGACTACCTCGCCGTCTGTATGTAGGTTAACAGGCAGTGCAGGTTTTCCCCAAGAGCTGGGAGCTCTTGTCTTCCTTTGCTTAAAATGTCTTGCTCTGCTTTGCTTGAAGTATCTTATTCTATTTTACCTATATGAAATGTCATGTTATGTTTAACCATTGTTCTCTTTACTTTTGCATTTAAAAGATTTTGTATTGTAATTGCAGGAATGCTTGCTCTAAGAGTAAACGTGAGTGTTCCTAGGTAACATTTTCCTTGGTGTAACTTGTTTCTCATGATGCATTTATAGATGTGTTTTCTCTCTCTCTCTGTCAGTACATTAATTGAGATACAGAGAATATCATGACAGCTGTATGATTATCTGGATTCTGTATTTTGTACTTTATGTCTCTATTCTGCGGTTTCTTTGAAGTTGCATCTTCTCATTAAACTGCCATTGTATTCTGCCTCCAATTCCATGTCTCATATGTCTGTTTTCTTCATTTTTGGAGCAAGCGTTCCTAGGCACCCCGGCTCAAATTAAGGTGCCCCTTTTGTCCCTGACTCACTCTCCTGCTCAGTTCTGTGGTGGCTCCCGGGGATCTGGGGACCGCCCCTAGCTTCCTTGACCCGTAATAGATCTTCCCTCCAACAGCCTCTCTTGCAAGTCCTGTATTGTTGGTTTGTTGCCCCTGCCCCCCTTTCCACTGCCCTCCATAGTCTGTTGTGCTTCCACGGCCCTTCCTGCCTGCTCAGTGTGGTTAAATTGTTGCCTTTGCACCCTCCTACCTGCCTTCAATTTTCAGAGTCCGTGCCCCTGGCCTCTGCCTCTCAACAGTATCCTAATGAACAACTAGATTGCTAACATTCTATATTTATTGCAAAAGTGTGGAACGCCTGACATCATCTTGATGTAATCAAAACTGTAATACCTAGAGCATTTCCTTTAGAAATTACATATATGAGAGGGTCTTATTGGCATCAAAATTATGGTTAGTGCTCTAAAAGACTAAAATAAGGACATATTTTCTGAGTTTTCAAATAGCGACAAAGCACTTTTAAATTATTTGTTATCTTTATGTTTTTTTATCCAGTTGACCACTTGATTAAATGTTGCACTTAGGGGAGAGGATGTGGTGTTACTTCCAGAACTGCAGACTTTGCAACTGGGGAACCAGGTTGAAGTTTCTGCTTCAGCTCGACATTCTGTGATTCTGGTCAAATCACTTAGTCTCCCCATGTCTACAACCAAAATGAATTTGTTCTTGTGTGATGTAACCAATGCTCATGTAAAGCACTCCAATACCTGACAAGTCTGCACTATATAACACTGCAAAAACACAAAATAATAAGTGTTTTGCACACTTCTGTCATTGGGCTATATTTGGGCTACATCTGGGTGATTTTGGGCTACATTTGGGCTCTATTGTCTCCGGTGGCCATCTTGGGAGATTTATTTGTTATGAAGTTTCCTAATTTCCTCATGTACTGCAGTCTCCTCAGTAGGAAATGCTTTCAGTTTTTTACTTTGATTCCATCATGAAGGTATTCAGATATGTCACACATTTGCCATAAATTCTGAATGTTAGCACTCTAGTTGCTCATTAGATCACTGTAGTAAAACTACTGCACCATGGAAGTCTGCTCCTGGTATTAAAAGTGCATGTTTCAGTCTGCATGTCAGAATTTTTTAATGAAATAGAAGAGGATTTGAGAAGTCACTCAAAATGTGCCCTCATTTTCTTTCTTCAGCATTAATCATAATTTCTATGGCAAAATGAACCTCCTCATTGTGTTCCTTTTTAAATTAAATGTTTTAAGTGTTACCAGTTTATTCCAATCAAGATGGCTTCAGGTGTGCCTTACTTTTGTCATAATGAAAATAGTAAGCGCTCTAGTTGTTTTTAAGAACATTCTGGGACATTCTGTCATTGGGCTATACTTGGGCTACATCTGGGTGATATTTGGGCTACATTTGGGCTCTTTTGTCTCTGGTGGCCATCTTGGGAGACTTATTTGTTATGAAGTTTCCTAATTTCCTCATTTACTGCAGTCTCCTCAGTAGGAAATACTTTCAGTTTTTTACTTTGATTCCATCAAGAAGGCATTCAGATGTGTCACACATTTGCCATAAATTCAGAATGTTAGCACTCTTTTTGCTCATTAGATCACTGTAGTAAAGCTACTGCTCACCAGGGAAAACTGCTGCTGGTATTGAAAGTGCATGTTTCAGTCTGCATGTCAGAATTTTTTAATGAAATAGAAGAGGATTTGAGAAGTCACTCAAAATGTGCCCTAATTTTTCTTTCTGCAGCACTAATCATACTTTTTATGGAAAAATGAACCCCCTCATTTTGTTCCTTTTTAAATTAAATGTTTTAAGAGTTACCACTTTAATCCAAGCAAGATGGCTTAAGGTGTGCCATACGTTTATCATAAGTAGGACTGTTAGCGCTCTAGTAGTTCTTTGGAACACTCTGGGAAGCTGCAGTAGAACACAAAGGAATCAACTGACAGTCTCTGCCCTTGTTGGATGTACATGTTTTACTGAGAATGTCAGACTTCATTCTCACATGACTGAGAAAGATAATGTGAATTTACAGAAAATAAGCTCTCAGTTTAGCCTATAGATCACCTTCCAAACCTCTGTGGTAAAAGCATGAGAAAGTATTTTTCTCTCAATCATGATATCCCAGCAGAAGGCTTTTTCACATGGTGAAATCACCTTAGAACATACCACAATTCCTAAAATGAGTATGGTACCATCAACAAATGATTTATAATGTAACTAAAGTCTTAAAACCTTCTATTAACTGCAATGCTTTTTAATGAGGTGCTATCATGTATATTGGTCCCAAGATGGCTGCCAACACTTCTTGGATGAAGTGCTGACAGCCAATCAAATCTCAGGATGAGATGTGTGGTTAGGCTCCGCCCACATATATATATGCTTTTAAATGCTATTTTCTCAGGAAATACTGAACAGATTTACACCAGACCTGCAAAAGGCACTTCCTTGACCTTATGGCTACCTCTCTGCCAAATTTCAAGTAATTCTGTTCAGCCGTTCGGGCTGTAGCTGTGTCTAAAGGTCCTATGGAAAAATGCATGGGGAAAACGTGTTTTGGGACCCCCCTTTTTTCTCGGCCCCTGCTTGACGAATCCCCCCGAGACTTTCAGGGTAGGAGCGGAGCGGAGCGCCCCACCTATTTTGAAAATTTCGCGAGGATTCGTCGACCGGCGCCAAAGTTATTCCAAATAGAATGTTGCGGATTTCCTATGGAAACAGGGTCCTAACTATATCTACCTACTGGCGACCGCCAGTAGGTAATGTATGTGTTTATAAATATACATACATCTATAAACATATATATAAATACAAATATAAATGCATGCATACATATACATATATGCATGTTATGTACATGAAAGTTTGAAAAACACTAATAAAAGCAAAGCTAGAAAGCAACCTAATTACAAACAGAATTGCTTTAACTTAAACGAGGGCAAGACATATTGCATTTTCAATGCTTGTTTACGTTGGTTCCATCAAGAAGGCATTCAGATGTGTCACACATTTGCCATAAATTCTGAATGGTAGCACTCTAGTTCCTCATTAGATCACTGAAGTAAAGCTACTGCTCACCAGGGAAGTCTGCTGTTGGTATTGAAAGTGCATGTTTCAGTCTGCATGTCAGAATTTTTTTTAATGAAATAGAAGAGGATTTGAGAAGTCACTCAAAATGTGCCCTAATTTTTCTTTCTGCAGCACTAATCATACTTTCTATGGCAAAATGAACCCCCTCATTTTGTTCTTTTTTAAATAAAATGTTTTAAGAGTTACCACTTTAAGCCAATCAAGATGGCTTCAGGTGTGCCATACGTTTATCATAAATAGGAATGTTAGCGCTCTAGTTGTTCTTTGGAACACTCTGGGAAGCTGCAGTAAAACTCAAAGGAATCAACTGACAGTCTCTGCCCTTGTTGGATGTACATGTTTTACTGAGAATGTCATACTTCATTCTCACATGACTGAGAAAGATAATGTGAATTTACAGAAACTATGCTCTCAGTTTAGCTTATAGATCACCTTCCAAACCTCTGTGGGAAAAGCATGAGAAAATATTTTTCTCTCAAACATGATTCATGATATCCCAGCAGAAGGCTTTTTCACATGGTAAAATCACCTTAGAACATACCACAATTCCTAAAATGAGTATGGTACCATCAACAAATGATTTATAATGTAACTAAAGTCTTAAAACCTTCTATTAACTGCAATGCTTTTTAATGAGGTGCTATCATGTATATTGGTCCCAAGATGGCTGCCAACACTTCTTGGATGAAGTGCTGACAGCCAATCAGATCTCAGGATGAGATGTGTGGTTAGGCTCCGCCCACATATATATATGTTTTTACTTTTGATTTTCTCAGGAACTACTGAACAGATTGACACCAGACCTGCAAAGGCACATCCCTGACCTGAGGACTACCTCTCTGCCAAATTTCAAGTAATTCTGATCAGCAGTTCGGGCTGTACCTTGGACTAAAGGTCCCTATGGAAAATTGCATGGGGAAAACGTGTTTTGGGACCCCCCTTTTATCTCAGCCCCCGCTTGACGAATCCCCCCGAGACTTTCAGGGTAGGAGCGGAGCGTAGCGCCCCACCTATTTTGAAAAATTTGCGAGGATTCGTCGACCAGCGCCAAAGTTATTCAAAATAGAATGTTGCGGATTTCCTATGGAAACGTGGTCCTAACTATAACTACCTACTGGCGACCGCCAGTAGGTAATATATGCATTCTCTTTTCACAATATTTATAATGTTTTTTAAAATTAAGTGAAGGTGAGCAACCTCATTATATTAATTCTTGCATTTGACATCATTCATTGTGAAGTCTGCCTTTTTCAAAATAGAAACAGGTTTATAGGCTTGCTACAGACAGGTATTAGGGAGAGAGGAGAGAACCTTCAACTTCATTAGAGACCATTCACTTTCATGAGTCACAAAATGCGTTGAATTGCGACTTGCAGTATGCGACTCACAAAAGTGAATGTACAACAGTGTCTCAGACACTGTTTGCGATTCACAATGGGGTCGCAAATTGCATGCGCATTAATATTCATGAGGCAAGCTTAATTTGCGAACCCATTGGGAATGGCTAGCTCTCCCACCTGTTGGGGTCAGCAGACAACCATGTTTTTTTTTTATAAATGCAGCCCGTTTTCCTTAAAGTAAAACGGGATGCATTTAAAAAAGAAAAAGAAACTTTTCAGTTTCATTTTTAAAAGGGAGGCAGTGGTCCCCCATACTGTCTGCTCTTAAAAAGGGACACCTTTCATTTGTGGGTGGTTTACCACGTACTTAAAGTAGGTGCTAAACTGCAAGTGTTTTGCAGCCGCAAATGCGTCGCAAAACAATAGTACATGGCATTGAGACTCGCTATAAGAAGGGACGCCTCTTCCTAACAGAGAGAGTCGCAAACGCTGTTTTGCTAGTCAGAGACTCACAAATTAGCGTTTGAACATGCCAGGTTCCTTTTTTGCAGTCGCAAATGGGCTGAGCTCCAGTTTGCGAGTGCAAAAAAGGGTCGTACATCTGGCACTTGGTTCAATAGCAGAAGCTGTACACATCATTGGCAGGCTTTTTGGAGTCAATTTGGCCTTATCATCTCGCTAGAAAAGACACAAGTAATTTGAGTGTAGAGACATAGAACAACCTTATCAGTATGGAACAACACAATTGTTGTTAGTTGGAAGAAAATAGGTTAGTGGTTGTGGGGGCAAAACCCTTCTCAAGCAGCAACCACAATTCTCCTCAGTGTGAAGTCACAAAGAAAACCTTAAATTAAGCTGAGCTCAAGCAAGGGTAGCTTGGCACAGACCAGACAGGCTTAGCTCAGAGATTATGTGTAACGTATTTGTGCAATACTTCAAACAATAATACAGTGACAACAAACAACAAAAGGGGCCCACAACAGAGTTAGGAAAACAGTCATTTTTAATGAATAAATCAAGACGAAAACAACCAAAATCCAATCAGTTGAACTGGATATATTCAATTTAGAATAGTTCAGTAAAATTAGCATCAATAGGTGAAAGCACCAAATGTGGATATCTGGTCGCACTGGACCAGGACACAGTTACAAGTTCAGGCAAACTGCAACAGAGCGCAGGCCGGCTACAGTGATCCAGTTAGGCCTGCTAAACAAAATACCTTCAGGCCTTGGTTGCAGAGCATTGAGAGGATCCTTGTCGAAGATGCGCTGTGCAGCCAAAGCAATGCATCGGTTCCAAGATGAGATGAGACCGTGTTGTGTTGTTATGGAAGATTCCATCCTCAATAGCTTGCGATGCAGATTCAGGGATAAGAAGTGCAGTCAGGGTGATGAGTCAGTTCTGAGACACTGCGAGGCTGTGATCAAGAGTCCATCATCGTCATTGATTCTGCCATTGACGAGAGATGTGAAGGCCTGCTCTTAGGATGGGTAGTGCATTGGCGGTTATAAAGGAGATGTGGGCTGCGGAGGTTATATGGGTCTTTGTAGGTCCATTCCACAACAGTAGAGATGCATTGGATTTGCTTGGGATGTGCTGTGCAGCAGAGGAGATGCATTGGTTCAGCTAAATCCACAGATGTTGGCACTGCAGGCCCACTTCTAAGGGTCCAGGCTGGAGTGGCCTCACTTGTTAGGGTAAACTCACAGATGACAGTTCAGGTGGAGCTGCAAGGTTTTGGAGCCTTCTGTCCCTGATGCTCAAGTCAGGTGGCCAGCCAACTAGCCCTTGGAGTCACTCTGGGATATTGGTCCTGGTTATGCAGGTCCAGTCCTTCTCATCCAGGCAAGAGGGCAGCAGGTCAGCATAGCAGGGCAGCAATTTCGTCAGAGCAGCAGTCCAGCAGAGTGGTAGTCCTGGTACCAGCACAGCTGCCATTGTTCCTGGCAGAGTATCAACAGTTTCAGAAGTGTAATGAAGTGGTGGTGGCTGAGATCCAGTATTTATACCCAGTTGTCCCTCTGAAATGGGAGAGAAGCTGTTTGAGGTTTCCCTTAGAAGTCCACAGGCATCATGCCATCCCTATGCTGGCTCCAGACTAAGTACCGGGGTATGCAGTCCTTTGTGTGGAGACAGGACACAGCCTATTCGGGTGTAAGTAGGGCTAGGCCTAGCTCACCCCTCCCATCCTCCCAGTGATGGCCCATTCAGGCACACCTAAGCTCCCTATTGTGAGTGTCTATCTAGGACAAATACACAAAGCCAAACTGTCAGCTTCACCCAGTCATGTGGCCAAAGACAGGCTACAGGCACTAAATGCCTAAGGCGGAAAAATGCCAAGTTGCATTTTAAGAATTGTAATTAAAAATCTGACTCCACCATAAGTTAGGATTTTATATTAGGATTCCAGAGACACCAACAACGAACTGCTTAACTATTTCCATTTGGAAATGGCACTTACAAAATGTAATAAGGCAACTCCAATGTTATCCTATGAGAGAGGTAGGTCTTGCTGTAGTGAAATACGAATGTAAGGTTTTTTCACTACCAGGACATGGTAAACCTAAAAGAAAATGTCTTTCTTTTTTAATACATTGCACTCTGCCCTCTGGCTGTCCAGGGCCTAAAAATGTCTTCTGTCAGGTCAAAATGACAGTGTAAATCTGCACTCACACAGGCTGAATGGCATGTCTGAGACATGTTTAAAGTGCTAATTAGATGGGTGGCAAAATCAATGCTGCACACCCACTAGCAGCATTCAATTTAGAGGCCCTGGGCATATGTCCTGTACCTTTACTAGGAACTTACAGTTAAATAAGCCATTTCGGTGTAAGCCAATTCTACCATGTTTTAAGGAGAGAACACAAGCACTCCTGCAGTGGTAAGCAGTGATAAAGTGTGCAGAGTCCTAACACCAGCAAAATTGAGTCCAGCATAAATGGAAACAGAAGGCAAAAAGTTAGAGGGTGTTGCTCAGATATTAACTTACCCTAAATAAGAAAAGAAAAGAGGCGTTTGGTAAAACAGGAACAAGTTGGTTTAATTAAACGCAGCGACCGGGAGATTCTTGACATAATGCATTTGAGGAAAGTCTCTTGTGTACAATGTCCTGACTGGTTTTTTACACATTTTGTAAGGTACAATAAAAACCATTTCTGCATTCTTAAAAAGCATTTCAGTTGTAAATTAACATGTTTGGGCATTAGATAAGGACATAGATAGCTCTCAACCTTGGGCAGAGCTAATGTGGGCTAATGTGCATGTGTCCAGGTGTCCGGCATGAGGAACGTGTGATCACTACCTGTGGTGTGCATGTTGTGTCCTGATTGACTGAGTGTTTCTATCTACATGTGGTATCTAGCTTTGTGGTGTTTTTAGCGGACACAAGCCTTTGGCCAAATGTGTTTTATTGGGGCCAATTGCAACGGACCTTTATGTGGTGCAACTATCTACCTGTGGGAATGATCAAGGTTTTCCCTGGTCATGCATTTGTCTTTCGGTTAAGAGAGACTCAACCTGTGACC